>NC_067403.1:188766920-189966920 GCF_016432865.1 Antechinus flavipes | reverse complement strand
TAAATTGGAATCAACTAAGGGAAGACTCTAGAATGAAAGGCATCAGAAAACTTCCTGTAGAAAGTAGAATTTTATTTTAAATCATAGAATGTTCATAGCATGAGACTTGGAGAAAATCAAGGAAATTGTAGGGCAGAAATGAGCTAAAGAATCCTAAGGAAAGGATATCCATTCAGAGAAAATGCAGAGTTAGGAGGTGGTGAGTCTTGTGCAAGGAACTGCATGGAGACCAGTATCACTGGATCATATAATACATGGAGGGATAATGGTGCAGGAAGAATGTAAAATTGTGATGGAGCTTGGTTATGAAGGACTCTTAAAAGCCAAACAGGACTTCATGTTTAATTTTAAGAAAGCAGGGAGTCACTAGAGTTGCTGGGCAGCTAGATGGTGCAATGATTAGAGTATTGGATTTGAAGTCAAAAGAACTCACTTTTTAAGTTCAATTCCATCCTCAGTCACTTACTAGCTGTGTGATCCTGGACAAGGTTACTTAATACTCTTTTTCTCAGTGTCCTCATCTGTAAAATGAGCTGGAGAAGGAATCCCCAAATGAGTCACATAGCTAGTAAATGCCTGAAGCTGAATTTGAATTCACATTTTCCTGACTCCAAGCTTGGCACTCTATCCACTGTGCAACCTAACTGTCCAGCAAATAACCATAGTAGGAGAGAAAAACGAAGAGGGAGGAAGAGTGAGAGGGAAAGGTAGAGGGGGAGAGAGAAAGAGAGAGAGAGAGAGAGAGAGAGAAGGAAAGAGAGAGAAGGAGAGGGAGAGAGGGAGAGGGAAAAGGAGGGAAAAAGAAAATAAAAAAGAGGAGGGAGGGAGAGAGAGAACTTGAGGCAGGGAACATCCAGCAATTTTTTTTGTTTGTTTTGCAATAGTCCTGGTGCAAGATAATTCCTGAAGTCCTACACGAGGATTGTGACAGTATTGTGGGGGAGGTGAAGAGAAATAATGCTGCCCTTGACAATAATAAAGAATTTAGGAAAAGAAAAAGGTTTCAGGAGAAACATAATGAGTTCAGTTTTGTACAGGTTAAGTTTCAGATGCACAGGTCTAGGCTCAGTTCTGCTATATACTTTTTACTCTGTGATCTATGTAATTCTCTTTCCTTCTCAAAGTATAATTTTCTACAACTGGAAAACCATAATAATCCCTAGTGGCCAATTCTAATACTCTGTGATTCCATAGGCTATCAAATCTTCCTTTGGCTTTTGTTTTGTATTTATCTCCTCCCAAGAGGGTCTGTTAGTGATGCTGCAGAGAGGCGGGTGGATGTAGGAAACAGATGTGAAGTTGTGGAATCATGTAATCAGCAAATGACAATAGATTATATTAATAGCTGGTTGTAAACTCACCAAGTCTGTATGTGAGGAAGAACACTCTTTGGAACATGAAGATAATCAACTCGAACCATTTGTGAGTTTGTTTTACTATATTTAAAACACATGCCACCTGTTTTACCTTTAAAAAAAAGTGTGTGGGGTACGTTGGGGAGAGTTGGATCAGCCCCCTTTATCTTGACTAGTATTAGGCAATTAAGTACTTGCTGAAAACTTGACCAGTGAAATCTGTAGTTGGAAAATGGTTTTTCTTTAGTCAGAGTTAACTGGCTTTCAGGGGGAATTTAAGGACTTCACCATCACCCACAACTAAACTAACATACATCCAGAATGGTAGCACTTGGAGGAACTTTAATATGTAGAACATAATGCCAGAGCTATAAGGGACATTAGAATTTGATTGTTACATTTAGAAGAATCCTTAGAGCAAAGAATGTTAGAGCTGCAAGGGACCTTAGGACCTGTAATGTTATAGCTGAAAAGGACCTTAGAACATAGAAGGTTAAAACTGACAAAAAAGAATCCCCACAATTTAAAAGTATCAGAGTTAGAAGAAATCTTGGAATATTTGCATTGGAAGGACCCTTAGAAAATTGAATATTACATTGAGAAAAAACTTAAAAACATAGGTCAGGGTTGGAAAAGACTTTAGTAATCACCTAGTTCAGAAGTTTTTAACCCTTTTTTTCCTTTGCACCATGGATTCTGATGAGTTCAGGGAAGCCTATGAAAACTTTAGTAAAAGGCAGCATTTATTACAGCCTATTAAGATTTTCATAATATTTTGCATATATGATCTCGTTATCTTCATAACAATTATATGAAGTAGGTATTGTTATCCTTATTTTACATGAAACTAAGACAGAACTTAAGCAACTTGCCTAGGATCACACAGGTATCTCTAAGTCTTCCCATTCCAGATCCAATGGTTCTCCAGTGCACCATCAATCTCATGCATTCTCAAAATAATGTTATAAATGCATAAAGCAAGATACATAAAATCACCAAAAAATTATCAAAAATATTTTTCTCATTCAGAGTTGCAATTCCTGGAATTTTTCCATAGATTTCAATTTAAGAATAACTGATCTTGTCTAACCAAATTGGGCTACTGCAACCTAGATACAGAAGGGGATTTGCCCAGAGTCAGCTTAGAATGAATAGCCAAGGCAGAACTGGCACCAGAGCTAACTGAGTGACCCAGACAGAGAGAAAACTTAACAGGAAAGTCCCAGTACCAGTTAGGGGTTTTCCTAAATACAAATGAAACATTTTTTTTTCTGCTGCTTTTCTGTGTGAACCACAATAGAGCCTTATTTTAAAACCTTACAATTTTGTTTATGCACTTTATTGAAGGATGACATTAATTGTTTTGGTATTATGGCCTTCCTGTTGTTACTGATGTGCAAAAATTAAGTAAATTCCAGTGGGATTCCCAGTCATTAGCTAATCCCAACCTTAACTAACCTTCAACAAGTCAATTATCCTTATCTGCAGAATCAAACTGTTAGATTAGGTAAATTGGTAAGGCTCCCTCACAGTAGTTAGGTGTTATGATGAGCAGTGTTGGTCCTGAGTTCAAATGTGACCTCAAGACACTGACACTGTGTGACTCTGGGAAAGTCATTTGACCCTGTTTACTTCAATTTACTTGTAGAATGAGATGGAGAAGAAAATGAGAAACCATTCTAGGATCTTTGCCAAGAAAATCCCAAATGGGGTCATAAAGAGTTGGAAGTGACTAATTAATAACAACAAAAAAAAATCATCTTTCAGTTCTATTGCTCAGTGATTCTTTACAAATTAAGATTAGTAATACAAGTAAAAAGATATAGTGAAAAGTGTATTAGGCTTAGAAACAAGATACTGTGTTTCTTTCCCCAGCTCCATACCTGCATACAGCTCATGAGTTACTAGCCTCAGTTTCCTTCTCTGCAAAGTAGGATCAATAATACCCACCATGTAATTGGAAAGTGCCTGGTAAATAACAAAGGATCAATACAAAGTAAGGAGTTGCTATTAGGACAAAAGGAAAAGCTACCGCAATTTATAATGTTTCTTCCACTGCAAGATGATTTTATGTGAAGACCATCATTCCAAACTTGCCAAATCTACATACCACTTGGGTTGAATTATAAGAAAGTGAGTTTAGAGTTGTTTAACTTCATTATTTGGAAGCATAAGGCCTGCAAAAAGCTTTCCTGAGGTTCACAATCATCTTGTGTCTCCGTCAGCAAACAGTGATAACCACATGTAAGAGAATGACTGAATAAAAACATTCTCCCCAGAATATTACTTGGCTTTCACTTTACAAACAAATGGAATATTAATCCAAACCAAATGTAGCTGGGCCACATATCAGGGAAAAGGAATGTGAAACCCAGTTTTCATTTTTTTTTTTTTTAAAGAAAAAGGGAAAAAAAAAGCATATCAGTTTGTGGCCAAGGGCATCTTTAGTGCCATATTAACGTGCCTATAACAGGAGGTAGTGAGCAACGCCACTGCAATGTTCAACTGAACTGGCATTTCTTGGCTTTTTATATCCTGAATATGCATGACATTATGGAGTAAGCAGTTGACTGCTGGCTTTTAGAACTGGTTTGTTCCTAAATCTCCCAGGGTGCTTTTGGAACACTTCTATTGAGCTTTATTTTTTCGAATGAGTATGAGTGATCTTTTAGGTCTTTCCTAACATTTTGTATTCAAGAGTCCTTTGAAAAATGATGTTCTCTGTTCATCATCATCATCAATAATCCTAACATTACTAATGCAGTTAATATAGTTAACATTTCTATAGCACTTCAACATTTGCAAAATGCTTTCCATACGATTTCTCATTTGATTCCCCACAACAGTCTTTTTAGATAAGTTCTATTATTATTCTAATTATACAGATCAGGAAACTAAGGCTGAGAGTCTATGTGACTTACCAAAAGTCTCATAGCAAGTGTCTTCTTGCTCAAGTCTTCTTGAGTGATTCCAAAGCTAGAATTACCCACTGTGACAACTTTATATTCTCGCATCCCTTCCACATCCAACATTCTGTGTGCTATTCTGCCTCTTGTAGATCTAACATTTAGTATTTCCTCTTTTAGCAAAAATTCTTGATCTTTGTAAAAACCTAAAAAAAGAAGGGATTTGGGTGAGGAATTTCAGAATAGGAAAGCTTGGAAGTAAAATTTTCTTCTTGTGTTCTACACTAATTAGGAGCTAGTTAAAATTATGGTATGATGGACTTCTGTGTCTAACATTAAATGTGACTGATTATGGGGGAAATGTGAACACTAAATTGTAGGGAGAAGACAGTGAATAATAAAAATAACAATAATGACAGCAATAATAAGGATATATCTCCTGGACAAAGCAATATATTTAATAATAATATATTAAGCAATTAATGATGAAAAAAACACTGAAACTTACATATTCAGAGAGTTTATTTTTCATGAGAAGTTTTGGATTTTGTGTTTGTATCAGAAATTGTTCTGAAAGTTTTCTCCCCCAATTCTTGGCTCACTCAGCCGGATTTTTTAACCTTCCTCTGCTCCCCACATCACAATGTTGGGGAAGTTGTAATGAACCAGTAAATAAGATACACAGAGGAAAAAAAAAAGATCAAGAAATATTCAGTATTGACAAGAAAACATTTATCATTAGTCCATCTGTCATTTGGCATTTGAATGTTGGGATTCTGCCAATATTTTATTTTCTTCTCTGAACTATTAGATTGTCAAATATTGCAATCGTTTACCAACATTTGGGGATGCCAGCTGAAGTGCTGCCTATTTCTGATTCGAGTGTCTGGCTGGATCATCTCAATGTGTGAGGCAATGTAGCATAATGGGAAGCACAATATGGGAGCTTAGATTCTAATCTAGACTCTCTGAGTGCCGTTGGACATATCACCATTCACTTTCCGTCTCCTTTTCTGCTTATTTGCTTCAAGTATCTGTCTGAATCATCACAATGTGTGAGAAGCAATGTAATGCAGGGAGAAGCACAGTATGGGAACTTATTCTAATAAGCTCTGTGAATATTGTTGGACTTCTCACCAGTCACTTCCTTTCTCCTTCTTTGGGATTGATGTTGATTGAGGTGACTTCTGTTACCATTCCCCCATAAGAGTTCATGATTCTTTTATGTCCCACAGAGATATTAAAGATAATATACATAGAAATTCAGTTTCTGGATTATCTACTATTTCCCTTCCTAATAGTATTTTCCCAAATATATGTAAAGATAATTTTCAACATTTTTTTGTGATCCAAATTTTTCTCCTTCTCTCCTTTACCTGCCTCAAGACAATCTGATATAGGTTAAATATGTACAATCCTTTTAGGTATTTTTTCATATTTGTCTATGTTGTACAAGAAAAATCAGACCAAGAGGGGGAAAATATCATGAGAAAGAAAATAAACAAAAAAAGTGAAAATACTATGTTTGATCCACATCCATTCTCCATAGTTCTCTCTGGATATGATTTAGCCATGATTTTTAAATAAAGTAAGGTGCATAAAGAGAAAGATTTCCTTAGGTTCAGAATTTTTTTTTTTTTAACTTTTGTCCTCTAGATTTCTCCTTATTTCAGTCATATGGAGTCAGGGCTAGAAGAGACCTAGTTCAGATGATTTAATGCTTTAAGATGTACCAAATGCTTTCAACTTGATCCTCACAACAACTTCATGAATTAGTGCTATTATACCTGTTTTGCAGATGAGGAAACAGGTTGAATAGAAATTTCGTGTCTTGCCCCAGGATCACAAAATTAGTAAATGTCTGAGACGTGATTGGAACTCAGGGATTTTTGACCCTAAGTCCAATCCTTTGCCCAATATGGCACCTAATTGAGTATCTGAGAAAGAAATTGACTTGTTCAAGGTCACATCTGCTATATAGTAAACAGTAGAGCTAAACCACTAATTTCTGATCCCCAAGTCCATTGAATATGTATTAAACAACAGTGTCTCACAATAACCAGTTTCCTCTCATTCATTCAAGGATTGAGTCTGGCCAAATGAGAAATATACATCAGAAATATTAAAATGTCTTGTACCAAGATGAGCAATTTAAACCCCAATTCTTTCAACATTTCGTTAACACTTAAGATAGGGAAAAGAGAATGAATGTAAGATTACTTTCTTTCCACTAGAGGGAAGTATAACCTTACTTTGAATTCATTTCTTTTGTCAGATGATGCTGAAAAAGGGAGCCTATAAATCTAATGCTGATCTTAATCCTTAAATACTATTTCTGCACACTTCTTTGAGGTTGGAATTACATTTCTATCTTTGTTGAAGAATTTCTCCTCTCACAGCTTTTTATAAGACCTCATTCCCCCTCTTTATATTTCTTTTCTGTCTTTAATTTTTTTTTTAAACAACTCAACAAAATAGAACATAGAAGAACCTAGAGTAAAAATGGAGAGAACAGAAAAATGTTAACCACCCTCCTCCCAGTCTCCCATTTTAGAGGTTGCTTTGCACAGTGATTGGCAAATAGCTTATTGAATTGCATTGAATTGATGCATTGGATAGACCAGGAGCTATAGTGTCAGGAAGACCTGCATTCAAATCCAGCCTCAGGATTTGTATAAATCACTTAACCTCTGTTTTCTTCAATTGATTTATCTCCAAAATGGCAGTAATAACAATGCATACTTCCCAAGATGAACTTTAACTGAGATAATATTTCTAAAGCACTTTGCAAAACCTGAATCACCATCTAAATGTTAACTATTAGCTCTTAATGAGTTTATTTCTCTTCAGTTTTGCCATCTGTAGTTTTCTTCCCTTGAGTGTCACTCTTCTCACTCTCTTCCCAAATTTGTATCTGAACATGGGAGATATTGTTAGGTAGAGAGAAGAGCTTAGGATTCAGAGTTAGCAAAGCTGGAATTCAAACCCATTGCCTCATGGCACCTTAAACATGTTATTTCCTAATCTGGATTTCACTTGGGTTTTGATGAAGGAAACTTTAAGGTAATTTAAAAAAATCTAAAACCCATAATAATTTTATGAACAATAACAAGAAAAGGATATGCATGATTTTGGTCTTAAATAATGAAGTAATTACAGATTTCCAAATGATGATTTAAAAAATTCACTTGATATAGTATAATTATGGAATAATCTTTGAGTTGAAAACCATCTTAGAGATCATTTGTTCAAATTATCTTTCAGTATACTAGAAATCCTCTTCTCTAAATGAAATGAAGTAATATTAGTAAAGATCTTAAGGTATAGTACCTGGCACATAGTAGCCAATTAAAAATTGCTTGTACCCTCCCCACCTTCTTCCATAGCATCCTTTGCAGTCATCCATTCATTTAATGGATATTTACTAAGCAACTACTGTATTTAAGGTTTCGTACTTGGAGTACAAGAAAAGCAAAAACATTTAAGGATATAGATGTAAAGGTAATACTCTCAGGAGTTTACAGTCTAATAGGAAACAGGATAAAGATACAAATATTTATGATATAAATGGAATTGAGTAAAATTTATAAAAATTAAGAGTCATACCCCAATTGATAAATGATCTAAATATATGATCTATCCCTAAAGGACTATAAATTCAAGCATATCTTTTGAGCTAACAATACCACTACTAGATATGAATGCCATAAGAGATTTAAAAGAAAAAAAAGAAAAGGACCTGATTGTACAAAAATATTTGTAGCATATTTTTTCTTAGGACAAAAAATTGGGAATTGGGGAAATGCCCATCAATTGGAGAATGGCTGAATAAATTGTGGAATGTGATTGTCATGGAATATTATTGATCTATGAGTAATGATGAGCAGAATGATCTCAGAAAAAAATCCTTGAAAGTCCTCCATGATCACACACACACACACACACACACACACACACACACACACACACAATCTTTCTCTCTCTGTGTGTGTGTGTGTGTGTGTGTGTGTGTCCTCCCTCTCTCTCCCTTTTTAACTTTATTTTTCTTGAGATTTTTTTTTTTATTGGGGTGGAAGATCTATGTTTTGTTTCACAGCATGACTTTTATGGAAATGTTTTGCATAATTTCACATGTGGTTTCTTAATGGGGACTGAGGGTGGAGAGAAGGAATAGAATCTGTAACTCAAATGTTTTAAAAATAAATATTAAAAATGTTTTAAATATAACTGGGGGAAATATAAAATAAATACAATTTTTAAAAAGAAAAAAAAACAAGAGAAGTAGACTATAAGTATACAAGAAAAAAGTATACAAGAAGAAGTGATGAGAAGTGGGAGCAAGTAGGAATATTTTCAACTAAGATGAGACAGGCGTCAGGGAAAGCTTCTATAGGGAAGATAATCACTGAGTTAGGCATTGAAGGATAGGGTAGATATCAATAGAGAGAAAAAGGATTGGGAAGAGACCACTGGAGGCATTGATACCAACAGATAGATACAGGAGAAGGAGATGGTCATTGGAGCCAAAGATATCAACAGATGAGTACAGGATAAAGAGACAGGCCGTTGGATATATAGAGTTCCATTAGAACAAAGGATTGAGGTAAGAGATAGCTAGAGGAATAGTTCAGGTTAGTGCTAACATAAAGTTCATGCAGGGAAGAGCAGGAAGAAATAAAACTGGAATGGTAGGCTAGAGCCAGATTGCAGAAACCCTTAAGTGATAGTACAAGGATTTTATATTTTATTTAGTAGGCAAAGGGGGCCACTGAAGACTTTTAAATAGAGAAGTTTCATGATCAGACTTGGTTATGACAACTCTGAGCCTAGAAAGTGTCCTTCCTTATTAAAGGCAAATCCTTCCTTTTCTGTTTCAAAGAGGCAAACTATTTGTACTAATTAAGCTGGTTGGCCTATAGGCACTTTAAACTCAGTAAGTCCAAAGCAACTTTTCTTTCCCCCAAAACCATTTTCTCTTTTCAACTTTCCTATTACTATGGAGGGTACTGCTCTTCTCTTAGCCACCCAGACTCACAATCTTACTATATCATTCTCATAACTCTTCTCTTAACATTTAACTCCTTGTATAAATCATTGCCAAACCTTGCCATTTTCTCCCTTCTTTTTTCGTTCTTTTCTTATATTTGCACCATTGTCTCCAGTCACAAAGTCATCAGCATGGTGCTCTCATTTCCTTGTGCATAGACCTTGTGATAGTCTGTCAGTTGGATATTTCACTGCATTCACTGCAACATTCAGCTGTTGCAAAGATATAGAGCCAATTCCTACTCACTAAATTGAGGGATTCCTTTTTACCTCCAGGGTAAAATACAGAATACTGTGTTGGACATTTTAAGCCCATCACAACCTTACACCTTCCCATTTTTCTACACTTTATTTCTGACCATGTACTTCTCACATGTGCCTTCAGGCAATTCTTTGAATGTAATCTCTTCCATTTTTATGGTAGCTAGATTACACAGGATAGCGCATTTGGCTAGGAGTCAGAAAGAGCGGAGTTCAAATGTTCTGGTAGTCACTTATTAGCTATGTGATCCTTCGGAGGTCACTTAACCTCTGTTTCCTTAACTTGTATCTACCTTACAAGGTAATTTTTGTAAGGATCAAATGAGATAATATTTGTAAAAGAACACTGCCTGGCACATAGTAGGTGTTGTGTGAATGATTATTCTCTTCCCTTTTGCTGATCTGGAATGTTATTTGTTCCTCTTCCCCTCCCTTCCTTGCTGCTTTCATCACAATGCAAATTATGTTTATATGGGAGACTTTTTTCAGCCCCACCTCATTTCCTTTTCTGTTAGTTCCTTCCCTTTGAGATTGTTCACAATTTATCTTGTCCATATCTTGGTTTGACAGAATATGTACAGTAACAACTTGTTACTGATTATTTACACATCAATACAATACAATACAATACATTATGTAATATAATAATATAAAATTATCATGATTTTTATTTTGTATTCATCAATTGTGTATTCCTTGAGGTCAAGGATTGTGTTTTTTGCCTTGCTTTTTATTCCCAATAATTAACTCAATGCTTTGTATATAGTAACTACTTAGTAAATACTTAACAAATGCTCATTTACTGACTTAAATACTACTACAAAAATGCTGTGGCTATAATTTTGACATACATGAAGATTTATGTTGTTGTTGTCATTGACCTCCTTGGGATATATTTAGTGAAATCTTTAGATAAAGGGTCATGGATATTTTAGTCACTTTTTTAATATAATTCCAAATGTTCCCAGAATGCTTGGACCAATTCACAGCTCCATAAACAATGCATTAGTGTGCCTATCGTTCCCACGACCAGTTCAACATTGATCAGTTTCATCTTTTGTCATCTTAAGCAATGTACTAGGAGTGCTAGGAAACCTCAGATACGTTTTCATTAATATTATCCCTCTTTGTAACGATTTGGAACACATATGGCCTTCCTAGTTCTAATAGAATTAGAATGTCTTAGTTCTAATATGTGCTACTCTTACTTCTAGGCACTATGTTTTTCATTTATGTCACCCATCAGAGAATTAAAAGTGTGGTGCTCAATAAAAATAAGGAAGGATGATGCTTTGGAAAAAGAACTAGACTTGTCAGTCAGGAGAAACCTGGATCTGAAAGTGCTTTGTGTATTTTCTATTTCATTTAACTGATCTGAGTCTTAATTTCCTAATTTATAAAATGGAGCTAATAATGTCTTTATTGCTTTATTCATAGGTGAGAATCCCATAAGATAATGTATGCAAAATATATTGTAATCATTATAGCACTATATATTCAATAATTATTATAAACACTTATTCTTTCCTTCATTCAACTTATTCATTCAGTAAACTTTTATTAAGTATCTTCTATATGCAGAGGTCTACAGCATTATGGAGGTATTGAAGACATGATCCTTATCCCAAAGAATTAAAAATATTGTAGGGGTTTATAAAAAATAGCGTATGGTAATAAATATATATGGGAGCAATTCTGCTGTAACAAAGGCTCCTTGATGTATTGATTTTTTTTTAAGTGGGGGAATGGATTATTTTGTATATCTTAAACATAATTTTCTCTCTTTTAGCTTTATGAACAGACGTGGTATCTCTACAAATCCCTATCTCGGCAGTGCGTCCAATGGATATGCTCACCCCAGTGGGATGGCACTTCATTATGATGATGTCCCTTGCATAAATGGATCGGTGAGAGTGTCATTTTTATAGAGTAAATGGTTTATCTTTGCTGGGAGGCAGGACTGTCTGAAAAATTTCATAATTTAATGTCCCTGGGTTCCTTCCAAATAAGCTGGGGCTTTCTTGGGTGGAAGCAGGATGAGGCTGCCATCTCATTTCTCATCCCTTATGTTTTGGCGTGTTGTTCATCTTAATCTGCATCAGAGCGAGTATGGAGTTTGACGTGCTAGGGGACGGCTTGTCAATTAATGCTAACCCCATTAATTAAATATCTGAGCACGTCTGGAAATATTATATAATTACTGTCCTGCAGATGTCCATGCTCATTCCTACCCTCTAGGTGTTTACTCATTTTGTTTTCCTTTGCTTTCCTTGCATTTGTTCACATTCAACCATTACCCCAAGGAATAGCTCCAAGTCCCTTCTCTTCCATGATGCCTTTTTCCTCACTCATACTGCTGTCATTCATTCATTTATCCATTTTACAGACATTTACTAAATGACAACATAAAAGTGTCACCTTTTTGCTCAACCATAACCTCCTAAAGTCTTTTTACTTCCCGTCTCTTCCTTATAATTTATACTTCACACACAGATGACAAAATATTCTTCTTAACTACAGTTCTGCTCTCCTAATATGCATGTCACTCTATTGCTCAAAAACTCTCAATTATTCCCTCTGGCTCATAAAAACTCCTTTGCCTGGCATTTAAGGTCCTCTTGAGACTGGATCCAACGAATCTTTCAAATTCTATTTCACAATATTCTTCCTGTGTTTTATATTCTGGTTAAACTTTACTTTTTGTTTTATTTCCCTACACTCTTCTATATCCTTGTTGAGCCTATTCCCCCTTTCTATAATTCAGTGGTATCATATTTTAATAGAAATGAAAGGGTGGGTGTTAAGCCATACTTAAGGATCCCTGCTGGTAACATCTTGAGTCAGAAAACTACAAATTAATATAATCTCTCTTATAATTGTATTTTCATTTTTTTTTTGTTAACTGTTTCCCCCATTATATTTTAATCTGTTTCAGGTACCTCTTCAGAGTATTGTCAGCCACATATTTGACATCTCTTCCGTTTCTGATAATTAAATTTGTCATAGGATCAAAAAGATCCACATCATCCAATCCCATGACATTACAGTCAATGAAGCTAACCTTCAGGGAGTATAAGTAACTTGCTCAGAGTCATAGAGGCAATAAACATCAGAGGAAGGATTTTGACCTGGGTCTTATGATTCCCAAAACACTTATCTTTCAAGGAACAGGTTCCTCAAATATTTTAGAATATTTTTGGTTGACTCTATAGCACATTCTATCCTGAATCATCTTGTGATTCCCATTATATTATTGTAAATCTGTGTGGTTGAGAAGAGGTATTCCCATAATTAGATACAGTCTCTTTTTCTTTATAGCTTTCAGAGATGTTTTTGACTATTACTTTTTTTGTGTGTTTGGGAACACCTCCCCTTCCCTTCCACATTTGCAGTGATTGAGACACTGGTCTTAAATTTATTTTATGATTGATGGCTGGTATCAAGTAGTTACCACCTGCAGGTGTGTTGTTTCCAGGGGAGCCAAAGCTCCAAATGGAGACTACTGGATGGAAAATACAAGGAGAGTGATTTCACTCAACATAGAAAAGCATTCCTTATGATGAGATTTGTCAGGAAGAAATTGTATGGACTAGCTGAAAAAAAATAATAGACTACTTCTCTAGAGGTTCTTAAGACTGGGTGGATCTCTTCTTATCAGTTTTGTACAGAGGAGTCATGATTCATATGGGGTCTGTTCAAAGGATGGCTGAGTTTCCCCTGCCATCACTGAGATTCCATAATTCCATGCCCAGGCTCTCTTTTGATACAAGTGAAGCTGGAAAGTTTTTCTATAGCTTAAAGGGCACAATCACACTAATAATTAGACTCATTCAGTCTAGATCAAGGGATCTCAACCTCATGATTCAGTGGTAAATTATATATATATAACATACCCACACATATATACACACATGTATGTACATGTGTGTGTGTACACATAGCAAGGCTTTAGTATGTAAGTAATTGGACCTTTTGGGGCTTCATTTTTCTTATCTGTAAAATGAAGCATTGGAATTAGATGGCTCATAAAGCCCTATTCCAACTTTAAATTTATGATACTTTTTAAGATTTTTCTGCTGTTTTTCACTCACATCAATCTACCTCTCATCTTCATTTCTTTGAACAGACTGTCCTCCATTTCAGTGATATATTCCATTTTCACCTCTGCCTCTAGAAATCCCTAGCTTCCTGTAAGACAACTCAGTCACTGCCTTCCACATTAGACCTTTCCTGAGCTCTCTGTCTCCTCACAGCTTCTAGTTTCTCTATTCTTACAAAAATTTTATTTTCTATATTCTCTCTCTCTCTCTCTCTCTCTCTCTCTCTCTCTCTCTCTCTCTCTCTCTTTCTGTCTCTCCTCTATTGGTCTGTCTCTTTCTCTCTCTTTTTTTCTCTGTTCCTCCTCCTTCTCTTCCTCCTCCTCCTCCTCCCCCTTCCATTTCTTTCTGAGATGTATATATGTCATTTTCTTTGATAAAATATAATCTCCTTGAGGGTAGGAAGCACTTTTGTCTTTCTTTTCTATGCCCAGTGCTTTGCAAAAATCCTTGAGCAAATGCAGATGAATTGATTGAGGGAAATGATGGCCAATGCTACTTGAAGAATCTCAGATAAACATGGGCCAGGCTTTTTAATGAAAATCTCACTTGCTTTAGATTTATCTGTGAAAAGCTTTATTTTTAGATTAGAGCTGGATAGCTGACGTCATAGAAATAGACACGTTGATGTTAATGCAAAGGAATGAAAACACTCCTACAATGTAATTTTTAGACTGTGCTATTTTTATGACAAAGGCACCTAATTATGGTCTGACAGAAAAGAGCTATATATGAAGTGACTAAAAATGGGATAAAATTCACACGATATAAACTAAATGTTGCTTCTTTTAAGTGTAAGGGCCATTTGTCAAGAGACTTAAAAAAATCATCCTAGTTTTTTTTTATATGGAGAGATATGGAGAGAGCCTTTGCTTTTAATTTAGACTTTAGCCAGATGTGGTGTTAATGTTTTTTAGTTTTCAGTGATTGTGAAATGGTGTCTAACTATTTCAGTCTCTGGTTTAAAAAAAGCCCTCCCCACCAAAATAAGTTAGAATTCATGTATCAGCTAGTTATTAAAGCATCATGTTTGGGTTCAGATGGCCAACTGGAAACTCTCCCTTTGAACACACCATTTGTGATAATAATAGCTCTCAATTATGTCATAAGTATGGTTTACAAAATTCCTTCCCTGCAATTTTCTTGGGAAAAAGAGAGACCAAGTATCAGAACCCTCAGTAAGAATTCTTGGGGCAGGACAATTATTGCAGAATACCCTAGAACAAGAATCATGTCAAGTCTGCACTCTTAAGACCATTTAAAAAAAAACTTTTTTTAAAGTTGAGGGATGTAGGTGGAAGACCTTGAGGAGGAAAGGACTTGACTTTACATTAGACCTTGTGGAAGGTAGACCTATCAATTCTGTGAGAAAGAAACTTCCATGAATGGATGAGGCCATGACCAGGGAAAGGAAATAGTTTTGGGATGTGGTGGTTACACTGGGCTTTTTTTTTTTTAAGCCCTTTTAATACCAGTAGCTTGTGGGGAATTCAAGGATTGAGGATTCACACTCAGTTAAATATATTTAAAGAGTAAATATAGGTCCCTTTTACAGATTAGGAGACTGAGACTAAGTTAGTTTACTTGCCTATAGTTGCATAGTCAGTACATAGAGTTTGTCCCAACTTTATGTCCAACTTTAAGATCTCTTTCCAAAGCTCTAGTTTCTTTATAAAAGTTTTTTTTTATCAAATATGGCAAAGTGTGTAGTAGAGTGGATAGCTAGGTGGTCCAGGAGATAGAGTCCCCGGCTTGCAGTGAGGAAGACTCACCTTCTTGAATTCAAATTAGGCCGTAGACATTTCCTAGTTGTGTGACCTTGAATAGGTCTCTTCACCTTGTTTACCTCAGTTTCTGTAAACTGAGCAGAAAGAGAACATGGCCAACCACTTCTTTGCCAGGAAAACTCCAAATGGGGTCACAAAATATTGAAATAGCTCAACTACAACATGTAGTAGGGAGTAGCATTATAGATAGATTTCCCTTAGCTAGTTTCTCACTAGACCTTAGGGAACCCCACAAAGCAAATGTCTATAACACTTGTCTTGCAATGGCAAGAGACCCTAGTCTAGCAGTCTGCTAATTCCAGGTTTGGGTCCCAGCTCCAACATTCCCCAGCAGTGTGACTGTACATCAATCACACAAACTCTCTGAACCGGGTTATCCATATGTACAAAATGAGGATACAGATTCTTGGGATGAGACTCAAGAGGGTAATTGTGAAGAAAGTGTTTTGTAAACCATAAAAGCAGGCATTGGAGAAATGTGAGCTTTTACTGTCTTTCTCTAAAAATGTAAAAGATTAAAATTGTGGTTGACATATTCTCTTAGTTAGGGAAGACTGACTATCAACCATCGGGCATAAAAATGACTCCAGGGGCCAATCCCCCTAAAATAAGACAAAACAAAACAAAACCCTTTCTTCAAGGATATTAAGATAGAAAAGTTCTGGGAAGAATCCCCATGGCAACCAAACACACATACTTGTGAAGGGACGTCACACAGATTAACTTCCAGGGGTGAGGAGGAGAGGGTTATGACTTTTGGACGTGCTGATAGTTTCATTCTGCTTTGCTATATATCATGACTTTATACTAACAGCTGAGATGTGTGTATGTGTGTGTTGCAGTGGGAACAAGAAGATGGCTTTCTGACTTCCCGTAGCAGAATCTTGGGAGAAGAAGTGCTTTATGATAACGCTGGGCTGTATGATAACTTGCCGTCTCCAAAAATCTTTGCCCGCTACCCGCCTGCTGAAAGAAAGGCTTCTAGATTATCTACTGACAAACTGTCTGCTAACCATTACAAACATCCTGTCTCCTCCAATCTGTCTTCTGCTCAGTCTGTCACTAATACCTCTTCAGTGGGGAGGGTATCTGTCGGGCTGAACTCTCAGGTATTGCATGAACTTCTATAATGTGAATTTGACTTGGATTTCATGTTTCTCTTATGCTTTTATAACAGTCTTGCAATTTCTATTGCTAAATGAGAATAAATAGTATCAACTAGAAGAAAGATATAATCTTTTCACAATTGGAATATTGTTTCCCTCCAACTTATGCTTCCAGTTAGCATTTGCTTGTTTCTTAGCTGATTAAAGGATATAAGGGAATATGATAGGACTATACTTGGAATTTGTAAAGGCTACTCGATTTGATATTAGAGCAATTTAACTACTGATTACCTATGGGACTTTGGTCAAGTTGTGTGAGTGCTCTGGTCCCTTTGGTCATCTGGAAGATGAGAGGATGAGGTTAGATAACCAGTGAATCCATTTCAAAATCTTTATTTCTTTGATGTAACTTATTTTTCTTAGATTTGTGACAAACATTAATATTTAAGTTCAGATATCTATTCTGAATTCTGTAGAATCATTTTTCATCCAGCTATTTTCCCTAATGCCTTTCTTTGCCTACATTTCTGTGTTTTCAGCACCAACCTATGAAATCATCTTTGTTGCTGGGCATATGGATCTAAACAGAAAAACCTTTTTTTCCTTTTTCTCTTGATCTCAGTAATATTTAAGTGTTGATGACTACTAACAGATAAGATTGCCGAAATGTACGGAGGGGAGTAGGTAGCTCATATACTTGTTTTATACCTGCCTATCTCCCAAATCTGCAAAACTATATGTTTATTCCCTGAGAGAGTAGACTTTCTTCGAAGTCTGTTCCAAGAGGCAAGCATTTGATACCAACCCAACATGGTTAAGTAACTTTGGAATAATGGTAATACCTCACTTTTTGAGGAAAGCAGAACTATAATGGAGAAAGCTGTTTTGTCAATCTTTAAAGCACTAGAGAAAGAAGTCTTGGTTGATTTGCAATTCACAAGATGCTCTCCGCATGACAAATCTGTGACATCAGCATCATTGTCCTTATTCACAAGAGAAGGAACCGAGCAGAGATAAAAAAGGGGATTCCTCATGGACACACGACATAGCTGGGGCATGCACTACAGTCCCTTCTGATTCTTTTAAGTCCAGTGCCCCTCCCTTGGAACCCATTGTAGATCATGTGCATGTACTTCTGGATGGTCTGCAAATTAGATGTTTCATGATGTTGTGGAATCAAGGTTCAGAGTTGGAAGGAATCATGGAGAATCTTCTAGTCTAGCCTACTTATTTTACATAGGAAAATGAAATCCAGAAAAATTAAAGCACTTGCTTAAAGTCCCACAGGTATTAAGTCATAACATTGTGATTCAAATCAAGGTTCTTTGATTCCAAATCTGACATTTCCACTAAATTTTCAGGTGTTTTCTTTTCTTTTTTTCCTGTTGGTTATTTTCCTGTATTTACCTTCTTTTTTTGCCACCATATTAACTTTGGCTATGGTGCTTAACAATTTCATATTTTCCCTCTATTGTGCTATTTACTAACATTTTTCATTTTTGTAAAACTTTATCCTATACTATGTACACACATTTCATATAGGTATTTACAGGGATCCTTGAAATTTTCCTGTCTGACATAATAGCTCCTATTTACTTAGTGTATATATATAATAACTATGCATTTAAGTAGACTTAAAAGTCTTGGTACAGTTTCAAGTTTTAAAATCACACTAAGACTTAATTAAAGTGACATTTTAAAAAATGTATTGCCTTCTGTTTTGCCTTTATTTTTAAGCCTCAATAAACTTAAGGTTTACAAAGCATTTTATATATAATAGATCATTCTAAAAATTTATAGAATATTTTCCATGTAAGAATCCTGTGTAGGTGGGAAGTTGTTGTTATCATCATTTCACAATTTAAAAAAAATGAAGCATCTTATAGGTCATCAAACCTATAAAAATAGCTAGTTAACATTAAGTCAAAATATTCCTGAGGCTTGTCTCTGAGGATGGCTTTCTATCTACTTTTCCATGCTTCCTCCCATGTTACTGTGGTTTGATTTATACAGTCTAGTTCCCCCAAAAGCTTTGTGACCTAGATGGTATAAATTTTACCATCCCTGTTTTATAGATTGAATGATTTGACCAAGGTCACTCAGGTAATTAGTGGCAGAGCTGGGAGCTGGATCAGGTCATCTCCCTTCAGACCACAGTATTTTTTTATGCTAGCTCCTCCTAATTAATTTATACTTTTTAAAAGATAAAAATCTTAAATATTCTCATCCATGAGTTGTCAGGGAGGATAAACCTCATATGGAATTTAGGAGCCAAGGTGGTTTTCAGACACTTGGGTTTTATCATCAGACTTGGGATAAGTGAAAGAGATAAAGAGGAGGTACTGTGGTTAAAAACAAAAGTACAGATATTTATTTTTCTTGTCTAATTTGTTCCTAATAGTTCAAGAGCAAGAAACCTCCTATAGCATCTAATGGGGTCCCAGGGAAAGGGAGAAATGTCAACAGTCCACAAAAGAAAACGGACTCATCGGCTACTGTCAAACGGACAGCATCAAGTAAGTTCTTCATGATGCCATTCTTTATGTTTGGGAGATCAGGGGTAGGACTTTTAGAGGTTTCCCTGAGTAGAATCATAAATACCATTCTGGAAGATACTTAAAGATCATCTTAGTCAGCTTCTTCCATTTTAAAGAGCAGAAAAAAGACCCAGAGATCCTTACTTCCTCAAGGTCATATAACAAGTTAGTGGCAGAGCAAGGTATAGACTGTGAGTCTCCTACCTCCTGGTCAAGAGTTCTTTCTAAGTGTGGTTTAAATTATACCTAAAGAGTATTTTTTTTCTTTTTTTTTTTTTTAGCATTCTTTTAAAATTATTTTTTAAAAATTATTTTATTTTAAAAAGCAGAATAAGAAAAAAGAAAATTAGAAAAGGAACACAAAACAAAATAAAAGAGAACATGGTCATGAACAGAAAGAACATCAGGGAGGATTCAAAATATATAACAACAAATTACCAGATCAAGAAAGTATGTGTGTGTGTGTATGTATATATGTAGAAGAAATATATTCATGAGTGTCCATCTTTCCTTTACTTTCTTGTAAATTGTTCTTTTGTTCTCTGCTGCATACCATGAAACATCACATATTTTTCAAATCATGTTGAATAACAACCAATGACCTAAGTAACTTTGTGGCTCAGGATCAATTAATTGCAGTTCAATGGATGAGCACTATGGTGCACTGGGGACCCAAAAATGAAAACAAACTTCCTGTCTTCAAGGAGCATAAAGTCTGTTAGAAAACTGGAACATATATACTAAGATAAATATACTACATAACAAGGAGACAAAAGATCAAAAAGAGTAATCTAAGAAGACTGCTCAAGTAAATTTTAGAAGTATTCATGGAAGATGTGGTACTTGGGTTGAACCTTGAAGAAATCAAAGAATTTTTCACAACAGATATGTATATTTTTGTCATAGAGAACTGATGTAGGGGAACAAGGATGATCAAGACAAAGTCGAGGCACAGCTAATAGCCCCATTTACATGGAAGGGAGTAATGTAAATAAGTCTTGGAGGATAAGTTGAAGTGAGACTATAGAAGGCCCTTAGTGTCATTCCAAAGTTTTTTTTTTTTTTCTTTCTAATGACAAAGTAAATGGGAAACCTCTTGAATCATTTAGTTTTTTGTTTGTTTTGTTTTTTAAATTAAAAAAAATCAAATATGACTTCAGATTCTTAATACTCTGGGAAAGTCATTCAAACCCTCAGCCTCAGTTTCATCATCTGTAGAATAGGAATAATAATAGCATCTATCTTATAGGATTCTTATGAGAAACAAATGAGATAACATATATTAAGCACTTTGTAAACATCAAAATGCTACATAAATGCTAGATGTTATTCTGGCTCTTATTGTAGAGAAAAGAGACTGAAGTTAAGGAGACAATATAAGAGGCTATTGAAGCAGTCTAGGGAGATATAAAGGGAATCTAATGTAGGTCGGTAGTAATGAGTATGAACAAGTTAAATTCAAATGATATTGTAGAAAGAGAACTGGGAAAAGTTTGAAAATAAAATAAATGTGAATTTTCTGGGAGAGGGATCCCAGAATCATAGACAGAGCTAAACGAGGCATTTGTAGTCATTGTATTTCATGCTTAGTGAGATGAATGTGAAACCACACAAGTTAAATAGTATATATTGAAGGCAGGATTTGAAACCAGTTTTTCTGACTACAGAGAAGTTGCAGAGATTATTCCAGAATTGTAAGGGTGTTGCAGTAGATAGAGCACTGATCTTGGAGTCAGAAGGGTCTGAGTTCAAATCTAGCCTCAAATTCAACTTATTGTGACCCTGGTCAAATCACTTAACCCTAATTATCTCCTCAAACACCCCCTAAAAAGATTCCTAGTCTGGATAATTAGGAAGGATGATAGTACCATAAACAGAGATAAGAAAACTGGGAGGAAGTAAAGGTATTTAAGAGAAAAGATGAAGACTTTAGCTATGACATGATGAGTTTGAGATGTTAGCCAAGGATATAAAAAGAAATGTCCAGCAGGCTATTAGAAACACTGAATTGGAGCTTGTGGAAGAGATTCAATTGGATGTATAAACTTAGAAGTAGTCCATATGGAAGTAATAATTTAATTAATGGTGATAAAATCACCAATGAATGAATGAAAAAGGATTTAGTAAGCATTTCCTAAGTGTAAAGTAGTATGCTAAGTTATTGTTCAATCTGTCCATTTGTAACACCCTTTGTGTACTTTTTGGCAAAGTAACTGTAATGGTTTGCCATTTCCTTCTCCAGCTAATTTTTACAGATGGAGGAAACTGAGGTAAACAGAGTGAAGGCACTTGTCCAGGGGCACATACCTAGTAAGTATCTTAGATCAGATTTGAACTCAGGCAGATGAGTCTTCCTGGCTACAGGCCTCCATCCTTAGTAGGTCAAAGTAGAATGAGGAACTATTCAGTTATGGAAACTAGACCTGTGACTACGAAGTTTGTCAAGACATTTGATTGGGCTAAATTATTTTCATCCTATTTTTTAAGGTGATAGCTTATTTTGTATTTTTTTTAATTATACTATTGCTTCCCTTAAAGAAAGCATATTCTTATACAATTAGGAAATCTGTATTGCCCCCACTACTCACCTTTAATTTTGTGTTCATTGTTCATGGGGAAGAGAAGAAAGGAAATAATGAGGACTAATAGGTTCCTTAAAAAGTCATATTATACAAGATCTATATCACTTGAAATTGCTGCCTCTGTCTCTTTTCCCACAGTGCCTTGATTTTGATACTTATACTTCTTTTATGGCCACATGATTTATCCCTTTATTTTATGATGCCTTCTGTGGGGAATTTTTATTAACTTTGGTGACATCTAATGGTGACAAAAGAGAAAAATAATTGCATTCTACATTTTTGCTGAACTCAGCCCATTGCATTACCAACATCATGGGTTTATTGCATGGGCATCCAAAAAGAGAGCTGGAAATTTACACTTCCTTATTTTGGCTTTTGCTATGAAAACATCTTGCTTTAGGAAGAAATGAAGCCAGGCAAATTCTTTTTCTTAAGATGTCTTTAGGCTGGACCATGATCAGCGATGCAGTCATTTAAGTGTTTAAGCTTGATTAGTCCACTGTTTGACTCTGACTCTGTGTTTTATCAAAGCTTCCATATGCGTAGTGTATTTCATTAAAATGGAAATTTCTCAAGAAGAGGGCTATCCACACTTTTCTATTTCTATCTTTAGTGCATAGCACATAGTTGCTTACAAGACATTTTGCCATTTGACTATAATCTCCTTGTGATCAGAGGTTGCCATTTTTGTTTTGTTTTGTTTTTTCATTTTTGTTTTCTTGGATCTCAGTGTTTTAGCAAAGGCAGCTAGGTGGCACAGTGGATGGAGTGCTAGATTGGGAATCAGGAAGACCTGGAATTTGAACACAGATACTTGCTAGTTTTATGATCAAGTCACAGCAAGTCACTCAATCCTATTTGCCTCAGTTTCCTCATTTATAAAATGTGCTGAAGAAGTGGCAAGCCACTGCAGTATCTTACCAAGAAAACTCCAAATGGGATCACAAGGAGTTGGACGTGATTAAAATAACTGAAAAACAACAAAGCTTAGCATAATGGCTGGTACTTAACATAGTCGATACTTAATAGATGCTCTTCACACTTAATAAATCCTTTCTCATTCTGCAAATTCTCTCATCTGCAAAATGAGCTGGAGAATGGCAAACCACTTCAGTATCTTACTAAGAAAACCCCAAATGGAATTGGACATGACTAAAATAACTGAACAACAACAAAGCTTAGCATAATGCTTGGTATATAACATAGTGGGTGCTTAATAGATGCTTGTTGATTTGCTTTTCACTTAGTAAATCCTTTTTCATTCATTCACAGAGTGCTAAAAGAGAAAGGCTCTTAGCATATGAAATGTCTGTAATGAAACTAGAATGTCAGAATTAGAGGGATAACATAAGATTTTGGTGTTGAAAGGGAACGTTGAGATCACCCAGACAAACCATCTTATTTTACAAATGGTGAAACAGAGTCAAAGCAAGTTAGCCAAAGTCATGTGTCTACTTAATATCAAGTCAAAAACTAAAAACTAGATTTTCTCATGGTCAAGCTCATCCCTCACATTCATGGAAGTTTACTGAGTTTGTCAGTCATTAACTTTGCCTGCAGTCATCTTTACAGTTATATGTGGTTACTAGAAAGAACATTGGATTTGGAATCAAAAGATCTTGGTTCAAAGCCTGGCTCAGCCATTCATTATATATGTGACCCTGAATAAATTATTTAACATTTCTGTTCCTCCTCTATAAAAGCAAAGATAATAACCCATGCTTGCCTCACAAGGTTAGGAGCAAATGAGAGGGCTCAAGGGAAGTGTTTTGTTGTTGCTTTTTATTGTTTTGTACACTGCAAAGCTTGAGATTACATACGTCTTACAATCTTTTTCTTGAAGTTTCACAGAATATTTGAGTCAATATCTTAGGCTGAAGTTCAAGCACATATAGTTCTTGTCTCCTAGATAAGCCTGGAGGGGCCTTTTTAGTTTGGTGCAAATCAGAAAGTCCTTCAAAAGCTATGATGATTAAATGAAGAAAACTGAAAATCATCCCTAAATTCCAATGGGCCAGGGCATAGATATTTTACAAGGGTTAGATAATAAAATTTGACATTTAAGCTCACTTAAAAAAGTTTGATGATTTAGAGAAGGATAACAACAGTTACCTCATCCAGTCTTTCAGTTGGACTTCTCAGCAATCCTATGCAGTGATTTTTAACCCCATTTCTAAAGGAAGACATTACCTTATAAAGATAACACTCATGAGGGAGTGAGGAATCAGTACCTTTGATAACTAAGTTATAGAAGATTAGTGGCTACCCTGCATTGTGATTTCCACTTGAAAGAAGAGAATATTGCCTTTGCTGTTTATTACCCATGTAACTTTGGACCTAAAACTCATTTAAAAAAAATAGTATTTTTATCTTTCCAAATACGGGCAAAGATAGTTTTCAATATTCATCTGCAAAATTTTGTTTTCCAAATGTTTCTCCCTCTTTTCCCCATTTCTCCAAGACAGAAGGCAATTCAGTATAGGTTAAATGTGTAATTCTTCTAAACATATTTTCATATTCATCAAGAAAAATCAGATCAAAAGGAGAAAAACATGAGAAAGAAAAAAAAAAAACCCAAGCAAACAAACAACAACAACAACAGCAAAGGTGAAAATACTATTCTTTGATCTACATTCAGTCTCTCTAGTTCTTTCTCTGGATGCAAATGGCACTTTCCATCACAAATCTATTGGCAGTGTCTTGAATTACTTCATTGTTGAAAAGAAAAAAAAAAAACTCCTATTTTCATTGAGAATCCATATGGTCTTTACTACAGGAAGTGAGAGATTCACTTTGCTAGATACTTATTCCACCCAAGTGAGCAGTTTATGTGTAGATCAAGCATTATATACATAATAGAACATCTAGCATTAAACCCTCTTTTTAAAAAATTTAATTTATTTTGTATCCTTAAGGATTAACAGAGTTCCTGGTATGAAGGAAGCATTTTACAAATGCTTATTCAATGTCTGACTGATTTTTCATTTAACAAGCATTTAGTTTCTCTCCTGTCCTCCCCATCTCCCAAATTAAAGAAAAAGAAAAACAAACCCCCCACCAATGCATCAATATGCATAGAATCCTCTTATTGCAGTTTTTCATGGAGTTTCATCAAAATAGTTAGAATTAATTATTATGATTTCCCTTCCTCCAGTCTTTTAGCGTTCTTAGCCCATCTTGTACATTGCTGCCAGAGTAATTTTCCTTAATTGCAGATCTACCCACATGATTCACTTACTTATTTCAGCCCCAGTGGCTAAGATAAAACATCAACTCCTGTGTTTAGTTTCTAAAGCCAATACAACCTAGCCCCTTCCTCTCTATCTCTCCAGCTTCCTTGGACATCATTTTATGTCCTGTCTTTGTGATCCAGTGTTTCTTTGTGCTCCTCACATATGATACTCTCTTATCTGACTGCAATTGCACTGTGCATCCCCCTTCCCCAGAATGCATGCCTTCCTTCCCTCTGTCTTTCTACATTTCTTTAAGACTTGACTGAAGTTGTCTTCTGCAAGAAGCTCTGAAGATCCTTTAATAGTTAATGCCTTCCCTGTAAAAATAACAACCTTCTATTTAACTACTTTTTTCAAATTTTATTTTATTTTAATTTTATTTTTAATACACATTTCTTTATGAATCATGGTGGAAGAGAAAAATCAGAACAAAAGGGAAAAACCACAGGAGAGGAAAAAAAAAAAACAGAAAACAGAAGTGAATATAGCATGTGTTTTTTGTATGTGTTTCTGTTAATTCATTTTATGCTGTAAATTTTATATATTTAGCTGTTTCTTCAATTAGAATGCAAGTTTCTTCCAGAGAGAGTAGCATGCTCACTGTCTGGTTTAAAATGTACAACTTTTTGTTGTACATTGTAAGGAAAAAAGGACTGAGAGACCTTTTCTCCAGGATAGACTTCTCATTCTCTCTCTCTCTCTCTCTCTCTCTCTCTCACACATACACTTCCTTCCTTCCTTCCTTTCTTCCTTCCTTCCTTCCTTTCTTCCTTCCTTTCTCCCTTTCTCCCATTCTCCCTTTCTTCCTTCCTTCTTCAAGGCAGTTAGGGTTAAATGACTTGCCCATAGTCACACAGCTAGTAAATGTCAAATGTCTGATGTCAGATTTGAACGCAGTCTTCCTAACAGCAGATCTGGTGCCCTATTCACTGTGTCATTTAGCTACCATCTCACACTTTCATATAAACTCACCTGTCTGTATATTTGGTTTATGTCAAGCCTTTTTTTAAAAAAAGAAAGAAAAGAAAAAGTCCATTTCTTCAAATTGTCTGGCCTACCAAATTTGAACTATTCTAACATCTAATGAATTAAATATAATTGACCATTTTCATTTTTTCCCTAAGATGCTGACCAGTACAAATATGGTAAGAACCGTGTAGAAGCAGATGCCAAGAGGCTGCAGACCAAAGAAGAGGACTTGCTAAGGAAGAAGGAAACTCTGCGAAACCGTCTGGCTCAGCTCCGAAAAGAAAGAAAAGATCTTAGGGCAGCCATTGAAGTGAATGCTGGTATGAAAAAATCAGTTTGATTAGTCTTAGAATACTGTTAGAATTTCTGGCCCTCTCCCCATTACATTTTTTTTTTTATTTAAAATATCTAAAGCCAACAAGATTTTCTTTTCATAAAGATGATTGATGACATTCAGTAGACTGAATTCAGCAAAGGGTAAATCAGTGTAGTGATGTGTTATCTATTAGTTCAATTTACAAGAATGATGATAATTATTCATACTCATGTATTTGCAAGAACAAAATTTAGATACTGGAAAATAGGAAGTTTTCTATTTTTTCTTGCTTCCTTCTCCTAGAAGATGGTTTCTATCATCTTAATATCTTTAATATCAAAATAATTAGTACCAAAATTTATGAGTTGGGGAAGGAGAAATCAATATAAGACTGAGGAGCCAAGGAGTCTTTAGAACGAGGGAAGGGATTTGAGGATGAGTATTTGAACTTCAGGTTTGATTTGGCTGTTATTGGGCTGGCATGACTGGTACCAAAGTACCAAAGAAATTGCTCAGGAATGATGCTAAGGAAGATGTAGAATTTCTTCTCTGCTTTTTTTTTTTTTTAGTTAGTATTGATAATAGGAATGGTAAAAAACCTCAAATGATTCATTTAACAAACATTTATCATAAGCCTAATTTGTATAAAACACTGAGTTAGGGGCTAAGAGTGAAAAGTCTGATGGAGTAGTGAATAGAATGGAGTCAGGAAGTCTTGAGCTGAAATTAGACCACAGATACTTCCTAGTTGTGTGACCCTGAGCAAGGTATGTTCCTTCTCTTAGTCTCAGTTTCCTCATCTGTAAAATGAGAATAGTTATAATAACACTTATTTCTCAAGATCATAGTGAGTATCAAATAAGACAATAATTTTAAATGGCTTAGGAGTACCGACCGTGTAGTAGATATCAAATAAATTTTTCTATTTTTAAATGACCCTATTTTCATGTGTTTATAATCTAAGGGTAGAGAAGGACATTTATATAAATAAGTGATGTGGGGGGGAAGGAGGAGAGAAGATGAGTGTATAGGAAAATTCTAAACAAAGTGCTCTGAGATATTTGGAGACAAAGGGTTAGCTCTCACATCATGGATGAGGGAAAAAAGTGGGGAAGATGCTTCCATTTTAGGATTTTTGTCCATAAAATGGGAATAATATGATTAATTTCTAATTAATAATCACCTACCTTAAAGGGCTTTTATATAGAATAGGAGAGAGTGATTCCTTATAGTCCCATACAAGTGAGGGTTAGGGTTTGTTAAGCTCTTAAGGCAAGTGAGGTTACTGCTGGAGGCTCTGACAGGAACAAAAACAGAGGAACTAGAATATCTGTAATTAACAGACATCATTGAGGAGAACTGGGCAAATGAAGGAAAATAACCAATGTATATCTAAATATGTAATTAGAGATCATAAATCTAGAGCTGGAGAAGGTCCCTATTTCCTTCTGGCAAACTACACCTCATTATAGTTTGAGTACTAAAGTCCCAGAATTATGCAGATAGAAAGGGGACTGTATTTTTATGGTAGTCATTTTAAAGAAGAGAAAACTAGAACACAGAGAGATGGAATGACTTGGTTGTTATTGTTTGGTCATTTCAATCATTTCTGGCTTTTTATGACACCCTTTGGAGTTTTCTTAGCAAAGATACTTAAGTGGTTTGCCATTTCTTTCTCCAGCTCATTTTACAGATGAGGAAACTGAGATATTCAGGGATAAGTGACTTGTCCAGGGTCACACAGCTAGCAAGGCCTTCTTGATTTCAAATCATTTACTTTAACTTATTAACTACTAACTGCCTCTGTCCAAAATTAGACTCCTAGTTAATGTCAAGGTGAGAACTCAGAACTCTTTCTTCTTTCTTCTAATCTAATGATTTTTTCACTACATCAAGCTAACTATAGTCTAAAAATCAGGACTTTGCTCTAAAACTTAATAAGTGTGAAGTTGAAACAGACTTGGTCACTTCCTTAAACAGAGAAGCTTTTTTTTTTTTCTTAATTCATCTCTGGACCTGGTTTGGGAAGCCATTTTCCTTTTGATTCTGAAAATCTTTTCCTGAGATTGAAAGAATATTTTTTCTTGGGGTTCTAGGCAGGAAGACCCAAGTTATTCTAGAAGATAAACTGAAGAAGCTGGAGGAGGAGTGTAAACAGAAGGAGACAGAGCGTGTCAACCTGGAGTTGGAACTCACAGAGGTCAAAGAAAGCTTGAAGAAGGCCTTGGCAGGGGGGATCACACTGGGCCTAGCAATTGAACCCAAATCTGGAACCTCCAGTCCCCAGGTAAGGTCTCTTGTTCCTTAGAGACAGCAATTATTGAGGTTATGGTTAGAAAATAGCAGTGTCAGGGACGATTATTTTTATCATAATTGTTGTGTTGTTAATATTAATTATTATTAACAATTATATATTATCATAGAATTATATTTTTGGAGCTGGCAAGGACCTTAAAAGTCGTCTCATCCAGCCTCCTACTTTTGAGGAAACTGAGGCAAAACTTACTCATCTTCACACAAGTAGTAAGTGCCTGAGGCAAGATTGAACTCAGATCCTCGGATTCCAAAGCCCCCTTTTCACTGTTATCATGCCCTTTATCTCAGTGAAATAATACTTGTTGTTTTTGCTATTTGAATAATAAGTCACAGATTTATAGCATATATGCATAGATAGTTGGGTTTTTTTAAACCTTTTATGAGACTGGTTCTAGATTTAGATTCAAATAAATCTGAGTTAATAAGAGAAAAAAGTGTCAAGAGTAACTTATGGAAGCTAAAAAATCATTCACTCTTCTTCATGTAGGCCTACATGAGACCATGGGCATCTTCTAGTAGCTTTTCATGTTGGATTTCCATGTGGGTCTTTTAAAGAAAGCTTGACTGTCAATCTTCCCGATTCTCTCCTCTGTCATTTTTTCTTCTTCTAGTGGAGGAAATGAATACCACAACGTTGCCATTTTGATGGATAGCATTAAGATAGGTTGGCTAGTTTTCCTCTCACTCACTCACATTTCATTAGTTCTTCCTTTTGGATTTCTTATCCTTTTTTTCCCTTTGCCTTTTGATCTCTATCACTGTATCTAGCCTTTGCCACAATCAGTCCTTGTGGACAATGGGGCTTCTTGAGAACAGCTGCTAATAAATTATAGTTGAACCACCATTGGGTCAATATGGCCAGAACAGAATAGTTCTAGAGCATGAGAGACTTACATATCACCTATTGGTGCCTCTCTTTCCTATATATATATATATATAACCTTGTAATCATATGCATTGTGATTACATAGTGTAATCTTAGCAAGATGTCATGGATCAAAGTAATAGATTTGGATTCAGAAGATCTGAATATGAATCCTTGTTGTCTAACTATTTCCAAGTCATTTTAACCCTCTGATCCTCAGTTTCCTCATTTGTACAGTGAAGGGTTGGTCTAAATGATCTCTAATCTCTCTTTGAGCTCTGAACCTTAGGATAATACATGTGATTTAGCATCAATTTACTGACTTGCTTAGTTGACATTTTTGCCTGGGCAAACATGTAGAGAGAAGGAGAGGGTTTGGGGGGGGAATGACTTTTCCATCACCAGAATACTACTATAACTAATCATGGTTTAAAGAAACTCTGGGTAATAAATGAAAATAAGCATATTCATAGTGTCAGTGAGTTCTTGGAAGAACTTAGAGGTATCTGGTTTAATGATGATTAGAATACTCTCTTCTGCCAAAGAACTTTTTAGAGTCCCTGGTCTGTGCTTAAATAAATATTCCATTAGGAATAATAAATAAAAAGAAATATTTTAGAGTTTGAACCTTTGATTCTTAGGAGATCTCATTTGGGAAAACTTAAGATCATGAATATTTTCCACCGAGGGATTAATTAATTACTCGTGTTGGGTAGGGTATATATATATATATGATATATTTTGTCATGGCTCATTTTTGAGTTTATCACTCACAAATACCTTTGAATATATACCTATATTTCTGTGAATTGTGGATAGGAAGATGAACAAGCATATTCTAAATACATCCTTCATAGATACAAGACCAGTAAAGATGACTGAATTCTATGAAAGATGTTCAAGTGTGGGATAGTTGAAAAATCCCTGAATAGCCAAGGCTTTGGATCCTGGATCTTCTGCTTGCTGTTCAAGTTATCTTGGACTAGTCACTCTTTGGATTTTTTTTTTTCCCTATCTGTAAAGCAAGGATATTGAATTAAGTGTTCTCCAACTTCACTTCCAGCTCACATTTCTATGCTCTATTATTGAATTCTCCACAGTTGTTACTCCTAGTTATCATTGTTCTTAGTTTCTTATTTAAGTTGATTTCCCTCCTAGCAATACATAGACAATAAAGGAAAATATATGAAAGTAGAAAGAATTCTAGCAATGATGTAGCATTATTATTTTTATTTTTTTCATAGTGCCATAAAATTTTGAGATGAAAATGTCTTTAGAGAACATTTAGTCCAAGTATCTCATTGTTAGTGGGGAGAATAAGGTCGGAAGAGGAGGGAATTTGCTCAAAGTCATGCAGGTAGTCAGGTTTCAGGTTCAGTTCTTCTGAATTTTCTTTCAATTGGATCCTGCCTGCCTCCCAAGAGCCATTTTCTGCATTAAAAATAAAATGTGCTCCTGGAAGAATATAAACCATCAGGAAACTGTGCCTCATGTGGGATTTTCATTCTCTGTGCTATCAGTCTCCAGTTTTTAGGCACCGAACTTTGGAAAACTCTCCCATCTCAAGTTGTGATACCAGCGACACTGAATGTTCAATGCCAGTGAACAGTGCAGCAGTTCTAAAGCGACACCCACCGACATCTGGAAACTCTCCTTGCCGAGGTCATGTCCTGAGGAAGGCAAAGGTGAGAGTCCTCTGGCTTTATCAGAATCAGAATTGGACAAAATAGAACCTTCCAGGTCTCCCCAGAGAATCTGAAAGAAAACATCAGAATTTGGCCACAGTCTCTGCCCTTTGAATTACTTGTAGACTTCCAGATGAGCTAGAGATTTTGCACTCAAAGAATGACATGGACCTGAACTGTGTATAAATGTTTTTTTTTATTTATTTATGTTTATGTCTGTGAAGCTGGTAATATGAAAACATTAATCAAAATGGCATGACATAGTGGGAGGAGAAATGGAAATCAGCATACTTGGGTTCTAGGCTTAGCTTTCTCCAACTAGCTCAGTGGCTTTGGGCAGATTGATCACTTCCTTTCTCTGAAATGATAAAACATTATTAATGTACTAGGTAAGACTCTCTAAATTTCTACTATTTTGTCTTAATTTTTTTTTTCAATTCATAAACATTTATTTTCTCTTCCTCTTACCCCCACTCTTCTCCCCATAAAGAAAAAAAAACCATAAAATTCTTGCAGGAAATATACATAGTCAAGAAAAAGAAATCCCCTCATGGACCTTGTACAAAAATATTGTCTCATTCTTCCCTTTAAGGCTCTTTTTCAGAATATTTGTGGCATGTTTCATCCCTGTTCCTCCAGAATCATGATTGATCATGTTATTTTGTCTTTACTATATAATTTCTATTGTTTGACTTGTTCTCCTGATTGTTTTCATTTTATTCTACATCAGTTCCTCCAAATTTTCTTAGGCTTCTCTAAATGGACTTTCATTGCATTCATATGCCATAATTTGTTCAGCTATCCCTCAATGATCTGTATTCTGTTAGTTCTTTTTCTCTATAAAGTATTACTTTAAATATTTTTGTATATATGGATCCTTTTCTTCTTTCATTGTATAGACCTAATAGAGTTATTTGAGTTGAAGTATATAAAAACTTAGTGATGTTTTGGGAATGCTTCCAAATTTCTTTTGAGAATGACAAGACTGATAAACAGCTCCACCAACAGTATAAAAATGGATCTATTTTCCCACAGACCCTCTAACCTTTCTCATTTCCTTTTTTGTCAACTTTGTCAATGCAATGGTATAAGATGAAACTTTGGAGTTACTTTAATTTTATTTTCTTTAATTATTAGTGATTTGGAACATTTTTTTCATGTCTATTGAATGCTTGATTTTCTTTTTTAAGAACTGCCTATTTTCATATCCTTTCTACCACTTGTCAATGGGAAAATTGCTCTTATTTTTAAAATTTTGAATCACTTCCTAATTCCTTTCTAATCTTAGATGCATGTTTTATTTGTACAGAAACTTTAAAAAATTTTATGTAATCAAAATTATCCAGTATATTTTCTGTAGTCCTTTGGGATCTTTATTTGGTCATGAACTTCTCTGCACTCTACAGACCTGGAAGATAATTTCTTCTATCTTCCTCTACTTTGTTTATTTAAGTGAACTTTTATATGTAAGCATATATCTATTTGGGACTGAGACAGTATTAGATGTTTGTCTAAATCGAATTTCTGCCATACTGCTTTCTACTTAATACATATTCAGCTAGGGAGTGGACTTAATAACATCTAAGGTCTTTTCCAGTAAAAAAGATTCGATGATGTAGTTGTGATATCTTCTCCTTTATCCCTTTCCCATTTGGGGGGAGGTCTTTGAGGAATATTTTTGATGATCTTTCCTTTTTATTCTACCGGATCCCTCTAAAAAAATCTTACTTGCTTGTTTTAACATCTTCTAAGTAGAACTTGCATTTGTTGTACTTTCCTGTTCACAGTGCCTAGGAGGAAGAGGAGGTACTATGTAAGACATTAGGAAAATCCTTGGTTCTTGAGGTATAGGTTCGGGATTCATCCCTAACCCCCCGACCTCTCTACCTGTAAGCTTTTTAGATTCCTCATCTAAAAATGAAGTGTTTCCCCCTATTTCTAGATCTATGATCCTATGATTATTACCCTCATTTCATAGGTGGAAAAACTGATTCTCAAAAAGATAAAATGAGGAAAAGACAATATTATAACTTTGAAACAATTTCTGTCTTTCTGTGTATCATTCCAGAAATCTAAAAGAACCTTGCTACTCTAAGTTGAGTAGAGAGTAGGTAAATCTTTGCTTCTTAATTAATATAGTGCCACTTCTTTGGGGAAAAAATGTGTTCGACTATAAGACTTTCTGTTTAAATAATTCTTTGGAGAATAAGGAAAATACCATTTATTACTTGGGCTAGTTTTCCCCACTTTAGGAGCTTGTTGATGCCCTATTCTTGGACTCCTATCATATTGGTGCAAACTTAAGAGTACATAATTACACACAGCTTAACCTTCTGTAGCTCAGAACTCTTGAGCTCCAGCAATCCACTAGCCTTAGATTTTCCTGCAGCAGGAATTACAAGGAATAGTAGGAGTGGCCACTCATTATGTTAACAGCTTTTTTATGACAGAAAAAATATGGAAAAAAAGAAAGGAAAGGAAAAGGATTTTTTAAAAAAACCTTCCCAATAGAATCATTTCCAGTTGATGTCAAAAGTAATAGTACGGAATGATAGTCATTGAAAACATACTTGCTCATGTAAAGCATGATACATATGATTATATTAGTGGTGAAATCAGATTAATTTAATTTGTTCCGATGAATGCCAGCCTTGGAGTTTTCACATCACTAACCCTATTAAACTCTCTAATTGATGTCATTATTTTTACTATAGAACAAACATAATTCACATGACAACCACTGGGGCCCATTCTGAATAGGCTGAATTTATGTATTTTCCTGAACAATGGAGTTATTGGATAGAAATATGGGTGTTAACCACTGGCAAAATTCCTAGAGTCTAATGTGTTTCCTTGGAAAGTTCCCTGATCATTTTAGATATAAACAATCTCTGGAACATCTGGTATTCATAGTAGCTGCAACTCTTCTTTCCAGATCACGTGTATTGTTAAGGGTATTAAAGAAATTAGAACTGATGGTCTTATCTTCAACTGCACTCCACAAAAATCTTCACCTGGCATATTTTGTGGTTCCTCTAATATTTAGAAAGGCATATAAAATTCTAGTGAATTGTGACATTTGGCTGAGATAGATGGTTAGAATTAGACTATGCTATGACATAGTCCTTGTTATTGATAGCAAAGGAAAAAAGGCTTTCATGGTATTCCTTTTAGATTTCATTTTTTGCCAAGGCAATTTTTGATTCAGAGAAAACTACAGAAACTGAGTTGGGTTCACTGTTGTGATTTCAATTCATGAAAGACTGACTTCAGCCAGTAAAGCAAAGCACTCCTAAAGGTGTCCATTTCCTTGGTCACCATTACACTTGACTTCTGAGGGTATATGAAGTCATATTTTTATTTTTGTTTATGTCATAGCCCTGTGATAGATTGTAAGCTCCTTGGAAAGAGGGACTCTTATTTTTTATATTTGTAGCACCCAACCCTTGCACAGCATCACAATAAGCTACATAAATGTCTATCAAGTCAATGAATTTTCAGTCATACTCTTTGTTGAAAGAATTGAATGAGGTCTTAGAATTCCACAGCTCCTTGGGTAATCAGATGAGGTAATCTGATCCGATACTGTCATTTTACAGCTCAGAGAAGAGAAATAACTTCCCCATACTCCCATTTCATGACTAATAAATGTCTCTCACCGATATAAAATTCTCACTGAAACTCAAACAGAAAAAGCTCACAGAACCATAGATTCTTACAGTTCTAAGGGATTGAAGCCCTGGCAAACTACTTAGGCTTTTTGGTATCATGGAAAGCATCCCTTATTTAGAATGGGAAGATCTGGGTGAGAGTCGTGACTCTGACATTTTGCACCTTTATGGCTTTGGACATATAAATGATTCTTTTTCAGCCTCAGTTTCTTTCATATATAAAATGGAGCTAGTAATATTTGCTTTGCCTACCTCATAGGATTGTTGTGAGGATCAAATGAAATAATGTACATAAAATGTCAAATATGTATATCTATATCTTTATATGTAATATAATGCATATTATATATAAAGGATACTGATAATTGTATATATAATATATATTATGTGTAAATATATTGTATATGATATATAGTTATATAATATATTGCAATGCTATACTGTATATTATATACATTAATATATAATGTTATATAGAATATAATATATAACAATATATATTATATCATACATATAAAGTATATTAATAACTGTGCAGAACCATTGCAGAATCACAGTGTCAGAACTGGAAGGGAACTTATCCAATTACCCTATTCTGTAGATGAGATCAAGAAGTAAAATCATATAATTTAAAGCTAAGACATTAGAGAACCTTAATCTCCCTATGACCACTACCATTCCCTCCTTCATTTCAGGGACATGTCCACCCGGTGAGTGGAAAAACTGATTCTGAACCAAGTTCTTTGACGCCAGGTCTATTGCTCTATCACACAGCTTTACCTCCCACTACTAATAGTAGTTGAATAAAAATCTGAGACATAGAAGGGACTTTAAATCAGAATGTTTGGTAGTATTAAATGGTCTACAATTCTCATACTTATGTTGTATGATAGTTAAGGTTAGAAGTGAAAGGGACTTTTTTGGAGGGGACAGAGAAGGGTAGGGGGAGTTTTTATATTTTGGTTTATGTAATGCTAGAAATGCTGGCCCACAGAAATCTAAATCCTAGGAAAGAAGCTGTGTCATATTCTTTTTCATCAGTGACAGATGCAATAAAAACCAATCAACCAATTAAGAGCTAGTGAAAGGAGCACCTGATTTGGGACCAAAAGACCTGTAGTTACATTTTGGCTTTGCTACTTTGTAACTATAGGATCATAGCCCAGTCTCTTAATCTTTTGGGCTCCTTTTCAATGTTTCCAATTACTTTCCATCTTTGAATACTATGATCTTCTCAATCTGATTCTAACCCGTCATATAGGATATTCAGTTGAGATACTACTTATCCTTCACAAAGCCTTTTTTCACCTCCCCAATTACAAGGGATCTTTGTCCCTTGTCATACCTATCTAGGTTATTGCTACTACATTTTATCTTCACGAAACCTTTCCCAGATCTCCTTAATCTAAATACTTTCTCTCAGAGATTATTCCCCAATTTTATGCTAGACAGATTAGGTTTATATATGGTGTTTACCTGTTGTCTCCCCCATTGGATTTTGGGCTTTCTGAGGACATTTTGTATTGTTTTGTCATTATTTGTATCCCAGAGCTTTGCACTAATGTCTAGCATATAGTAAGTATTTAACAAAGGTAGTAGACAAGGTGACTGTTTCTGTTATATCTCCTATTCCCATATTAGAATATAAATTTATATGGTCTGGAAATTTCTACATATCCCCAGAGCTTAGCACATAATCTCAAACACCATAGATATTTAATAGATGTCAATGGATGTAATTGAATTAAAAAAGGCCATGTTTATAGGCCTTAAGTGTTAGTTGAACCAGTGAATTTTATGACTTGCATCAGAATTCTGATCACCACAGTGACTAATTTCTGCTCCAAAGGACTGATGATGAACAATTTATAGAAGTTCTTTTTTATAGAAATGATAAACTAATGGTTTGGAATGAGATACAGCATAACTCAGTGAGGAGATCCCCACTGACCAGAAATGGTTGATGTTGGTTTGTTTGGTGTCAATAATACTTCTTAAAGTGAATATTCTGCTGATAGTAGGATAGTAGGAAATAACATTGATATTTTAAAATATGCACTCATAAAGAATGGCTGAACAAATTGGAGTGTATGGTTGTAAAGAAATACTATTTTGCTGAAAGTAATAGTAAGCCGAGTGATTTCAGAAAAACCTGGAAAGATTTACATGAACTGATACAAAGTGAAGTGAGCAGAGCCAGAACATTATATATAATGACAGCAGCATTGTTCAATGATCAAACTGTGAGAGACAGCTATTCTCAACAGTAGAGTGATCTAAGACAATTCTGAAGGTTCTGTAGTAGAAAATGGAATAAATGATGGAATCCGAATACAGATCAAAGCATAATATCATTTTGTTTGTATTTTTTGTCTTTTTTTTTTCACAAGATTAATGTGGAAATATGATTTGCATAACTGCACATGTATAATCCTCATCAAATTACTTGCCTTCTTAGTGATTGTGAAGGGGAAAGAGTGTGGGAGAGAACTTGGAACTCAAAAGTTATAAAAAACAAAGGGTAAAAATTATTTTTGCATGTAATTGGGGAAATATAAAATTTTAAAATTGCATCCATAAAACATTAAAATAATTTAAACTATGGCTTACACTGGGTCTTACAAATAACTGTCATTTAATAAATATGAACTGGATTAAACCAGTAGTCATAATTCTTGGAATGATGATCTCTGCCTAGGTCTTTTTGTTTATTTCACTCTTTCTGTTTATTTTTCCAGGAATGGGAATTGAAAAATGGGACATAAATAGAATGGTGGAAAAAGTGCACACCTTCTAGAAGGCCTTACCAACCAAGACTCAGATGAATAGGAGACTCAACTCTAAATATGACGTCAAGCAGTATAGCATCAGAGATTTTGTAATTCTGCTCAGGTGCCAGTAACTTGACTCTCACTCCACTTGTATCTTTCTACTGTATATGGTGCCCTTTTAAAAATAATTATTTACTTATGAAACTCATTTCCAAGTTTGTTAAAAGAAGAAAACAAAAAAAAAATCACACACACACAAAGTATCCTTGGGAAGAAAAAAAGAACAACAATAATTTACAGAAAAAGAGCAAAAGAATGGTAATGGAAAAGGTTATGTCTTTTAAACTAATTAAATAATGACTTTTAAACTGCCTTGGCTCAAATTGAACCGGATCACAGGAGTGAAGCTGGATGGGCTCCAGGCAAAATTCTTGGATTGATATCTGGGGGAGTTTTATAGTAGGACTTCCACAGGTGTGGATGGCTCTAGATTTGGGTAGAGCCAGGATCCGATCCATCATGGATGATCTTATTTGAAAAAGAGCGTCAGGAAGCATGTTGATCAATGTGATAGGACTGCTGGCATGAGCTGAATGTCTGGTTCAGGAGATCCCTCTCCTCCCCTTCCCCACCCTTATCATGCTCTTTCCCTCTAGTCATTAGAGATTTTGGAATGAAATAACTGTGATGTGAAACAATTCTTCCTCTCTTTCCAATTTTTTCCCCACCTTTGGACAGATGCTTTTCTCACTGGGACATGAAAAGCTGCCATTTTTAGCTGCATTTTTTTTTTTAAATAATGTTTCTCTTTATTGTGTATTGTATATGTGTGTGTTTTTCTAAAAGCACTTGGCATCTTCAGAGATCTTTTGTATCATAGTTTGTATTTTGTACTGCTTTTGAAAGGCAGCAAAGTGCTATTAATTCTTTGATTCATTAGTTTGATCTCCTCCGCCCCACCCCCATATTCCTTTTTCCTCTCCCTCCTGTCTCTCAAATCTTTATCTTTTCCATATTCCCTTTCCCTAAGAGCTTGTCACTAGGAGTGATTCTGACAGAAGAGAAGCAAGTTTGATTTACTACCTGATGAAGTTGCAAATGTCACAGCTTATCAGCCCTGATGGATTTAGTTGGATCAATCTTTTGATGAGTTCTGACCCTGGGAAGAAAGTAGGTTTGGGACACTTCCAGGCTCTTCTCTTTGATTTATTGATCTAGAGCCTTAATGTAGTGCCGGACTTGGCTGTGTTTTTTTTTTTCCTCCCCAGCAGCAGACTTACTGGTCTTTTAAGATGATGTTATTTTCCACAGTTAATTTTTTTTTTTATTTAATTTCATTTTTGTGGAGAGGGGGGTGGGGTTATTGCATCAAAGAGAGAAAAGGGCTAACAATGATGGAGAAGATGGCAGATCTGAGAACTTGATTTCTCCTAATATACCAGTAGGAAGATTACTCAGGAAATAGACTGTGAAAACTGGAAAGGACATCATCCATTTTACAGTGAAGGAAACTGAGTCCAAGAAAGTGGAAGCAAGATCATATAGCTATTAAAAGGCTGATATAGACTAGAACTGGGATCTTCTATCTCCTAATCCATTGTTTTCTTTCCCATACTGTTGCCTCCCTTAGCTCCCTAGGGTTCCAGCAGTGTCATTGTCCTGAATTACCTTTTTTTTTTTTGGGGGGGGGAGGATAATATGCTGGCTGACTAACCAGGAAAAGTCAGCTGTAGAAATACACCCTACTACGAACGGGCCAGTTCTTTGTCCCTAAGAGTGAATATAGTGAGGCACTTCAGTGAGCTGAGAGTTTTGTGAGAATTAATCAAACAATAAAAGGGGAGGGACTTGAGTGTCTTATTCCTTTTTCTTACACAGTTCTTAAATGCACATAGTAGGTACTCAGCAAATATTACTTGAATGAGTTGGTGAAGAAAACAAGCTGATATCATATATTTGTTCAAAGAATGCTACAAGGCTACAAGGTCAGCACACATTGAACTTAGTCTTGTACTGTCTATGTAAGGAGAATAAATATTAAAAATCATGATTCTAATTGAGATCATTGGGGGCATAAATCACTTATAATGTCATGGAAAGAACAAATGGTTATGGAGTTCAAATCCCGGTCATACTACTAACCTGTAATTTTGGCCAAATCTCTGGGACTCAGTTTTCTCATCTGTAATGAAAAGCTTGGATGGAATGGAATAATTTTTTTTTTGGTATTGTTCTTTCCAGCTCTAATTCTCTGATCATATACATTTCAGAGCTGAAAGGGGTTTGAGAAATCCTATTATCCAAACTCCTCATTTTACAGAGGAGGAATCTTTGCTAAAATGGGAAAAGAGATCCTGAAGTTTTAGAAAGATTTTTAACAGTAAAGGTCAAAACACACTAGTCTTTGACTTAGTTATTCAAAATAGCTATTAGTACCCCTACCATTCTGGTTTATCAATGTTTGACTCAAATAAATGTTAAGAAATTATTCAGAAAATTGACATCAATGTTTGTTACCTTTCAACCCCTAAAAAAATGGCCATAAAATGGTAGAACTAAATGAGAGGATCCATAGCCTACAGATTTTGAAGAGCAATTTCTCTAAGAGGGAAGAGGAGAGATCCTGGAAATGTTTGATTATGTGAGTTTGAAACTTTAGTGACTGAAGGAAAGTGCTAAAGGAATTTTTTCTATTGGATGACTAGGGTAAGGGGAGAAAGGGCTGGTGGGAAATTTGTCCATTGTCAGTTAACCAAAGCCATGCCCATTTTGTATCCCTGCAGAAATGTGAAAACTATCCCTTAAAGGAAAGCAGTTTAGTCAACAACAGATTTCCTTCTTTTGAGGGTTAACTAATACTATACCTTGTTCAACAAGAACAAATGCTTTTTAAAAATTTTTTTTAAAGTACAAAATGGGTATGATAAAATTAGTGATTAATTGTTATCTTTAGGACAAATTCCAGAATAGTAGGCTTTGAGTTTGCAAGGGAACATCAGAATCCATCAAACTTAATTCCTTCTGAAGCAGGACTCCCCTTCACAGGGGATGACCAGCCCATCAGTATCCATTAAAGAGCACTGGATTTGACATCAGAGAATTTGAGTTCAAATTCAGGTTTTTTTACTTAGTAACTAAGTAGTTTTATGCAAATCACTTCCCTTCTCTGCACCTCAGTCTCCTATAAAATGAGGGTTGAAGCTAATTCAGCCTCTAACCTATGATCTTCTGTTTGAAGACATCTAGTGATGGAGAGCTCACTACCTTTTAAGTCATCAGCAGAGTTAGTCATCAAGGGCACTGGACCATTCTCCCCTCTCTGTTCTTGTGATTGGCAGCCTTCTCCAGGCACACAATTCAAAGTTTTAATTGTTTTTAACCTAATATCTCTAGTTACAAAGAAATCAATAAACCTATATCCTTAATCCCATTCCTTTTATTATTATGGTGCTGATAACTCTAGCATGTAACAGATATGATGCCAACATGGAATCATAGAATGTTAGAGCTAGAATGGACCTCAAGGATCCTTTCATCCAGGAGTTCTTAACATAGGGTCCATGACCTTCCTTGTGTGTGTTTTTTTTTTTTTTTAGTTGATAACTGTATTTCTATATAGTTATTTTCTTTTATAATCCTATGCATTTTACTTTATGTATTTAAAAATAGTATTCTGAGGAGGAATCCAAAGGCTTCACTAGACTGTTAAAAGGGTCTGTGACAGAAAAGATTAAGAACTACTGCTCTAATCCAATCCTCTTGTTTTATTGTTAAGGAAACTGAGGCTTGGAAGAATGACTTACCAAAAGTCACACATCTGGTTTTTGACAGAACCAGGAATATCCCCAAGTCTGCTGACTCCCAACCTAATTTTTTTCTTTGTAATCCATTTTCAGTTGTGAACACTTTAAAGCGGGTGGCCCACTTAAAAAAAAAAAAAACACACTCAAAACTATGCTATGTTCAATTGAGCCCACTTTAAATGAGCCACCCCATAAAAAAAAAGCACATATCTATGGGAATATCACTTAATGAGTGATACCCAGTGTTCCCCTTAATATTTAAGAATAAAAAAAAAAGTTTGATTAGAAAATAAGTTTAGGCATTTTGCTTCAAAGTAAGTTATTTATTTGTATATTTTCAATAAATATTGTTTTTAATTTATATCTGTACATATTTAAAATGCAAATTAGGCTTCTTGTCAGAATTTAGAAGGTGATATCACTTCCATTGACACACACCCTCCCAAATGTGGTCCACATTTTGCCCTTTTACTAGCCATCTTGGCATCTTAAGGGCAGAAGTGAGCCCAGTGGGCTTTTTGGAGCCCTTATGGAGGATGATCTAGGAAGAGTAAACTGGTTTTTCCTAGATTTTATCTTACACTGGCATTGTCCTTCCCAACCATGTTAAAAAATGTTTCTTCAAATCACAGACTGACTCACATTTTTGGTTGAGCAGTGAAGCCCACACCTGACTGGTAATATTAGCAATTAAAAATCCACTCTTAGGAAAGGAGTCAGGTGTCCAACCTTAGCTGGCTGGTGACATTGCCCTGCTCAACAACATACTTGTTCTTTGAAACCCTATACTAGAAAGACCCATTTTCCTTCTTTTGACTCTATATTGGTGAGGAACCATCTTTTTTAAGATCAAACCTCAACTTTATTTTTGGATGTCATGATGTCAAGAAAAATTCAAACATAGCTGCTATATGGAGTGTTCAATAGAAAAATCCAAAGGGTTTCCTTTCATCATCATCTACATGGAGGGCTTAAATTTATCCAGATACAGGGAACCCTATTGCCAAATCTGAGTTTTCCCTACCCCTGGAAAGCTAGGAAAATGTCCCTGTAGCTGTAGGGTAGGAAATATGATTGCTAAATAAGAGAAAGGAAATACCACAAGAGGTTTATCTAGTTTAGTTTGACTACCTTGGGAGACAATAGGCTTAATCAATTGACAAGCATTTATTAATTATCTTCTGTTCCAGGCACTGCCAAAAATCAAATAGCCCTTGTCTTCAAGAAGCTTACATTCCATCAGATCAAGGAACATTTCTTAAAAGCCTAGTGCTCTAGTCTGCTGGAATGTCCTTCACAGATGTGAGAGCCGTGGAATAAACCCATTCTTAGTATTTTATAATGCCATCTCTTCTTCAACCAGAAAAATCCTTATTCAATCTGTATTGTACAAAATGATTTCTGGATGTTTCCCAAAATAAAATCCATCCATTAATAATGAGGACTTAATGAGAATAGTCCTTATTCTTACAGTTTACAAAGAACATTTCTTAGGATAGCTTTTGAGTATAACTAGGGCAAATATTAATGCTTCTTCTCTACTGATGAGGAAGTTGAGAGTGAGAAGGGTCTGCTCGAGGACAGAGCTGGTCAGACCTGGAACTTAGGTCATCTGACTATCAAGCACATATTCCATATGATTTGGGAAATTGTTTTGGAGAAGGAAAAAAATGAGTTGCTAACTTCTAAAAGAGGAGTTGAGAAAGGTTCTATGGTTAATAAATGGTTGAAATTAATATAAGGCCTCCCTAGGACAGCAGTTGGAGATGGTTGGCTTTCATTTTTTTAAAGTCCATCTCAGATTAGCAGAAAAACCATCTCCTGCTTTATACTTTATGGTAGAAGGTGTAAATGGGACCTACTGGAGGTTGATTACCTGGCAGTATTTAGGCCAACCTATCTACACATGGTCATGATGAGAAACTCTAAATTAAGATGTTGACATCATTAGAGCATAGTGATTCATGTCTGTTTTCAATTCAAAAATGAAGTTATAGTCTCAGAAAGTTGGTTCACGTGACTCCATATTTAATTTATGTTCATTTGGGAGCAAATAATTTAATGAAAACATGCACTTAATAGCCATTAATTGTAATAAGACATCTAGGAGAAATGTTTTCATTAAATTTCTATTCTCTCATGCACTGTCAGACATGGTACCTCACCACTAATAGACAAAATTTTTTTGCTATTTTAAATTTGCTAGCTTTTAAATAGCGTTTTCCTATATTTTCAGATATAGTTTAAGATGGGTCTATCATCATATGGACTATTTGCTGACATCTAATTTTTGATTAAAATGTTAGGTATTTCCAATTCAGGGCACAGTTTGGAGGAGTGACTTGAGCTTTGTTTAAGACCTTCTTGAAAGACTGTGTCCATCCAGACTGTGAAATAAACTTGCTGATGTATGTTGGGCAGAATTCTTATCTCCCAGTAATAAAACTTGTCTGTTTGTATTAGGAGAATCCGTGTGAAAAAGAGGAAATCCTTTTTTTAGCCAGGAAAGCTATCTCTTTAAAATAGGAAATTGTCCTTGAGTATATATAACTTTGAACACCTTTGCCTGAAATAGTTACAGACCTGTACTTCTAAAACTATTCACATTTCTATACACACATGCCATGATGCTGTCAGGTATGTTTTGATCATAGAAAATATTTTTTAAACAGGGATCATGAGACTATAATTTTGAGGGACCAAAGCTGGGGGATAATTTTTTTAATTAGGATAATTGTGTGTCAACTTTTCTAACCAAGAAAGAGATTATTAACATTTCATTTAGCACCACTTTTTTCATTTCTAGACACTTTCAAAATTAATTGACCATACTTATATGTTGTAAAATAATGTTCTCATAGTAAGAATGTAATTATTTCCTTATTGTATTTTCTAAAAGCAAAATCGTATTTAAAAATTCTCTGTAAAAGAAACAAGCAAGGAACATAAAAATAATTTTTTGGTTTATTTTTTTTTTTATTGACTATGTTGGCAGTGCCCATGATGATTGACTGTAAATATATTCTTTTAACTATTTCTCAATGTATTTAATTCATGGAAAACATGAAAAAAAACTTTGTTTTTTTAAAGTTTGAAATGGAGGCCCCATTGACATTATTTTCTAGTTGCTTCATTTGAACTTTCTGCCTTTCTATTTAATTCTCCTAATGTCTTATGTGGTGTAGATATGGACTGGCGCCCCTTGGCGTGACACACCCATGTGTATTATTAATAAAATTACCCTATTTGAATAATTTTGTTGGAGTTGCTTTCTTTGGTTTATCACATGTCAAAGATTCCTAACATTTTATAGGGATGGGATGAGTGAAATTCTTTTAGGTTCATGATGTCTTGAAATCTAATTCAAGATAATTCAGCAGACATTTATTAAGCATTTACAATATAGCAAAGGGTTTTAGATTCTGGGGTTATGAAGTCACAATGAAAGACTATCCTGTCCTCAAAGATAGGGAAGGAACAGAAAGATAGAACATGTAAATAATTAAGAATATACATGATAATTTGAGACTTCTGGCTATCAATAGGGTTCCTAACAGCAGAGACATGGTTGGCAAAGAGGGTAAACCTCCTGACCTGGTGTCAGGAAAACTGAGTTCCAATTCAACCTCAAACACTTAATGGCTATGACTCGGGGCTCATTTATCCACTCAACCTCAGTTTCCTCATTTGTAAAATGATAGTCCATGCATCCTAAGGTTGTTGTGAAGATTAAATACAATAATATTTGTAAAGAATTTTTCCTTTTTTGCCTTACTCTTTTTTTGTTTTATTTATTTAATATTTTCTCCCAATTATATTCAAAACAACAACAAACAATTTACATTTTTGAGTTTTAGGTTCTCTCTCTTATCCACACCCACAATTAAGAAACCACTTGTGAAGTTATTCAAAATATTTCCAAAGAAGTCAAGTTGTCAAAAAAAAAAATAGATCTTGCACTTTAATGAAAATAAAAACTCTCAAGAAAAATCAAATTAAGACAAAGAGACAGACAGTATGTTTAGTCTGTATTCAGATACAATCAGTTCCTTGTCTGGCTATCCACAGGATTTTTCATCATAAGTCCTTCAGAGTAGTAGTCACGGATGATTGTACTGCTGAAAATAGCTAAGTCATTAACAGCTGATTATCCCAAAACATTGGTATTACTTTGTATACAATACATTTCACTTTGAATTCATGGAGGACTTTCCAGGTTTTTTTTCCCCTGAAATCATCCTATTCATCATTTCCCATAAAATAATAATATTCCATCATAAACACATATTATTGAGCTATTCCCTAGATGATGGGCATCCTTTCAATTTCGAATTTTTTTTTTTTTTTGCCCCAAGAACAGAGCTGCTGTAGATAACTTTTGCATACCTAGGTCATTTTCCTTCCCATCCCACTCCCCTCCCTCCACCTCCCATCTCTTTCGGCATTCATGCCAAGTAGTTGTTAGGTTAAATTACATGCATAAATTTATAGCCCCTTGGGCACAGATCATATCATTTGATCATTTAGCAATTGGGGCATGGCTCTTATTTTATTTTATTTTTCTATAAGTTTGACTCAGTTCTCTCTATGTTTGAAAAATGAGGCCTTATCAGAGAAACTTGCTTTGGAATTCTTTTTAAAATTACTATTTCTAGCTGTATTTCCCACCATTTATTCTCCCTTTTACCATGTCCCTCCTCAAAAGTATTTTGGTACCAACCACTCCCTTGCCCAATATGCCCTCTTTTTCATCATCCTCCCCCTTCCCATATCTCATCCCCCTCTTATTTTCCTTCAGGGTAAGATAGATTTCTATACTCCTATTGTATATGTATGTTATTTCCTCTTTGAGCCAATTCTGATGAGATAATTACAAGTATCATTCTCCCAAGTAAGGATGTAAAAAGATAAAACAGATTATAAAGAATGAAAACTTACTCACATTGGGACTGGGTTCAATAAGTAACACTACATATATACCATGAAGAGTGTAACATCCTCCAAAATCTCTCTCTCTCTCTCTCTCTCTCTCTCTATATATATATATATATATATATATATATATATATTCCTTCTAGCTGCCAAAATTATATTTCTAATGAATTACAAGTATCATCCTCCCAAGTAAGGATGTAAACAGGTAACAAAACAGATTATAAAGAATGAGAAAACAGAACAGAATGTGAAACATCTTATAAGAAAAATGACAGCTCTAGAGAACAGACCAAGAAGAGAAAATATAAGAATAATTGAATTGCCAGGAAGAGAACCTTGATAAAACAAAGCAGGAAACAACCCAAGAAAATTGTTCTAAAGTGATAGACCATGAAAGGAAAGTAGAAATAGAAAAAATCCACCAATTATCACCTCAAAGAGAAAACACACAGGAATATTATTGTCAAATTTTGAAACCCCCAGATCAAAGAGACATTTTGCAAGAAACAAGGAAACAAAAAAACAATTCAAATATCCTGGAGCTACAGTTAAGAATTGTACAAGACTTATCAGCAGCTATAATAAAAGACTGTAGGTCCTGGAATAATACCTAAATAATTAGGCTTGTCACTAAAACTAACATATTCAGCAAAATTATCTATAATCCTGAATGAGAAAACAATGGACATTCAATGAACTTGCAGATTTTCAGGATTTAACAGAAAATTTAACATATAAGAGACAATATAAAAGATTAATTTTAAGAAACTTAACATGGACAAACTTTAAACATGGACAAATTATTTTTTATATTTGTATATCTACACATACATATATGTATATAAGGTTCACATCAACAATAGGGTAAGCTCAAAAGAAAGACTGGCAGAGTTAAGGTGAAAATAACAATCATGTAATATAAATGAGATGTAGAGGAAGAATAGACATAGAGGCATGAGAGGAGGGAGGAAGGCTCATAGTTCTGAAAACTTACTCACATTGGGACTGGGTTCAATAAGTAACACTACATATATACCATGAAGGGTAGAGGCCCCCCAAAAATCTATAAGAAATAAGGGAGAGGGATGGGCAGATGGGAAAGCAAAGGGTAAGGAAAGAAGACAAGGAAGGGATCCTTGGGTGGGGGAAGATTAAGTAATAGCAAGGCAAGTTATGATGGAGAATTTAATTAAAGAAGCAGCAAGGATAGCAAGGATATATGTATGTGTACATTGTTTGAATGTGAGTAGGTATCTATATATATCTATGTGTATACACAAATATATCTTTTCTTAAATGTAGCTAGCTTGGAAGTGGTGATGGTGGGAAATCAAACAGGGAAAAAGAATAAAGTAAATAAGGTGAGCGGCAGAGAACCAAAAAACAATTTACAAGGAAATAAAGCTCATGAATATAATTTCTTCTACTAATATATATATATACTTTCTTGATCTGGAAATTTGTTATATATTTTGAATTCTTCCTGATGTTCTGCTGGGCACATGACAATGTTCTCTTTTGCTTTGCTTTATTATTTTTTTTTCTGTTTTCCTTTTTTTCTTACTCTTTTTTTTTCAAATAAAAAAATAAGGAAAGTAAAAATTAAAACCAAAACCAAAACAAAACAAAAAGAAACTAAAAGACCACTGATTGTCTTTCTTTCCTGGCTAAGTTAGGAAAATCTTCCTAAATTTTTACAAGCATTTATTTAGCACTCACTGTTTGTAATTTAATTGAACTAATTTCATAGACCTAGAGCTGGAAGTAGAGGCTCTCTAGTGCCCAAAGAAGTTACCAATACAACTACTAAGAATGTGAGACCAGATTTGAATCCGGCACTTTGTGAATCTGTTTGGTCTTGGATATGGTCTTGGAGTCACAAGTACTTGGATTTAAAGCACATACTGACTTTGTGACCCTGGAAAGTTACTTAATTTCTCAGTTCCTCAGATGGTGAGTTAGGAGAAGGTGCTGATTCACTATGCTAGAAGCAATTTTTCCCTGGGAGCTCCCTTCACCAAAGAAATGACCAATTCAGTTTAAAAACAAAAATGTCTCCCTATCTCCTTCCCAAGTTTGAAGAAGATTAAGGGAGATCATGGACATGAATTGGTTTGGAACCTATAAGAATAATTTTTATGATTTCCACTTTTATTTATTTTTAATTTCCATTTCTTTTTTTATTCCATCCCACCACTACCTCTCACCCCACTCCCACCTCCCTTTGAAAAGAAAAACAAAGCTCTTGTAATAAACTCAAATAATCACGCAAAACAAATTATCGTATTGCTTACATTTAATAGCACTTTGAGGTTTATAAAGCATGATCTTTGAAGGGCTTTTAATACCCTCATGTGTAGCTGAGGAAATCATGCTTCAGTTCTGTGAAGTGTTTATTGCTCAGATCAATTGCTTAGCTAGCAAATGATGGGGCTAAGTTTAGGGCCCAGCCTTTCTAACTCCTACTTCAGAACTTGGTCCAGGATGTTAAATTGTTTTTTGATGTCTGTATCAGGTGCTGTACTTGGGGTACAGTTGCATTTATTGTTATTTAAAGGCTTGTCTATAACTTGTGACTTTACTTGCAGTCTGTCTATGAAGAACCAAAATTCCCGCCCCTAAGGTTCCCACACTTATTGATCAAATCAATCAATTAATAAACCAATAAGAGGCTATTATATCCTCTTTTTAGAATATACACTCTTATGAGGATGGGTTTTGTTTTGTTTTGTTTTGTTTGTCCTATGTGGTAGGCATTTAATAAATGCTTGTTGATTCATTTGTTGATTCATTATCCATTCTTCATTCATTTACCTTGTCTTAAATTAAGACTTTTCTGTATCTTAATGTTTCCTGCCCTCCTCATGAGTTTAGTCCTGTGCTTCTCCTACTACAGACAACAATATCATCAACTTTCATAATAGCAGGGACCATTCCACTTAGATGCTGAGTTATCTCCCTTATGACAAGGGAATCACTTTTCAATTATATTACTGGTTTGTTTTGTACCAGTTAGAACAGGCTTTTCCTGAGCAGGGACTGAGCTGGGGCTTCCCTAGGTCTATCATTAATTGCCAAATGAGTAGGTAATTGCTTTCCCATAAAGATGCCTTCAGGTTATTGTTAGATTAACCTTTTTTTCAGCTTGTATCTCTTCCCAGTGCTCTCCATCATGGGTCATGGCAAGGAGAGGAGGAAGCAGTTCCTTAATTTCATTTACAACTTAGTGGGAGGCCTAGAGCCCTGGGCTTTACCATTTGCTAAGCTACCAGAAGCGACCAAAAGCATTCATCACACTACATGTGACTTTGGGCCACACTAAGGTCATCTCTGCCACATTAATCAAGGAACCCAGGTTGTAATGAGAAAGCAGGACAACATTAGCTAATAAATAGCACCCAGAAATTTCCGACACAAACTTCATCAATTTTACCATGTTGTTCAAAAAGGATCATCATTTTCAGCAAAGAAACTAATTAGTCATTAAATGTGTTCATAAATAAATAAGTAAATCTGATTGCAATATAGTAGCAAGATCTGTATTTAGTGTGGGAAGACCTGGGCTCTGGTACCATTTTGGCCAATTACTCATGCATTGTATGACTAGGATCAAATTATTTTCTTTCTTTGAGCATCTAATTCCTCAGATTAAATCTCATCTCGGAGTCACTATGGTTCCCCATTGTCTTCTGGAAAAAAATCTAATATCCTTTTTTGACATAACAGCCTGTCATTTAACCTTTTCCAGTTTTCTTACCCCTTTTCCTTCTTCCTTTTATATCTGGCTTCAGTGACCTTCCTGCTGTTCCTCACACTACTTATGTTATCCTGAACAAGTCACATTAACTCACTGAAAGTCCATTTCCTCTTCTCTAAAACAAGGAAACCGAAGAGGATAGTTTTTAAGCCTATTTCTAATTTCTAAGTTCTAATATTCTGAGATTCTTAAAAACATGGCAAGAGAAAAGAAGCCCAGGAGAGAGGGTTTATTTTCCGCCCCCAAATCTTGGTAGCTTTGAATATGACTGATTTTGGCCATAAGAGAAAGAATAGTTGGCATTAGCTACAGAGATGGTTCTTGTTGTTTGTCCTTTGTTCTCAAAGAGGACCATGACATTGGGAAGGTGGAGAGGATGTGCAAGTGAATTGGATTTAAGGGAAGAAGGGCTATACAAAGTTAGCCTCGCTTTCTCCTCCAGAGTCTTCACCTGAATTTCTATAGGTTCTGGGCTAAATAATAGTTTTTTATAATGACCAGTAGCTTCATGGGATTATAGATCTGTACTTTGCAAGGGCCTTGGACAGTGTTTTGTACACTAAGATCTGAACACATGCTTCTTGAATTAAGTTAAAATGTCATGCTCAAAGTTGTGAATAAGGCAGATTAGTCAGGTAGAATGTGTGGGATAAACTGAAACAAAGACAAATGAATACAAGCAAAACTAGTACAGAAATTAGAAAGGATGGAGGCTTGAACTAAGATGATTTATGAATGGAGAAAAGAAGATGGAAAGGGGAGATGTTCTGGAGGTAGGATTGACAATTTACTCAACTTTTTCTGCTTACTTAATATCTAGCTTAACTTTTATCTGACTTCATCTAAATTTTCTATTTCTCCTGGAATTGAGCAGATCTTGAATACAGTAGGAAGTTAATAAATGTTACTGAATTCTTCAGACAAGGGATTTCCCAGTCTAGTGTCAGCTCTGGGTGCAGGCCAGCTAGCTTTTACTCCTGAGACTTTCTAGGAATTCTACATCACTCCACGATCTAGGTTGCCCACTTCTAGCTTTTGCCTTTATCCCTGGGCCTTCTTCAGTTCTCTGCAGGCCTTTCTCATATTGCACTCAACCTGAAATGCTCCTCAGTGACAAAAATTTGACCCAAAAGGCTCTTGAGAAATGACCTTTTATTTTACATTTTAGACCTAAAGCTGGAATGTGATTTGCCAAAGATCACAGAGGCAATTTTGGAAATTAGAATTCCCATCTCATTCTTTTAGCACACACTAGTATTTTCGGCAGTATTTGAGTCGTGAGGTAGCTCAGTGGATAGAATACTGGGCCTACAGTCAGGAAAACATACTTTCCTGAATACAGATTTGGGGCTCAGACACTTCCTAATTGTGTGACCCAGTTTGTCTCAATTTTCTCATCTGTAAAAAATGAGCTGGAGAAGGAAATGGTAAACCCCTCCACTCTCTTTACTGATGTGTCTCTACCCCTCTCTTCAATTTATAGTAGTAATACTTTACATTTCCTTGGGGGCATTGAGACATGCATCTTGCCCAGGATTTTATATATATATATATATATATATATATATATATATATATATATAGTTTATATATATAGTTTATATAGAAAGAAGGATGTTATTTCAGATTCTACCTGAACCTGGTCACAACCCCCAGTCACTTCATGGGATGTCTGGTTTGCTAAACCAGATTTTCCTAAGGCAGTTTCTCACTCCATGCTTCCTTTTTGGACCCCCCTTTTAGCAAAGAGGGACTGGGAAGGGCATTGCTGGATAGAACCTGTACCAATGAGGTCATGAGTCCCCCAAAATGTCTGAAGGAAAGCCTATATTTTTAGCAGGGAAAGACATGGAGAGTGTTTCCATTCAGTATTTAGGAGACAGCATTTTTCTCTCTCTCCACCTGACAGAGCTATTGATATCACATTCAAATTCAATTTAAAAGAATCTGAAGTGTTTCCTATTGGGTGTCATTAGACAGTTTTCTATTTGATATGATTTTTAAATTTCCCTATTTCATCATGGTGATAGACAAGTCAATTTTCTCTTTATCTGTATGTTGGGCTTTTTTTTTTCTTCTGAAGTCCTTAAAGCTCTTCTCAAATCTAATAAGATGTGTTTTTCATCCTCCCAATGAGACTTGGCTTAGCTGAAAAGGAAAAAAAAATCAACAGCTGAATTCAGTGAAATTTCTTGCTAATTCTGAAAAGTCTCCATCACATCTGGTCAAGCAAGAGGTTTCTTTTTTTATTATTAAAGTTTTTATTTTCAAAACATATGCATGGATAATTTTTCAATATTGACCCCTGCAAAACCTTGTGTTCCAATTTTTTCCTTCTTTCCCCCACCCCCTTCCCTCATGGCAAGTAATCCAATATATGTTAAACATGGTAGAAATATATGTTAAATTCAATATATGCATACATATTTATACAATTATCTTTTTGCACAAGAAAAATCAGATCAAAAAGGGAAAAAAATGAGAGAACAAAATGGAAGTGAACAACAACAAAAAGAGTGAAAATGCTATGTTGTGATCCACACTCAGCTCTCACAGGCCTCTCTCTGGATGTGGATGGCTTTCTTCATTGGAACTGGCCTGAATCATCTCAAGAGCCAAGTCCATTAGAATTGATCATCCTTATAATCTTGTTGTCAGTAAGAGGTTTCTATTTGGTGTAAGGGCACACCCCCGCTCTGGCAATACATCAAAATGGGTTTTGCTGTTTGTGCCTTTTTATTGTTTGTTTACTAAATTTAACCTTCCTTCAAGTTTTCTTCAGGGCAAGAATGTTTTTTTCTTCTTTTTTTTTTTGGTTTTTCTATCTCTTTAATCCAGTTTCAACAGTATCATTGTTGAACGAATGAATGGATGTAGCTTGAAGGGGGGGTGGAAAGAAAAACAGCCATTAGTTTATACTTTGTAAACACTGTAAGTTTCAACATAAATTAAGCAAATCAAAATTCTGCATGTTTATCAAACATGATAAAAATATTTCACTCTTTTAAAATAATATTTCCAAATCCATGCAAAGATAGTTTTAAACATTTACCCAAATTTTTCTCCCTTCCTCCCTTACTTTCTCCCTCCCCAACTCAGCAAGCAATCTGATAGAGATTGAACATATTTCCATATTTGTGTTGTTGTACAAGAAAAATAAGACAAACAAAAGTGGTGAAAATACTATGCTTTGATTCACATTAAGTCTCTGCAGTTCTCTCTCTGGATGCAGATGGCATTTTCTCCCCCATGTCTATTGGAATTACCCTGAATCACCTCACTGTTGAAAAGAACCAAATCATCACAGTTGATCACATAATCTTGTTACTGTGTACAATGTTCTCCTGATTCTGCTCACTTCATTCAGCATAAGTTCCTCTAAGTCTTTCCAGGCTTTTCTGAAATCAGTTTGCTCATCATTTCTTACAGAATAATAATACTCCATAACATTCATATACCACAATTTATTCAGCCATTCCCTAGCTGATGGGCATCCACTCACTTTCCAGTTCCCTGCCAATGCAAAAAGAGCTGCTACAAACATTTTTGCACATATGGATCCTTTCCCCTCCTTTATGATCTCTTTGGGATATAGACTCAGTAGTGAGACTGCTGGATTAAAGGGTATACATAGTTCAAACTGCTCTTAATGGAATAAGAATAAACTGTTCTTAATGAAACTGTAAGATTTGGGTGGCAAAAGAGCATTGAGCTGGGATAATGGGACTAGAGTTTGAACTCTGGTTCATTAGTGTGAGCTTGGGCAAATCAGCCTCTTGGACTCTCATTTTCCTCATCAGGTTTTGAACATGGTAGAATTTTAAGGTGGAAGGCATCCGAGATATCATTTGTTTGGGAAACTCTTCTGCATGAGGAAATGCCCTTTACTAATTCAGGTCATATCCATCCTTTCTGTAATTTTAGAGAGTAACCCTGAGTGACCAGCAAGTTAAGTGACTAGCTAGAGGGACAGCACTTATAAAAGGTGACACTTGAACTTCTCCTGGTGCCATGATGGGCTCCCTATTCCACTATGCAAAAGAGAACCCACTCTGAAGTTAACAAGTCTGTGTGTGTGTGTGCATGTGTGTCTTTCTCCCTGTGTATCTGTCTGTATGTCTCTGTCTCTCTTTCTCTGTCCCTGTTTTTCTGTCTCTGTCTCTCTGTTTTTGATTGCTATAGAAATCAACTATGTGTATGTATATGTATACACATAAGTGCACACATATACTTATGTACATGTGTATAATTAATAATGTGTACCTTCATACTCATCTGTATGCATATGTCTAGCTTTATTTTAAAACTAGCTAAACTATATTTATTTTCAAACTTAGTCTTTCTACTTCTGGCCAAGTCTAATTAAGTCAGAATGCCATAGTTCTGAGACAGAGGTAGCAGACACAGGTCATCTCCCATCTTGACTTAAAACCTGAAAGATATTAAGCCACATGAAGATCAAGAAGAAACCCCTACCTCTTAATCCCAATCCTGGTCGTGTTTTCCAGATGCTTCCTAGGAAAATCAAAAGCTCCTATTCTAAGCTCCAGGCCTGGGTGATTTTCTTCATCCTATGATACACTGAATTCCCTTTGAGCTAAAATAACACCCAACCATCATCACCACAGGCCTTCCATTGCCCTTTAATATTCCCCCTTGGTCTGCTCAGACCTCTTTTTGTACTTGGATGATTCTAAGCCTTGAATAGTGATGACTGACAGTGAAATGCTACTCTGGGAATCCCCGTACCTCTTTACCTGGAGACTCCTAGTCCTTGGTCCTCTAGGGCAGGGACTGTCATTTTTCATCTTTGAATTCCTAGTTTTGAGCACATAGTAGATGATAATTACTTCTTGTCGAATTGAAAATGTAATTGAAGAGGGGGTATTCTCTGGAGAGGAAATTCATCAATGATTTAAGAGGGAGGGGATGGTTATTATCGGCATCTCTTCATTCATTTTACCTCTTTAATTGGATATGCTTAAAAGATTAATGCCAGGCCTGACACTGATACATTCAAGTAAAAAAAGCGGCCAATATTCAGCCAATTATCTGCATGACATCGAAACTTTAATCCCCAGTTCCCCCAAGTGTCCAGCAGCAACAGCTTCCAGGTGATGGAATGCCTTCTCCTCTGGAGAATATGTTAACTTAACCGAAGGTTGGTATTTTCCTAATAAGAATATAAATTTTATTTTTAAGTTCACTTTTATTACTTCTCCAACTAGGTTAGAATTGGGAAGTCTGAAGTTCCAAACTTCCTTCAGAGGCTTACTATACTGTCTTGGATAAATTACATAGTTACTTTCTGTCTTAGTTTCCTTGTCTGTAAAGTTAGAGGTAAGACTATTTCCTACTTCCCAGGTCATTATGAGGTTAAAATAATAATTTCAAAGTACTTTGCAAACCTGAAATCATCATAATAAAGCCTAAATAAGTAAATTAAGCTAAAATAAATCATAATTAATAAAAACCTTAAAGCAGAATGATAAATGCAAATTTATTGTGATTTCCTAGATAGATAAAAATATTCCTTTCTTAAGGAAAAGCTTTTTCCCAAAGGCATTCTTTGGCATAATAATAATAGTATGGTAGAGAATGACATAATAGTAGTATAGCATATTATATTATAATGATAATAGTATAGTAAGTATAATAATAATAGCTAGCATTTGTAGAATTTTTGTTCAGTTGTGTCTGGTTCTTTGTGAGATGGTGGACCAAAGCTCACCAAAACTATCCTTAGGGTTTTCTTGGCAAAGATATTAGCATGGTTTGCCATTTCCTTCTCCAGGGGATTAAGACAAACAAGTGATTTGCTATGTGGCCCTAGTTAAGTCACTTAACCATGTTCGGTCATTTAATTCAGTTTCTCCATCTGTAAAATGTTCTGGAAAGTGCAAATCATGCACCAAGAAAAGCTTAAAATAAGGGTCACAAAGAGTCAGACATGACTGTGAAGACTAAACAACAATATGAAGAAAGGCATTTTAAATGTGATTTGTTTATAAGGATCAGATTGTTAGAGAAGTAGAGTCTGTCCATTTGGACTTATATGAAAGAAGTCACGGAAGTTCTGTGCACTATGAGGCACCATCTAGTTGCCTCCTGTAGATCACTTATGGTCTACAAAGTGGGTGTGTGCATTAGCTCACTTCATCCTCCACAATAACTCCATAATATCAGTGCTGTTGTGATAGATGACTCAGTCTCACAGCTAGTGAATGTCTAAAAAGTCACTTGAAGGGACAGCTAGATGGTGCAGTGGATAGAGCACCTGAAGTGCTCTTGAAGTCAGGAGGACCTGAGTTCAAATCTGGCCTCAGACATTTCTTAGCTGTGTGACCTTGGGGAAGTCACTTAACCCCAATTGCTTCAGAAAAAAAAAATCATTTGAAGGTAGGTTATCCTGATTCCCAAGTGAAATTCACATGCTCAAGGTGGTAGGTAGAATAGTCATCATGAAGTCAGGACACTGGGCTCTTCTACTTATTGACCTTGTGATTCAGAGTAGCCATTTTATCTTTACCAGGAAATTATTTATTTAAATACTTTCCCATTGTTTCCATTTCTGATCCATAGAAATAAGGTTGTTATGAGGAATGTGGGCAGTAAAGTAGCACTGTAGTAAATAGAATTCTGGGTCTCAAGTGAGAAAGACTCATCTCCCTGAGTTTTAAATCCACTTACTAGCTATATGACTCTAGCCAAGTCATTTAACCATGTTTGCCTCACTTTCCTTATCTGGAAAATGAACTAGAGAAGGAGAAAGGACAAACCACTCCAGTATCTTTGCCAAGAAAATCCTAAAAGAGGTCACAAAGAGTCAGACCTGACTGTGAAATAATTGAACAACAAAGTGAGGAAAGGCATGATAAATGTGAATATTTTATTGGGATTAGACTGTTAAAGTAGTAGACTCTGCCCATTTATACCAAAATAAAAAAAAAAAAGCAGCAAGAAAAGAGTGAGAAGAAATCCACTAGAGCTCAAGTAGCTTCAACCTCCAAGAAGGTTTGGGAATGAGAATGTGTAAAGCATCTGCTGTTCTGTGGATTCACTGGTGATTAACAGTCTAATGATAACATTATGCAAATACAAGGGAATTAAGAATGTATATTATCAAAATGACTTTTTTACCCACTGTACATATTATTTCAAATTGGCAAGATTCTTCAAATCACACAAGCATCACAAGAATGAACAGTGGATTAAAACATTTAAAGATGCTGGGATTCAATCAATCAAAGTGTGCTAGGGACCGTGCTAACCAGAATATTAGTAAAGAAACCATTACTGAGATGTCTTATTAGGAGGTGATATTACACAAATTTATTTTGGAAGCTCAGAGTTTATGTTCTTTCGTTCCCCTCCCCCCCAGATAATAAGGCATAGGACACCTAGGCTTGGAATTAGGAACTGGAATTATCTCCGAACTGCCTATGACATTATTTGGGGACCTTCAAGCAAGAATTTTCCTTTTCTGAATCTGTTTCCTCATCTATGAAATGAGTAGTAGTTTTAATTGCTTCTCAATGGTGCTTTGAAGAACAAACATGACATTCAGGAAGGGCAAAAATCATTGATCTTTGATGCAGAAGCCTTGCCTCCAACAAAGGGGGATGATGATATGCTAGCAAAGTCTTCCTCAGAGGGTTGGAGGGAATTTCTGAATCTGAATCTCTGTTCAGATGGGAACATTCATGATTACAGATGGATTTTTTATGTCAAAATTTGTGTTCCTGTCATTGATATCCCCAAACTCTTGAGCAATGTAACATTAGCAGTAGTGAGGTTTCAGAAGTAGTTAATCTTCATTTAATACTGTGCCTATTTACATGTGGCACAGACTTTCCCCAAGTAAATGCTTGTTGATTAGTTGATATGTACTAAATAAATGAATTACATTCACATGTCGATATATATGCATGTATGTCTCTATATTATAAGTTTATAGATTCTGACTTTTTTGTCATGAATCAATAAATATCTCCCTGCTCAAGTGGAAGCTTGCCCAGTTTTTTCTCTAACAAGCTATGTGAATTTTGGCCAGTCACTTTCTCATTGGGCTTGGGGGAAAAAAAAAAGATGATTTATTCATTCATAAAATTAGAGAATCAAATGAAGTATTAAGGTCTTTTCTTGTTTCAAAAATTCAGTGAACTTACCAAAGACTGTGGCATCTAAATTGTGAAATTTTTACTTTTCTAATTCATCAGAATAGCATTACCACAACCAAGTGGTTTACCAAATGTTCACAGCATACAGAAATTCAGAGATAGTAAGGATCTCATCTAGAGCAATTATTGCATTCCCCACCCCCACCCCCAACTCTCCTATGCTGAGCTGTATTTACAAAGTTATTCTCTAATGGGTGTCATCGCATAGTGTGGACAGAGTGAATTTTCCTCCTTTTTCTCCTCCTCCTCCTGCTACTACTCATACCATAGCTACTTCTACTATTCTTTTTACTACTACTATATTACTATTACTATCAATACTATTGCTGCTCTTACTGCTGCTGCTGCTAATAGTACTACTACTGTTGCTGCTATTAATATTACTACTGCTGCTGCCGTTACTATTGCTACTGCTACTACTAATACTACTATTGCCATTACTATTGCTATTCCACTCTACTACTGCTACTACTTGTACTGCTGCTGCTACTACTCCTGCTATTCTATTCTTCTTCTTCCTCCTCTTACTGCCATTGTTATTTCTACTATTCTTCTTCTACTACTATCACTATTACCACTACTACAACTACTATCAATACTACTGCTGCTATTACTATTACTACTGCTGCTGCTGTTACTATTACTACTGGTGACACTACTACTACTACTACTTCTGCCATTATTATTGATTGCTATTCCACTACTACTATTGCTGCTACTGCTATTCTCTTCTTCTTCCTCCTCCTCCTCATTTCAATACTACTGCTGCTGTTATTACTACTACTGTTGCTCTTGCTACTATAACTACTACTTCTGCCACTATTATTGCTATTCCACTACTACTACTGCTGCTGCTGCTATTGGTACTACTGCTGCTGTTCTACTATTTATGAGTGCTGTTCTACTATTTATGACTGCTGTTGCTACTATTTATTACTGCTATTGCTGCTACTGCTGCTGTTCTACTATTTATGACTACTGTTCTATTATTTATAACTGCTATTATACTATTTATAACTGCTATTATACTATTACTGCTGTTGCTACTATTTATTACTGTTGTTGCTACTATTATTGCTGTTCTACTATTTATTACTGCTATTGCTACTATTACTATTGTTCTACTATTTTTTACTGCTGTTGCTACTATTAATACTATTTCTGCCACTATTATTGCTATTCCAGTACTACTGCTACTACTACTGCTATTGTCTTCCTCCTCCTCCTCTTCTTGCTGTCACTGGTACTTCTACTATTCTTCTATTAACGCTACTACTACTATCAACACTACTGCTGCTATTACTATTACTACTACTGCTGCTTCTGTTACTATTACTGCTGTTGCTGCTACTACTACTACTACTATTTCTGCCACTACTATTACTATTTCACTATTACTACTGCTGCTGCTACTAATACTTCTCCTGCTATTACTACTACTATTATCAACACTGCTGCTGTTGCCACTACTACTGCCTTCTGCTATTTATTACTGCATTGCTACTACTACTACTACTACTTCTGCCACTATTATTGGTATTCCGCTACTACTGCTACTACTACTGCTATTGTCTTCCTCCTCCTCTTCCTCCTCCTCTTGCTGTCACTGGTACTTCTACTATTCTTCTATTAATGCTACTACTACTATCAATACTACTGCAGCTATTACTATTACTACTATTGCTGCTTCTGTTACTATTACTACTGTTGCTGCTGCTACTATTACTACTACTATTTCTGCCACTACTATTACTATTTCACTATTACTACTGCTGCTACTACTAATACTGCTCCTGCTATTTTCTTCTTCTTCCTCTTTCTCCTCCTACTGCTGCTATTACTACTACTATTATCAATACTATTATTGTTGTTACTACTACTACTACTGATACTAATACTATTACTACTGCCATTGCTATTGTACTTCTAGTAGTACCACCACTACCACAATTACTGCTACTACTACCACCAATACTACTATTATACTATCAATATTACTGTTGTTATTACTACTATTACCACCACTACTACTACTTGCATTTATTGTAGTGCTTAAGGGTTTGCAAAACACTTTATAAACATTTCATCTTTTCTTCACAACTCTGGGAGGTAGGTGCTATTATTAGTCCCATTTTAAAGTTTAGGATACTTAAGCTAAGAGGTTAGATGACTTGCCCAGAGCCACATAAACAACTAGTTTCTGAGGTATTTAGGATGCCCATAGGATTTGAACTTAAGTCAGCTTGATTGTAACATTGAGGAATTCTAGATTTGAACTTGAATCTTCTTGATTCCAAGTCCAAACATAGCTCTATCCATACACAATGTAGTTACTTCTAATGCAAACACATAAACCATTATCTGTACTACACTGCACTATACTACACCACACCATACCATACTATAGGTAGAGGGTGGCTGGTGAACTCCTACCATCTTATATCTCTTTTTACTATACACAAAATGAAGGATTGAATGAAATACATGTGCTGGTGCTTATGTCATAATCTCAATATTAGTCAGAAACTGTTAGACATTCACTCTTTCAAACAGCAAATAGGTTGTCTATGATAAGGTTTCACCTGGGAGGTTGGATGCTACTATTTTGTGTGTGTTTCAGTTATTTTTTGTCATGTCTGAGTCTTTATGACTATCCATCTTGGCAAAGATATTGGAGTGGTTTGCCATTTCCTTTTCTGACTCATTTTACAGGTGAGAAAATTGAAGCAAACAGAGTTAAATGACTTGCTCAGGGTCACATAGTTAATGTCTGGGGCTTGAACACAGTGCAAGCACAACGCTCTATCTACTGCACTACCTAGTTGCCATGCAAATACTAGCTTGTCTTTAATTTGGTAATATTGTTATGAATTTTTGTCTGACTGCTTCATTGGATTTGGAATTAGTAGAACCTGGTTTGAATCCTGGCTGTGTCATTATCTGATCATGGACAAATTATTGAACCTAAGACTTGGTTTCTTCATCTTTAAAGTGAGTTTGGTTGACTTACTTGACTTGTAAGGGCCCTCTTCCCCTAAATAATAAATCCTATTATTTTTAGTTAGAGTCAGGTAGTCTTTCCTGATCCTTTTTAATCTTAGTACTTTTCTTCTGAGATTTTCTTTGATTTACCTTGCTTGTAATATAATTGTATATTGTTCCTTCTCCCTGTCCTTTTCTCCCTCTCTTCCCCCCCCCCTCCACCCTCACCCCAGTTCTGTAAAAGCAAGGACAGTTTTTTGCTTTTCCGGTTGCCTCCTCATTATTTAGCACAATGCCTAGTACATAAGAGGTACTTAATAAATGCTTGTTGACTGACTGACACTAGCTAAAGGTGTTGGTTTTATCTGAAACATTTAAAAAGAAATATTATTGGGTGGAGTCAATTTGATTTTTTCTTTGTCTCTTATTTCAACCTCTACAGTCACACCTTTGTATGTCTCCCATGTCCCTCTTCACCTCCATCTCTTGAAACTGTTTATTATTCTTCAAAACAGTTCAAGGTGAAGTTCTTTGAGAAAGGTTCTCGGATCCCATCAGCTGCTACTAGCTTTTCCCTCTGGAAAGTACTTCGTATTATTTTGTATGAATTGGTCATTATTTATCAGTGCATACATGTCTCCCAAGGAGCTAAACTGAGATAAAATCACAATCCTTGTAATTTTAGTCCATTTGTCTTTTGCTCTAATGTTTACAAACCCAACATAAATCTAATCCCTCTTCCAACTCTTCAAATATTATCCTCCTTATCTCTTCTCCCAGTCATATACTCCTTATTGTCTAGGCTAATAATGTGTAGTTTCTTCAACTGCTGTCACAAGGCACTATTCCTTGTCCATTTCCTATGAAAGCTTCTCTCTTTTGGATTTGCCAAACGACAGCAGGTGATTTGGGAGAGATTTTGCCAAGTTATTTCAAAAGGCAGTTCTCTGAGTTGCTGTTCCAGATGTGATCTCATGAGACAGATGGCAGCTGGATTTCTGCCTGCCTCCTGAGACTTCCATTCATATACCCTGAACCCCAATTAACCTTTTTTTTTTTTTGACTACTACTTGCTAAATGAGAATAATTTTATCTGAGAAAGTGCTTAAGTGATTTGCCTAAGGTCACAGCTGTAGTGAGGATCAAGTGAGATTACAGTTATGAGATAGTAGATACTCTATATGAAATTGTATTTCAAAAAGGGGAAAATGCCATGCCATTTATGAGGTATTATCATTCTATGAATGAACAATATACTTAAATGTTTTGCTTTTGTTCTAAGGTAACTGTCATCAGATTGAAAACCCATTGGGAAGCTTGCTGGCATTGTATTTGGGTCAAAATAATGGACTTTCTGGGCTCCTCTGCTTTGAAGATTATTACTGGAGCCGGCACTGGAAGATAACTTTGGTGAATGGTGGGGAGAAGATAAATGAGTGAAGGGTTATTCTTTATCAAACCAATTAGCCCTTTTCTACTCACTGGCAGAAATCCTGCAGAGACTAGGGAAACGAGGATAGAAATTAGAGACCTCAAATGAACAGTGTGTTAAGTCTTGGTTTTTTTTTTTTTTCCTCTTTTCTCTTTAGTTTTGAGCAGTTAGAGAAGGAGAACTGATTGAATTAAAAAGTACAGTTCTGAGATTCTCTACAATGTGCTCTTGCCACACAGGAGGAGCAGATCCAGCAGGGAGTTAGTTTCCTGTACAAATTTCTTCCATTGACAGTCTTTAAGAGTCAAGACCAACTGATCCTCGACTCAGACAAAGGTAGGGAAGAATAAGAAAACTCTTTCAGCCTCCCTGAGATACATTTGCTGCTGCCTTTGTTTCTATCCAAGATGGAGTTTTAAAAAATACTCTAGTTATCACTTCAAGAAGACAGTTCTCATGTCACTGGTGGGTATGGGGCACTAAAGTAATTTGATCTTGGAAATCACATTATCTTAGTGAAGTAAAAAACTGAGTTACTGTTAACCACCCATTATGTAAAAGGGCTAATCACATAAAAAATGTTACTTATCTGCTGCTAATGGTATAGTTAAGGCACAAATCACTTACTAGTATTAACTTCTCTCTAGGTCTCAGTTTCCTTTTCTGTAAAATGGAACATCCTGTTTTCTACTGTGTCTCTTCCAGCTCTGACATTCTAAGTTATTATTTTCAGCCCTGACAATCTATATTTTGTGATTCTTCCATTTATATTTTAAAGGCCTTTATAGCTGTGACATTCTATAATCCCTTTTCAGCTCTAACATTCTAATTTTTAAAATCTCTTCTTGGCTATAAATTTCTATGTTTGAAGGCTCATTCCACTCTCATATTCCATACATGTTCTAAGATCATTTTCAACTCTGACATTCAATTCCGAAGGTCTCATTTATCTCTAACATATTGTATTCTAAAGTTCCTTTAGTTCTTGTATTCTATGTTCCAAGGATATTTGTAGCTCCAGTGAATTTTAGGATTCTCTGAATTTAAAATTTTAAAGTAGAGATAGATCCTGGCTTAGTACCACATAAAAAAAAAAAAAGACAGACAGAGTTTTGTTTGTCTTTATTTTAATTAAACTGCTTAAAATATTTACACATTCAAGTTCATTGTGTTTTCATGGTGTGTTCATGGGTAATTCATCCTAGAACTCAAGGTGGAGAAACTCATCAGTGATTTTAAAGTTTTTTTTATTATTATAATCACAATTTACCAGCTTTCTTCTTTCATGAGGAGGCAGACATACAACTGTGGTGTCATTTGGCTTTGATAGTGAAGTTGGGGTATCTATAGTGGATGTCTAAGCATCTATAAAGTATGTATAGATACATTTTTAGCTCCAAGTATGTAAGTATATAGAAAGATAGCACAAAGAAAATAAGAGGATTTTTTTCTTTTTCTTTTTTTTTTTAAACAAGTTATTACAATAGAAAGTTGAGGGAAAAAAATCACTGAATCTTGAAGCTGCCAGGGAAATGGAAAAAGAAATATACAAATGATATAGACAGAATATCAGTTTAGGAGTATGAAGAGTCCATGCCTTCTCTTGTTAATCTGTAGAACTCAGTGAATGTCCTTTCAGGAAAAAAAAAAAAAAACAAAGGAAAAAAAACACCCAAACAAAAAATACCATTCTACATATTCTGCTATTTGGATATGGGTTCTAGTATCCCACTCTGTCACCAATTAGTTGCATGATCTTGTACAAGTCATTGTGTCTCTCATCTGTCAAACAGGATAATAATACCAGCTCTATCTTAGACCAACTTGAAGAGAAAAAAAAAAAAAGGGATGCAAGTGGAAGTGCTTCTGAGTTGCAGAAAGAAGACTTGGCATTCAAATCCTGGTCCTGCTACTTTGTGACCTTGATCCAGTTGCTTCCTTTCCTGGGCCTCAGTTTCCCTGTCTGAAAAATCTGCCTGCATTATATACTTAGTTATCTCTAATGTCAATCCATTTTGAGCTTTCATGATTGAGCAATAACTGGAAATCTGATTGCCATTTTCTATGTCACTATGAACAAAGTTAGATGTTCAATGAAATAGGTTCAACATGATATAACGGGAAAAGCCCAGGATCTGGAGCCAAAAGACATAGGGTTCAGACTTGAGTCTGCTGTGTGTGAGCTCAGACATTCATACTTGGGCATCAGAGTCTTCTTCTGTAAAATGGTAAGGGAAGAAGTTCACATAACAAGATCATATAACATTACCATTTAGGGCCTCTAGTAGCCTCTCATGACATTGAGAACTTCAGTAAAGCTGGTGGAGGTGGTCATTTCCCAGAATGACTTCCATGGCAGGGGCTATGGAGAGTTATACTCTATATAATCAAAGCTTTTGGGGACCCACTATCTTCCCCCAGTAGACTGTGCTTTATAAGGGTTCCTACATTCTAGAATAGAGGATACCCCTACAAGTGTGGTTTACTGAATAAAGCCACACTACTTCATGGCATAGTAGGAAGAATTATGGGTTTGGTTTCAAATACTGGCTCCTTATAAGTTGTGTGATTTTGAGGAATTCACCTATCATCCCTAGGTCTGATTCTTCAGCCATAAAACTGGGCTGATATGGACGGAACAATGTTCTTTGAGGGACATTTCCTGGTCTAAATTTATTAACGCTATGATTGGCACTTTGTATTATATCTGGAAGAATTAATAAGAGATAGAGGAGAACTTCTAAATCATCTCCAGATAAGCATTTTCTTGTGTGAAAATCTCAAGGAAGTCTTGGTAGTATATACTCTTTGTTGGAGGATGAATGGAGCATTAGCTCTAGAATCAGAAGACTTGACTGAGTTCTAGTTTGATCATTTCTTAACTTTGCTACTTGCTTCACCCTTTTGGCTAACCTTTCAAGGCCCCGGGCAACCTTCTAAATCCAAAGATTTGTAAAGTAGTTCCTGATTGATTTTAGATACAAGGAATTTCCCACACTAATGAAACCTCAGGCTGAGGTTGATTACAAGCACTGGGTGATTTCTAAACAAGGTCCCTTTCAGATCTAGAATTCTATTATTTTTATGAACGTCCAAAGCCAAATTCTCTGCCTCATTTCCATCTCCCAGTTTATGTGGTATCCTTACAGTCTGCAAAAATCCCACTTTCTGCAAGGTTTTCCTTGGAACTCCTCCTGAATGCTGGTGCTTTTCTCAGGAGATTATCCACATGCACAAATTATTTCTCCTTCACTTTGTGATTGTGAGCTCCTTGACAGCAGGAACTATTTGTATTTCTTAGTATCTTTAATACTTCTATGCCTCTCGAGTTGACAATCCCCATTTTTTTGCTGAGTTAGTGTCTCTCATTCTAAGCAACAATGCAGTTGTCACATGTGATTTGTGGTTTCTCAATTGCCTGGGCCACTGAAACAGAGCTATGTCCACCCAGACACTAAATTGCTTCAATATCTTTTAGGGATGGATTCCTCTAAAAGCTCCACTATCTTGCCTTATAGAAAAATCACTGGGTAGGGGTAGCATGGAGGAAGAGTGCCATCCTGTGGTTGCATGGAAACAGAGCAATCTGGACAGTACATTCTGTCCCTTGGTCTTAGTGCCTTCTAGAGGAAGAGTCTGGTCTGCTTGGCTTTTAGAGTCAGTGTTACAACCAGAAGAGGTCCAAAGAAGGTCGCCATAGCCATTTGGAAGAACACCTCCAGAAGCCCAAGAGAGTGTGAAAAGAGCTTTGGATTTCTTTTCATAAAGAGACCTACCAGAATTCCCTTTCAAATACTTACTAACTTTATTTAACTGGGCAAGCCAATGAACCTCTCAAAGCCTCAGTTTCCCCATGTGTAAAATGAGATCCATATAAACCTACACTGATTATCTCACTTGGTTGTTGGGAAGAAGGTGCTTTGTAAACCTTAAAGCGCTATAGAAATGTGAGTTATTGTTATTATTTCCATCTGCTGTTGCTTTGACAAATATAGGGATCGGGGAGGAGGGCTAAACTCAAGCTTGGACAGCCTGTGTGGCCCTACCATAAAAATAGAAAGTTAAAAAAAATACCCCAAAAGTTACTTAAAGAAGTATTTACATTATCTGATTTTTAAAAAGAGGAAAGAGGAAGGGTAATGGGGGAAGAGAGGGACTGAGGGGACCCTTAGTGGCCATGGCTAAGTGGGGTGAGTGCTTTCTGGGGCTGCTTACACTGGATACTGAGATGCTATGCTTGGGAAGCGAAGCAAGTCCCTAACTTGGAATGGTTCCCGTCTTCATTCATCCTTCAGGTCAATGAGACCTTTTGTAAGCCTTCATAGTAAATTGCTATAGATGTGTGGGCAGTTGATGACAGGTAAAATGAGTAGGGAAAGCAGCTCTTGACCTGGAGATAGGAGACCTAGCTTGAAGTCTCGACTCTGACACTTGCTAGAAAGTCACTTCCCATCCTTGGTATTTATTGTCCTCATCTATACAATTAGGGAGGTGGATTAAGTCATCTTTTGAAAATCTATTAGTTTCTAATTACCATGCTAGTAGAGTGGGCTTTTTGTTTGCTTTTTAAATTTGTTTGCAGTTGTGTCCAACTCTTTGTTTCCCCTTTTGTGGTTTTCTTGGCAAAGATAATAAAAAGGTCTGCCATTTCCTTCTCTAGTTCATTTTACAGATGAGAAAACTGAGGCAAACAGGATGAAGTGATTTGCTTACGGTCACATAAGTAGTATCTGAGGCCAGATTTGAATTCAGTTCTTCTACCCCCTGTGTCATCTAGCTAGAGGTGTTATGGTAGGGGAAAAAGCACTGGACCTGGACTTCAGAGATTTATGTTCAAGTCCTAATTCTGAATCTTCCCAGCTATGAGATAAATAATTTGAAATAAATTGAGCAAATGATATCTTTCTGAGCCTCAGTTTTCCCATCTATAAAACAGGAATACTCAAATTCACATGTCTTGTTTTATAGGATTATTGGGAGAAAAGCACTTTGGGAACTTGAAAGTATAGGATAAATGGAAGTTGTTAGTATTAGGACTTCTACAAGGGTTTATTAAGAGCAAGAAATCCTAGTAGCTTAATTTAGGATATTTAGGATAGAATTGATGAGGAAGAAGAAGCTCGCCAAAATGGGTTTGCACTCCTGGGGAACAGGAAGACTCAGGTTTTCCCTTAAGTATCCCTTAAGCCAAACTATCGGTGGGAATTTTACTATTTTTAGCGAGGCATCTTTCTGGTCCTTTCTTCTGCTGCTAGACATTTCCATTTAGGCCTGTGAGACTACCTGCCAATGATAAGGGTCATCAGGCATAAAAGAGATCAGAACAAATACACAAATAGTGGGGGCAAGTAAACACCAGGAGCAGGGAGTCTGGGGAGTATCTTGGGCTGCATGTATCTGCTAGCAGTTTGTGTTGGAGTTGGTCTAGGCTTGAAGTCCATCCAGTGAATATGAGGTGAGATGTGTCCTTGTTTGCAATGGGGACCATCAGCAAAGATCATTCTTCTGGGTGTCTTTTTCAGGGATGTCCATTTCCAACATCAGTTATAGCCATGCTTGCCATTCTGTGACCTCCCCAGGGCGGGGATGGAGAAGGATGGGGAACAAAACAAGACAGAGAAGAGTCTTCCATGTTTGTGTCCAGCTGCAAACATCAGCTAACCAGGTAGCTGTGCATCTCTCGAGAGTTGATGCTCAGAACCACGCCTGAGTGATTACCTAGGAAAACATAAAATGTAGCAGGGACATATTGGTTAGCAGGCTCATTTCAGCAGGGCCAGCCCAAGGGGTGACACATAGAGACAATGGCATTGGCAAACAAGCTCAGGTGAGTGTGGAACGGCTAATTGGTTGTACCTACTATGTGCTTGGGCTTGGGGGGGAGGGTTCTTAAAGATTGTAGTGAATCTGTGATGAGTCCCTAAAGTTCCTATTCCAGTGACTGCCTGTGAGAAGTGCCTTTAAAAAATATAATAGTTTCTCAAAGGGAGCAAGTGAGGGGGAAGAGTGGGACTGGAAGCCTCCTTCCAACATACCACTGACCTGAGACTGGGCAGTGACTGGCATCGGCAATAAGGGGATTCGGTGGCTGCTCAAGCGTCCCCCTCTCTCAGAAGAGGTCACTGCAAGGCAAGGGCGTGGAGAGGTCCCAAGGTGGGGGATGGCGAGAAAGGAAGCAACATATAACATATATAGAAAATAGAATAAATGACTGGGTGAATCTGGAAGACTGGTGCTGTGGAGAGTCCAAAGTTACAAGAGGAAAGAGAACAATAGAATACTTGTCCAATGAGTCTGTCATTTTCTAGTTCGGGTGAGTTTTGTAAAATCACGAAGGAGGACCAGCGGATCTTGACTGTCCCTCCCAGTTCTAAAATTCTACAAACTGAAGAATGAAATTCTTTATGATCTAAAGAATTTAAGTTTTAGAGGAAAATAACTGCAAGGAAATTGGATATGGGTGTAATTGTCCCCCATCTCCTACTGTCTGTATGGTCTTGGACATGGCACTTAACTCAGAGTCTCAGCTGCTTTATCCATAAAATAAGGATAATAATGATTTTCTTGCTTGAAGGCTTCATAGAATCACAGAATTTTAGAGTTGTAAGAGAACTCAGACTCCATTTAATCCTCCAAAGCATCAACCCTACTACATAATAGTAGAGAACTTGAATGCTTCTTGGAGATTTTCAACTCCTCTGGGATAACACTTGTCTTGAAAACTCTTCCAGCTCTAAGGTCTATGATTTTCTCTTTATTTTTTTCAGTCAGTAAGAATTTTCTTGGCAGAGAGACCTGAGTTAGCTCCTCACCTTAGATAAGCCGACAACGTATTAGGAATTCTACTGATTCCCTCGATTTTCCTAGCTCCAGACTCAAGATTTTGTTTTCCCATATGCCAGGAATGAAGTGTACAGAAATGCTCCAGATTATAATGACCAAGAAAGAAAGACTGAAAAAAGGAAGTGAGATTCTGGAGGTCAGGTGGACTTTGAAATAACTGTAGGGGCTACTGCAGTTCAGAATATCAAAAAATGAAGTAGGGTGGCTGTCCTTTGACTCCTGCTTTGTCATGGACTGTTTCAAAATTCTTTGAGCACTAAATATTAGGCTGCTTTAGGAAAGCTCTTATTGACAAGATGTTGTAGGGCCCCAAGCATGGGGCTTGCCTTTCATGGACATGATTGTTATATAGGTAGGAGGCTTGGGTAGGAAAGATCCAGATTTAATATATGAGAACCACACTGGATAGGGGAAGGAAACTTGCTCTTCTCTAGGAGCCAGGAATTGGAATGTTAGTCCTTCCTTGGGTATTAAGCCACTTTGTGAGTTTGAACTAGTTCCTTTCCTTTATAGAAACTCAGTTTCTTTCTCTGTAAAGTAAGGGTATTGAATTGAATCTCAAAGGTACTGGAAAGTTTTGATATCCTCTTATCTAGAAAAGGGCTAGAAAGGGATCTTATAACATAAATAAAAGCAATAGAACATGTGATTTGTTTTGTTTTTAACTTGACATCCACAGTCTAAGACATAGATTTCATGGGATCATGAAGTTAGATGAAAATGAAATGAAATCTTAAGTTTAATATAATTGCTTCCATTGAGATTCTCTATATATTATTCTTTTGAAAACTTTCTCAGAAGGAGTCCATAGGCTTTCTTAGAATACTAACCAAAACTTATTAAGAACCCCATTTTAGAAGGTTAAATGTTACAGCAAAAATATGCTGGACTTGGGGGATACTCTAGACTATACAGATTGCTAGAGCTGGTAGGACCATTAGAATAATACCTCACCGTCATATATTCAAGACTTATGAAGTATTTTCTCTTATCAGAATCCTGTGAGGTAGGTAGTACAAGTATTTTATCCCCTTATTATAAGTGAGGAATTTGAAGCTTAAGTTCTATGACTTATCCAGAGTCATACAGCTAGTATGTGGCAGAATCCAGAGCTTCCAGCCCAATGTTCTTCCCTCTACTTCCCATTGTTGACTGCCCTTGCTAACAGGATGTCCAATGCATGAATAATTAAAAAGAAGAATGAATCTTTAAGGGCCAGTTGGTGGGGAAATCCATAACTTTAATTGATTCATTTCTATATAATGAATTGAACAGAATTTAACCTGGAATTCTTTGGACATAAATCAGCTTGAGGAAGTGGAGGAAAGATTAGGCAAAGGAAAAAAGATTCGAGGAAATAGCCCATCTTCTACATATAGGATAAATGGAGTTCAGTTTCTACATTTATACAATGAATAAATCAGACTTGATGAATTTATAAGACCTCCTATTATTTTTTTCTAAATCCTAGGATTTATGATTTATGGTGTATGCAGGAAGTTTGCCAGAAAGAGCAAGACAACCGATATCTACTCTATTGTTATTGCTCAAGAAAAGAGTTTGGATAGTAGAGCACTGGCCTAGGAACCAGAAACCTAAATTCTAGACACCGTTTCCCTTGACACTTTCAGTGTGACCTACTTGGGTGGAGTCATTTAATTGTATTGAGCTTTATTTAAAAAAAAAATCTGTTAAATGGCACCAGCAAACTAAATATTTCTTCTTCATTTTTGAGGTCTCAATTTCCTCATTTTAAGTGGGAATAATTCTTGTTCTTTCTTACAGGATTGTCATGAGCTCCAATAAAATAAGTGTGTAAACAGTATTTGAAATGGAAACTGTGATTTACTGTGTAGGTGCCTTTGGGGAGATTCCTATGTCTATACATTTGGCAGAAATGGGAAATTCTGATGTCTGTAGAAATACAAAAGGCTAGAACTGAAGGTATTTCAGATGTCTATCTAATTTGATTCCTCCCTGAAAAGCAAATCTGAATGGAATGTGAATTCCTTCAGGGCAAATGTTCACTGAATGATCAATATGAGTGATTCACCAATTTTCACTTGAACACTTTTCATGCTGTGATGCTATATAATAGAAAGAGTTTTGGATTTTGAGGGAGAAGACACAGTTTGCTGTTTTAATAATGTAAGATATTCTCTATTCTACAATCTTTGGTTTTATTATCTGTAAAATGAATTAGCTGATTTCTAAGATGCCTTCCATGTCCAAAATCCTGTGATCCTTACAACTTGTCTACTTGCCAAAGCAACCGCAAGATTCTCTGCTGGAAGATATATTTTTGTCTCCTTCTCATAATTCTACCATTGTCATTAAACTCTGTTTCCCAAGTATGGTGTTGTCAAGTGTCTAAGTCGTGAAACTGATTCCTTCTCCTTCTTAGCAAAAATGGTCAAGGATCAACTTGATCTACTGATTTCAACCTCTAGCAGCTGAGTAGAAAAGAGAATTTGGTTTTACCCCCAAGAGAATTTTTAAAGGGAAAAAATTATTTTGTACTCAGCGAAAGGTGAATAAAGGAAGATGAAGTTACCTCTGGTGTTACCTAGGGTTTGGGAATCCACATCATCATCTATAAACTCCTCACCCTGGATGATGTTCTGTGTGTCCTCGCTGTGATTGACTGGGCTGGTCATCTCTTGTTCCTTTTCATTGTGCATCTGAGCATAGACAGTTCTGCCAGGTAATTTCCTAAGGAAGAGAAGAAAAATATCTAATATTTATTGAGTATTCATAAGTACTCAATCACAGAGTGCTTTCTAAATTTGAAGTACATATCAATTATTATTGGCATTACTCAACTGTTAAAAACAAAAGTGAATGATTATTAACATGGGGACTTCCCATCCTAAACTCATGCAGGATTTTTGGCAATCCACAAATGTCTCTCTATTGATGATAGTGATAATGGGTAGGTAGGAATGGTGGGGGTGATGGCAATGGTAATCTCAGGTATTGTTACTGAAGCTCAATCTTACTATGTTCTCTGACCTAAAAAAAGTTTGGATCCCAGATCACTATGATTCAAGAAAAGGAGGGAAAATGCTATGGGGCTTATAGCATGGCAACCAGATGGCACATTGTATAGAGCATGGCCTTGGAGTCAGGAGGACTTGAGATTTAGACGCTTATTAGTTGTGTGACCCTGGGCAAGTCACTTAACCATGTTTGGCTAAGTTTCCTCTTCTGTAAAATGAGATAGAGAAGAAAACAGCAAACTATACCAGTATCTTTGCCCAGAAAATCCCAAATGGGGTCACAAAGACTGAACAACACATAATTACATAATTACAACAAATACATATTATTGCAATATATTAATGATAATAGCTTACGTTTTGTAGTACTTTAAGATTTAGAAAGTATTTTGCTTAGAATAAACTCATTAGTTGATTTGGACAGGTATTATTTCTATTTAGTGGATGAGGAAATGGAGTCCCTGAGAGGTGACTAATTGTCCAAGGTTACACATCTAATTAATTTTCAAAGATTAGGAATGAAAGAAGAGCTCTCTCTTACTATCAAATCTTATGCCCTTTAAACCCTCTTAAAATTGAAGATCATCTAGATTGTATCCATATGTAGCTTAGTCCAGAAACACAAGCAAAAATATTGTTAGTTTTTTTTTTTTTTTTCTTTCTAACCGGGCTAAATGTCAAAAGAGCTGGTGTTTTCTTCACATTCATAATGCTTTTTAGGTGCCATTGGGTTGTCTTCCCTATCAAAATGTAAGTTAGTTAAAGGCAGGGAATGTCTTGCTTTGTTATATTTATAACCTAATTATAGCAATTAGCAAAGTGTTAAGCACTTCATAACGGCTTCATTTTCCATGATGCTTTATCCATTCCCCAACTAGCAAAGTGATTCTATGCAAATTGTTACATGAATCTACAATATGGTTGGGTCAGAAGGGTATATGGCCAGACCTTATCCCTAAACATGCTGCCATCTTAACATGAGGGCAGGGGAAGGCTGAGAGTGATTGCCAGTATTTACTTTAAAAAATGACACAGGTGTAGGGGAAGAAATGTTGAGTCATTCAATTGGTTAATGTATCTCAGTTGTATTTATTTTACTTTCTGATCTCATCCTTTCAAAATTTGAATCTTGACTCTTGTCAAAACTACTTATAGTGCTTTTATGGGGCAAATATTAGAAATTAGAAATTGAAAGGATGTCCATCAATTGGGGAATGCTTGACTAAATTGTGGTATGTGATTATAATGGAAATTCTATTCATCAATAAGAAAGGATGACCAGGATACTCTCAGAAAAACCTGGGAAGTTCTCTATGAGATCATGCAAATGTACTATGCACAAAATAAAAGCAATGTTTTGGGATGATCAGCTCTGAATGACTTTGCTATTCTCAACAATACAAACTTCTAAACATACTCGATAGGGAGGGGAAATGGAATTGAGCAAGGGAGAGAATCTGGAACTCAATTTTTTTTTTAAATGTAAAAAAAAACTATCTTACATGTAATTTGGAAAAATATAATATTTAAAATAAAAATTAATAAATCACAGAATACTATCATACTGCCCAGATTAAGAAAGTCTAAAAAAATTTTTTTTTTTTAAAGATGCTATTGTTGGGGGCAGCAGTGGTGCTAGTAGATAGAGCACCAGCCCTGAAGTCAGGAGGTCCTGAGTTCAAATTTGACCTCAGATACTTCATACATCCTAGCTATGTGATTCTGGGCAAGTCACTTAATCCCAAATGCCTCAGGAAAAAAAAAGCTATTGCCCCTTCATCTATATTTATTTTCAAAATCTCTCTTGATATTTTAGGGGTCCTCAAACTTTTTAAATAGGGGGCCAGTTCACTGTCCCTCAGACTGTTGGAGGGCCGGACTATAGTAAAAACAAAAACTTTGTTTTGTGGGCCTTTAAATAAAGAAACTTCATAGCCCTCGGTGAGGGGGTTAAACATCCTCAGCTGTCACATCTGGCCCGTGGGCCGTAGTTTGAGGACCCCTGTAATCTAGATCATTTGTTTCTCCAAGTGAGTTTTATCATTATATTATCAAGTAGTATATGCATTTCATTGATAATTTGATTGGTATAGAAATGAGCATAAAGTAACTTTTGTAGTTTTATTAAGTTTATTATTTTGGCAAGGCCTAGGCATGAGTACTGAATATTCCTCTAGCTATTTATGTTCTTTATTTCTTTGTATACGTCTCGTGTGTGCTTTGGGAGATTGATCCTTAGGTATTTTATACAATTTTGTGGTTATTCAGAATAAAATTTCCTTTTCCATTATTGCTTTTTGTATTTTGTTATTTTTATATAGAAAGGCTGTTGATTTTTGAAGATTTATTGTGCAGATTGCAACTTTATTGAGGCTATTAATTGTCTCAATTACTGTTTCTGCTAATTTCCCAGGATATTCCAAGCACACCATCATATCATCAGCAAATAGAGATAATTTTATCTCTTCCTTTCCTATTTTTATGATTTCCATTTTTTTCTTGTTGCTGTAGCTAGCATTTCCAGAACTATATCAATATATCCAGAACTATATTTCCCCAATAGTAGGGAGAATAGATATTCTTGCTTCACTCCCCACTTTTTAAAGGAAGATATTCTAGTGTATCCCTATTGCATATACTTGCTTTTGGTTTTAGATAGATCTTTTTTAAAGGACCTTCTAACTCTATACTTTGTAGGGGTTTTATTATACTCCATGAAAGGTCTTTTCTGCATCTATTGAGATAATCATGGTTTTGGATGATTTCGTTTTTGAATATGCTTAATTATGCTGTTTTCCTAATGAGGAACCCTCCTTGCATTCCCAGTACATATCACACTAGATTAAAATGAATGATTTCGTGGATAAATTGCGGTATTCTGATAGAATTTTGTTTAAAATTTTTGAATTAATATTCATCAATGATGTTAGCTTATCTTATGATGCTTATGTATTAGGGCTGTCTCGAAAGGATTCTAGTATAGATCTTTTTTCTTAATTGTTTAAATTACATTTGTGAAGTATGAGTACTAATTTTTCTTTAAAAGTTTGATAGTTTTGTCCTGTGCATCCATCAGATCTTTTCTTTAGTATATCCTTTATAACTAGATCTATTTCCTTTTCTGAGATTGGGCTATTTAAAGTCTCTATGTGATCTGATAGTTTGACAATTTTCTACTTTTGACAGTATTACCTGATTTATTTTGTGTTCTCAGTTTGTTATTATATAACTGTGCATAAAGATTCTGATTATTCTTTTTTATTTCTTCCTGGTTTTGTTGTGATATTATCTTTATTCACTTGCCTTCGTCCTTTTAATCAAATTAGCTAAAAGGTTTGTTGATTTTTATTAGTCTTTTCAAAGAACCAGCTTTTAATTTTATTTATTACTTTTATGGGCTTTTGTTTCCAATTTATCTATTTTTATCTAATTTTTAATATCTCTCCTTTTATTTTAGGTTTATTTGTTGGCTTTCCAACATTTTAAAATGAATATTCAGTCCATTAATCCTCTCTTTTTCTATTTTGTTAATGTATGCTTATAGGGATATAATTTTTCCCTTGGAGACTACTTTGGCTGCATCCCAGAAATTTTTATATGCTGTTTCATCATTATCATTTTCCTTCACATAATTATGATTTCTTCTTTGACTGATTAATTATTTAGAATTTCATTGTTAAGTCTCTATTTGAATCTGTCTTTTGTTTGTGGTCCTTGAACACATGACTATTTTTATTGCATGATGGATGGTAAGAGATGTTTTTACATTTCTGTCTTTACATTTGTTTAAAATATCTGTGTTCTATGAAATGGTTAATTTTTGCAAAAGTTCCATGTGGTACTGAGAAATATATATATATACTTTTGCAGCCCCATTAACAGGTTATAAAGTTTCACTCTGCTTATTCCAGCAACTAATTTAGTTTTACACACACACACACACACACTTTTTCTTTTGTTTCTCTTTCTGTTAGATATATCCAAAACTGAGATGGATGTCAAAGTCTTCTGTATTATTATCTATTTCTTATTGTATCTTGGTTTTAAAGTTTATTACTGATACTGATTTCTTGTCCATATCTCCTTTCAAAATTATGTAGTTTCTTTGTTTAACACATACACACACCCATATATATATATATTTACACACCCCCCTATATATATGTATACATATGCATTTATATATATATTTACATACACACCCTATATATGTATACATATGCATTTACATATATATATACATATTTACACACATACCCTATATATATGTGTATACATATGCATTTACATATATATATGTAGCGATGGGTTCCAATTTCCCTCCTCCTAAAGGAGGATGTGTTTTTTCAAGTAAAAAAATAAATCCTTCATTTAATACCCAACAGAGAAATACAGAGAGAGAATGTATGTGTTTGTGTATGTGCGTGTGTATTTGCTTTATCAGATAGCATGATTACAGCTACTGCTATTTTGGGTTCATTTTATGCATAATAAATTATTTTTCTATCCTCACACTTTTATCTTGGGTATGTGTTCATTTTTCAGATGTGTTTCTTGTAAGCAACATATTGTAGAGTTTTATTTTCTTATCCAAGCTGTCACTTTCTAATTTTATTGGGTTGTTTAATCCATTCACCTTTAAAGTTATGGCTACCCCCCTCCCTCTGCTATAAAAAAAAACAGTACTAAGCCTGTTTAATTACTTTAGCTTATTTTTTTAAGGTGGTCTTACTCCCATTCTCTCTCTCATCTCTGATGCCTCCTCCAGTTTATTACTCCTTTCTCTTTGGAGTTATATTTATTAATTTCTTTAATTATTCTCTTCTTACTTTCTCTGTTACTTAAGTGAATCCCCTCTAATTCAACTAGTCTTGTTCGTTAGTTGTTTTTTTTTTTATTTCATTTTTTTGTGTCCCTTTCTAGAGAGTACTTTACTTTTTTTCTTCATTATTTATCATCCCTTTCTGTTTCCTCTAGACTCTCATTCTCTGGTTCATGATCCTTCTAATTATCCTGCCTCTCTGTAGTTCTCTGTTTTTCTCATGCAATCAAAATCTGAGGCATTCATTCTGGACTCTACATTCTATGTGATTTATATCACTGCCTTGTAGTGCCTGCCTAGTGGATTCCCCTTTAGGCTGTGCCTCATACCTAAAATAATTCCTATTCTTATAGACAACAGAGGAGACAGTACCCTATGTTAAGACATTTTCCCTCAAATTCCTGATTGTAGGTTGCATAATCTATTATACTTTCTTATCTTCTTTAACAATTTGTCTGCTAACCGCTTCCTCTTTATACACAATTTGTCTGAAAATTTCTTCTACGGGTTCATGTCCTCTTATAGCCATAAGTGCCAGTTGAGTCTAGGAGTTCTAATTCTTCCCTTTCTGAGGGAGGATATGTCTTTTCAAATAATAAATCATCCAGACAACACGCAACACAAAATCCCCATCTCTTTTCACAGGATATCTCTGTACTCACAGGAGCTTTCTTTAGTGAAACCCCTTACACCCACGGAAACATAGTCTTACTCTCTTCTTCCCTTCACTTTTCCATTCTTTGCACCTCTCCACCCATTCTTTGGCAAACTCTTCTCTTCAAGAGCAATGACAAAGATCACTTTTCTATCACTAATAGATTTTGATTTAACATGGATATATCACACACTTCCTTCTATCCCCTACTTCCCTTTCATGTACACTTCCACTTTGTAATGTAATCCCATGAAAAACATTGGTTTACCTCTAGATAGAATGTTACAAGGTTCTGTCTACAGAGCTCCTTCTTATCTATTGCTTCCCAAGATTTCTGTTTTCACTTATATTTCCTTGTGTGTGCATTTATTTATCATCGTTCTATTTTTATATAGACATATTTATGTGTGTATATTATGTGTATATATAATTGGTCTCTCTGATGCTATTCTTCTGCTATTGTCTTTGATTCCTGCATTTTTCCCACTGTATTTCTATTGTCTGGGGTGTTCAAGAAACAATCTATTCAGATCTAATTTTCTTCCTAAGAATGTTTTAAATAGAATTTTTTTCTGGAATATACTTCCTTTTTTTCCTCCTTCATATCTGTTTAAGCTCACCTTGGACTGTATCCTGAGCTCTATTGCTCTTCAGAGTATTCATGTTTGCATACTCTACTGCATTTTCTGATGGATGCAGAATAGTTCTGTGTCATTCTAATTTTTGTTACCTTATATTTCAAGGTCTTTGTCCTAGTTGCTTGCAGAACTTGTTATTTTTGAATTTAAATTATTAAATTTAACCACTATATGTCTTGGAATTTTCAAACTTGGATTTTTTTGTGTAGGTAATCTATGACTTTTTAAAATTAGTATTTCATTTTCTGAGTTCAGAAATTCTTGGTAGCATTTTTTTTGGGCATTATAGTGTTGTTGTAGTGTTGTTTTCTTGCATTATTGTATTTAGACTTTGTGAATTATGTTCTTCTGGGAGACCTATAGTTCTTGGTTTGGTTATTCATCCTGTCATTGATCATTATGTTTTGTTTCAATAGAGAATATATTTTCTTTTAATGTTACTTTTTTATTACTCTTAGATTGTTCTTCACTTTTGTATATTTGTATTCCCAGTTCATTGTTCTTTCTTCTGTTTCACTAGTGAGACTTGCTATTACAGAATACGGTTTTTCTATTTTACCCATTATTTTATGTTGGGAGGACATGATTTGCGCTTTCATAACATTTACTTTTAAAGCATTCAGGAGCAGTGTTCTATGGTTCCCAGTTTTCCTCAAATTTCACAGGTTCTTTTGTCTTATTAAGTGTTAGATCATTTTCCTTTGTTTTATAATATTTATTCAAAGAGGTCTAAATTTGTTACTGGCTCTGGAGGCTATATTTCCTTCTTTTGTTAATGTTTTCCCTGTTAATCTTTTTGCTTATGGTGAGAGATCTAGTGATTTCAATATTTTTTTTCCCTCCTTGTTTTTCCATTATTGCTCATTTTTTTCAGTCTCTCTTCTCTGACAATACTTTTCTTGGGAGGTGGAACTTCAAGTGATGTGGACTTACTTTTTTCCCTTTTTAGAAAGAAGTCTAACCAAGCATAATCAATTCCCAGACCATCCTGTTTCCTTGACAATCCAGAGTGATTGTAAAGATGGAACTGTTTATCAATCTCCATTATCTATCCCCAACCTCTGACATCTTTAAGCAACCTTTGAGATATTGATTAACATACTTTTTAGACAGGTCTGGGACCTAATTTGTCAGGTCCATTCCATCTGGCTCTTCCTTTCCCCTTCATTCTCAATTACCACATTCTTTCCTAGTCTTGAGAAATGTCCAAGGCTGTATTTCCTTAAGATCTTTTAGAACTTTTCCAGGACTAAGCTCACTACAAAATATTCTTTCCCTTCTCATAGTGCCTTCCTTTTAATAGCATCTTTATCCTTATTATATGGCAAACGCTGGTTAGTTTGTTAAACTCCTCTATGGATTTAACCTGGAATTCAGTGCCATACCTGGACTTAAGGCCAATTCTTTTAGTGGAGTCTTCCAAATTTCTTTCTTTGATAATGATAATCCTATTGCTCTGCAACCCCTATTTAATAATTACCACTCTGGGTGCCCATTTTACCTCTTATGCTGTCTATAACCTCTTCTTCTAAATAAATCTACCTTTTGCCAAAGAGAATGGCCATTGTGAATGTGACATATTTATTTCAAAGTAGGAATTGCTACCCTGATCTACATCAAAAGCATCTGTTTTTTTTTTTTTTTTTTTTTGCCATACTAGGCAATTTATGGCTCACTGATCTGTGTTCTAAGTGATTTTTTTTATGAGATAAAATTGACTCTAGCTGCATGCTGGGCTTTTTTACTCAGACTTAGTAGAATGCTGCAGAGCCTCTTTCCCACTCTGATCCCCTATTCCTATTCCTCAGTTCTCTGGCTCAGAATGCTGCCACATTGCTGCCCTGTAGCCAGGGATAATTTTTGTCATTTGGAATTTGGTTCTCCAAGGCTCTGGGAGGAGAGGAATGAGGTTGAGTTCTTTTTCAAATCTTGACACTTGTTCTTTACCTTTCCTTCTGTTTGTCTGCTCTCCTGCAGAAAAAAAAAATGTAGCACAAAACGTTGCTATGACATTTGCCACTAAGACTCCAGCAAACATAATACCCTAAAGCCAAGATCTCCATGGACTTCAAAGAAGGGAGGGAAATAAGCCTGGAGTGAATGGATTTTATTGAAAACCCATGATTTTGGTCAGCTAATGCAGTCTTGATGCTAATAGCGTAATGAGGAATTGGAGAGGATGTACCATGTGAGCTCAGAATAGGCATCTGTTCACGTTTTTTTTTTTTTAAATTAATGCTTAAGACAAAAGATCTTGCGGAATTTAAGGAGAGCTGGGAACCACAGGACACTATTCCTGAGTGGCTTAAAAGTTTCCTTTTAGTCTAGGATTCATGCCCTGATTAATCTTCTGCAAGCTGGATTAGATGCCCTGAGTCTGCGTGTGAACCACTCCTCTGCTACTACTGATTTTCTTAACCTCATCCTTTCCCTCAAATTGCCCAGGAATGCCACCAGAAATACTACCCCTGAGTACATTCTAAAATGTATCTGTCACCTAGAATTGGGGATAGGATGGCAAAGCTCCCAGTTGGTACCCGTCTCCATTGTAATATTCTTGTGCACAGTCTCTTTCTGGATACCAAGCATGGTGTGCTTTTGGTCCAATTCTGCCCTTTTTCTTAGTATACCTTACTTCCTCACTTTCTCTACTAACTTGGGCTGGGAAAAATGACTCATTGTTACTTCTTCAGATTTCCTCCATCAGGATGCAATCTAGTATATTTTCTAGTTCTCTTTGGATGAATTTTGTGGATGGGTATTTGCCATGTTGCTTCCTACTTCTGTGCCTTCTTGGCTCTGTCCTTCTTGGGGGTGCTTCTTTGAACCCAAATCTACTTACAAATTTCTCCTCAGTTAAAAAATGTACTTAATTTTAACCTCTTATTGGCAATCAATTATTCTGTCATTTACTCAGTGCATTATCTCAATGAACCATCGAATCCTCATTTGCCAGTTGAAGGCATGGCTGCTCTCTTTCTCTGTGATTTTGGGCAAACTGCTTTTACTCTCTGACCCTCAGTTTCCCCTTCTGTAAAATATTAAATTCTCTACTTGTACTACATTTTCTACAAGAGATCTTGGGTTGGTGGCTGGGGTAGAAGGTGGGCAGAAGGTATGCTCTGTAAAAAAAAAGAAATATAGTAATGTGAGCTGTTAATATTATAATTTACAATCCACTCACAGACACTACTCACTTTACAAATCCATAAGAGCCATAAAGGTTTCAATGAAGCAAAATAGATTTAAGTTATATGGTCCCTGAACCACAGCTTTGAAACCTGACCCCTTGAAGAGAGATGTTAACATCATCCTATCACAACATTGCTAGTAAGGCACTTGGCCCTTGCTCTACTCTCTCAAGGGTAGCCAGAAAAAAGAACACTACATAAACAGAGCCAGGTACTTGTAATCCTTCTGGAGAGAGTTTCAAAAATGACATTAATGCATTGAACATTGAAGGGTTTAACTTAATAACAGCTCTTGATTCATTGGTTCTAGCTCAGTGATTTAGGGTCATTAGATCACTTTTATTAGAGCATTCAGTAGTAGAGAGAGTTTTGAAGCAGAGGAACTGGGTTCAAATTCTGTTGCTGTTACTCATCAACTACATGACTTTGTCTAACTCTGTTGGCTGCTATGGACCTCAAGGTTTTTTACTTGTAAAATTAGGTCAGATGAACCAGAAGATGTCTCAAGTTCTTTCTAGCTCCTGAATTTTATGATTTTATGATTATAATAGGGAGAATAGAATAGTACGGGACAGAGGGAAGGAAGACAGGGCTTTGGGAAATACTGATTTAGTGTCAACTGATTCCATTGGTATTTAGAATAAAAATGGACCAAAGACCATTTTCCAAAAGATACCAGATGGATGTGCTTCAGTTCTGAAGTCTCGTCTTCTGTGGATATGTTCTCTTTCTTTTCCCTCAGTAGAAGTTCTTTGGAGCTACCATTATTATAGAATCTTAGTAATATTCAGCAATAGTAATATCTAGAGCTAGAGAGGACCTATATACTCTTGTTTTACAAATGAGAAAACTGGGCCTAGAGATATAAAATGACTTGCTTAAGGTCACACGGGTAATAAATAAGTGGCAAAGCTAGGATTTGAATTTAGGTTTTTTTCCAGGCTTGATGCTCTATCCACCGAGTCACCTAGCTGCCTCCCAGCCCCATTCTACAGATAAGAAAATGAAAGATCATAGATATGACATACATTTACTCATGGTCACATAGCTAAGAATCAGGATTTAGGCTCAAGTCTCTTATCTCTATGCTAATGATTGTTAGATCTATTTACCCCATCATAATTTCTAACCTTTAAAATCACATCTCTAACTGCATATAAATATCAAATTGGATCACTGTAAAATATCTTAAATTCATTATAACCAAAATTTAGCCCATTTTCTTTTCCCCAAAGCTCTCCCCATTTCTTGAATTTCCCTATTATTGCCAATGGCACCACCAGCCTTCCAGTAAAACATTCTTACAATCTAGGCATCATTCTTAACATTCTGCTTTCTTTCACCTCTCATATTTAATCCATTGCTAAGTCCTGTCAGTTTTACTTTTTCAACTTTCTTCTTTATATCTTTCCCTCTAATACTGCCTCCATCTTGTGAAGGTCCTCATGATAGTATTCCTGAACCACTGAAGTAACCTTCTGATTGATCTCTCTATTTCAAGTTTTTCCCTACTCTGGTCCATTTTAGCTGTGGGAAAAAAAATCCAAGATAAAAAAAAACAAACAAAAAAAAACTCTGCTTGGTATTTGAAGCCCTTACCTACTCACCCCGCCTCTACCTTTCCAATCTTCTACATCTCACTCCCTGTAACAATCTAGTGACATTATCTTCTTTGTTGTTCTTCACATGAGATTTTCCCATTCCTGTACTTGTTCCTCATGCCTGGAATTCTCTCCTGCTTCATCTCTCTTTCAAGTTCTGTCTTCTAAGAGAAGTCCTTCCTGATTACCCTTAATGCTAGTGACTTCTCTCAATTGTTTCTATTTTTTTCTATAAATATTTTGCTCGTAAATAGTTGTTTGCATGTTGTTTCCCTCATTAGATTGTAAGTACCTTGAGGATAAGGATAGGTGTTTGGTTTTTTTTTTTTTTTTTTTTTTTTTTTTTGTATCCCAGCACAGTACCTGCCACTAAGTAGGTTCTTAATAAATGTTTATTGCCTGATTAAAAAGCTAGTGATATTTCCAATATATTAAGCTTTTTCTAGCAGCAGTAATAGGAAAAGAGATATTTGAATTGAAAAGAAATGTTAGCTTCATCATGAATTTACCAGTCAAGTTCCTAAACCTGAGTCCCAATTAGCTCATCTGTAAATGGGGACCACTAATATTTATATGCCAATAGTCTAAAGAGGTGATTGCAAGGAAAGTGCTTAGTAAACTGTTAAAATTATTATTATCCATTTGTTGTAATAGAAGCTCTTGATCTATTGTCCAGGTCCATATTCATGTAAGCTCTTTTGAATATTAATTAGGGGACAATTTTAAGAGATGTAATAGAGAGCCCATTTATTTATTTTTGCATTGCAGAAAAATCATGCAATATTAAACAAAATAATCATTCTGCTAGCCAGATTTCATCAGTCCTAAGCTTAGGCAAATTTGCCAGCTAATCCACAGGTACAGAATCCAATCATCAGTTTCTAATTCAGGACCTGTTTGTCTTTTCAAATTCTTATCAGTAGCAACTTGAAATAAATCCAGATAGAAATTTAAGCCCCGTTGTAATTTCCAAGGGCAAAATTCCTTAAAAAAAATTACATTAAAATAAAAGGGTAGGGGAAGAGGAGGTTTTGTTGCTCTAGCATGCACTTGTCATTTTCATCAAAGAGAGAGATACTAGCAGATTTCTAGAATAGCAGCTGGTCCCAGGAGAATAATTTTGTTTTTATCTAATGGGAAAAAAAAAAAAAAAACTCAATGACACACAAACTTCCCGCTCCATTTGTCTTTGGGTAACTGTATTGGTGTCTAATTGTGCCTAACCCCAGGGCTAATGAAGGAGTATAAATCCCCAGTATCTGGTAATGGATGCTCCTGGCAGCTTTACGAGCCACAAGACTAGACTTTGGCTGGATTGCCATTGAGATGATATTATTGCACACATGAACCATTTTTACAGCATATTGCAATGTGGTAAGGCACCTCAAAAAGCTCAGTGGGGCTCTTAGTCCTCCATAGGTGGGCACCAAACAGGGATTCCTCACCTCCCATAAAGAGGGAGCATTCTTTATAAATTAGAGGAAAAGGAAGATGGAGATAAATTAATAATGGGCACTAAAGAATATCTCTTTATAAAAAACATTCCAGTAATGCATGGTGCTTTTTCTCAGGGTGGGTATGGGACTTTGAATTATTCCTGTTCTTAAGAAAGTTGAGATTTTTTTCATTTGTGACTGAAATCTAACAAATGGGAATATGTGTTCAGTTATATTCTGACTCTTCAGGACCCCATTTGGGGTTTTCTTGGCAAAGATACTGGGATGGTTTGCCATTTCCTTCTCTTGCTTATTTTACAGATGAGGAAACTGAGGTAAACAGGGTTAAGTGATTTGTCCAGAGTCAGAGAGCTAGCAAGCATCTGAGACTAGAATTGAACTCAGGAAGATAAGTCTTTCTGATTCTAAGCTTAGTGCTCTGTCACTTAGCTATCCTGGTACATAGCATTTATGTCTATTGATTAGCAGATTGGTAGGTGAGCCTCCTACTCAAACTACATTTGAGTGGGTTCTTGAGCTCTCCCTTTTTTCTTCTCTATATAATGTGTCAGTATGTTTTTTTTTCAATTTCAATAAGAATCATTGACTGAGCATTGAAAGTAGCCCCCAAATCCCCATGACCAATTATTCCCTTTGCTCTATCTATCACAGGTTGCAACTGAGACAACTGCTTCCAATTTTGGGGTAACTCTAAATGCTGAAAGTTCTTCCTTATATTAGCTCTAAATCAGCCTTTGTAACTTGTAGCTTGTGGTTCTCCTGCCCCTTGGGGAAAAGCAATACTCCTTTATTTCTTCCCTATATCAGCTTTGTAAACACTTGGGGATAGTTACCACACAAATTTCTTTTGCCCTTATTCTCCTCACCTAAAATACGTTTCATTTTTGGTACTAAAGGAAACTGGTTCCTGGCCAAAGACACTATGTCTTGGCCACTCTTGTTCCCAATGTGCACCCTGACAGACTGGTCGTAACTAACTAGACACCAGACATTACCCTCTTCTCTAGCTGCTTGTGTCCTGTGGCTTAAGTAGGATTGCTGGATTGCTGTCCCTCATTGCTTATTTCTTATTAAACAATTCAGAGAATTGATTTCAATGGTCCAGACTAGATCACAAACTTGTCTCTCAGAGAAGGGGGCTATCTCCAAACAGGGCCACATTCAAATTTCATATAAATTATTATATAAATCTGAGGCCTGAATGGCCTGGAGACTTTGGATTGTGGTGCTTAATGTCTGAGCCACTGGCTTTCCCATGGAGTAGGAATTTTTAGAATCCTTCTTTTCTTCAAGGGTCCACTTGTCCTACTGTGGCACACAAATGATTTCCCCTTCCTGATTTCCATGCTCTACTGTTTGCATAATAACAAAAGCAAGACTTTCATTGCTTCTGGAAGAGGTGTCAAAGGCCTATATATTCATTCACCAAAAGCCCCATTTTCTGGCCATTACTCTCCTATATGGCTTATTTTCACATCCATTAGAATATAAGTTCATTGAGGGTAGGAAGTGACTCACAATTATATTTCTATTCCTAGTCTGGCAAATAGGAAATGCTTTACAGATAACTTTTTATCCATTCATTTCATGGATGTTGATGTTGGTTAAGTTGGAACAGGCAAATTTGACAAATTTTAGAACTAGAAATGGCCTTAGAGATAATATATTATAAGCTCTATATTTTATAGATCAGAAAACTGATAAGATGATTTGCTCAGTATCACTCATATAATAAATGGCCAAAGGAAGTCTCTGACTTGAAGGCTTAATTCTTTCCACTTTACCCAATGTTATGAATATTTTTGTAATGATGAGTGAATGAATAAATGAATTCTTAGGCTTCTACTATTATGGAAATTTAAGAAGGGCTTGATGTTTTCAACTAGAGGTATGCAAGAGCTCTAATGGCATAATCTCAGATTCAAATGACAAATAAATGCAGGGAATATTCTAGAGGCAAGACATACTCCTTACACCATGCTGAGGGTTTCCAATGCTAGTTACCTAGAAACAGCAACTCCATTATGGGTGACATCTATCTATTATTTCAATGCCTGAAAAAATGGAAAGTGGACTTGCCTTTTAAATTTGTAGAGAATGAATGCTCCCACTGCAAATAGGCAAATAAGGAATAAAACAATGAGGGCCCAATATCCACCTCCTCCTCCAATCCTTTGAGAATCTGCAAATCAATGAGATGGTTAGTAGATTGTCTTGGTGAGCTCTACAGCCTTCCAAATTATTTTGAGTAAAGAATCACCACCTGAAATTCTAATTCTATCTTTAGGTTCCTTTAGAGAAAGCCCAGTTTAAATTGGAGAGGCCAGACTCAGTGGAGAATTGATTAGAAATAGGATTTCAAAGAATGTGACTTTTGGGCTTAATTTCTTCATCTACAAAAAGACATTGGATTCTTTCCAATCTAAAACCTTACACTTTGCATTTGAAGGCCTCTCCTATAGCTTCCACTTGACGATTTCAGCCCCCTCTCAGTTCTAAAGCCAATGGTTCTATGGATCATAAAACATATGAACAATTATGCATTAAAAATGAAACCAGGAGAGTGTAATTAATGAATACACTTAAAACACATAACTATACTTATGAAACTAAGCTCTTTGGTCTTTTAATTCCTGTGGGTTGCAATTTTTTCCTTTCCTTCCTGATTTTAGATGAAGAGTCCCAGGACTCAGTTTTCTCATTTGCAAAATGAGTCATTTGGACTAGATTTATAAAGTTCCTTCCAATCAAGTATTCCACATTTTAGGTACCAAAGTTCCTTCCAGTTCTGAAATTCAGTGATCTTCTTATTTAAATGAGAAGTTCTTAATGTGGAGAAATAGGGTCTGAGAAATTCAGTGACCTTCTTACTTAAATGAAAAGTTCTTGATGTGAAGAAGTAGGGTCTAAGAACTTTAAAAACATATTTTGATAAATATTTCTATATAGTTGCTTTCTTTAGTAATTGTCTATTTATATTATGAATTAAAATGGTATTCTATTTTTTATGAAATTGGGGGAAATAAAATATAAAATCATTAAAAATATTCTGAGAAGGGGAATAATCATAGACTTTATTAGACTTTCAAAGAGACAAAAAAAGAGAAAAACTCATGATTTAAATCATAGCTTGATAGTTATATTTCACTTGACCACTAGGATTTAGGTTTCTGTGCCACCAGCAAAAATGTGTCTAGATCATTCCATTAGACAATCAGCTGTACTTTATAACAAAAATAAAAGTACTTAAAGTGTGCCCTTTTCCCCTCTTTATAAAAATGGGGGGCCATCCATGTAGGATATTTCAAATCCTGTCAGTTGTGACTGATATCTTAGTTGATCTTTCTTTTCTTTTCTTTTTTGACTTGTTAGATGGGTTTTCTAAACTGCTTTTTGCTTTTTAAAAATCTTTATTACAAGGCACAGCTGAGAGAGAGAAAGGCTATATTGAGAAATTAATGTAATAAAAGAACAAAAAAAATTAATGAAAATCAGATTGGGGGGAAATCAGATTGAAGAGCAGAAGAAAGCTCTTCAGTCCCTACTTGAAATTATCCAAAAAAGAAAGAAAGAAAGAAAAAAACAAGAAGCAAAGAGAGAAATTGTGATCCATGGGAGTTTAAAAAACCCAGAGATTTGTTTCGCGAGTACCATTGAATTTTGTAACTGTTTTCATTAATTACAATGAATTTGTAATTCCTCCTGGTTTAATTTTATGCATAATTATGTATAACAAGGACTCTTGTTTTATGATACATAGATACATAGCTTTAGAGCTAAGAGGGAGCTGAAATCATCAAGTGAGAACTATAAGAGAGACCAAGAATGCCAAGTTTAAAGAGGTAGAACGGGGCAAAACCTAATATCCTTTTTTTTGGTATCTGAAGAAACTATGAAATTCTTCAGCAACATCTGCCAAGATTCAGATTTTTGTTTCCAATAAATAGCTCATTATCTTTAAGCTAAGTTATGAATCAAAATGGATAGGTAGCTGAAGAATTATTATTATTATTATTATTAATCATTAACAATGCTCCTTTGAATAAAGTTTCTAAACGATTCTTAAATTATACTGGTGGGTTCCAGCATTTTGTCAAAGGGAATTAATTGTTCAGCTTTCAAAACACAATGTTTGGGGCAAGAACAGCACATGTTCTGTCTTTACCTGAATCTGTGTCACGTAATGTTACAAGCACCCAGAAGCCTCCTCGTAGGAAAAAGCTGATGTTGTGGGCATTCAAAACTTGCTTGATGGCCATGATCCTCTGAAATAAGAAAGAAACAAAACAAGGAACAGATACTTTATATAGGATAACTTGCATCACAAGAACTTGAGAGATGTTCATCAAAAAGAATGCTAAAAGGAATGTTAAAAGTTCATTTTTCTATGTTGCTAGAAGGTTTAAAAGTAAGGAACTATCAGGTTTGTGACTGATGTCTTATAGATAAAGAAACCGAGACTCAGAAAAAGTTATATGCCCATGATTCAAACTTTCATAATTGTTAGAATCAGAAATTGAAATCAGTTCTTTTTTCCATGTCAAAAACTATTCCCCTCTCCCCTGATTACTAGCTGAGTTATAATGGACAAGTTATTTAGCCAATCTGACAAGAAAGGTGTTCTCATTAAACAAAAAGCTGTAGATAGAGGATTGAATTTGAAGTTTAGGAGATGTGGTCTTGAATCTTGCATTGGATACTCTCTCAGATTCCTCATTTATAAAATAAAGGTGCAAGACAAAATTGTCTTAAAATCTTGTAGATCTTTGAATTTCCCACCCAAACATACTATTTCTGAACTTGGATAGTTGTAATGGGCTGAGGCTTGAGTTGAGGCACTGAGGTCCCAAGCACGTGAGGCTAAATAGTAATTGGACCATACTCTATTAATATATATGCTTGGGGAAAGAACAGCCCCACCCAGTCTTTGTGCAAGTCCTGATGTGTTGTATAGGAAATGACGATTTTGGTGGGTGGAGGTAGGGGGGTGGAAAGGGATACGGAAGGAGAGACTGCTGGTTGGCGTCTTGTCACAGCTGCTCTCATTGCGCTACCGCCCTTGACCTCCGATCCCCCTCTGCTAGCTGGCTTCCTGTCGCAACTGCCCATGTTGCTTTCTTCACAGAATCTTAACAGACAGTGATTTTCAGGGATGTTACCTAGCAAGGGGGAGTTATGCACTAGGCAAGTATTTGTACGAGATGGCCTTTTGGGGTCTACTTCAATTCAGAATCTTAATGAATTTCTGCTCCTATGATGGGAAGGTGGGGAACCCTACTTGGTTCCATATAATATAGGTGTCAGCAGATCAGCTGCAATGAAAGGGTTGTAACCTTCAGATACTTTTAGCTAAAAAGCAAACTCCAATCCTTGCATCCCATCTAGGCTGCAAATGACAAATGTTTATGGTCTCATCTTTTCCCTTGCTGAACCCATTAGCATCTTCTGTTCACTCTGTTTGGCAGCATTTCACTTACATGCACTATTGAGTTGATGGGTGGGGAATTGTAACCTGCTCATTGAATACTTCTTATTAAACTTTCCCCAATACGAACGTTCCTGGCCAGAGCCTCAGGGCAGTTATTTTATCATTCCTGATCTGCAGCATGTTGGGTACAATTGTTTGTACAATTGTTTGGTGACAACAAGCATTTTGTCACAATTTTTCAAACTCCCATGCTCCTAGTTTCTGGGACATCTTATTAAGGAAGGGCATTTGTCTTTATCCACCCACATAAAATTCTACAATCATATATTTACTTTTTCCTAATGCAGATCAAATAGACTGAAATATGATTGTCTACGTTGCTACAAAATAGCATTATTATTAAAAATGCCCACTGGTTTGGCAATAGAAGATAAATGTCTTTGAGCATTTTCAGGAGTGGTAATTTTCTAGGCTATCAGACCTTGATTTATTTGTCCTCCATATTAATCTAGCTCCCTCCAGCAATTCAAGTTATGCTTCACTCCCATAGGATGTAATGAAAAAAGCTGTGGAAAGAATTTGGAGTCAGGAAATTTGGCTGTACTACTAATATGCTGGGTGATTTAGAAAAGTCACTTCTCTCTGCACTGGGGTTTTCTTACCTGTAAATTAAAAGCATCATGCCAAAGTAGAGAGTCAGCCTCAGTCAGAAATTTCTCAGTTCAGCTTATGTCTTATAAAGCTTGACTATGTGACCCTGGGTAAGTCACTTAACATCTCAGTATTCTACACAACTCTGTAACATTATCAATCTATATTAACAGAGAGGCTTTTTTTTGGGGAAAGTTATCTATATCAATGAAATCATAGTTCTAGTTCTTGCTCCCTCTTCTATCTGCCCAAAGATAGGCAAAAGCAAGGATTTGTGAATTTCAGGCAGAGTTTGAAAATTAAGGTTCTCCACATACAGTAGTCACATCCATGAGTCCCTTTTTGCATGTTTCTCTGCATTTACTTTGCCTATTCTTATGCTTTGTTCATTGCATGATGAAATTGGACTACATGACCTTTTTGTCCTATAACTCTATGATACTTCTATTTGGAATACTACCTCTACAGATCTACCTGTTGTAAGCTTAACCCTAGATGAATTCACTTGCTATTTAGTTTTGGAATACTCATTTTGTGAAGGACACTGACAGTCTAGAGAAGAAAGGAAGAAAAACCCAAGGAAGTAAAGACTTAGAGAATCAGAATAACTGCTTCAAATTTTGAAAATCATTTATTTGGAAGAGGATTGAACTTATGCTGCTTGGCCCAAGGACATCTGGCTATAGCCCAACCTTTCCTCATCCTTCTTAAAATATGCTTTCAGTAACTGGCCAAAGTATTGCAACCTAATCTTGAGTTAGCTTTTTAGTTGCCATATCACACTGCTGATTAATATTGACCTTTAATTCCTTTTATTCCATTAAAAAGCCTGGATCTTTATATGTACTATTAGTAGTCCATGAATTCTTAGTCATGTACTTCAGAAAAGAATTCTTTGAAACAAGTATAGGACTCAACTCTTAAACTTATTAAATTTCATCTTTTCAATGGCCCATATTCTAACCTATTGAAATCTTACTGATTCTGGATGTGTGCACACTAGCTAATTCATCTATGATGTGATAAGCATGTCATTTATGCTTTCATTCAAGCCACTGATAAAAATAATAAACAGCACAGAGTCAAGGACAGGTTCTTGGGGGTATGCCATTAGACACATGTCTTCAAATGGTTATCAATCTATTAATGAGTACTCTGTGGGTGTGATTATTTTGAATTTATCTGTTTCTCTATTGAGTCCACAAGAAAAGCATGAGCAGCTTTGCCAAATGTCTCATTGAAATGCAAGAATGCCATGGCTACAGTGTTCCCTGATCCAATAGTCTTATGGGAAAAAAAAAAGATTCAGAGTGCATGACTTGTTCTTGAAGACATCATGCAGAATCTTGGAGAATACTGTTCAGTTTTCTAAATGCTTGTTGATCATTATCTATTTAATAAGGTGTTCTAGCATTTTGCCATTATCCTTCATCTTTAAAAAAAACCCCACAACTATCCTTTCTTTTAATTTCTCTATTTTTGTTGATAAGTCCCATTTTCCTTTTGGTCAGTAGGTTTTAAAACCTTAGTCATCTTTGACTCTTCCCATTCCTTCACCTAAGGTCCAATCATTTGCCAAATTACTTTAATTCTAACTCTAAATTATCTCATAAAATCATCCCTTTTTTTTTTCATTCTTACTATCACTTCCTTCACTGACAGCCTTATTTACTGCAAACTTGTACTAACATAACCTCCTAGTTGACCTTCCCATCTTAATTCCTTCTATTTCCCAATAATCATAACTCATGTTCTGTAGCTCTTTAACATTCACAAAACACCCTTTTCATAAAAATCCCTGTGAGATAATAGAAATATCTATGGAGTGGATTGGGAGCTAGATTTTTGATTTCATCTGAGTAGGGAACTTCTTTCATTGATAGACTGACTTGCTAAGAAGATACTCACCTCTAAGACAGTTTCTTGAGGTACTGACATGGTAAGCAATGGCCTAGAGTGATGTGACTGTATGCGCTATAGATTACAGATATAAAACTAAAAGGTACCCAAACGAAAAGGTCTTTGGATACTCATTTTGTAGATGAGAAAGCGAAGTCCTGAAGAGATTAAATGACTAGTACAGGGTCATGTCCGTAGTAAATATCTGAGGCAGAATTTGAAGCCAGGTCTTCCTGACTCCAAATGTGGCACATGATCCACTCTACCATACTATTGATTATTATTCTCATTTTACAGGGAACATACTGAGTCTCAGAAAGGCAAAGTAACTTGCCTATAATTACTTGATTAAAAAGTACCAGGTCTGGGACTCAAGTTCAAGTAAACTCCCTCTAATCCAATGGTCTTTCCAAATCTTTCAAAGCATCCAGAATAATTGGAAAGTGGAATTTGAATTATTTTAGTTATCAGCTTGCAAATACACACTGTCTAAGAAACAACTTCTAACCTCTTACCATGATATTCAAGGGTATTTACAATTAGGCTGCTATCTAATTTTTTATGGTTTCTCCCCCTAGACACTATTTCCAGGTCTGGAATCTTCAACCACACTTCCTTTATTTTGCTCTCTACAACATCCTTCTCTTCTCCTAAGCTCCTGGTCACATGACACCAACTCTAGGATTTCTCTCCTGATCGTCCTATCTGTAAGGGAGTTTGTCTCCTTAAATTTGATGACATATTTTAACATAGCCAGTTATGTATATGCCTTATCCCTTCTACAAAATTTGAAAGATCCTGCGACTGAATTTTACTCTAACTTTCTATTTCCAGTAGTTCATATAGCACATTGCCTATAATGGGCATATAATTAATTTTTTATCAAAGCTTTTTATTTTCAAAACATATGCATGAATAATTTTTCAACATTGATCCTTGCAAAACCTCCCGTTGCAAATTTCCCCTCCTTCCCTCCAGTTCTGCTTCTCTAGATGGGAAGTAATCCAATATATATTAAACATGTTAAAATTTATATTAAATCCAATATGTGTATACATATTTATACAATTATTTTGCTGCACAAAAAAAAGAAAAAAATGAGAGAAAACAGAATTCAAGCAATCAACAACAAAAAGAGTGAAAATGCTATGTTGTGATCCACACTCAGTTCTCACAATCCTCTCTCTGCATCTCTCTTCATCACAGAACTGATCTCAATCATCTCATTGTTGAAAAGAGGCTAGTCCATCAGAATTCATCATCATATAGTCTTGTTGCTATGTATGATGATCTCCTGATTCTGCTCATTTCATTTAGCATCAGTCCATGTAAGTCTCTTCAGGCTTCTTTGAAATCATCCTGCTGATTGTTTCTTATAGAACAATGATATTCCATAACATTCATATAACATAAATTATTCAGCCATTTTCATAATTAATATTTAATTGAATTAAAATGGCTTTTCCATGAGTATCTGCAATTTAAAAATCATAGAATCATATATATGCTGGAAGGGAGCTGAGAGTTTATCATGTACAATCTTCAATGAGGCTGTGATTTTTGTCTGTTATATACCAATTTTTCAACCACAAAGAAATCTTATTTCAAAGGCATCAAACTCTAATGGTACAATTTCAAGCACCTGTGGTAGTTGTAATTATTTTGGGATAGAGGATGTACTTTTTGAAACCTGAAAATTACCTCCACTAGAGCATAACCTTCTCTAATTATGAATAAGGTTGATTGGATGTGGTAGGATAAGCCTGTAATCCTAGCTAGTAGGGAGGCTGGCAGATCTCAAGTTTGGGAGTTCTATACAGAAGTGAGTTAATTTGTCTCAGAGTCCTTTCTTAATCCAGCATTGATTTGGTGAGTGTCTGGGATCAGAGTAGTAGGAACACCAGGTTGCTTAAGGAGGGGGAAACTGGGGTGTATTGGATATAGAGGAGGTCTGTGAGTAGCCACTTTAGTTCCAGCTTGGGGAAAATGTCATCTTAAAAATGAGCAAATGTCATTCTGGGGCTATATATCTGCGTAGGAAATGCCCAAGGTTAGTGTGTTACCCGGTGTCTTGTTTACTTGATCATAAGCCTCCAGATGTGCTTATGCTGGTATAAAGTGCTTCACAAGTAGCTAATATTAACAATTTCCCAATCATACAGGCATCAAATAAAAGCCAAGCATAAGCCTTGTCATTTTTTGTTGTTATTGAGTTATTTCAGGGATCCCATTTGGGGGTTTTCTTGGCAGAGATATTGGAGTGATTTGCTATTTTCTTCTCCAACTCATTTTATGATTGAGGAAACTGAGGCAAACAGAATAAAGACCAAGGGCCACAGAGCTAGTGTCTGAGGCTAGAATTTAACACAAGAAGATAAGTCTTCCTGACTTTACTTTATCATCCAGCTGCTCCAAGCCTTTTCACTTTTATAATATCACTTTCACACAAAGGAGGGAGATTTATAAGTACTAAGACAGTGGTTCTCAAAGTATGGTCTAGAGAACTCTGGGGATCTCTGAAACCCTTTTAGAGGGTCTACAAATTCAAAAATAGTTTTTATTTCCAATATGGTAAATGTCTATAAATATAATCCAGATAAACAAAAACGCTTTGGAGAGATGCTCAATAATTTTTAATAGGATAAAGATACTGAAAACAAAAGTTTGAGAACCACTGTAACTAAAACACCTAAGTCCTCATCTTTCTCACTCTATATTCTAGAATATCTCCATCCAGAATTTTCAGAGACTCAATCATATTTACAATCACTGTGTCTGATACTTGAAATATCTGATCCAAATCTGCATGCAAGAAGATAGGGGTTGAAGGAATCCACAATAATTTTGTCAAGGATGAAGTCAGTGCTGGTTTGCTAATCTAGTGACAATGGGTCACCATCATCTAGTCCTTTGATGTTCTCTGTGATTCTCAAGTCCAGGTCTCTGATAAAGAGGGTCATCAGTTCTCTTGCAAACCTTCAAGTTATTGAACGTAAGAGGGCTTTATTTCATCTGACAAAAATCACAAAGTACAAAGGATTTATACTCTAGTCTTTCCTTCCTAGAGGGCCTCAACATTTGTAGACTACACTGGGTTGTAAAAGGTCCAAGCTGAAGATAAACTCTCAGGGTTTTGAGAAACTCAAGCAGCATCAAAAGTATTAGAACCAGAAGAGATCATGGGACATAGAATATTGAAGTTGAAGGTCTGTAGAACACAGAATTTTAGAGCTGTAATATAAGTTATCTTATTCCAGTCATTTATTTTATAGATAAGTATTATTCTTTAGTTATTTTCAATCATACTCCTCAACTCTTTGTGGTCTCTTTCTGGAGTTTTCTTTGCAAAAATAGTGGAGTTTATTGCTATCTTTTTCTCTAGCTTACTTGATAGATGAAGAAACAGGGAAAACTGATTTATCCAGAGTCACATAGATAGTAAGTTGTCTGAGCCCAGATTTGAACTTGGATCTTACCGACTCTAGAATGCTCCTAGTATACTAAGACCTAGAATGGGAGAATAGCTTTTCAGTGTATCTATTATTAGTGGCCAAACTAGGATCAAAACCAAAGCTTCTGATTGCTTGCTTAGTTTTCTTTTCATTGTAATTTTTCTTTGGCCTTTTGGCATTCCATATTTTGTATTTTTCTTTACTTTTTCAAGATGACATCCTTAGACCAGTGTTCACTAATGGAAAAACAGTCTTCTATGCTTCCTAATCCAAGCAGGATGAACAAAATGACAGAGGCACTAGAGCCCCTCTACTGGGGTATCTTAAATTACTTATTTCACAGGTTAGAAGTCATAGTAAGGTCTGAGACTGCACTAACTTGGCACTGAGCTTTGGCTCACGATAGGCCCAGTGAGGTAGCCTTTTAGCAAATAGCTTTTATTTTAATGGAATTTTTCTTAAAAATGAATCATGGCATTGGGTCAGGGATGAGAGCTACATGCTGAAAATAGGAAGAATGACTCACAGAATAACAGAATTAAAGTTGGAAGAGACCTTGGTGATTATCTAGTTGCTTCCCTCCCTCCCCCATGGGACTGAGACCTGAAGAGGAAAAGAGAATTGCCCAAGATCAAAGCAAGCAGTTGAGCTTCAATTTAGGATTGTAAAAGGTAAGAAAGTCCAGTGCCAGACTCTTAGAGTCTTCTCTTAGAATCTTAGAGCTTCAGGGGATCCAAGTTTCCTTATTCTAACTCAATTCTAATCTGAGACATTCTTGGGTTCTGTGAATCTGTTTTTATTGGATCAGGAATTGGATACTAGCTGGAGCAGACACAATAGCCAAATAGTTACTACTGTGTTCATTGAACTAGATTAGAACAATAAACATACATTTGGGTATTGCAATGATCAGAATCGCATAATATTCTGATGGCTGCTGTCCTTCTTCCACACATGATTCAGTCTCCATTACTGATTAATAAGAATCTGTTTTTTCTGGAAATGTTTTGCATAACTTTACATGTACCTTCTCAATTGGGGAAAGATAGGGAGGAAGGGAAAGAATCTGGAAGTCAAAGTTTTAAAAAACAAATGTTAAAAAAAAGTTTTATGTGCACCTGGAGAAAATAAAACTTTTAAATAAAAAATAAGAATCTGTGATGGCAAATTGGAAGAGACCTCAGAGGGCTTATATTCCAATCTGTATCTAAGTCAGAATCTGCTTTACAAAATCTCTGACAGTAGAACCCCTTGATAAAGACCTCTGGTATTAGGAAAGTAACTACCTACTGAGTAAATCTATTCCAATTTAAAACAGCTTTAGTCATGGGATTTTGTCCAAATATTGAATCCAAACCTGCCTCCTTGTGATTTTTCCTAATTGTCCTCTCAGGGCAAGCAGAACAAGACTAATTCTTCTTAATCACAATCCTTCAAAAACTTGAAGACAGCAGGTTTCTTCCAAATCTTCTTTTATTTGGGACAAATACCTCCCATTTCTTCATTTGATTTTTGTAGAAAAAATCCTTAACAGTGCCCTCTGTCAACACACATATAAATTCTAATAGGTCCCAATGATGAACTTCAATCTATCATATTCATAAGGGTAGATACACACTACCCTTTATTGGTACTAGAAGCCATGACTGGGAACAAGATATGTTCCCAGAGATGTAGGAGCTGCCTGTCAGGCAGTGGGGAGGAATAAATATCTATGGTAGACTCAGATTCTTTGATAGACTTTTTTTTGTAAAATATATGCATGCATATATCTCAAATTGATGATTCTGATAAAATTAAAAAAATGTCTTTTTTTTAATACTGGGTAGGTTGGAGGAACAAAGCAGAAAAAGAAAAGGTCATCAGTATCAAAGATTATCAGAAAAGAGTATTGCAAACTGTCAGGGTTTTTTACACATGACATTGGTGTAGAATTTCATCTGGATAGGAGAAGCTGTCATTCTGCTGAAGCGGTAGCCACTACTATTTAGAAACATTTGTTTATTTGCCATGTGTAGGTATCAAGGCACTAAAATCAGTTGTTTTCAAACTGGGAACAGTGATTTGGCTGACACCCTGTCATCAGAAGAAGGATCATATATTAAAAAGAGCATTGGATTTAGATAGGTATCAACTTCCTGATTCAGATACTTGATATCTATTTAATCTTGGACAAGTACTTCCACACTCTAGACTTTTGTTTTCTCACCTCCCAAATGAATGGGTTGTAGTAAATAAACACTAAGTTCCTTTTAGATTAAAAAAAGTTTAAATTCTCCCACTTTTAAATGCTATCTTCTTGATTCTTTACTTCTCAGATTGTAGTTAATTCAGCACTATAGTCAGGAAGCTAAGAATTCTGACATCTGCAGTCTTTGGATTGCAGATATTTCAGCACCATGGTCAGCGATCAAGCAAACTTCCAGTCATTTTTTGATTTCAATTCAAATGCTCTAATAGTTAAACTATGCTGTATATTTTGTGATTGTGCACTTTGTTTTCAGTTAATTTCCTATATGCTTCTATCTGCATTGTTGCTGCTTCTGACATTTAATCAATTTAGCAAATAAAATCAACTTAACAAGCTACAGGGCAATCAGGGATGGACAGCAAGTTTTGGAATTTATTTTGAAAATATCTGGAGATTTACATGGACTAAAAAGTGTCAACATTATGATATGGCAGCCAAAAAAGCTAATATTATTTTGTACTAATCTTAAACTTGGAATTTTCTGCTTCCTAATTTCTAACAGAGGCCTTACTCCTTGCCCAAGCTGCTGATATTTAGAGTGCCTTCATATATTCTTTCTCTCTTTCCTTCCTGTAATGGGCTGAGGCTTGAGTTGATGCACTGAGGTCCCAAGCACATGAGGCTAAATAGTAATTGGACCTTACTCTATTAATATATAAGCTTGGAGAAAGAATGGCCGCCCACTCTTTGTGCAAGTCCTGATGTGTTGTATAGGAAATGACGATTTTGGTGGGTGGAGGCAGGGGAATGGAAAAGGAAGGGGAGGAGAGAGTGCTTGCTTTTTGCCATTGCAACAACTTTTCTGTTTGTTTCTCTTCTTCTTTTTGCTTTTTTTTGCTGAGGCAGTTGGGGTTAAGTGACTTGCCCATGGTCACACAACCAGGAACTGTTAAGTGTCTGAGGCTGGATTTGAACTCAGGTCCTCCTGACTTCAGGGCTGGTGCTCTACTCACTGAGCCATCTCCGCCCCCTTTCCCCCCCCCCCCCTTTTTTTTTTTTTTTTACTTTGGGCGCCAATTGTAATGACCACGTATTTAAAATCAGCCAGAGTCAGGAACTCAGGTTAAGGGAAAAAATCTTCAGTCTTTATTGAAGTGAAGAGGTGAAAAAAGATTGCGATAGCAATATGGGCAAGAAGGATTGCGATAGCAATATGGGCAGCTGCGAAAGGAAGCCACCTAGCAGAGAGAGAGATCTGAGCTGAAAGGTCGTTGCAATCACAATCGCAAAATGCTAGCAGTCTCTCCTTCCCCTTCCTTTTCCACTCCCCTGCCTCCACCCACCAAAATCGTCATTTCCTATACAACACATCAGGACTTGCACAAAGAGTGGGCGGAGGCCATTCTTTCTCCAAGCTTATATGTTAATAGAGTAAGGTCCAATTACTATTTAGCCTCATGTGCTTGGGACCTCAGTGCATCAACTCAAGCCTCAGCCCATTACACCTTCCTTCCTCTGTATCTCTGTGTGTACTTAGATATTTACATGGTATGTTCCTTTTCCCCTTAGAATGTGCAGTCCTCCAGGGATTATTTTTTCTTTTCTTAATTTGGCTTGATATCTGGCACATAGAAATTATCAAATAAATGAGAGAAAAGAGACTGAAAGAAGAAAAGTCATGAAGCAATAGAATCCTAGTGAAAAGCAAAAAGGGCCCAAACTAGTGGGATTGCCTAGAATTAAAAAAAAATGGGGAAAAGGTAGATGGGAGAGAAAATGAAAAAAAAAAAGGTAATAAGACTTGACAATTGATTTTATGTGCAGAGTAAGAGGGAAGAGCCAAAGATGACTGTGAGGTTATAAATCTAGGTGAATTAGATGAGGCAAAAATTTTAGGTTTAAATAGAGAATATGATTGAGGTCCATTGAGTTTGAGGCACAATCATGAAATTCCAGTGGAATTGTCCATAAGCCAATAAGAAATGTGAGACTAGTGAAGGGAAGAATTAGGAAGGAAATCGGTGCTGTGTATATAGATTTGAAGCTATTGGCTTTAAGGTGACAACTGAATCTATTTGAGTAAATGAGAACTGAAGAAGATCTAGGACAGAGCTTTGGGAGATACTTCCATTTAAGAGATGGGAGAAAGAAAATGAACTAATGAAGGAGATGGAGGAAAAGAAACAAGGAATTCCTAAAAAAATAATTTCAAGGAAATCAGTGAAGAAGAGATACAGGAGGAGGAGGTGATCAAAAGGTACAGAGAGAACAAGGAGGTAAATACTTTGAAAAGGTTATTAGGAGAATGGGCAATTAGGAGATATTTTTGAAGATAATTGCAAGACTCTTCCTAGGACACTATGTTACTCAAAGGATCAAAACCTCCATAAACACCCATTTTCACAAGACAATAAGAGAACATAGAGCTCATTTAGCTGAAATGAAGCTGCCCTTCACTGACATAAGACTTAGGCAAATTACTTTCCTTTTGAATATCTGTTTCTACTCTGTAGAATTAAGGGTTTAGATTAGATGATCCCCTTACAGCTCTAAATCCAAGGAAACCTCCTACAAAATATAATAACGTCATTCATCTTTCTTTAGCACTTTCAGATTTACAAAGTAGTTTCCTCCCCTATATCCTCTAAGGTAGTAGTTGGAGTATAAGGATCATTATTTCCATTGAATTGAGGAAAGTACTAAATCTTTGAGAAGCCAAGTGACATGTATAAAGATCAATTAATCAGCAAGAATTTAACAACACTCTGCTAGAGATAGAGTTTGACACAAAACTCAGATCTTAAGTTGCATATCACACTGTTGCCTTCAAGGCAACATGACTTCCATGATTCTGATGGTTAACAGGCTATACATGTGTATATTTAAATTACTAGAGATGGTTGACTTACCTTATCATTTGGGATGCTCCTCTTCCTCTTTGGTTTAGGTGATGGCAGAAGCACATGCAAGTCAGCAGTTGTGGGAAGCCCTGGTTTCACCACAGTTAGTAAAGACTCTTCAGGGATATTGGTTTCCTGTAGAAATAGCATCCTATTCAATGGTCAGCTTGTTATATAGCTGTTTGTTTGTTTGTTTGTTTTTGGAGTGCACTTGGTTTAGAGATTAATGAATTGTTAAAGGAGAAAGGGATAATTTCTATTATAATATGTTCATATCAGGGATGAAGAAAGTGAGAATTAGAGAAAAAAGATAATATGGTCCTGGTTTCACAGAAAGTTTTTTGGCAAAAGCCAGCATTAGAACCCATATCTCCTGATTTCCAAAGCTCTTTTCACTATTAACAATGTACCTACCTGAATTCAATGAAACTATATATCCTCCCCACAGCCAACATCCCTTCTTGGAGCAAAGTCTTCAACAATTTCCTAATGCCTTTAAAATTACAATTATTAGCCTCATATTTAAGACATTCCATAATCTGGCTTCTACCTATTTTCTGCCTCTTATTTTGTATTATTTCCTTTCATTCCTTCTTTGCTCTAGTCTTCCACATGATCCTTCATGTTTCATCTATAACACTTTGCCTTGTAAAATCTTTGGCTTCTTTAACATCTTATGTCAGATTCTACCTTTTTCTGATTTCTCAGTTATTATTTTCATACTCTTAGATTTGTTGAGTGTGAATATATAGATAAATACATATACACATGGTATTTACTTATAAATATGTATATTCCCAGTTAAATGTAAATACTTCAAAGACAGAAACTAAATTGTTTTTGCCTATGTACTTAGAATATTGCCTTGAAAATACTATGCATATTAATTTTTTTTAATTCAACAATTAATAGCTACCTTATATAGGCTTTATGGAAGAATTGGCAACTGAAGTGCACCTTGAAGGAAGAGAATAATTTTGAAAGGTAGAGATTAGGGGGAACATACTTTATAAATATTAGTAGATGAGAGCAAGAAATATCATGAAAAAGCTAATACTCCAATTTGGCTGTAATTTCAGAATCCATAGAAATGAATATAGTACTAAAAAAGTAGGTTGGAATCAGATGGTGGAAAGTCTTGAATGTAATTTAATTAGGTTTTTACTAGTCACCTTGCTTTTGCAGAAGATGCTGCCTACTGTTATGGGAATAATTTAGCACAATCTATTTTAAGTTCTACCTGTTGTTCTGCACTATAGATACTTAAAGACAAAACCTTACTCTTCATTGTATCTTGTCTCAGGGTCCTCATAATAGTTTATGGTGATGTAGTACTTGTATCAAAAGTCTGCTATAGCTATCATTCCTAACTTTTTATGATTCCGGGAGGTTTTTGACACTAATGGTTTAAAAATATTGTTTGAGAGAGTTCTCTCAAGGCACTTTTTGGAGGGACTGAGAAGAGAAAAGAATTAACTTGATAAAAATTGGAGAAGAGAGAAAGAAGATAGAGAGAATCCCACAAAGTATAAACATTGTTCTTGCAAAGAAACTGAAGAAAATTCTTAATAAAAGACTTTACTTGGTATGTTGAGTGAATTGAAGGTGAAGCTATGTTTCCAGAAGTAAGAAGAAGCCATCTGCAATTATAGTGATGGCTAAGAGTAAGATCTTTATTAGAACATAAATAATTTAAGTAATTATTTATGCTTTTCTATTACAGTTTGTGAATAAATTAGATATCAATGCAGGTGCTTAGGGGAAAGAGGTTTCTCTGTTTTACTAAGTGATATTTAATAAATGGGCATGGGAGATTTGAGCTTAAGTAATTAATAAGAGAATATCCAAATAATATCCTAGAAGTCAGGTTGATGTGAATGAATATGCTAATGAGTCCAATAGAGGCTGAAGTATAATTGCTCCTTGTGAGTTCCTAGTAAATATGGCTGATCCTTCTAAAACCTTATTATAATTACAAACCATTTTACATCTGTTTCATTTTGTGATGTCCACCAAAACTGTGAGGTTGAAAGTTCATCTTCATAATACAGATACAGTAGACTAAATGGCATAATTGGACCTGAGATCTCCTAGTACCATGTCCTGCTCTCCTTTCACCATACTATGCTGTCTTTCTGCATGACTTTCCTGTTAGACTTTAAGTCTTTTATGATCAGGGACTGCTTGATGTTTGCCTCTTTCCCCCCAGCGCTCAACATAGTATCTAACACATCTAGGCACTTAAGGCTCATTAATGAATAGATTATTAGTGGCAAAAATAATAAATTCTGAGTCAGAAGACTTTGTATGAAGTCCAGACTCTTCTGTTTAATATCCTTATGACCTTAAGCAAATTATGACCACTAGTTTCCTCAAATACAAAGTAAGAGGGTTAAAGAAGATGACCCTGACAACATCAGTTTCTATAATAATCATGATTAACATTGTCTAATGATAACATGACAGTGGCAACCTTGGTGTTTTATTAATGACATTGTGACAGCCAATTTATAATTATCACCACTGATTATGACTTCTATGAAAAAGGCAAAAATCAGCATACTGGACAGATATTAATTTTGATTATCTAGAGATTGTGCTATAGATTTACAGTTAGAGTTAATTGTATCATAATCCCTCCAATCATCTCTTCACACACATACATCTCTCATCCCCAGTCCACAGCTATATCCCATGCAAGCTATGGCTTTTCCTGCATCAGCATCATTTCCTTCCATCTGGCCCAAAATTCTTTCACAGCTGCATTTGCTCTTAACTGCCAATTAGGCAGTGTTGGAACTGAATGTTCAGTGTTGTTTTGCCGGGACCAGCAAGCTGGTACCCCTGTGATACCCATCTCCATCTGCCTGCCTCTCTGGGTGGCCCTGAGGTGCTATTTGGTTGATCATTGAGTTTGGCCCATTTTCCTTGAAAGAACAATATCTTGTCCATGACCTTTCTTGACTTCTCCCCAGGAAAAGTTATGATACTTTCAGAGGCTCACCTCAGAAAGGAGGCGGGTGACTACCAAGCCAATGTCTTCTCGCCATTCAGGGATGTTGGGATTATACATATCCAAGTGTTTGGTGAACTTCAGAGGCAGAACTTGAAACTGATCTGGAGAGAGATGGAGACAAAATGATTTGGATAATTAAAAATGATTTCTGGGAACCTCTGAAGTGCTTATAGTTTGTGCCATAAAATCTAACATTACGTAGTTTATATTTATATTCCAATAAGTCTCCCTGATTTCAGTAGCCATTCCCTTACAACAGCCTCTGAATTGGGGGATGCAGATTCTGTTTTCTGCATTTTTCAAATAAGGAAACTGAAATTCAGATTTATTTACTCATATAGCTAATAAAATAGTAAATCTAATATTCAAACCCTAGCCTCTTGACTCCCTTCTCCTACCTCAGTTCTCAATTCTTTCCATGCAATTGGTCTGCTTTTAAATTTGTTATCTCATTGGGTCCTAGGGCAGATGACAAAACCCCAAAAGATTAAATATCCTGTATAAAGTGGCAGAGCTGGACTCCAATTCACATTAGCTAATTTTCCATCTAGTGTTCTTTTTACTACACTCTTCAATATGTAACATCTCTTTCCTTTTTCTGACCTTTAGTTTTCTTTTCTGTAAAATGAAGCTACACTATGTCATGGAGTTGAGGGAAGAAAACTCTTCATAAGACTAAAACATAATATCTGAGGATGTATATTTTAATATTTAAATTAGAGTTTCAGTTTTTAATAGTTTCAAGCTATACCAAGACTTTTGAGTCATTGTATAAAGGTGAGTTATAATAATTTTGCTATTATTAACCATAATTAGTTGTTTAGTTAATTTATAAACTCCTTCCAGGCATGGATGACAGAGCTTTATCCTACTTCTCATGCTTCTTACCTTTGTGACTTTGGATATGTCACTTTATCACTGTGATCAAAGATTCCTCATTTGAAAAATTATAGAATTGGCATGACCTTTTCTTATATCAACCTTGCTAGGTGAGTAATTCTTAAAATTTTGTCAGTATTTGTATGATTTTTCATTGCTACAGATCACAACTTCTCCATAACTTACTAGAAGTCTTTTAGTATTGCTATCAGCCCTCCCCCCAATAAACAAATATCCTGTTTGGAGAAAGACTGGTAATCGACCTCTTTCAATTAGTTAGTCTGGGCCTGAATCTTGGGCACTAGACATATGATTTTTGGATGGGAATGGCCTCAAGGGAATGAGTTGGAATCAAAGAATTTTAGAGAACTCACATAGTCCAACATACTGAAAAATAAACTCCTTTACCAGGTTGCAGAAAGACAAGCACCCTAATACACCAGTAGTATATCACTAATAATATAATGCACTAGAAATATACAATAGTAGAACTGCACATTGGTCCAACAATTCTAGAAAGCTCTTTGGAATTATGGCAAGAAAGTGATTATAATGCCTATATCCCTTGATGCAGACATTCTACTGCTAAATGTGAGAAATTAATGATAAAATAGGTCCTGTGCACATCAAGATATTTATAACAGTTTTTTTTTGTAGAGGCAGAGAACTACACACAAAGCAGACCCCTATCAAGTACGATAATACTATACAAATTGTGCTATATGATAATAGTCATAAAATATTACATGGCTATAATAAATGATCATAGAAGCTGGAAGTGCTCTTAAAGGTCATCAAGTCCACTCCAGTCTTTATACATATGAGGAAACTGAGGCACTAAGAAGAGCTATTAAGTGTGTAAAATGAAATTTGAACCCATGTATTTGTGACTCTTAAGTCTGAGACCTTCTCCACTATAGCATGGGGAGACATGAACTAAGGAAAAAAGTATCAGTTAAATTTTGAACAAAAAGGAATGCAATCATCTCTATAACTCCATAACAAGTAGTCATCTAGCTTCTTATAGAAGACCTTTAATAATGATGAAAAACTCTCTGCCTGCAAAGGAAGCTTTTTATTCTTTACTTTTGAACAGCTCTAATTTAGTTGTCAATAGAAGGGGATTTCCTCTCCAAAACATGCAGGCATAGATTTTTAGTCTAAATGTGGGAAAAGAATCCTTGGCACAATGGAGAAGAACACAGAATATTCCTAAAGGCCAGAAAAAGCCATTTTAAAACTAAACCAAGTTGCCATCCCAGGAGGCAAGGTTTGATGTTTGTTTCCATTTCCCATAAGCTACTTGGAATAATTACTGAATAACTGAGGGCAAAGCACAAGAGCCGAGTCTCTGCTTCAAAGAGCCCACTGTGTCCTGTTAAGTAGGTAAGCTCCAGGCACATTGTCTCACCTTTTGTGGAAGGCTTAATCTTTTTTGGCATAGAACCAGAATGTGAGGATTCTAAAATACAGGATTCTGTTGGCTAGTGTGGGGAGGTAGACAAGTGTGGGAAAGAATGGTTAAGGAGAGTAAACTGGAAAGTACTGTGGGGAAAGATAAAGGAGAAGTGGCAGAGGGGAAGGGAAGTGATACTGGGAGGGGAGGCATAGCAAAAGTAGGCAAGGGGAAATGAAGTTGAAGGAAGGAATCAACCCTGTGGATTAACAGTAATAAAAGAGGTGTTGACTTCTGGAAGCTGTGTTGCCAGAGAGAAAAGTTCACTGGTTATCTAGTCCAAACTATGGAACAATGAGTCCTAGTACTCTGGTTCTCACTGACTGAATAAGGTGGAGATGACAAAACTACTTCTTGCTTGAATATAACTGAAAATATGATGGTGTTTTCGACAGCTTTTAAAGAACAATTCACGATTTCAATGGATTCAGTTGCTCTTAGGAAACCCACTTAACATATCAATGAGAAAACTACCCTGAGTTCATTTAGTTTATTGCACTAATGCTGGCTTATTATCTTGAAATATATACAGGGTAGTGAGGTGTTTTTGAGGTTATTAACACAAGAGATTTGACTGACACTGAGGTCCATACTACATAAAGGTTGCCTTCTCCTCCACTCCATCCCCCACTCTCCAGTTCTGAAGATTAGACAACTCTCTTTTTATTTTTCAGAACAGGCTAATTCCTGTTTTGACAGCCCATTCCCCCAGTGTAAATAATTCAGCTGACATTCGGTATCTTTCAGGTATCTTGCCCCTTTACCAATTAAGAAGACACAGCAAAACACGTTGTGCTGTCAAGCAAGCAGCCAATGGTGGAAAGGCAATTTACCACTGTCAGAGGGAAAGGCAAAGGGCTTTGAAATCCTGAATGCCCTAAAACTGAGAAATAATCCCTTTCCTCCCCCCAAAAGTGAAATTGACTGATATTAGTTTAAATTAGTTATTCTCTTAAAAAGAAGAGAAAAAATATTGGAAAATTTTAAAGTCACAAGGGGAAAAATGCATTACTCCATTTGTCCCTTTAAAATCAGAGAAAGTTAGAATGTCAGAGCTGGCCTTTTATAACTTTGAGCCCTTGAGTTGCCATACTTGCCCAAGGTCATGTAGAAATAAGTGCCAGAAGGAGAATTCTAAAACATGCCTTCAGATTCCTTTCTAATCACCTCTATACATCCATTTACTGATGCTGATAATTACTGATGACACATTACACAAATTGCAGAACTATATACCGCAAATAATGTCCAACATAAATAATTATAATAACAATATACTTTACAAATGAGAAGACTAAGACCTCAAAAGTTGTGATTGATGATAATGATGGTAATTTCCACATTCACCATCACACTTTTTATATAGCAACCTGGAAAGTATATCATCATTATCCCATTATATAGGAGTGAAATAGAAAGGCTCACAGTGCCTTACAGTTAGTAACCCCAATTTTTGGTGCGATGATCCATTAATAGACACTTGGAATAAATTTTAGGTTGAAAATAGATGAGACAGCTGCTTTTTGGGAAATTACATTGTATTTAAAGTCAGCAGATTTGGGTTTTGGTACGAGTTGTGCCAGTTACCAGTCGTGTATTCATTGGTCATTAGTCACTTTACAGGGTTGTTTGGAGGAATATAATGAAATCTTTATTATTAAGTGTTCACCAATCAATTTTTAAGATGAAGAAATTGAGAAGCAGTAATTTGTGCATGGTTACAACAGTTAAGAAGTGTCAGAGGGAGAATGAATGTGAACTCTGGCCTCTTGATTACAAGTAGAACACTTTGCCATATATGTCATCTTATACTTGTGTTTATAAATAACTAATGATAATAATTAACATTTATATAGTATGTACTGTGTGGCAGGTATTGTGCTAAACATTTTACAGTTATGAACTCAACCCACACAATGACCGTGGGAAGTAGAAGCTATCATTATTCCCTTTTTACAGATGAGAAAGTGAAGCAAACAGAGGATCACACAGTAGTGTCAGAGATTGGATCTGGATTAAGATTTTTTGACCTTCCAAGGGTCTATCCACTGTACCATTAGTTTCCTGTAAGAATGTTGATTGGTTTAAAAAAGCGTTGGGAGTGTGGGGCTTGTAAAAGGCAGGAAGAATGAAAAGTTAGCTCACCTAAAACCCTGATGACTTTGGAATCCTGGAGCATGGAATTCCCACAGGAGGCTTGAACGGTTACTCGGATTTCACCTGTTTCTGAAAATCGCGTGACAAGAAAATTATCCAGAGAGAGAAGGGGCTGGAATAAAAGGAAAGAATATTGTCAGTCATAGTTGCAACACAAGAATCACAAAGACCAACTGAACCAGGAAAAACCTTAGAACATGGAACATAGACCATACTGGCTGGAGGCTACCTTATAATCTAGATTCCAGAATGATAGCAATGGACCAGATTCTAGTGATCTAGCATTTAGCACAGTGCCTGGCACACAATAGTAGGTATTTAATAAATGCTTGTTGACTAGAGAACATTAAGTCAAAATCTTATTTTATTTAGAGCTTATTTACACAAAGCCTTTTAACATTTTTTTTTTAATTAGGAAACTGAATTTTGAGGAGGGGCAATGATCCTTGCCTTAGATTGCATGACTAATGAGTGACAAAATCCAATAAGAACTCAGATATCCACTGCCTTTCCACTTTACTGCATTGCTCCTTAAAGGAAGAAAGCTTTGACAATGGAAAGACATGGGCTGTTAAGGATGATGGTGGTAAGGGCAACATATGGGTTTACATTGGGAACAATGTAAAAATATCTTAAAGCCAGAGAGCAGAGTTTCATGAGTCTCTCTCAGAGGGAATAATGAAATTGAGCTGATTGTCCAAGATATGATTATTATTATTAGCAAATCAGCATCTAGCCTGAAATTTAATTTTGGAGAGTTTACTGAAGCACTGAAATGTTAAGTGACTTTACCAGAGTCACACAGCCATTATAGGTCACAGATGTATATTGAACCCAAATCTTGCTGAGCCCAAGCTGGCTGTTCTCTAACTTCTAATCCATATTTGATTTTAAGGTCCCATTCCACTTGTGACATTTTATACTTATTTCCAAGGTCCCTTTCAGCTCTGTTATTTGATGAACAATTCTGAGAAATGAACATGAATAGAGATATTCTTCTTATTATTCCTCTACTCTTTTTTCCTCTTCCACATGTGTGATAGGTTAGGTGTCCTTGAAATTCCTAATAGAGGATAGTGTTTCTTTGTATACAAGAGGATGGCTGAACATTAAGTCCAAACATAGGTGAGTCTCAGATGCTGGCATCTGCTAAGACCAAGTGGCCATGATTTTTCTAATGTCTGTTGCCCTGTGAATGATTCTTCGATGGAAGTATGCCATTTCTTGGCAGCATGCAGAACTCCCAAGCTTATTGGCATTGTAACATCCCAACTCCCTCACTTCTTGGTGTCTTGTGGAGGATCAAATCCATATATTAAGTTGGATTAGATGAACTAAGAGACCCTCTGCAACTAACTCTGAGCCTAAATCATCCCATGATAAGGTATATTCATTAAGGCCATTGATATTAACTTGGTGCAAAGATAATGACCTATTGTATGAGGGGACATGCATTATATTTTAAGTTAGAAGACTGTGTGACCTTGAATAAATAACTTTATTTCTCTGAGCCTCAGTTTTCTCAACTTTAAATGTGTGAGTTGGATTAGATGCCTCTAAGGTCCCCTCTGCTTCTAGATCTATGATTCTATGATTTCAACTATACTATTTCTGTCTTGTATGACATCAGATAAGTCACTTGTTCAGATAACAAATCACTTGTCTCAGTTTCCTCAAATGAAAATTAGAGATATGAATTAAGTGACCTTTATTCCTTTTCCAGATCTAATAGGATATGATCACAAATTCTAGTTATCCCAAAAGGGGTAATGGAGAGTGTTGGATTTGGAGTCAGGAGTTGTAGTTACAAACCTATGCTTGGTCTATGAGCAGTCAATCATGGCATTTTTGATCTTTTGTTTCCATATCCATAATATAGGCTAGCAATATTAACCACAAAAGGATTGTTGGGAGGATCAATTGAAGCATTCTATGTGAAGTACATTGAAAACTTTAAAATATCATGTAAATGTCAGCAATGATGATGATGATGAAGATTCTGTGGACTGGGGAGAGTTCATTGAATTTAAGAACGTATTACACTCTTCACTTCAAACCAAGAAGGAAATATTGATTCATAATCTCAAAGGATGCTTCATCCCACTTGAATATCCTTCCTCTAGTCTTTCACCCCTGTGATCAATATTTTACAAAGCTATCAAATTAATCTTCTTTAAACATAGCTCTGACCTCATCAAGACAACGTTAAAATTTTTTCATTGGCAGCTGCCCACAGGCCAAAAAGCCAACATAGAAAGAATCCAAGGCCTTCCATGATCAAGCCTTACCTCTCTTTTTGAGCTTTATTATCCACTCTTCCTTTACAGTTACATGAATTCTCACCTCATTGACTCCCCATCCCTATCCCCATCCCCATACCATAGATGGTGATCATCTGATAGGCTTTATATTCCCTTCCTCTCTAGTTCTACTTTCTCCTCTGATTTTCTGATTCCTACTCATTTCATCGGCTCATTTGAGACTCCTCCAGGAAGCTCATTCAAGACCACAGATCTTTCTCATCCTTCTGATTGTTTTGGTGGCGCAGTATATAGAAATCTGTGCCTTGAATCAAGAAAGTCTAAATTAAAATCTGTCTCAGATACCTAGTACCTGTATGACCTTGGCCAAGTCACTTACCCTAACTTCTATTAGCTTCAGCTTCCTCTTTTCTAAAATTGGATATATTAATAGTAACTATCTCACAGGGATGTTGTGAACATCAAATGAGATAATATTTGTAAAAAATGCCTGGTACAATCAATGTCTGTACATACATATGTACATAATACATATATACACATACCTCTCCTCTCTTCTTTTTTTTTCTTTCTCCTCTTTTGCTCTCTCATTCCTCCTCTCCCCTTCCTCTGTCTTTCTCACCACAAATACATGTAAAAATAATAATTATTACATATATACATATATATATATATTCTATTTTCTTTTCCTTCCCCTTTTGATGTACATCTTTTATTATCTTTATTTTATGATAGCATTGTGAATCATTATGAATTGTGGATAATCTTTTCACTTATAAATAGCTCATCTTCTCATGTAGAGTATAAGCCCTTTAAGAAGAGAGTCTGAATCCCACTTTTTTGTAACTATCATCATAGCACTCAGAGCAGGGGTGTTTGTAAACTGACCAAAAGAAGCCCAAGGTGTACCTGTAAGTTGTTTCCTATCCACCAGTAGAAGACTGTTAGATTGGGATTTTGGGGAAGCAGAATGGCAGTGAGATTGACTTCCTGGTTTACTCCAATAACAGGAACCACTTCAAGGTGTAAAGCCCGTAGAGGAGCTGGAGAGAATTACAAAAAAAAAAAAAGTCATTAGTCAAAGAGTCATCAATTTAGGAAGTCATTTTGTCCTTTCTCCAGCTCTATACCATGTTTTCTCAGCTAAGGGCCTAGCTTACATTGGGTCTTTTCCCAGAATATACCAATGAAAAGGCCATCGCTACCTCCAGGAGATGTCATTTATCTAGTTAAATAAAGATCACTAAATTAAAAAAAAAAGGAAAAACTATTTTTATGTTCAACTAAGGTCACATTGAGTCTTACTCAAGTAGCAATGTAACTGCTATGAGGCAGTGTGATTTAGTGAAAAAAATGACTTGAGTTAAGTTCTGTCTCTGTTATCTAGTACCTGTGTGACTGGGCAAAGCATCTTGACTCCTATTTTATGAAGTGAGAGGCTTGCAACAAAATGATTTCTAAGACCTTCTCTTGTTCTAAATCATATGATTACTTGCAAAATCTCCTTTTGAAATAAGGTTATTGCTTTCACATGTTAAATGGAGGATCCTAAAATCTTAGAGTTGGAAATAGCTTCAGAGATCAACTAGTCCATTCCCAAAATGAACCATGAGTTGCCTTCTATACAACATCCAACAAGTGTATATCCTACTTAAAAACCTCTAGTGGCAGAGAGGCAACCCATTTCATGTATACATTTTACTGAGAGCTACTTCTTTGTAATTTCTCCCTTTTGTTCCTAGAAGTTTAAATTTCACTTTAATTCCATAATATTAAGTGTACCAAAGTAAGTCCCTTTTATTTTCATAGAAGACTCTGGAAGTCATTATCAGCTCCCCTTTTTGGAGCTTGTCACTTTGTAAAGTCTTTCACAATTAGATATTAATTGGGCAGCATAGATAGTGTAGTGGAGAAGGTACTGGAGATGTCTGCCCGCTGGCACTTACTAGCTGTGTGCCCATGGGTACATCATTTATACCTTCTGAGTCCTAATTGCTTTGAAAAGGTGATGATAATATCCATGGTGGTTAATTCACTGAAATATTGCAAGGAACAAACGAGAGCAGGCACATGACATACTGTGCAAACCTGCATCTGATATACAAATGTCAGTGGTGATTATTATTATCATTAGCATATATCCTAGATGTCTCTGCTATGAGTTCTCTGATATCTCATAAAGTATTTTGTAGGGAAAACAATATGCAGGATAGATTTTCAGTAATTTAATTTTAATTGATTTTTATTAAATTAAAATTGCTTTACAGAAGAATAACAATAGCTCATGTTTATGTTCTGCTTTGTGATTACAAAGTACTTTGTATATAATATCTTTTCCCCCTCACAATAGTTCTCTGGGATAGGAAGGGTAAGAATTATTATCCTAATTTTACAGAAAAGGAAACTGAGGCTCAGAGATAACTCATAGTGTTTTTAAATGTAATAAAAGGAGTTTTATCCTATAGTAAGAAAATAAGCTCCATAGATGAAGGATAGTTGTTAAAGACTGAGATACAAGGACAACCAAAGGATCTGGGGTTTTATCACTGGGGAATTTTTGCTCTGAGAACTTCCTCTCTATCAATGTGAATTGTAACTCTTCTATGACTTAATGAAAAAGTCTTAGGAAGTTGAATGACACAGAGTTTATGATTTAACCAGGATTTCATTAATTAATTAATACCATAGGCAGAATTTGAATATGTCAGTGGATAAAGCTCCAGGTTTGGAGTCAGGAAGACCTGAATCCAAATATGGCCTCAGACTTTTAGTAGCTGTGTGATTCTGAGCAAGTCACTTAACCTTTTTTAACTTTGTTTCTTCATTTATAAAATGAGCTCAACAAGAAAATGCAAACCACTTCTGTATCTTTTCCAAGAAAATTCACAAAGAATTGCACATGACTGAACAACAATAATTTCCTAAGTCTAAGCCCAATATTCTTTCCATCTGCTCATCTGTCATGATGAGATAAAGAAAGCCATTCCTTCTCTTAAAAATGATAGCTTATTCACTGGATTCATGAAAGAATAATGAAGTAAAAAGAATTCCAGGCTTATTCTGAAAAGGGGGTTTTCAGGTGGGATTTTAACAAACATTGAATAATTAGTTGTTTTACCTGGTAAAGGATGCTTTTCCTCCCCCCCTTTGGCCTCCTAGGAGCCTCAGTCTCCTACTCTATAAAATAGAGAAAATGACACTATTTTTACCTTATATGGTGTGTCATAAGGAAAGTGCTTTTTAAACTAGAAAGTGCTTTGTAACTGTGAGTTGCTGATAATATTAAAGCCTCATTGAATCTGTTTCTCTGGGAAAGGCTTAAACACTGTCCGTGATACTCTCTATTTCTTATTATTTTCACTGAGTTGTAGTCCTTCTCTGACATATTTATAAGAGGGAAAGTAGTAGCTGTCTGCAAGCTTTCAGAAGAGTTTAGTACTTTTCTGACTGATGGGTTTTGCTGCAATTTTATATGTTGATTGGCTTCTGAATGGATTCTCTTGATTTTATACATGTGCATAATATATATTATAGGTATATACTACACAAAAATATAATAAGATAGGTATTTTATATAAATAATTATATATGAAGCTATTGTTTTCACACATACTGCAGTGTGTATTAAATAATACAGTGTTATACAGTAATACAGCGAATAAAGACATATGTATACACATATGCATAGATCTACCATGTATGTATATCACATCTGCATTTTAGGTATATGTACATATATATATATGTGCATATATATCACATTCTTGCTCTAACAACTTAACTAGTTCTGTGACCTTCCTATAATGACCTCTGGTCAGATTTGTTCTCAATTCCTTGCATAGTGAATGGCAACTTCCAGAACTGCTGTTTTTCACCCTGAACAATATAATCATTATATATGTAGTCTCTATTCACAGACTACAAAGGTTTTTTCCCACATAAATGTTATTTCTATTAAGAGCATGGTGTCGAATATGGCCAATAATACGGAACAATTGTGGATCTCTTATTTCCAAATAAAAACTTTTCAGTGAATTTCTGCTTTCTATGAAAAAAAAAAGAAGAAGGAGAAGAAGGAGAAAAAGAAGAAGAAGAAGAAGAAGAAGAAGAAGAAGAAGAAGAAGAAGAAGAAGAAGAAGCAGCAGCAGCAGCAGCAGCAGCAGCAGCAGCAGCAGCAGCAAAACTCCTTGACCTGATATGAAGAACCTCTCAAATTTGTCCTGATCTCTCTAACTTTGAAATATATACAGACCATCCCCCATGTCTAGAATTTATTTCTTTGAGTCTCAGTTTAGATGTGATCTTCCCCTATCCACTAACTAATATTCCTCTACCCTTACATTGATCCGAGCTCTCTGTCTGGAGCTCTCCTTTGTCCTGATCACACACTGCTTTGTAGACACATCTTTTAAACTTTTGCATATCTATTGTTAGATTTTAAGCTCTTTGAAGTCAGGGATTAGGCCATTTTTGTACTGTTCTTTTTCTAGTTCTGAATGGAGGGCTAGTATATAGGGAAAAACTTAATAGATATGTATTGAACTGATATGAGCCTGCTTTACTCAGTCAGAACATTTATTTATCACTTCCATCACTATTTTATTATACTTTTGTAAACCTGCCAGATAGCAGCAATGGAGTAATTTGCAGCACTGATATTGTCTCTTTCTACAAAGTGCACCAAGCTAATGAAGTCATCAGACTTCAGAGTTCAGTATCCAAACGTGTTTGAAAATTTGGCTAGAATAGCAGCATTCTTGGGCCAAAAGCATGCCTGGGGATTTGGCCTTACAGATTAAGTGATGAGGACAGTAGGTTTTCTGTCTTTCTGGTGAAACAAGGAAGTTCTGCTGGCAGTTTCAATGAGATCCTGCTTTTTACACATAAAACCTAGCTAAACACAGATGGCCTCTGATCAATAGGAACACATGTTTCCATAAGAAATCATCTGGACAATAATCTACAAGGCCTGAATATATTCTACACAATTTACAATCAACCAATGCAGTTTCTGTGAATGAGTTAAGGATGTAAAAAGGAATCAAGAATTCCTACCCTGTAACTAAAGAATGTTCTCATTTACTTTGTAGTTCATGGCACCTTATCAACAATGTCAGCTCACTGACTTTGTAGGATCATAATTTTCAAGTGACTTCTGAGCCCATGTAATTCGATCTCAATATTTTAGAATTAAAGAAAGTTAAATCCACAGAGTTGAAATAACTTGTAAAAAGGTCACTTAGGCAGAAGCTGGATTTGAACTCAGACTAAAAATACAATACTTTCCCCATTATACCATATCATTTCCTTAAGATTTCAAAACAGAGAAGACTTTTGCAGGAGGTAAACTTTCAAACTCCCACGCTGATGCAAATATGGGCAACTCCTAAATCTATTTCATTGTTTTAAATAGCATCTTTATGAGAAAATAGACAAAATGGACAGATGTTCTTCTTGTTCACCTCTCACCAATCTTTGTGGAGTAAAATGAATTAGCACAGAATCTGTTTGAATGGAAGCAGCAGAGCTAGTGAAAAGCTAGGTGTGAGGACTTCAAATAGAGATGGGATGAAGGAGATTTGAGTAATGTGTCAAAGAAAAAAAAGAAGAAAACTTGAATGGAAGTTACCTCATATAATAAGACCTTTGTTAGTCTTCCTGTCCAGGCTCCCAGCAGTTATGGTGACAATGTTCCCATCCTACCAGACACATGCTAAGGTAGTCATCACCTCTTGTGTGCTTCTCAAATTTGTGGAGGATGTATTTCCAAAATAAACATATCCCTATTACTTATTCTGGGACACCCACACATATAATACATATTTTATATGTATTTATATAATTGTGCACATAGCACTAAATAAATGCTATGCTCAGATTTTCTGTAAGACTTAAAGACAAAGCATGACAATATTCAGAGCAACATGATAAATATTCTTAGGATTTTAAGGCAATTGATTTCATGGTAGAAGAACCATAGTTCCAAAGAGAAGAGATATATGTTTCCTCAAAGGATTGACATTATCCTGTAATTGTTGTCATCAACAATTAGCATTAGTAGGGGGATGTAAGGTTTACAAAGGCTTTATATATTAATCATTTGATTTTCATAGCACCTATGTGAAGTCAGTGCTACTTATTATCCACATTTTACAAATAAAAGAATTGAGGGGAGGAGAGATTAAGGAACCTGCCTGAGATAATACTGCTAGTAAGTTCTGAGGCAGGATTTGAATGAAAGCATTAGAAAATCTAGAGCAGGGGCAGCTAGATGGTGTAGTAGATAGAATACCGGCCTTGAAATCAGGAGGATCTGAGTTCAAATCAGGCCTCAGAAATTTAACACTTCCTAGTTGTGTGACCTTAGGCAAGTCACTTTTAACCCCAAATGCCTCATCCAAAAAAAAAAAAATCTAGAGCAGCTAGTAGAATCTGGGACTTAAAGTTGGGAAGATGTAAGTTCATATCTGGCCTGAGACACTAGCTGTAAAGAGGTCACCCTATTTGCTTCAGTTTTCTTATCTATAAAATGATCAGGAGAAGGAAATGACCATTCAATACCAAAAAAATTCTAAGTAGGAGTAATGAAGAATTGGATACAACTGAAATTAATCAACAACAACAACAATAAAAAAATACAAAATTAAAAGATGAAAAAGTCAACTTACAATTCACTTGAACAAACAGCACCGTTTCCTCATGACCAGCAGCATTCTCTGCTTTGACAAAGACACGGTAGATTCCTGGATTCTCATAGCGGTGTCGGATAGGTTCCCCAGTCGCAGTGAGGTTCACATAGACAGCCTTAAAGCCATCACCAAGGTCCACCAGGTACTTTGTATTAAGAACATCTCCCTTGGAGAGAAAAACCAGAAACAATTTAAATTTTGAGTAAATCTTATTACATGTTTATATAATTCCACTCATATGTCCTTTGTTTTCCTGATTCACACTTTTTTCCCTAAATGATTCTTTACATCTTGAATTTCTTCTTCCTATAACTCATACTGAAATATGACCCATCCATTAATATCCATTTGAAATGCTTCATCTTTCATGAAACAGTGCCTGAGTATTCCTTTTCTCGTATGAAGAATCAAAGCATTGCTTTTATGGATTTTGTACTGTTTCATTGGACTACATCTTATTTAACTCCTAAGCCCAATGTCCATTAAATTGTGAGCTCCTTAAGGACAAAGACCCAGTAACTGAACATATGGCTTTCATCACACTAGGTGTTCACTGATTATTTGTTAAATTGGATTGAATTTTATTATTTCCCAGCCAAAATTAGGGTTATGTTCAACACTATTGGGATCCCCAATAAAGGCTTTTTATTTTTAGACCAACCCTCTGATTTCTTTTAGTCTTGATTAAATACCTCTGAATAAGAACTCAAATATATGGATAAGAATTATATTAGTTTATATTTCTGTGACTTTATAATTAAAGTTATATAATCATTTCCTTTGTTTTTCACAACAACTCTCTGTGTTAGGCAACACAGATATAATCATCATTTTATAAAAAAAGGAGGGGCAGCTATGTAGCATAGTGATAAAGTTCAGGATCTAAAGTCAGGAAGTTTCATCTTTGTGAGTTCAAATCTGATCTCAGACACTTGCTAGCTGGGACCTGAGCAGGGCATTTTACCTTGTTTGCCTCTGTTTCCTCATCTGTAAAATGAGCTGGAGAAGGAAATGACAAGCTACTCTAGTATCTTTGCAAAGAATATTCTAAATGGGGTTAGATACAACAAAAATTGGATCAGTAAGAGGAAGTGCCTTGCCCATAGTCATAGACAACAAAACCAGTGCTCTTTTTATCATGTCATTCTGCCTATACCTAATTCATAACATTTACTGAAGGATTTTTTGCAATAATGCCTTGAAAAAAAACATCACAGAGTTTTCTAAACCATCTACCATAAAGAAAGAAAAACATTATTCTTTTTTTTCTTTATAATGCTACGGTTTGTTGAACTTCCTTTTATCTTGTCATCCACAGTAGTAGGAACAATGCCCAAGATACAGAGGTAGATTGCAATAAAGAACTTCCACACTTATCAAAAACTCATCTCTGCCTCAGCATTTAATCACCCACAAAAGATGTTTACTGCCTCATATACTTCCCTGCCGTGAACATTATCCTTTAAATAACCATATTATCCATATACAGATGGGGGAAATTGAGTGAAGGAATCAGTAACTTATCCAACTTTTCAGGGTGGAAGAATACTCATTTCCCCAGTGTGCCTACATAGCTAGACCAAATGGTAATAATAAAATATTAAAATAGCCCCTGAAAATCCATGTTACTACTTTATTCTTGTTTGTATTCACATAATGTTAGTGCTGGAAGGGCCCATAGAACAGAATGTGAAGAGTTGGGAAGGACTTTATAATGTAGATAACTATTAGAGCTGGGAGGTATAATAGATTAGTACAACAAGCATCGGAATCATAAGGGTCCTTAGAGATCATATTGTCCAATTTCTTTGTTCTACGGCTAAGGAGATGAGGTCCAGAATGGAGAAGCACCTTGGCCAAGGTAAGATAACTGCTTAGTAGAGAAGATGGGATGAGAAGCCAGTTCTCTTGATTACTAATCCCAATTTGGTACTACCTCTCTATATCATTATCAAGTAACAGATAAATAAAAGGCAATGTTCACTCAATTGTGGTAAGACAATTGTGTTGGGATACATGATCAAAGAAGCATGGTGGAGGAGATAGAGAATGTTTTTCCCCAGATCCTTCCCTCTTTGAAATTTACCTCTTTCTGCTGAAATTATTGAACCACTTTTCATTCTTCTGGTCAACCTAGTTTGACATTTTGAGATCCTTCACTCCATATACCAAGAAATTGCCATATCTTGTCATTTTTACCTCCTCCCCCTTCTTTCTCCTCCACCCCCTTCTCCATCCACTCATGCTGCCACCATCCTAGCTCAAATTTTTATCATCAATAAAATCAGAGGCAACTGGTTAAAAGTGGAGTGTCTTTTAAGTGGAATTGGAGTCAGGAAGACCTGAATTCAAATTTGATTTCAGACTCATATTAGCTGTGAGACCCTGGGCAAGTTACTAGTCTGCTGCCTCAGTTTTCTCAACTAAAAAATGAGAATAATGGTAGCACCTACTTTCTAGGGTAGTTGCGAGGATAAAATCAGATAAGATTTGTAAAATACTTAGCATAAGCCTGACACATACTAAGTGATTAATAAATGTTTACTATCTTCCATTTCTTCCTCCCTCTTTTCCCTTTCTCCCTCTCCCCACTAATTCATCCTCCAGTCTGCTACAAAAATGATTTTCTGAAATTACTAGGGACTAATTCCATTCCTACTCCATCAATCCCAATGACTTACCCATTAACCCATATTTTACTTCCTCATATGTTGCACCGTATGCCTAGAATACATTTCCTCTTCATTTCCTTTTAGAGTCTCTTCCTGATCTACCTCCCCAATAAACTCAGTGCTTTCTCCTTTCTCTTCAAAAGATAATGTACATACTTATCTCTATATGTGTTCTATTTATCTTTAGATAGGAGCAATGTATAGTGTAAATGTATAGAGATAGAATGTGGAGTGTCTTGTGAGTGGGACAGTGAATAAAACGTATGGCTGGATCAGAAAGTGGACATAATTTCCTCATATCATCTGACTCCTGTTTTCATGACTTCTGTCACCCTTTCTTTAACTGCCTTCTCCCCCAAGGCTGAAGTGTTTTCTCTCTCCCTTCTGTATCTTGGAATTCTTGGTTCTTGACAAGATTCATTTCAAATGCTACTTTCTCCACAAGGCCTTTCCTGGTTTTCCCACTTGCTAGGGCCCTTCTGACTAAAAAGAACTTATTACTCATTTTATGTACACATATAATGTTATGCTTATTCATATATATACGTTATGTCTCCCATTTGAATGTAAGCTTTTTGAAGAAAGGGAGTATGTCACATTTTTTTTTTGTCTTTGTATTTCTGAAGCTTAACACAGTGCTTAGTATATAATAGAACTTATATATGATTGATGACTGGTTTGATTCTCTAGCTTCCTTTAAGGTTCAGCTCAAATGTTTTTAATGTGAAAGTTTCCTGGTCTCCAAGTTGCTAATGCCTTCTCTCCCAAATTATCTTATATCCATTTTGTATATATTACATTTTGTCTTATTCTGCTAAGAACCAAACCACCATGCTATACTTCTCACTGTTTTCTTTCCATAATCCCCTACAGGTAGCCTCCTCTTCTCACCTTCTTTTTGGTGTCTAAAGCTTTATGTGTAGTCTTCTTTCGGTAGATTCAGTGATTGACTTGTTTTTAGGGCTCAGAACAATAGTTGTCACAGAATAAGTGCTAAATAAATGCTTGTCCCATCTATTATTATCTGTCCATCCCATCTATACAATTTTTATGCGCTGTCTCCCAAATAGTTTATAAGAACCTCAAATGCAGAACTTATTTCACTTTTGTTTAATGCTCACTGCCAGTGTCTTGGACATCATAGCACATAATAGATAGTTTGTTGATTGAGTGATGTGAATCTTCCCTCACTTACTATAGGTGCTTCTAGCTATGTCTATCCTTTCTCCCTTCTTTTACCTTCTCTATCATTATCAACACCAATAAATGATTATCGGACATCAATCAACCTATATACTATGTTCCATGTTAAGTGCCAGCAATACAAATAAAAAAAAAAAAACATGGTCTATGTCTTCAAGAAATGTGTAACTTTATGGAGTTCTCACTTACCTGACAAATGAGAATATTATATTTAGTACTTATAAGGTTGTAATGATCAAATGATTCATGCATTTATATAATTTATAAACCTCAAAGAGCTACACAAATAGAATTTGGTATTATCGTCAATGATAATAAGAATGAATAAAATCTATTCTATTATTCAGTAGTGGGTATTTTAGGTTTCTTTTTTATCTAAATTCTATTTTCTATAATGTCTGTATCTTTTCTCAAAGAAACAAGGGCATATGGAAGCTTTAGCATGATTTCACTACGTCTAAGGTTACATTTCTTGCCTTTCTTTAGGCGGTGGTGTCTATAGGCAGGAAAAGCAGAGGGAGGGTAGGTCAAGGGTAATCCTTTCACTGTGAGCAAAATCCCTTTTTTAAATTCAAACTCTCTTACAAGACTATGAGTTTCAGCATTAAGTCTGCCTTTGGTTCTCTTATGGGGATGCATAGACATGTCTGATATTCATTTCTATCTATAGGTGGCAGCAAATTGTTATGTTTCTTGTACATTTTCTTTCTAGTTGTATTTAAGAGGTAAAGATCAATGGAAAAACTTTGTTATCTGCTATAGGACATGCAAGTCCTCCTCAGACCAAAATTGGAAGAATATTAGGGAACTCCCACTTATTCTAGGGACATGACTAATCTTCAGGAAGATGTAGTAACTGAACATAGTCTCTGCAGTCAGATCATACTTGAGACAGGTTCAAAGAATCTTAATGTGTTAGATTTGAGATCAAAGAAAATTAAAAAAGAAGATGTGGAATATGGTGATGGAAGAGGATTCTGAGGTAATCAAATCCAACAACTGTAAAAAAAAAACTCAAGTTTCCTCTTTGTCATATCTGATAAGCATTCATCCAGCACCCACTGGTTGATCTCCAATGACAGGGAACAAGGTATATCTACAGAGGTAGCCCATTTACTTTTTGAACAGTCTTGATTGCTGTGAATCTCTTAATAGTGAGCTGAAAAAGGCTGTGGCTAAGCAGAATTCATTCAGATGGTCAGGTCACACAGTATATAGACTTCTGGATTTGAAAGTCAGGAAGATCTGAATTCAAATCCTGATTGGGTATGATCCTGAGCATCTGTAAAATAGGAATAATCATAATATTCCCCCTTACAGAATTTTTGTGTAGACCAAATGAGATGACATACAATGTATTTTGCAAATTTTAAAACACTATTTAAATGTGTGCTGTCATCACTATAAATGCAAAGAAAAACATAATAATGAGAACTCTCCAAGAGTAGAATGTCAATTAGTGCCTTAGGAGGTAATAAGAACCTCATCACCGACTTGTTAAGAATGGTTAGCCACTTGTTGAAGACATGGTAGAGGAGGCTCTTCTTTAGTTACAAGTTGAACTCTCTATCAATTAAATTCTCTCTCAATTCTCTCAATTCCAAAATCATTTGAGGTTGAATGACTTGCCAAAGGTCACAAGGTAGCTGGTTGCAGAGTCATCACTCAAAGTGGAGTCTCCTGCCTGAAAATTGAGTGTTATTTCCTCTACATTATGGAAAATCTTTCCCTTTTATCATTCCTAGTTAGAGATATATTTTGGCAGCTGCCCTTGGCAATGAAAGTGATAGGTGGGACTCTAGAGTATTGGAAGCTGAAGAATAAAAGTACCGTTCATTCAAAATATAGGCTCAATTCCCCTGAAAAATAGGTTATGCCCGTTTGTTGATAGAATCACAATGATGAAGAATGAAAAGAACTGAATATGTCAACATATAATGAGAGAATAACCTTACCATTTCCCTCTAGCAACATCAAAGTAATCAGGCAATAGGGATAGGGATAGATATTGGACCTATGCTTTTATTTATATGATGAACTCTCAAGTGAGGAAATTCCACCAATGCAGATCATCATCCTCTCTGCAACTTAGAGTTTTTGCCTAGATTCCTGAAATGTCATGTGACTTACCCAGAGCCATACAGTTAAGTCGTGTTAGAACTCCCAAATGAGGAAAATCTCTCCTCCAATTTTTCAGCATCACCTCTGCAACTATAATTTTTATTTAGTCTCTGAAGATGTCTAGGATCACATGGTTAGGATGTGACAAGGTGAAACTTAATTCAGGTCTTCCTGTCTCCAAGGTTGGCTATATTGCCTCACAAGGGAGTAGTTTTTACTAATATTATTATGGATATTCATACTAATATAATCCCCCTGAAACCAAACTGGCAAAACTGTAGCCTCCTTAATATACTTCATACAAGATAACCCAACTCCTAACTTGTGAATGTCATTTTCACAGCATGACCCTCATCATTTATTTCTTATCTCTGCTCCCACAGCTTCCTTCAATTCTGAGCTAAAATCCTACCTTTTACAAGCAGTCTTTGTAGATTCCCTTTAATCTAAGCATCTTTCCTCTGTGATTTTCTTCAATTTCTCCTGTATATGTCTTATTTGTAAGTAGAGGTGTGATTTTTTTGCCTTTCTCTGTACTTCTATTGCTGAACACAATGTTTGGTACATAGAAGGTGCTTAATAAATGCTTGTTAACTTATTTTGAAATGAGAAAAATATAAATATATAAAATAGATAGTATAGTATAAGTATACATAAAACATAACAATTTTACTCTCTTACTAATATTTTCCTCTAATCCTAAAGTATCCAGATTCTTAAAATCTATGCTAATTTAATAAAAATGGTATTAGGTCCTGGAGGATAATATGATATGATTTGGTGATGAAAAGGAACTGAGATAGAACATTTAATCCTAACTCATCATTTTCAAAGATGAGAAACTGAGGCCTCAAGTAATTATATGAACCTGCCTAAGATTAATATATATAAGAAGTAGCAGGTCATAGGTCCTCTGATTTAAAACGCAGCATGCTTTCTTCTGTATCATTCGGTTTCCCTTTGGTACAGTAGAAAGGATACTGGGTTTGCAACCCGAAGGCATGGGCTGGCCTCCCACCTCTTCCATCTGTTGAGCAAGGTACTTTACTTTTCCATGCCTCAGTTTCCCATATGTAAAATGTAGGTGGTAAGACTTTCACTACCTACCTTACAGAAGTGTCACGAGCATGAAAAAGTCATAGAACAAAATGTGTCTTAACTATTAAGGATTGGACAAAGGATAAGGACAATGAGAGATTAAATGATTTGCCTAGAATCACACAGTCAGGATATTGTAGTGATGGGACTTGAACTAGATCATGATCTTGAGAGCAGGTCTCAGTCTTCTAGACCAAAAAAATCTACACCAGCAAAGCATACACTTGAGACAAGAATCAATGTTCTGTCTACCTAAATAATAATAAATTATTATTAACCCCAATTTTTGATGTTCTCAGAATTCTTACTTCCTTCTGGAATTCTCATTTCCTTCAGAAAATTTCCTCGCCTCTCTCTTCCTTTTGAACTTTCATTCAGTTTTCCAGAGGACTTTGACGGAATATCTCCTTTGTCATTGTCCCATTCTATCTCATATTGTGTTTATTATTTTCGACCCTTCTATTAAAATGATAGATATTTTGAGGGTATTTTCTGTGCCATGTCTGTTTGTGAATACCACAAGGCTTCACACATAGTAGGTGGTTAATAAATGTTTGTTGAATGAGACTGAGAAGCTGAATCTTCAGCCATATGGTGTGACTGACTTTACTTTGGTCCCCCCGAGAGCAGAGAAACTTGAATGAAAAGTTGGACCCTCAAGCCGCCGGAGAGCTCTTAAATATTTTTCTTGGCAGTCAGACTGCTATGAAAACTGTAGAGTTCAAAGGTGAGCCATATCATTATTCTAACCTCCAGGAGCACCACAGGAAGGCTTAACAGCTCACTTACCTGCTCCTGTCTAACCACAAATGTGATGTCCTCTCCCGGCTTCACAGCAACTGTCTCTCCTTTGATGCTGACTTGCAATCCTCTGGGGGCTGTCAGGGGACATTGATGCTGGAACACATACCGCTGCAGGTCTACACCGCCTTCACAGACATTAGATATCACTTTCCGGTACCTACGGCAGATGAGAGAGAGGTTCTTGCAGTGGCTTACATGGAAAGAGCCCTGGGTTGGCAGAAGGACCAGTGCCAGCTTGGTCATGGACTTACTATAGAACTTGGAAAAGTCATCATCCCATACCTCTCTAAGTATGTTTCCTCAAAATAACATCATGAATATATGTATATATATATATATATATATAATGCATAATAATAAAAAAGAATTGTGTTCTGCATCTCAGAGGCAGGATCAAATGAGAATTATGTAAATGAGAATTATGTAAATTGACTTGTAAACCATAAGAATACTCAAAGAGGTTTAGCATAGTACCTGGATCATAGTAGGCATTTAATAAATGTTGACTATTAGATAAATGTGAGTTTTAATATTATTCCTTTTTCTAAGTCTATGATTTAATCAGTGTCAAGAGGAATTGAGGAAACTCACTTTTCCAATGTAGATCAACAATTATCCTTAATAAGTTTCCTGGGACAACAAGAGATTAAATGATTTGCCTAGAGTCACACAGTCAGGATATTGTAGTGATGGGACTTGAACTAGATCATGATCTTGAGAGCAGGTCTCAGTCTTCTAGACCAAAAAAATCTACACCAGCAAAAAAAAAATCTACACTTGAGATAAGAATCAATGTTCTGTCTACCTCACAAAGTTATTATAAAGATCATGAGATGATACTAATTATAATTAATGCAAACATATTTTAATCAAATTATTATTAAATTAATTGACATGCAATTATATTTAATTATAATTTAGTTGTTTGAACTTAAGATATTTTAATCTATATTGACAAATAATTTCAATTATTTAATGTAAATATATATAAAATTTATAAGGCACACAAAGTACATAATATGTTATTTTGATCACTATAACAACTCTGTGAAGTTGATGCTCTTACAATCTCAATTTTACAGATGGCAAAATTGAGACAGAGTGCTTCTTGCCCCCCAAACCTCTCTCTCCTTCTGGCATCTAGCTGCATCAGATAATGGATGTAAAAGCATTCTTTAACCTAGAAGATATTATGTTATTATTACTATTATTAGCCTTTGAGGTCAGGATTTATTATTATTGTTGTTGCTATTGTTATTACCCTTTTAGGTCTGGATCTCATTCTCCTGCTGATCTTTTCTAGGACCCAGAGCATGATTCTGAATATAGTACTCATGAAGCTTGTGTTGAATAGCTAACTGAATAAATCAAATAGTAGGAAACAATGGAAGGGATGTTGAACTTGGCAAATGAATTTAGCATTCCAGGCATCAGTTCGAATCCCAGTTTGCCAGATCTGTTCGATGTGGGCAACTCACTTAGTGCTTCTGTGGTCAGTTTCCTCATCTATAAAATAAGAGGTGGGACCAGATAACCCCTAGGGTTCATTTCTGACATAGAGCAATGATTGATTGTATGACTGTTGCTGCTGACTTCTAAAAGGTATATTACTGTTTAAAGGAAAAAACAAATTGCATAGAGAAAAAGGGCACTAGGCTTGGAGTCGGGAAGATTTGGCTTCAAATTCTACCTGACCCTATCCATGTGATCCTGGGAAAGTCACTTAATTTTCCCATACCTTAGTTTCCTCATTGTAAAATGAGAGAGTAGGACCCAATGACCTCTAAAATCTCTTCCATCTATGTTATAATTCTCTTTTTTAAAAAAAAAACATCTCCTGAAATTTGTTTTTGTTTGGAGGATTTCTTTGAGAATTTCAGAACATTCTCAGAAATAGCAGGAACCACTTTGGATAGATCACAAAATGAAGACTTGAAATTACTTGCCTCTTACCTAAATAACCCCTCCAGAATACAGAGTGGTTTCATATATAGAATTTCAGTAGAGCCTCACAAGTTGAGAGGTAGACAATTTAAGGATCACCATCTACTTCTCAAATGAAGCCCTTTGCCTATGGTGAGTGGGTCAAGGATACTCAATGGCATGTAAAGGTGTAGCCACAGGTCTTCTAAGTGCAAATCTAATGACCTCTCACCTCTGCCCCAAAGCCTCCCTTTTTCACCCTCTTACCCCCTTAATAAGGGGATAGAGATATGTCTTCAGAGTAGAACATGACTGTCCATACTAAAAAACAAATACAGGTTTCAATTATCAGGGGACTAAAAACCCTTCTGTAGTCTCTGCTTCTTGAGGAGATAGCATTACACTAGGGATGGGAGGTAGGACTAGTTTGGAAAATGGGTGACATGCTCAAATCTTAGCTGTGCCATTAAGTATTACCTTGGACCAGTCATAATAGACTAGAGTATACTCCAAGACTGCTTCCAGTTCTGACTTTTTATAGTTTGAGATTGTGAGCTCCTTGAGAGCAAGGCTTATCTTTTGCCTCTTTTTGTATCCCTAGTACCTTGCATATAGAAGATGCTCAATAAATGTTTTTTGACTGGCTGACTGATTGAAACACTGATCCAGCTCTAACCTTCTATTTAGTTTCTTGCAAGGTACATTCTGGCTCTAAAACTGTCTAAATGCCTAAAACAAGGCATTTTTCTGTAGCTAAAGTCAAGTATAGTATCACGCCACCAAAGATACATTTTATTTTGGTGTTTTTTGAGGTGAGTAATAATAACTTAAGGCACATTTCAAAAGGACTTATTATTAAGCCTCTATCTTAATTTATTCATAGCTAAAAGGGACCTCAGAAGCTCAGACCACCTTGCTCATTTTACTGTTGAGGAAACTGAGTCTAAGAAGGTTGTCAGAAGTGAGATTTGAATCTGGCTTTTATAGTCAATAGACCTTTTGTGTATATCTGAATTCTTATAGGCTACCATATTCATATATTATTAACTCTACTAGTCACCTGAGCAAATGAGACCTTTTACCATGCAATAAACCAAATAAGTCAATTCTTACTTCCTTATTTTGACAGGTCAAAGGCTAGTCCTGGAGTGGGGCCAAGATGGAAGGTAAAGGGAGGGACTTGCCTGATCTCTCCTATATTTCTCTTTAAACAACTTTAAAGAATTCCTTAAAATGAATCCTGGAGCTATGGAACCAACCAAAAAATGAGGTGTCCAAGACCACTTAGAAGATTGGCAAGAAACATCTATTTCATTAAGGTGTGAACACAGCTCAGTGCAGGAACCATGTATAATTCTGGGTCATAACCCCAGGGTAAGGAGGAGAATTTCTGCAATAGAAGGTGTGACCAAAGGGGAGAGGGGAACTCTGGTCATAGTTTCAGAGCAGAAAAGAGTATTTGTGTTCACTCATAGACCAAAGCACAGACCAGACGAGTATATTATCATAAAAGAACTCAAAACTTACCGATGCCCAGAATTAACTCTGAAGGCACAGCATGAAAAATAGCATAAAAAGTCCTGAAGATTGGGACAATGCCCCTTCTACTCTGGAGCAGTTCTCCACTTTAACATAATGTTGTCAAGAAATAAGCTGCAAAAATAAGTAAGCAACAACAAAAAGAACCTGACCGTAGAAAGGTACTATGATGAGAGGAAAGATCAAAACGTGAACTCAAAAGAAGTCAACAATGTCAAAACAGCTCATGTCAAAAATGTGAATTGGTCTCAAGCTCAAAAAAATTCCTAAAAGTATTTTAAAAATCAAATAAGTGAGGTAGAGGAAAAATGGGAAAACAAATCAGAATGATGCAAGATAATCGTGAATAAGGAATCAACAGCTTGGTGAAGAACACAAAAAGTATTGAAGAAAATAAAAAAGATAAACATGAAAAAGAAATAACGAATTCAATAAGGTTAAACTGTTTATATCTCTATATGGGAAATTAACACTTGTGACTCCTAAGAACTTCATAATTATTAGGGCAACTCTGGTTTTATACACTGTGTCACTAGATGCCCTGATGGAAGATTACTGTGCTTTATGAAATGCAAAGGCAGTTAGGTGATACAGTGGATAAAGTTGTGTGCTTGGAGTCAGGAAGAATGATTTTCTGAGTTCAAAGACCGCCTCAGATACTTCCCAGCTACATGACTTTGTGTTAATCCCATTTGCCTCAGTTTCCTCATTTGTAAAATAAGCTGGGAAAGGGAATGGCAAACCTTTCCAGTATCTTAGCGAAAAAAACCCCAAATAGGATCACAAAAAATTAGAAATTTCTGAACAATAAATAAGAGATGATTAGCAGAATGCTTTTACAAAAATCTGAAAAGACTTATATGAACTTATGCAAAATGAAGTGAACAGAACCTGAAGAACAGTGTACACAGTAACAACAATATTGTGTGATGATCAGCTCTGAATGATTTAGCTATTCTTAGCACTATAGTAATGTAAAACAATTCCAAAGGACTTGTGATGAAAAATGTTATCCACCTCCAGAGAAAGAATTGATGGAATCTGAATGCAAATTAAAGCATGACTGCATAATGTATAATCTATATCAAATTGCCTACCTTCTATATGAAGGGAAAGTAAAACAAGGGAGGAATTTGGAACATTTTTTAAGTGTTGATGTTAAAATTGTTTTTATATGTAACTTGAAAAAAAATATATATATTTAAAAAAGGTTGTCTCTGTCTTCCAAAGTGGCAAATGTCTGGATGCTATTTGCCACTCACATCATCAGAACAAATCATTCAGGGTTCTTTTCTATATATTATACCTTTGTTTCTATTTTATCTCCCCAACTCCCCAGTTATCATTTACTATTTAGACTAAAGCTGAATTAAAATAAGAGAATTTTAAAATAAAATTTAAAAATCATATTTTTTAAAAAATTAAAATAATGTTGTGGGAGATAGAAGGGAAAAAATGGAAGTCCTAGGGTAGTGGAAAGCCTGGGAATCAGAAGGCCTAATTGTGTGACCTTAAACAAGTCTCTTAATTCTGAGTATCTTCATCCGGAGAGACTGTTTTGAATGATTTAGTATGCTCATAGAGTCACTAGATTTGGAAGGAACTTTATAAATTTAGTCTAAATTCCATCCCCATTTTTGCATTTGAAGAAACAAAAGCCCAAAAAGGTGATTTATATAGATTATGGGATCACACACATCATTTCCTCCTTACTCTTTCCCCATCTGAAATTTGAATCCATTCTAGGAATGCCCAAATTTCCTGGTAAGCTGTGAGCATTGCTTTAGCTCACTTATAACCAAATCTCCTTTAATTTACCACTAGTTCTAAACCATGCATTGTAGAATATGTAATTCCACCCCATTCTAGCTCCCCTTTATATGATGATTTCCCTTAGGAGAATATAAAGCTTTATGAGGGGAGGAGCTCTCATGTATTTGTATCTCTAAGACTTTGCACAATGCCAGGTATCACATAGAAAATGGGAATCAAGTGGTTGGGAAGGGAATACATATTTATAAAGCGCTTCCTATGTGCCAGGTACTGTAAATGGTTTACACATATTATCTAATTTGATCTTCACAACAACCCATGAGATAGGGCTGTTATCATTCCTGTTTTATAGTTGAGTAAACAGAGGTAAGTGGAATTTAAATGACTTATCGTTGGTCAAGTAGGTGTCTGAAGCTAGGTATGAACTCAGATCTTCTGACATCAGGCCCAGCATTCCATCCACCTAGTCCTTTCTCACCTCCTAGCTGTCAATGCTAAATGATATCTAAATACTTGCTTGCTCTTGCTATCAATGACCTATCATCTAGAATTTATCTATCGTCTAAGGGCAGTCGTGAGACATAGTGGATAGCGTGCTGGGCTGGAATCATCTTTCTGAGTTTAAATATGACCTCAGCAAATCACTTAGCCCTGTTTGCCTTCGTTTCTCTTCTGCAAAAAGGATCCAAGGAAGCAAATGGAAAGCCACTCCAGCATCTTTGCCAAGAAAACCCCAAATAGGGTCATGAAGAGTTGGACACCACTGAACAACAATCATCTGTCTATCTGTTTACTTACTTGTCTACCTAGGCATCTAAATATCAATCAATCTGATTTTTTCCACCATCACATAATGGCAAGTCCAGGATGTTAATCCTTACTCCCAATTCTAATATGAGGGCAAGTTTGCAGGGTTGGGTATGGGGCCAGAGAACAGGTAATGAAGAAAGGGATATCACCATGGAAAATTTAAGAGGTTTCCATTGGCTCTTGAAGATACTTGATGTCTAATATGAGGTTTCTTGGGGATTAGGACTCTTTAAAATGAGTAGACTGGGGAGAAAGGCAAAAGTTGTAGTCTTAATAGCTGCATAAAACAGCAGCTGAAAAATGCCTTCAAGGTTTTTTTGTTTTTGTTTTTGTTTTTTTTGAGACAGAAGCCAGGCAGTAAAGAAGAAAACAGGTCATGATCAAAGAAAACTCTTGCACTGACTCATCTTTTTGAGTGATGTGAGCCAGACAATGGCTGCACTTGTGAAGTTAGGCAGGAAATAAAAGTAAGGCATCCTTGTACCCAGGGGTGCTTCTGAGAGAAAGAGAATATGGAACTTCAAGACCAATGAGGATTCTTCTTTCCTTCTCTTCTCCCTAATTCCCTTCTCATCATACCTTCACAAGAGCTCCATGTCCCTCAATGGTACAATAGGAGATGGAGACAGAGGAATCTATATTTGTAGGAAGGACATAGACAAGCTGTTATGTGTCTAGGGAAGGACATACATCCACTCCAGACTGGCTCTGGTGACTGGAGACCATGAATAATTATCACAATTTACAACTGCATGGTATTTTAAGGTTTACAAAACACTTTCCCCAATGTGTGTTAGGCAACGTAAGGATTTCTACTGCTTCCTTTTATAGATGAAGAAACTGAGATACTCTATGAAGCAAGATTCAAGAACAGGTCTCTCGATTTTTAGTCTGGCACTCTCTGTATTAGGCTTTCTCTTACATTCGACTGTGGGTTAGTTGAAAGCACTAGGGATGATTAGCCTAGAGAAGAGAAAACTTATGAAGAAAACACTGTTATTGCCTTCAAGGAGAAATTTTATTTGCAATAGCGAGTTGGATTTATTCTTCTTGATCCTGGGGGATGGAACTAAGTCCAATAGGTAGAAGTTATAAGAAGGCAGTTTTAGACTCCAGATGGGGAAAACCTTCCCAGCATTTAGAGCTAATCCAAAGTGGATTGGGCTGCTTTGGAAATAATCAGAGGTCAAATATGGGAGACTAGATGATCACTTATCCTATATGTTATGGAGGTATCTTATAGGAAGCTATTCCTGATCCTCATTATTTTCTTATTCTCCTTTTTTATCATGCAGATATATATTTGACATAATGGATAGACCTTGAATAAGGAAGATCCGAGTTCAAGTTTTGCCTCAGGCACATATTGTCTGTATAATTTTGTACAAGTCACTTAAACTCTCAATGACACAGTCAACTCTCTAAGACTATGCACTATAGAACTGTTTTTGATTCACATTAGTAGAGAGGGTATATCTTCACTGGGGATTCTCAATTTCAATGAAATCAAAGGTTGTTTTTGAAGAAGATCTCATGATGTGCTGCTTTCCCCCTGAATGGAATGCAAGCTCTTAGATATCAGAGTTTTCTCCCTCATTTGCTTTTGTAGTTGTAATGGCTGGTACATATGTTGTTTTTCAGTCATGTCTGATTCTTCATGACCCCATTTGGGGGTTTCTTAGAAAAGATACTGGAGTAGCTTGCCATTTCTTTTTCCAGGACATTTTGCAAATAAGGAAACTGGCCAACATGGTTAAATGACCTGCCTAGGGTCATTCAGCAAATAAGCGTGGGAGGATGAATTTAAGCAAATGAAGATGAGCCTTCCTGACTCCAGAACCAGCATTCTAACCATTGGGCCATTTAGGGAACACACAGAATGCATTACTAAATTCTTATTGAATTGGATTAAGCAGCTGGTATTTCAGTAGAAAGAACACTGGGCTTATAATTAGGAAAATCTGATTTTTCTCAAATACTTACTAGATGTGTGACTTTAGGCAAGTCATTTGCCTTCTGGTTTCCTTATCTGAAATAAGGGGATTGGAATTAATGGCCTCTAAAGCTGCTTTCAGTTCTAAATCCATGCTTTTTAACCATGATAGTCTGTGATTTTTGTCAGTGAATTGTAGACTATACATTGATAACAGGTGTTCCTTTCAAGAACCAAAATTATTCATGTCTAAACTTTATAGCCCCAAAAGAAGTCCCAGGAAAGATTATAAAATTTCAAGCTACAGGACACCTCAGAGATGATCTAGTTGAACACTTTCATTTTATAGTCAAGAATCTGTATCCCCAAAAAGGAAAATATATTTTTCAAGGTTACGTGGGTAGGAAAATGAGTAGAAAAAATGGAATTTAGCATCTAGGTTTCCTGAGCAGTGCTCTTTCCAATGCAACATTTCTCAAGAAGTGTATTTCATAGTTACATCTTATAACAGTCTGCTAAAGTAGACTGGGCAGGGGATTTTTATTCCCATTTCCCAAATGAAAAAAACTAAGGTTTAGTTAGAGGAGCTGACAGAAAACAAATGGCCAAGGCAGGACTCAAACCTGAGTGCCTTGGCTACAAGTTCCAGATTCTTTCCACTAGCCTATTGTAACAATAGAAGTTTGAAAAAAAATATTGACCATTTTGCATTGTTTTGTTCTCTGGGTTTGAGATGGAAAAGCATAGAAAAAGCACTTACCCTGGACTGCTAGTGTATGCTTGACCCAACACACAGTCTTCAGGAGGTGAATCAGGATTAAACCAGAAATTTGCAAAACACTTTTTGGCTTCTGATTTTGAAGGTGCTGATCGTTCAAACCCATAATCACTGAGAGAAGAAAAGAGAAAGAAGAGATGATTAGACATCATCATGGTCATTTCAGGGTAGGTCCTCTACCCAGCACAGTCTGGAGAGGGACAAAGTTAAGGAAATCCATTTAGAAATTATCACTGAATTTAGAGGATCTTGATGTCTAATAAGGGGAAATGGCTTTCTTCATGGTCCCATAGTTGGTAAGTAATAGAGCCACAACTTGACCCTGGATACATAGATTCTAGCTAGAGTATTGTTTGCTTCTTACAAGGATTTTGGCTATGGAAAGATTATGGAATACTTCTTCATTTCATAGTTACATCTTATAACAGTCTGCTAAAGTAGACTGGGCAGGGGATTTTTATTCCCATTTCCCAAATGAAAAAAACTAAGGTTTAGTTAGAGGAGCTGACAGAAAACAAATGGCCAAGGCAGGACTCAAACCTGAGTGCCTTGGCTACAAGTTCCAGATTCTTTCCACTAGCCTATTGTAACAATAGAAGTTAGGCAGCAATGTGGAAAAGACTCCCTTTCTGATATTTGAAAGCCCTGAGTAAGTTAATAACTTGAGTCATACAGACAGTAAAGTCAAGAGGGGAAGATGGATTAAGAACTTCCTGACTCCAACCACTGAACTCTGCTGACTGCCATCATCTCCTTCCCAACCTTCAGTTTCTGTTCCCAACCTTGAATTTCTGTTTTTGTTTCTGCATCTTCCCACTTTATCTCCCTCCCTTCTCTCTCTGTCTCTGTCTCCCTTCCTTTTCTCTCCCTCTCTTCCTCCCTCGCTTTCTCTTTCTGTCTCTGTGTGTCTGTCTCCATCTCTCTGTTTGCCCCTCCCTCCCTCTCTCTCTCTCTCTCTCTCTCTCTCTCTCTCTCTCTCTCTCTGTCTCTCTCTCTCTCTCTCTCTCTCTCTCTCCTTCTTTCCCTTCCTCCTTTTCCTTTGTCTTTCTTCTTTCTTTTTATCCACCTGCCTCTTTCTCCTTTGTATCTCTGTCTCCCTCCCATTCTCCTCTCTCTTTTCTCCCCCCACCCATCTTCCCTACCTTCTTTTCTTTCTTTCTCCCTCTCTCTCTTGCATTGCTTCAGTTTTTTCTCTTTTTCTTCCCTCCCCTTTCTCTCCCTTTTTCTGTGAAAATTTGATATCCAATTTCTAACCAGGAAAAGAGCCATTAAGATTGAGGACCATTTGTTCTAAGGTTATAAATTGTTAGCAAGATAAACAAGAGAGTAGACCTCCTGAATCTTTTCTGTCCTCAAGAATTTACAATATCACTCTAAAATATTCCAAGATATCTCATTGACATCTTTATCTCTCCCAATATTCAGTACATTTTATGTATTCTACTTATACAAGTTTTTTTTTTTTTTTCTCTGCTGGATTATAAACTTCCTGAGGGTGGATACTGTGTCTTATTGAAACCTTTTACCTCTTCTAGCATAGAGCACAGTGTGATATCATAAGTGTATCCTGAATATGTGAGTCATTGAACAGATTTAAGCCTTTTTCATCCCTTCATACTCAGGAGCTTCCCAGACTCATTGAAGACATAAGGCTTTCCTTGGACTTACCAAAAGAAATCTGAGCTTGAACACTTGCACACACTGGATGTGAGCACTGATGTGAAGCTCTGTCCCTTGATACACCATGATGTGGTCTTCCTTTTTCGGAAGCTCCTCTGTTGGCCCATGATGCAACGATTACCCTATGATCAGCAAAAAAGGTTGTAGCACATGATCGTGAAAGTTCTAATTGAGAAGAGGGAGACTTTTTTTGTTGTTAGAAGACCAAAAGTTGCTCTGAAGAGCTCCATGGACTACAGGAAGTTTGTCATTGACAGAGATCATCTGGTTCAAGTTTCTTGTTTTATGGATGGGAAACTGAACCCAGAAAGAGGAAGAGGCTTGCCCCAAATCCTACCAAGTGACAGATTCAGGATTTGTCTCCAAGTCAACTGACCACCCATCCAATCATCTTTCTATCACATCACTCTGGACAAGACCATGGAGTGATAGTACATGAGAATGATCTAACACACCCCTAAACTGGAATTAGATTTAGGCATAATACAAATAGCCTGTTCTTTTATGTAAATAATCTCTAGCTTGGCCTTGACACATTGCAATCTGAGAAGTTCTAAGTGTCCCCAGACACAATTGAATTTCTTTTGATTTTAAGTTTGGTACCTCTTAGGGTCTCTTACTAATCTTAGAACTTGTGTTAAAATATACATTTCATTTTGTGTGTATATGACATGTCTATCATTTTCTTGAAGAAAACATTCATGACAAAGTCATAAGATCTCTGTGTGACCTGCAAACTTTGGCTTTTCTCATTTCTTATTTCAGAATCATATTTTCAACACTTTTATTGCCTTCATATCTTATGCATATCTTTGCATTGAAGTGAAAAAGCATCAAACTACATGTTGATTTAATGCAGAACATCTTTTATAATTCTTCCTGGCATTTCTCTACTTCAAGGGTTCTTAATCTTTTTGTGTGTGTGTCCTGGATTCCTTTTGGCTGCCTGATGAAATCTATGAACCCCCTCTCAGAATAAGGTTTTTAAATGCATAAAAATAGATTTACAAGGGAAACAAAAATTAGTAAAATAAATATTTATTTGTGTATGTACATACATATATCTTTACATATATGTATATATAATATCACTTATATGTGATGTATGGGAAATGTATTTTTATTATTTCTGAGTTGCTTCACTCTTCAAAACCACATTTGGGGTTTTCTTAGCAAAGATACTGGAGTTGTTTGCCATTTCCTTTTCCATCTCATTTTATAGATGAGGAGGCTGAGTCAAATAGGTTTAAGCGACTTTCCCAAGGTCGCACAGCCAGTAAATGTCTGAGGCTGGATTTGAACTCAGAAAGATTAGTCTTTTTGATGGACTATATCTATAAATTTTTCCCATCCAAGATAAGGAACTTGAAATCTTAGGTCAAGAATCTCTCATATCCTTATTCTCTGCAACATATGTTGCCTAATTTGCAAAAATTTTCTTGGGTATCTTTTTACAAATGCTTGTTGTGAATCCTGCAATAAGAGACAACTCAAATGTCCCAGGAATTCATGCTTCTTGTTGCCTTTGGAAACAAGGGAAAAAAAATCATGGAACCCTAATTCCATTATTTGGTTTGCCAAATAAAGAGAACCCATGACCCATGCTTTCATTTCATTGTAACTTCCTTTTTATCCTCAATTATATTTATTTTGAGAATTTCAGGACTGAGACAATTCAGTTCCATTAGTAAAATGCTTGCTCACCAATGACCATTTGTAACTGGAAAAGGTTCTCATATTTGTGGTTCTGAGAGCAGAGTTAATGTTTAGAGACAGTCATAAAATGATGTAACTCTGTCTCTTCTGTTCTCCCTTTACTATTTGATCACTGTCAACCACAGCAGGGTGCCATTTTCCATTTTTCTTTGTTTTAAGAAGTGGTCATCATCAGCCTATCATGGAGTACCCAACCTATTGTTTAAAAAATTCTTTGGCCCTTGGTGGATTAGACCTATTAGTCTGTTGTAGGGGCTAATGGAATTAAAGTTTTCCTAGCCCAGTACAAAGTGTCAGAGCTTACACTATGATATGGCACAACCCAGGTGACTCAGGATTATACCCAGGCCACAATTAGACTTTGTGAGGAGGACTTTGGAAGTGAAGATAATTTCCACTAAGTGTTGGGTCATTTGTTCCCAAGGTCCCCATTTTATGTATATCTTATCCATTTTGGACAAGTGAGAAACAGTCAACTTCAGTGTTGTCCATGTATAATCATTGTTCTCTCCTTTGGAGTTCCATAAAATACCTGTAAGTTGGTGAGATTCCAGTAGTCATAATCATCCTCAGTGCATTGCCTGGGAAAAGAGGGCCTGAAATCCACTTTCACCAGTTCCCAATCTGAACGGAAACTTATGTGACCAAAGACCCTGGTAAAGGAAAGAAGAGAACAAATGGTGAATTCCATAAATATTCATTGTTATCTCTCCTCCCTCCCATATATATTTAGTGCCCATTGTGTGGAGGGCTTTATGCTAGGTTCTGGGGGAGATATTAAAATGAAAAAAGGAAAGACTGTGTTTGCTTTCATACAGTTTACAGTCTGAAAGTTTGGAGGAAAATATTAGATAAGCAGATCATAAAACAAAATGTAATGAATAAAGTACAAAGAAGTACATTAATTCCAAAGAGAGGGTTATCACTTCAAGCTAGAGATAATAGGGCTAGGTAGACTTTGGAGAACATATATAAATTTGACAGACCAGTCTTTTTACTGCTCTTAGGTAGAAATTACAAGGAAGCAAATTCAACTCAATATATAAAAAAAGGATTGACTTATATTCAATGCTCTTCAATATGAAAATAGACTCTCTAATGAGTTGATGGACCAATTTTGGAAAATATTCAGGACAGAATTATGGGCTTGATAACTGATTAAGGTGTTTTTCAACTCTGAGATTCTATGAATTTGTAACAAATGATTTCTGTCTTCAAAGATCTTAAAATTTATTTGGGGAAGCACAATGCACATATGTAAAATAGAAAAAAATCTTTTTTTAAAATAACTTTTATTGACAGAGCCCATGCCTGGGTAATTTTTTTTTACAACATTATCCCTTGCACTCACTTCTGTTCCGACTTTTCCCCTCTTTCCCTTCACCCCTTCCCCCAGATGGCAAGTGGTCCTATACAAATTAAATATGTCGCAGTGTATCCTAGATACAATATATGTGTGCAGAACCGAACAGTTCTCTTGTTGCACAGGAAGAATTGGATTCAGAAGGTAAAAATAACCTGGGAAGAAAGACAAAAATGCAAGCAGTTTACATTCATTTCCCAGTATTCTTTCTTTGGGTGTAGCTGCTTCTGTCCATCCTTGGGTGTAGCTGCTTCTGTCCATCCTTGATCAATTGAAACTGAGTTAGATCTTCTCTTTGTCAAAGAATCCACTTCCATCAGAATACATCCTCATACAGTATCGTTGAAGTATATAATGATCTCCTGGTTCTGTTCATTTCACTTAGCATCAGTTCATGTAAATCTCGCCAATCCTCTCTGTATTCATCTTGCTGGTCATTTCTTATAGAACAATAATATTCCATAACATTCATATACCACAATTTACTCAGCCATTCTCCAATTGATGGGCATCCATTCATTTTCCAGCTTCTAGCCACTACAAACAGGGCTGCCACAAACATTTTGGCACATACAGGTCCCTTTCCTTTCTTTAATATCTCTTTGGGGTATAAGTCCGGTAGAAACACTGCTGGATCAAAGGGTATGCACAGTTTGATAACTTTTTGAGCATAGTTCCCAATTGCTCTCCAGAATGGCTGGATGTGTTCACAATTCCACCAACAATGTATCAGTGTCCCCGTTTTCCCACATCCCCTCCAACATTCTGCATTATCTTTCCCTGTCATTCTAGCCAATCTGACAGGTGTGTAGTGGTATCTCAAAGTTATCTTAATTTGCATTTTTCTGATTAATAATGACTTGGAGCATATTTTCATATGGCTAGGAATAGTTTCAATTTCTTCATCTGAGAATTGTTCATATCCGTTGACCATTTATCAATTGGAGAATGGCTTGATTTCTTATAAATTAGAGTCAATTCTCTATATATTTTGGAAATGAGGCCTTTAATAGAACCTTTGACTATAAACATGTTTTCCCAGTTTATTATTTCCCTTCTAATCTTGTCTGCATTTGTTTTGTTTATACAAAAACTTTTCAATTTGATATAATCAAAATTTTCTATTTTATAGTCAATAGTGATTTTTAGTTCTTCTTTGGTCATAAATTGCTTTCCCTTTCATAGGTCTGAAAGGTAAACTATCCTATGTTCTTCTAATTCATTTATAATCTCATTCTTTATGCCTAGGTCATGAACCCATTTTGACCTTATCTTGGTATACGGTGTTAAGTGTGGGTCAATGCCTAGTTTCTGCCATACTAATTTTCAATTTTCCCAGCAATTTTTGTCAAATAATGCGTTCTTATCCCCAAAACGTGGGGTCTTTGGATTTGTCAAACACTAGATTATTAAAGTTATTGGCTGTTTTGTCCTTTGAACCTAACCTATTCATTGATCAACTAGTCTATTTCTTAGCTAATTACCGGATGGTTTTAGTAACCGCTGCTTTACAATATATTTTTAGATCTAGTACAGCTAGGCCACCTTAATTTGATTTTTTTTTTCATTAATTCCCTTGAAATTCTTGACCTTTTGTTTTTCCATATGAACTTTGTTGTTATTTTTTTCTAGGTCATTAAAATAGTTTTTTGGGAGTCTGATTGGTATAGCGCCAAATAAATAGATTAGTTGAGGCAGTATTGTCATCTTTATTATATTTGCTCGCCCAATCCAAGAGCATTTAATACTTTTCCAGTTGGTTAGATCAGACTTAATTTGTGTGGAAAGTGTTTTGTAGTTTTGCTCATAAAGTTTCTGATTTTCCCTTGGCAGATAGATTCCTAAATATTTTATACAATCAGTAGTTACTTTAAATGGAATTTCTTTTTGTAACTCTAACTGTTGGGTTTTGTTAGTGATATACAAGAATGCTGATGACTTATGTGGGTTTATTTTGTATCCTGCAACTTTGCTAAATCTAATTACAGTAAGTAGTTGAGTACTAAATTGTTTGCAACAAAGTGGCAGGATTTCAAGATGGCAAAGTACAATTTAAAGAACACTGACTGTGGAAACAAAGAATTTGAGTTCAAATTCTACTTCTGATACTTACTAAATATGTAACTTTGGATAACTTATAATCTCTCCAGATATATGTTGCCTTAACTATGAAATGAAGAGATATGTGTTCTAGATATAAATTTATGATCTGTCATTTCATAAATATACTAAAATAGAGGGAGGGAAAGAAAGCAATAATTTATTAACTGTATATTATCTGCCAGATATAGTGCATACTATATTTAATATATAAATATTATCTCAATTGATCCTTACAAAAAGTATTTACATTGGCAATTGAGGAAACTGAGGCAGGTTAACTCAGGTTAACTGAGGTTAAATAACTTGCCTAGGACCTTATAGTTAATAATAATACATAAAAGCTTAGGTTTTCCTCACTCCAAACTCAGTGTGCTTTATCCATTGTGTGCTCTAGCTGTTTCAGAAGAGGGGAAGGCTCAGAAAATGATATTATTAAAGTCGGCTATTTCTGCCACTGGAACACAGAACCATCATGATCCAGTTCTTTGGGGTATACTGTGCTTTAAGATCTTTAGCAGCTTTAAGTAAAGCTCATTGATATCATCTCATTCATAAATAAAGGGCAACTAGATGCACAGTGGATAGAGCACTGGGCTTGAAATCACAAAGACAACTTCATGAGTTCAAATCTGGCCTCAGGCACTTACTGGCTGTGTGACTTTGAGCAAATCATTTACCCTGTTTGCCTTAGTTCCTCATCTGTAAGATGAGATGAAGGAAATGGCAAACCACTTCAGTATTTTTGCCAAATAAATCCCAAGTAGGTTCATGAAGAGATATGACTGAAATGACTGAATGACCAGAATAAAAAAAAAAACAGACACATTGAGAAAGCTTCTCAGTAAACATGATTCCTTAATACTACACATAAACTATAGATGAGAAAATTTAGGTATAGGGAGCTTAAATAATTTGCCCAGTCACACTGCTACTGTTTGAGGCAGTTTTAGAACTCAAGTCTTACCTAACCCCAAACCAGGGATGATAGCTCAGTAGGACTTCCTCCTTTAAGAGGGAGGTAGAAGCATTGGGATAATCGAATCATCATTGCTGATGGTGTGGTGCTGATGGTGGCAACCTGCCAAAGGATTATAAGGGCTGTCGACAGTCTTTTTATATGAATTCAGCACTTTGCTACAAATTCCAATCATCTTATCCTAGTTATGGTGCTTGATTTCCCATCTAAGTACCTTTTCCCTCTGACCTAATTCAAAATTCTTTTGGGCTCCTCTTAAATGCACTTATGTATATTCTACATATCCTCTGTTCATTGTCTCCCTACTAGATTGTAATCTTTATGAAAGAAAGCCAAGACTAAGTCTCATCTCTCATAATGCTCAGCACAATCCTCCAAACAGCATGCACTTAAGAAATGCCCATTGATTGAAAAAGTAATGTGACATTTCTCTACATATTACTTAAGCTCTGTCCAAAAATCACTATCTTAGAGGGATATCTCACAATGGGCTGCATCACAAATGCCTGGAGTATGCTTTATATGAGACACAATTCCTTCCGTTAAGTATACCATAGCATCTACTGGGACTTGTAATGGAGCGGCTGGAATCTTGCTTTAATGCCTTCATTGGCCTTAGTTGTAATTGGCAACTTGTCACAACGCAGAATGGCCTCTGGGACAATCAGTTTTAAGATATGATGGTGCCATTGGAAATACCAAGTAGTTCGACATTTATAGAGATGGGGGTACTTCATCTATATCCCCATGAGATGACATTAGAAAGCAGTTAGGAAGATGGCTGCATACTTCATTATTATGGGGAAATAATAATTGGCCTAATACCTTCCATTTATTTAGAGTCTGGAAGGCTCAATGGATGTAAAAGAAAATGCTATTTTGGTCTATCTAATTAATCCTCACAATGTGCCCAGGAAGTCCTGGCTTTCAGTGAATACAAAAACTCAGCTAATGCCACTGGAAACATTTGTCATCTACTTAATTCTGAATTCCATGGGAAGGAGGTGGGGAGCAAGAGAGAAAATGCCAAAAGGAAGCCTGTTTATTCATTTAAATTTAATAAGCAAAAGCTTTCTGTATGACGTCGTGGTGATAAATCTGACTGCCCACCAAAGCCACTTATTCTGCTGCACACTTTTTTTTTTTTAACAAGTTGCCAGCCAGGAACAGAACTTTCTCTATAGCGCTTTGGATTTCTATAATGAAGGTGAGCACCAAGTAATCTCACTTCTTTTCTTTATAGGTGAAATAAGGGTGAATGGTGATTATTGTCGTTTTTAATAATAATATTTATCATCATCATTGTCATTATTATTACTATTATTATTATTTACTAAGAGAGAAAGGCTAGCTTTGATGATAATAAGAGCTGAGTTCACTGTCTCTGATACATATTAGATGTGTGACTGTAGCAAATCACAGAACCTTTTAATTCCATAGGCAACTCTGTAAGTCTATGACTCTCAGGGAGACTAATTGTTACTCTATATCAGTAGATAGAGTTTCCTCACCTTGGTGATATCCAAAGTTCAGTATCCCTCCATAAACACACACGCATACATACATAAACATATATACACATATGTGTACTTGTGCATGCATTAGTATGCAAAGGGATCATAAAATTATATTATATATAAATTACTACACGACAAAAGCAACTCACATGTCAATAGTGGTTTATGTCAGTCAATCAACATTTATTCAGCACCTACTATGGCCCTGGTATTATGGTAAGCACTGGAGATACAAAAAGAGGCAAAAGTCTCTGATCTTAAGGAGCTCATAATCTAATGGAAAAGACAATATAACAACAAATATATTAAAAGGAAGCTATATCCTGGGGATTCAAAAAAGATATAAAAGACAGTTCTTGTTCCCAAGAAACTTACAGTCTCATGGGAGGAGATAATATGGGAACAAATATATGTTTAAAAAAACAAGCTAGATACAAGATAAATAGAAGATAATTAAGAAAGCAAAGGCATTGGAATTAAGAAGAGTTGAGGAATGCTTTCTGCAGTTGGGACTACAAGGAGCCAGGGAAATCAGTGCTTTCATAGTTTATCTTATACTTCATGACAATGCTGTGACATAGTGATGCGAGTCTTATTAATAGCAGCTCATATTTCTGTAGTTGTAACTTAAAGTTTGCTAAGTATTTTCCTTGTGACAATTCTTGAAAGGATATTGCTTATTATCCATATTAGGAAAGTAGTGTTCAGCAAGGTAATAGGACTTGCTTGTGGCCGAATGGCTGGTAAGAGATGGAAAGGTGAATCTTGGCCCTTTGCTCCAAGATGAATGTTCTTTTCAAATATATACAGTGTAGACTCCATTATTTTGGGAGCAGAAGCAATATAGGTACTTTTCTATCTCTGGCCCTGATTCTCCTTACTTATAGAATGAGAGCATTGGATTGGTTGCTCTCAAAGGTTTGTTCCAGATTAGACAACTATGAACTCCTTCTGAACAATGAACTGTCCAAGGTAGGCATTATTTATGGCAAGTTTTCAAGCTTTTTAAGGGTTTTCTTGTGTAATAGATGGTTGTATAAGGCAGTTCTCCTGTCTACAAGGGATTTATAGTCAAGTACATGAGTGTGGCAATTGCACAAATAGTTAAAAGCTGGCCTAGAGAATGTCAAAATAAGATAGTATAGAAGATTCAAGAAGAATGGACTATCTATATCTGGGAAAGGTGGAATCATAGTCATGTCTTTTTAGCTGGAAGCTTATTTTTTATAAGGAATCTCTTAGCATCTGACATTGTTTCAAAGGCTGCATTGGAAGGTTCTTTCAGGAAGGCCATTTTACTCATCAAGAATGAGGGGCAATATACCTGATAGTCACTCAGCCTTGACTTGGAAACCTCTATGAGGAGGCAACCTCCTATTTTTAAAAGTATTTCTATTCTATCTTTGGATAGATCAAATTGTGAAGAAATTCTATTTTGTATAAAGCTTTAGTTTGGTCTAGTGAAACATCCATCTATTGCTAGAAGTTTTCCAATCTGGGGCCTAATAGAACAAATTTAATCCTTGTTCCACATGACAGTCATTCAGATCCTTGAAGATAGTTATCAGGCATCCATAAAGATTTGTCTGCTTGTCTTTTGATAAAAGGAAGCTCTTCTGCTTCAGGAAATTTCTAAGAAAAGACTAACTGATTACACTGGTGATTTAGAATAGAGGTGTCCTACTGGTCACATGCAGCCCACCATAGCCTGAGTACAGCCTATACCAGATTAAAATGCAATGCCTATTTGATTTTTCCCCAGAGGCAAAAAAGAAAAAAAAAAAAAAGACCAGGAACACTTAAATACCCACCCATGGTGGCTTTGTATATAACTCCCACAAGCACGACAGAGTCTTGACACAGCATGATATGGATTTGTTGCCTAATGTCAACTGTGGAAACGTGACTTTTCCATTTTTAATTTCAGGATTTAAGCAAAGGCAGCATGGGAGAGAGCCTGATCTATTCTTTGGGAACAGTGGCTACATCTGTTGCCCTCCCAAACCTGGTGACTTTGCAGCCCTTTTTGTCTTACTGGGTTAACAGAAGCTACTTTTGGATCTTTGGAAGTGTCTTAAAGCCATAAACAAACTAGGTAACCAAGAAGGGGACTGATGAGACTTTTAAAGAAATGTGGTGAACCAGGTACTAGGCAGAAGAAATTCCAATCATCATTGTGTTTTAAGGTAAAATGTCTTTTATGAAGCTTAGAGATACAATTAGAGCCATCTCTGGAAAAAGGGACAGCCCCATTCAGAATCAGGTGAGAGTATGTTGAGATCTCTTTAAGCTCAAACAATTTACACTCCAGGGTGATTTCCAGCTGTTCTGTTCATCATTCTTTTGTTCTGTGTTTCAGTTGCTAAAATGGGGCACAGTCTACTTGATTTTGATATTGGCTATTATATGTTGATATTATCTAGGACAGAATAAGTAATTCTATGATTTTACAATAAAATCCAGATAATATGATTTGGCTAGCCTTTGTGTATAGCTACATTTAATAAGTATTCTCTCTTTTTTTGCTTGTTTCTTCATTTGTTCCTCTTTCTATTCCAGATTTGTATCTCCAATTACCTTTTTAAAAAAAGGTGATAGACATTTTAACATCTTAACCTCCACATATCCAAAACTAAATTCATTACCATTTGCCCAAAACCTCTGTTTCTTTTTTAATCCCTTATATTCAATATGTGGCCAAATCCTGTCAATGTTACCTTATAGATATCTCTCCTATAGGTTCCATTCTTTTGGATACTGGTACAAGTCTCTAACTTATTCCTGAACTATCCCCAGTTGTCTTTTAATCTCCCTGTCCCAAGTCTCTCCCCGCTCCAGTCTGCCTTCCATTAAGCTGTCAAATTAATCTTCCTAAAGCACAAATCTGATCATATCACTCCTTCCCTTTTTGATAAACTACAATGTATCACATACAGGATCAAATATAAAAATCTTCTCTTTGGCCCTTCACAACCTAGTCTTTTCACAAAATTCAGTCACAGTTTATAGCAGTCTAGCAGTTCTTTTCTAGGCAAGTCCTAACCAAATTATGAAAAGAAGTTGCCATATATCTCTTTACAGGGGATGCTACATCTGAGTATCCCCCCTCTGTTTTGCCTTTTAGATAACCTTGAGTTTCCTGATAGGTTGGGTTCAAATCTCAGGTTGCATTAGCTTTGTGATTGTGAATATGTTATTGCCCTTTCTGAGGTTGTGGTTCCTTATTTGTAAAAATAGTGGTAATAATACTCACTCTATCTTCCTTACAGGGTGGCAAATCTTAAAGCACAATAAACTTGCAATTAAGTTATTAGTAATCCTCTCAATCTCCTAAATTTCTTTTTCTTCCAGTTCCCTAAATTCCTAGATTACTCCTCTATCTCTCTAGAACAACAGCAACAATAAATTCCCTTCTTCAGGTAGGCAATGTTTTTAAACTAATACACACTAAAGTGGGCCTGGTCAATAGACCCTTAAATGTGTTGCATTTTAAAAGAGAAGATTTCTTTAGATGGAAAAGCCTGTAATTCCTACTATTAGAGAGAGCCTGAAGTGGTGACTCTATTGAGCTCTGAGCTGTGCTAAGGATCTGACCAATTTGGTGTCAATACCATTGGAAACTAATATGGTAAACCCCAAGGAATGAGGGACCAATGAGCTGAATGTCATAAATGAGAAGAATCTCATTTGCCACAGTGTAATCTATCTTTGTTCATGCTTTGTGTTATGTTATTTTTTTCATTATTCTACAGATTAGAGAAAATATTATTAACACTCCTACTATGCATTGATTCAGACCTTTTATTTGGTTAAAAAAAGAAGTGGGTTGATCCATGCATAGAACTCAATTAAATCAATCATTAAACACAGCTGATAATAATTGCCTATATTCAGGCAATGCCTATATATTCATATAGGATTTAAAGTTTATAATCTGCTTTTTTCTATATAATCTCAATTGAACTGCAAAAAATCTTATGGGGTAAAAAAAAAAAAAAAGGAGTAACTTTCCAGAAAAGAAAACTGAGGCACAGAAAGGTTTCTTAGGATCTTAAATCTAGAATTGTAAGAGACCTTAGAGGTTATATAGACCAAAGTTTCCTAAACTTTTCCCTCTTGTGACCTCTTTTTGCCCAATAATTTTTATGTGACCCTGGTTATATAGATATATAAAATAGATATACAAATCAAATATTTAGTGAAAATGAATCAAAATTTTGCAGCCTTCCACATTCAGTTACAAGATCCCACCTGGGGTCATGGCCTACAGTTTAAGAAGCTGGGGTATAAACCACCCCCTTCATTTTATAAATGAGTAATGGTTAAGTAACATGCTAGGATCAAAAGTACTAGGTGCCAAAAGAAGGATTTGATTTTGTATCTTCTAGTACTCTTATCTGTCCTAAAGAGACTATGTTTTAACTGATTCTAGTTTTGTTTTCTCCCTTCCTATTCCCACCCCACAACTCCCCAATCAATAAGGATAACTATAATGTAGGTTATTGTTGTTGAGTCATTTTTCAGCTGTGTCTGCTTCTCTATGACCCAATTTGGAGTTTTCTTAGTAGACACTGAAGTGTTTTGCCATTTTCTCTTCCAGTTCATTTTACAGAGGGGAAAGTGAGGCAAACAGGGTTCAGTGACTTAGCCAGGGTCACCCAGCTGGTAAATGTCTGGGCTAGATTTGATTTTAAGATGAATCTTCTTGGTTCTAAGCCCTGGTGCTTTATCCACCATAATGTTCCTCAGCCGCCCAGTCATATAAAATAGGTACTCAATAAATGTTTGGTCAATTCTATTGTATTCATTCCCTCCTTTGGCACTCTATTCCATAGCTAGGTGACTTTAATTGTTAGGATTGGTTCTAGAGACAAGGAAGTTTTTCCTAACATTAAACAGAAATCCATCTCCCTATAACTTTTCTGTGTGGCCTAGTTCTGCCTCCAGGCCAAACAGAACAGCTCTACTACTCCCTCTCCTCCCTGTTGATCCTTCAAACAGAAATATTCAAAGAAGGTAGACCAGACCAGTGATCTCTGGAGATCTGGGAAAGGTTGTGAGGAGCTGACTGTGCACTTAATAGGAGCAGTAAGTAGTCCAAACCTGCAGGCAATTACTATATCTTAAACCAGAGGCAAATTCTGAAACCAGGGGGAGCCCGGCTGGAGGAGGTCATGCAGAATTTGGCCTAAGGCGACAAGGAACTAAGTGAACACAGAAGTTGGTCCTATCTGTCTAAATTACAGGGGAATATGAGCAAAAGATTCAAGGGCTCAAATGGGAAAACAGATCCCCTCCTTATTTTGCTTTTGCAGCCACCCACTGGCAACCCTTAATGAGGACTTCTGATGAAGGGAACCTCTGAAACAGAGACCTCTGTGAGTATGCTGGATAAACAGTTCAAGCCATAGACCTTCAAAGGACAGGCATTTCAAACATGCTTTTACACTTCACTGACAGGTCTGAAAAGTACCCTTCAAGCTCATTTTTTTTCCTTTAGACACAATATCCTCATTGCTGTCCAAGATCTTCTAAGTTTCTCCTTTTTGCTGCTGAATAGAGCCGAGGTCTAGGACACACAGTGAATAAATAAAAATGGTTCCAGTTACTATTCCAAATGCCAGCTACTATACCAGGCTAGTAACCTGCGCTTGTATTCTTTTTATTTTCTGTAAACCAGTTTTAAATCCAAATGGAAGGGAAACCTTTGGAAACTTATTTTAACAAGCTCAAAGAATACATGTAGAACTTTGCTCCTTCTGCCCCCAGTGAAATATTTGTGCTCACTTTACAAGGGAACAGCTTTGCTCTCATGTTACAACACCTTTAAGTCAAAGATCAGATTTTCTCTTACAGAGAAATGGGATGAAACACAAGAGCATCCATTTAGAAGACAAAAGTTACTTGGAGGCTGGTTAGCTCAATTCCCTCATTTTGTGCACAAGAAAACTAAAGTCTGGGAATTTAAACAGCTTGTTCAAGATCATGAAGGTAGCAATCATCAAAATTTGGATTTCAATCAATCAATCAATAAAAATTATCAAGTACCTACTATATATGCTACTATGGCTAAATACTGGGGATTTGAATCCAAGCTTTTTGCTATTATACCACATGATGCAGCAGATTTGGATTTTGTTTATTTTAAGTCTGCTCTTAGTCAGGAGGGTTCTAGATTGATAGAATGATGTTGTTATTTATTCTATTTGTCATGTTCAACTCTTTGCAAATCTAGTTGAGTTTTTCTTGGAAAGGACACTGGAATAGTTTCCCATTTCTTTCTCCGGCTAATTTTTATAGATGAGGAAACTGAGGTGTATTAAGTGACTTGCTTACAGTCAACTAGTAAGTGTCTGAGATTGGATTTGAACTCAGGAAGATGAATATTCCTGACTCTAGCCACTTCACTGTGCTACCTAGAATCATAGTGCAGGTATATCTCAAAAAATGGAAATGATGCTAGAGGCTTTTTGCTTATTAAAGCAGTTTCTTTCATTTGAAGAAGAAAGGGGCACAGTAGATAGAGTGCTGAAACTGGAGTTAGCTGTGTGACCTTGGGCAAGTCACTTAACTGCATATCTTAGTTTCCTCAACTATAAAATGGGGATAATAATAGCAAGTTGTTGCGAGGACCAAATACAATTAATTATAAAATATTTACTACAGTGGCTGATGCATAGTGGAACTCTAATAAATGCTAGTTTCCTTTCATCCTTCCATTTTGGGGAGTTCTAATTCTTCATAATTCTCCCTTATGCCTAGCTAAAAATCACTTGTTTCTGGAGTCACATAGAATAAATAGATCCCATTTTTACATGACAGCCCTTGAGATAAATGAAGACAGCTAGTATCTGTCTTCTTTAATTCTTCTCTTCTGTATTTTTAGTTCCTTTGACCAATCATTATGTAGCGACACCATGATAAAGACTTCTGGCTTTGGAGTCCTTGGTTCACATTTTGCCTATCACTTATTATCTTGGTCAACTTGGCCAAATCACTCAAATATTTAGTTTCCTTACCTGTAAAATAAACAAACTGGAGTAGACGGCTTTTAAGGTGTATCCCAGCTCTAAATTTATGAAGTGCTGTTAAAAATGATGATAAAAATATCAATAATAGCTGGTCTTTATACAGCACTTGAAAGTTGGTAAAATGCTTTTCAAATATTATCTCATTTGATCTTCACAACCACTCTAAGAAGTTAGTACTGTTATTATATTCACTGGGAGTATTATAATCACTGGGAACTGAGGCAGACAGCAGATAAAGTGACTTGCCCAGAGTCACACAGCTAGAAACTTTTTGAAGTGGGATTGAACTCAGGTTTTCCTAATTTAATTACCTCTAATAACACAGCTTGAACAGGAAGGGACCTTAAAGGTCATATAGACTAAGCCCTTCATTTTATATATGAGGAAAGGTTAATTAAGTAACATGCCCAGTGTTAGAACTAGTATGTTATATAGAGATAAGATTTGAACTTCAATCTTCTCGTACATTATCCACTGTCAAGAGATGATGTGTTATGTCCTCTCTTCCTGTCTCAATCCTAGTCTTTTTAGGATTGGATGGAAAAGAGAATTCATGTTGGGGAACAGGGAAAGATAAGATTGGCTAGTAAAATGAAGGCCATATCACAAAAAGTTCTGAATGTTTAAAAAAAGAAATATATCTAAAAATTAACAGATCAATTGTTTGTGTAGCTCACGACATGGCTTCAAATGCCAGTTAAAGGACTAACCAATTAGCTTCAGCTCCTAATGCCAAACTAATGGAAGAGATCAAATGAATCCACAATACTGTTGTCTTCTCAAGTTAGACTGCAGAATTTGTGGTTTGAGCTGGTTATGACCACTTAAAATTTAGATAAACTGGAGTTTTTCCATAGGAAGTGATTAGGATGATTATGAATCTTGAAAGGAAAATGAAAAGCAGAGAAGGTCACTGTCCAGTTCAAGGCTAATTTCTAATTTGTCAATGCACTTCTTTAAATGTGGCATCCCAGAAACAAACACAATACTCTAGATGTTGTATGATCAGGACAAATTGCAAGGGAATTCTAGACACTATTCTAGACATTTTATTTATATTAATATAGTCAATAGAAAAAAAGAAAGTGAAGAGGAGTCAAGCATCCTAGGTTTGAATTAATGAATTAAACACTTGTTAGGCACTTAATGTGTTCAAAGTTATGTGCCAAATGCTGGTGATACAACTAAAAGAATAAGAGACCCTGCTATCATGAAGCTTACCTTGTAATGAATGTGACTGAGTTCTGCCAATAACTTTTTGTGTGATCATGGAAAAATCATTGAATTTTTCTAAATGTCAGATTCCTTATAGATAAAATTAAAGGGATAGACTAGACAACTTAGGTCTATCAGCTTTTTGGGCTATCATATTATATTTCTGACTCACATTGCATTTATGGCCACCAATCCCCCCTTATCTTTTTTTTTCATATACAGTTTGTTTCATATTCACATTCATAGCAATGTTTCCATCCTATACTGATGCAAGTATTTTTTGTCCATAGATAAGACAGAGAGATCATGAATATGACACATGTCTTTCAAATATCATGAGGTCAATAAGTGTAAAGATGAATTAATTTGTTCTCCTTGGCCCTGGAAGACAGAGCCAGGAATAAGGGGTAAACATTGCAGAAGCAAATTTAAACATGATATAAAGAAATTTTTTTTAATGATAAGAACTTTCCAAAAGTAAAACGAGCTACCTCAGGAGATTGTATGATCCCCATCAGCAGATGACCTCAAACAGGGGTTGAATGGCCATGCATCAGGATTTTTAGAAAGGGGATTCCCATTCAGGTGTGAGTTTGGTCAATGACTTTTGAGATTCCTTTTGCTTCAAATTGTGGGAAGAACTTTATGAAAATCAGAGTTTTCAAAAAATGGAATAAGCTACCTCCTGAAGTAATAAGTTCTTCATTACTGGCAATCTTCAAGAAAATGTTTTAAAATATTATTTGTGATAAATAGAAATAATACTATATGCACACATGTACTGTATTATTCTATATTTCTACTTACCACAAAGAACATGTTTTACAAAATTGTACAAAAACAATAGTTACATAATATGAGAGAGGGAGATGAGAAATATAGAATATGAAAATATTCTACAAAACTAGAAGGACATATTGCATTAGATTGTGATTAGACTAGACAACATCTAAAGCTTTTTCAAATATTATATATGGGCTTTTAAGGTAGTTTCTAAAGCATATATATATATATATGAGAGAGGGAGGATGAGAAATATAAAATATGAAAAATATTCTACAATACTAGAAACATTTGCATTATATCAGACTAGACAACATCTAAAGCTTTTTCAAATATATCATATGTGCTTCTAAGGTAGCTTCTCAGTCTCATATATATTTATATTTATATGAGAGACAGAGGGTGAAAATATAGAATATGGAAAATATTCTACAATACTGGAAGGGCTTATTGCATTACATTAGACTAGACAACATCTAAAGCTTTTTCAAATATTATATTATATGTGCTTCTAAGCAGCAGTCTTAAACTAGAGTCTATGAATTTAAAAATACTTTGATAATGACATATAATTGATTTCCTTTGAAATTCTCTATATATTATTTTATGCATTAACATTTTTAATTTGATAAAGGGAGATATAGATTTCACCAGACTGTAACAAAGAATCCATATTACCAAAAAGGTGAAGAACCCCAGATCTGGGGTAAATATTGACACAAAATAACAAACTTGTATGGCTATCAGAAGAAAAACTTTTCAGGGTGAACGATATGAGGTGAGATCTCTCAGGACAGTTGTGAAAATCCAGTCAGGCTTCATCTACTTCAGAATGGAGTAGACCTGAAGGTCTTTGAGAATTGATCCAAGGACATACTAAAGTCCCTTTCCTGCTATACTTTCATGACATCATTTTCTCCCTATTTCAATCAAATACGGGCAACTATGTACTTATTGGTCAAGTTCAATTTCTTGGGTAGTTCCCTCATTTAAAATGTAAGACCCTCACAATGAAGATGAGGGTCAGTGGTGGGAGGGATATTTGCATTAGGAATTTAAGTGTCAAACCTGTCCAGAAAGTTGCCTCCTCTCTTCAATTGCTGCTCGAGGGGTGGGATGCCTGATCTCATGACAACATACAATAAACTTTTGTTTTGCTCCTAAAGATCTCTCCAGCTTTTTTTTTTAATGGTGACCCCTCACCATTTCTGAGCCACACAAGGGCATAGGGTCCTAGGTGAGATTTCCTTTTGCTCTATATAGAGCAATCACTACTTTGCAGTCAATTTTCTTCACTGCTGGGAAGGACTGATCAGAAGCACTAGCACCAGAAAATCTTGGTATACATACGATTAGTGTGTATACACCAATTTCTTACAATTTCTAGCTGGGGGAGAAGATTGATCTATAAGGTGGCTCCAGATAAAACAGAAAGTTTACAACTAACCAGGTTTGTGTTCCTGAGACTATGATGCTTCTTTTACCACTGAGTGTTGAACAATAACTGGCTGCTGACAGCAGAACTCATCAGTTTGATGTTCGTATCACTAAGTTCCCATTCCCGTGACTGTTACAGTGGGGGATACAGGAACATCCATCTGTTGCTAGCAAATATGTGCTATAGATCAGCCTCATATGACACATAAGACCTCAATAATTAATGATAATTAGCACTTTACAGACAGGAACTAATTAGATAATGAATCTCCCTCCAAGCCCTCTTAGGTTAGTAAATGCCATTATCTCTGTATTTTGAAAATGCTCAAAGCGGGGAGCTTAGAGTGTAGTTAGGCCTTTATTCCTCTGTGCATTTTTTGGAAAATGTTTGTCTATTTAACTAAAGGATCTTGACTTTTTAATAACAATAAATTAAATACATTATGCCCTTTGCAGCTGCAAAGAACTTTCACATTCATTATCTCCTTTGATCTACCCAAGAACCTGGTAAAGGAGGTAAAGCATACATAATCATTTGTCCCATTTTATTGACAAGGAAACCGAGGCCCTGAAAGCATGGGAGATCAACTCAACATCATAGGAATTTAGAGTATATGAGCTTGGAACAGTGAGAGAGCTTAGAGTCATGGAGAGAGTAAACTTTGGAGCTGGGAAAACATGGGTTCAAGTCCCATTTAAAAATTTTACTGTCCTGTGAGAACTTGGGCAAGTCATCTAAACTCTTCATGTTTCAGGCCCGAGTGTCAAGAGTGTACCTCTGTAATTGGGAATGTATGTTCACTCATATTTTGAGTCTTTTGTGACCTCATTTGGGGTTTTCTTAGCAAAGATAATGGAATGGCGTGCCATTTTTTTCTCCAGCTCATTTTACAGATGAGTAAATTGAGGCAGCATTAAGATTCTGAGACTTAAACTTGGGAAGATGGGATTTTCTGATTCTGGACCTGGCATTCTATTAAATGTGCTACCTAACTGCCTTAATTGGGAATATTGAACAAAATGAATAAAAATACAATAGAACACAGATAATGTTAATATGTCAATGCAGGGATCATCATGCATCTTAATGGCCTCTTTCTTTTCTTTCTTTTTTTTTTTTTTGAGGCAATTGAGGTTAAGTGATTTGCCTAGAATCACGTAGCTCATAAGTGTCTGAGGAAAATATAAACTGATTTCAGGAACTTTGTGCTATCTACTGCACTAGCTACCTGTCTCATAAATACTTCATTGTTCAGTCATTTTAGATTTTTTGTAATTCCATTTCCCCCCCCCCATCCAAAGATGCCGAGTGGTTTTGTCATTTCCTTTTCCAGTTCATTTTACAGATGAGGAAACTGAGGCATACAGGGTTAAATAACTTGCCAAAAGTTACCCTGGTAATAAGCACTTGAAGCAGGATTTGAACTTACAACTATGAGTCCTCCTGAGTGCAGAACTGATGCTCTATCTACTGTAGCCCTTAGCTGCCTCCCCATTTCTATTTGAATTTGGAGGACTGCTTCTAGGTTACTCCCTGACACTCTTAAGTTGCAGAGAAGGGGCTGACCTTTACTGACAGTGAGCTCCTTCCCCTGGGAGCTCCTTCTACAAGTATAATCACAGGTCCAGTCCCTATCATATATGTAACAAAACCTAAGGGATCAACTTTAGCTTTTCTGTTATGAATCTGATTTCCTTGTCATCATTAAGATACTTCTGTCATGACTCTAAGTATTGCACTGAATTGATTTGGTCTAATATAATACTGATGATAAGATCACAGAACTCATGGATCTCAAGGCACTCTGGCTCCAATTACAAAATCGATATGATTGTGCATTCTGTGTTGGAAGGCAACTGGCTGGTCAGCTTTGAAAGGTTTATCTGCAAACTCCTCCCCAGACAGTTTTGGAGGCTTTATTTTGCAAATTAAATGAGAGTGCATTCATGGACAGATGTTCCATAGTCGTTTGCATGTTAACATCCAGCTGAAGTCAGTGGGAGTTTATGTGTGCAAGGATTACATGGCTGGGCAGAGAGTAAGAAAAACAGCAGTCAATTTGCTCCTTCCTGATATTAGCTTCCTCTAAAGCCATGGTCCTTGCCACAACCCCGAGGCTGCTGAATTCTGCCTGCCATATTCATGATTTTTTTTTTTGCATAAAGAATAAAGCGACAAAATAGATCAAATTGTCCAGGAACAGTCACTTATATAAAAAATGATTATTCTCTATTCAGGCAATTTATGACTCAACTCTTCAAGGTCATGATTGTTGTAATGCTTGGTTGTGTTTTTATCATAAAGCTGAATAAGATACATGAAAAAAAATTAACTTAGTTGAGTACTGGACAGCTTTTTAATGATGCTAATTACTTATATAGGATCACAGAATTATTAAATTAAAGCTAGAAGATGCCTTAGAAATGATGGCATCCAACCCTCTCTTTACAGGTAAGTTAATTGATATACATAGAAATGAAATGGCTTGCCCATGATCACATGATATCTGAAGCAGCATTTTAAATCAGTTCTTTCTGAGTTCAAGTATGGCTTAGAGAAATAAGATGAATTGTTCATAGTCTTATAATTGTTATAGAGTTAGGTTTGAACCTATATCAGGTTTCTTTTTACTACTGCAAAAAGCTTCTCTTTGAGATTTTGTTCTGCTTTGATCACTATAGATAAGCCAGAGGTATATTTGAACCTATCTATATAAAAACAATTATGGGAATCTCTTTCAGAATTAAAGTATTTCCCTTTGGCTACTATGAAGTGCAGTCTAAAAAAGTATATTCCAGGTGAAGATCCAGAAACATGACTTAAGCAGTTCAAAGGGAAAAGATTAATCTGCATATGAAGAGTTCAAATGGAATACTTGCCCTGATGAAATGAAAATCTCTGAAATACTGAGCATTATTGTGATGGACACACAAAAAAATGGCATAAATCATCATAGTGACACAAATCATCATCAAAGATATATATGACCAGAAAAAGTAAGCTGGTCATATCATGATGGCGAGGGATGATAGATGGACAGATCAAGGGCTGCTCTAGCACGAATAAAATATGAAAAGAACCAGAGGAATTCCTCTTTTTCACTGGAATACTCCTTTGTAGGAGATTTCTGAAGGATAAAAAAATGCACAGATATGCGTGGAAACCTTAGGATTTGGAGGGGGAGCCTTATAGATCATTTTGTTCCAAACATCTCATGGGGATTACACTGAGTTCCAACAACAGGAAATGGCTTCTCCATGACCATGAACATGGGAAGCAGAGGAAGCATTCCAAGATTTCAAACTCTCTGCTTTTTTCACTGATGGCTTGTGCCAATAGTGTTAATAGTTATATTGACAAGGACACAGATCCAATCAAATATAAATATACTACTATTGTTATGATATTAAGGTAGAAGATAAGATCATAGGGTTTAGAAAAGAGATTTTAGGAACTGGAAACAAGTTTGGGGCAAAGAAGTTTGATTGAAAGGAAGATTAAATAAAGCAAGAGAGGGAAGGAGGAGGATAGGAAGTCTTATGGCAGGTTGTAGGTAAATTCACATTAGAAATTGTCAAGTTCTTTGCATCTTCCTATCTCGGACCAACTAGAGAGTGCTTTTAGGAGGATGAGTGGATAATAGCAATATTAGAAGGAACTTCTGATAGAATTAAGGATGTTTTACCCACAGAGGAGAAAAGTGAGGATTATGCAATTGATGCTTTAAAGTATTTGAAGGGAGAAGAAGGATTAGATTTGTCCTGCTTGGCCACAGAGGAGAGAACAGCTAGCAGCGGGTGGAAGGTATTTCTGAGAGGCAGGTTTTAGTTTGATAGGAAAAAAAAAAAACAGGGAGGGGGATACTTCCTGAGAATTAGACATCCCTAAAGTAGAATGAGTTGCATCTGGAAATAGGGAATTATTTCTCAGGTGGGTGCTAATTGACTGCTTAGTGAGGATATTGTAAAGGAATGTCTATTGGCATATGAAGTAGACTTGATAAATGCCCTCTGCAGTCCCCGACAGTACTGAGAAACCAGGATTCTATGATTCTAAGAGAGAATTAAGAATCACTCTTGTTCTCAGGTACAGGCAATATTAACCACAGTTCATTACATGTACACGTTAGGCCGAATACTGCCAGTCAAACTCAATTAAGTCCTGAGTTAAATAACTGGCAGTTAGAGAAGAGGATGGTCACTTACGTCATCACCAGAGTCTCATCCCCTGGCTCACTTAGTAATCCATCCACGAAGACAGAAGTACTAGTGAAATTATGTGTGCTCCAGGTATGACCTTCATCAATGCTGAACCTAGAGAAGGAGAGAGAAAAGGGAAGTGAGAAGGAAAGAGAAGGAAAAAGAGAGAGGGAGGGAGGGAGGAAGACAGAGAGAGACAGAGAGAGAAAGAAAGAGAGAAGAGAGAAGAGAGGAGAGAGAGAGAGAGAGAGAGGAGAGAGAGAGAGAGAGAGGAGAGAGAGAGAGGAGAGAGAGAGAGAGAGAGAGGAGAGAGAGAGAGAGGGGGGATAATAAAAGGCAAAGAGGCAGAGAGTAAGACATGAGGAAAAAGAGGGAAATGGGGGAACACAGAGAAAGATATAGAAACAGAGAGAAGGAGAGAAGGAAGGAGGGAGGGAGAAAAGAGAGAAATGTCACATTTACTTGTCACATCTGATCTCACTATGCAGGGGTATTCCTTAAACAAATAGCACAAGAACATTTGCATCTATGTGTGCATGTTTCCTTTTTCCATTTGTTGAGTAAAATGTCAACCTGACAAAAGAGGACTCCAGGTACCTACAGATCTAGTCACATTTCCTAAAAGTCAGCTGGGTTTGTCTAGTCGTAAGTATTTTAATTAACTAAATGTCATCCCAGCGCTCCCACCCACCAGCCCCACTCAGATGCCTGTGGGGAAAACCAGGCGGAAAATGTACCACTGACAACTGGCAGCATTCCTAACAATCTCTGGATCTTGTCAGATGATAATTATAATAATAATAACTCACTATAATATAATGGAAGTGGTGTTGTGAGAAACACACACACACACACACACACACACACACACACACACACTCATTCATATAAGTCAGGGAACTTGGGTTCTTGACCTAGCTTTGGAACTTCATATCTGTATGCCTTTAGGAAAGTGATTTCTGTTCTTTCAGACTCATTTTCCTTATTCATAAAAGGAAGAGAATGGGACAACATGATGTCTAAGATCCCTTCCATATTTTAAAGTTCTATGTTTCTACAACATGCATGCCTTCAGACTATAGCTGTAAATTTAAAGGAACTCCTGTTGGAATAAGGATTCATGTTTTCTTATGGGCCCTAAGTGCTTCCCATGATATGTTCTTATTGTCTGTTAGCGTTACTGCCCAAACCATTTGATTCTCTTTTTAAGGACTGATGGAAATTTCAGGTCTTCCCCCGACTCTTTCCATAAAGAGACATATTTTAGACATGATAGAATGTAGAGTTGGAAAGACTTTAGAATACAGATCCATAACATTATTAGAGCTGGAAGAGATCTTAAATACAGACTATAAACTGTCAGAGCTAAGAAGGGAACATAAACACAGACTATCAGTGTCAAAGCTGGAAGACATCTTAGAAAATTGAACATAAAACATTAGAATTGGGAGAGATCTTAGAACACAAAATATAATAATGCTTTAACTGGAAGACCCCTTAGAAAAGAGATCATAACTAGTTAGAGCTGGGAAATTAGAACACTGAATATACAGTGTTAAAATTGAAAGTGAACTCAGAACACAACATAACATTGAAGCCAGAAGTCATCTTGCAACACCATAGATTGTCAAGGCCAGAAAAAAATTTAGAACAGAAGGCTAGAATTGAAAATGACCCTAAAGATCATTTAGGCCAACTCTGTAATTTCACAGATAAGAAAATTGAAAGCCTGGTGATGTTAAATCACTTATCCAAGGTTAGTTACATAGCTACTTAGAGGAATTGATAGACCAACCAAACATTTGGTTGCTCTTAATGGTCAGATACAGCCTAGGATCAAAAGTCACTGGGAAGAAATAAATTAACAGTTTACCCCTTCTTCTGTCCCCTTTCCCCAATTTCCACAATCCATATTAAGTGTACTCTCTCTTCTGTAAAGAAGAAAAGCCTTACTTGAGTATTTTCAAGGGGATGGAGGTGTCTTTGATAGCCACAATCACTCCACCGTGATCCAGGTACAGAATGTGGTGTTCCTCTTCAAAGACCTAGAAATCAGGCCAAAGAGAATCACTGAACTGAAGCATTCATCTTAAAAGGCAGTAGCAAAATAAATTGCAATTGGAAGCCTATAAACTATTTCAACTATTTATTTTTCAAAGAATAATTAGCAATAGCAACAACAAAAAAAGTTCATGCCTTTAAAAAAAATCTTAAAAAGTATTTCAAAGAACTATAGCCTTTTGGAATTGTAGGGGAGCTATTATTTATGATTGCTTTAAAGTTATCTCTAGCTAAGGTATTTCACAGTTGATATCTATATTATATACAATACAATACAATGATTGAAAGATGTGAGAAGAGAAGATCTTATGGATAAAAGTTTCCTTCAATAGCATAAAATTCTGCCCTTATGTACCAACACTGAAGTTGTATAAGCAAGGTCTGGATAACTCCTTCCCTGTAAGCTCAATAACAATCCTTTCCTGCTTCAGGTAATGATTTAATAAGATTCCTCAAAGATTCTACTTTATGGTGATTTCAATTAAATCCCAACTTGATGAGGACTCCCAAAATTAACACCACCATTCTAGAATTAGAAATGATCTCTTCTTCAAGATGTAAACTTTAAGAGAGTGTATAGTAAAGTAAAGTAAGTATAGAATAATAATTGGCCTTGGAATTAAGTTCTGATTCATTATCAAGTCATGGCCACTTCCCTTCTTGGGAATTATTGCCATCTGATAAGGAATTTTTAAATTTTTTCCTGTTCTAACATTCTAATTGTTTAAAGACTCCTTCTAGTTTCAACAATCTATATTATCCTAGGGTCCTCCCAGCCCTGGCATTCAGCAATCTATGTTGAAATGTCCATTCCAGCTCTTACCTTTTATATTTTAACATTTTTAAATAACTTGTTAAGATTCTAAGTGAAGTATTTCAGCATGGAAAAGGGAGATTGTGGATGGAGTTCAGTCTTTGTCTTAAAGGTCTAAATGGCAGTTTCAGGGCTTAACAAATATGTCTTTAATTTTCTGAGGTCATTGGTCCCAATCATCACAGTAGGCAACCACCTGCATTTCAGTTTCCTGTTTTCTTCCTATGGGAGTTCTAGTGAGACACGAACTTCAGCAAAAAAAGATTATATATGCGCAAGCACACTTCAGGTTGTAAAATGCCCCATAAATACAATGTGCTGTGTTTTTTGTGATTAACATCTCCTATCAGTTGATAATATAACATATTTCTCCAATGGCTTTCCTAGTAAGAGCTACAAAAGGAAGATTTTCAATCTACCAATTCTTTCTGTCAGCTGTCTAAACTTTACTATAGAATAAAAACCTTTGAAAACATTTCCATTGCAATTCTTTTTTCTTAGACTTTAGGAGAGTTTTGTGTTTTGTTTGTTTGGTTTTTGCAAGGCAATGGGGTTAAGTGATTTATCTAGTGTCACACAGTAAGTGTCAAATCTTTGAGGCTGAATTTGAATTCAGATCCCCCTCATTCCAGGGACAGTATTCTATCCTCTGTACCATTTTCTTAGACTTTAAAAGAAGTATATGATCCTGAGCTTTATCATTGATCTCAAATGGAAAATATTTCCACTATTGTTTATCTTATGATACATCTAGTATTATTGAACTTTGAGGATTGTTAAGTTAACCAATCAACAGACATTTATTAAGCTCTATATGTGAATCAAGAAGCATTTGTTAAGCACTATGTGAAAGGTATTTTTAAGTTAAAGAAGATTAGCTGAGCCATATAAGATTTCCATGGATTCATAGCATCTCAGAAACTAAAAAAAAAAAAATCTTGGAAATCATCCAGCCCAACCTATAACTAAGCAGGATGTCTAATCTAAAGCTAGGTCATTCCAATTCTGATTAAAAATCAGCAATAGTGAGGATTCATTGTGGTAGTTCACTCCCTCATTGAACAGCTCTAATTGTTTGGAAGTTTCTTTTTGCATTATGATGAAATATGTCTAACTTCACAGACTATGGATAGGGGGCAAAGTTGCAAGTGGGGACTGACACTTATCCACTTATTTATATTAGAAAAAGTGCCAGCTTAGATGCTTATGACCAACAGATATGTGTAACAGAGCGAGGCAATTCCAAATTAAGCATGTATTACTGGCCAGGAAAGATGTATTCTTATGTAGATGCCTCATTTTCAAGGTAACATAAAAGCAAAGTTGTGGTGACAATTATTGAAGGAACAAAAGCCACGTACAACCCCCAAGGAACTGGTTTACAAATATTACTGAAAGCTTGAGATTAAGAAAGAAAACATGTCAGCAGCCTATTTAATTTTCTTTGGCTGAGTTGTCTCTGTGGCTGATAAAGAAAGTGGAAGATGATGAAGGATTGTGAGAAATGACAAAAGCCAAGACACAATGTGGTGAGTCCAAAAACTAGTTTCAGTCCCTTTTGAGATAATGGAAAAAGAAGGAGATAAAGAAAAAAGAAGACAATGATGAACCAGACTGTCACTGATCTCACTCACATGCGATATTACAATAAGTTAGTATTTCCCCTCACAGGTTACTCTATAGTCAGGAAATCTCTATAAGATGACTTTAGATGTATGGATCAATAAAATTCCTTAAAGCTAGTAAAAATGGATTTTACTTGCCCCAGATGGCTGCTGATATAACCCAGGAGAGTAAAATTTGTGCAAAACAAAACTACTACTGATGTGTGCTTCACATTTGAAGAACCAAGAACAAACCTTTAGAACAGTGGTTCTCAAAGTATGGTCTAGAGAATCCTGGGGATCTCTGAAATCCTTTTAAAGGGTCTACAAATTCAAAAATAGTTTTTGTTTCCAATATGGTAAATGTCTATAAATATAACCCAGATAAACAAAAATGCTTTGGAGAGATGCTCGGTAATTTTTAATAGGATAAAGATACTGAAAACAAAAGTTTGAGAATCACTGCTTTAGAATTTGCTAGCTTCATTTACTATTTATACAACTTTAAGAACATAAGCCATATATGGTGATAACAAGCCATTTCAAAAAGTATTTAGAGGCAACATCCAACCAGAAATCAGAGCCACTCCATAGATCAAGTATTATAAAAGAAGATTTTTTCAGTGTAGGAACATCCTGCCCCCAGATATAGGGAAAAACTGATGAAAAGGATATTGATTTTGATCGGCATTAAGAAAGTGAGAAGGGTACCTTACCACTTCTGAAGGGATCTACAATAAGTATGTTTCAATAGTTCACTGATGAGCATGTTGGGGGCACTGAGATCAGAACAAAAAATTTCAGTGGTCTCATCATTTGTCCATTTTAACACAAGTATACAACGTCACCAGGAATTATAAGAATGACTTTACATCCTACCAACCTCCTGATGTTTATGTGTGAACTACTCCTTTCAACTGACTTGTATTTTGGAGTTTGTGAGGATGGCAGGGGGAGCTGTAGGCACTCATAATCAGGATATATCTTAGCTGAGAAAGAAGCGAAAGTAAGCTTACCGCCTATTTACAACTTCAGCCTAAAAGAATACTGACAGAAATAAATTAAATTATGATGCCTAAATTCACTGCCAAGACCTTCAACAAATTGACATGGTTTTGCTGAGAAATATTGATATTTGTAGAACACACAAATGAGTAGATTGATGGAAAGCTACTTCATACCTAATTGGGGACAGTTTATACAACTTGCTTATTTACAAAAGTCCTGGAAGCTTTTAGAGGTCTACAAAAATCTGCTGGACATAGGGGCCAGCAAATAGAGTTCATAACATGTAGACTATAGGTAAACCAATGGACTTTTTGAAGATTAGATAAGACTGATGAGCACTCATGAATGAATAATTGAAAAATGCATTTAAACAATGCTTGTTGTTGTGTATAAAATACTTATTATGTACCAAACATTATTAAGCATTGGAGGAATAGAAAAGCAAAGTAGCCTCTGTTGGCAAGGAGCTTATGCTCTGAGGAAGCAACACAAACAAGTTTCAGAAAAATGAAAAGCGCATAGTAGCAGTAAAGTAGACAGAAATACATATTCCCTAATTTCATTTCTTCAGAAAAAACCCATATGTTTGATCTTTAGCATTTCACAGTGCCAAAGATTGGCACTTTGAAGATAAGATGATTCTTTTCTGAATCTTCAATATCTACAAGATTAAACTACAATATTTATGGAATCATAATAAAATAATATACTATGGGGTACAATCCTGTAGGATAAGTTGCCCAGGAGCTGCTATCTGGGATGTTTGGACACTGAATTGGAAGCAGGATCAACGATCTTGACTATGTTGTCATTCTTAGAGCTCTTCGACTTAATTGCTCTTGAGGGTCAATCAGTTAACAGTTGAGATTGGTGACAGTAGGCAAGATTAGCCCTTTTTCCACAATAATTTTTCCTCTCAATGATAATTTAAGGCTGTAAGTGTAGGACCTGTAGCTTGGTTAAGTCATTGCTATTTCTAAGGCTCATGATTTAAGATTATTGACTTATCTCTGTCAGGGTTGTAGGGAACTAGTTGTGGAGGTGATGGTAGTGCTTTGATTTTACAAGCAGATGTTACCTCAAGTCTCTTTTTCTGGGGTATCTTGTTGCTTTAACTAGATTGGCTTGTTTACCCTCTAAGCAAAAAAGCTTCCAACCCATATAGCAAAGACTATCTGAACCAGGCAGTGACTCAGAAACCGACATCTCAAAGGATGATTTATCTATGAACTGTATCCCAATGACCAGTTCAAGTGTCTAGAGAGAACTGAATCCAGAGAAAGCACCTTTTCTACCTAGAACTTTAATCATGAAGCCTCCTAGTTTGGCTGAATAGTAGGGTATAGAAGCAAGAATGATTTCCAATGAAATGGAAAAATAGATTGGGATCAGATTATACACTGGTTTTAATAATCAAACATAAGAACTGCTATTTTATTTTAATGGCAATAAGGAATCATGAAGCTGAGGAAGGGTGTCAAAGGACTAGATCTGTTGACCTTTATATAATGTGGACCTTGTAATTGCATAGGTTCATTGATGCACATGTTAAGTATATGACATTTTAATATTTTATTTTTTAATGACCAAGTTATTTTGCTTTATATTAGCATCCTGCATATGTTATTTGCTGGTCTGTTAATTATTCATAATTTTAGCTGTGCATATATTATTATTTCTTCATTTTAAAAACTATTTTATAGGCCTACTGCTTTATTTGACTTGCTGTTACATATTGCTTCGGTGCTATTAACATGAGTGAACTGCTGATATGCACATGCATTATATCCTGCAAAGTATTATCAACTTGTAGTCACGGTAGTCTCATATTGAGTAATTATTTAGATTGTAGTATGTTTATTGCATGTTTTGTCTAAAGTGGGCTGGGATAATTCTTGTTATATAAAGTATTAGTGTTTAGGATGATGCCATATTTCTAAATGTCAAATGCACTGCAACTGACTTTTCAAGAGACTTTAAAAGATTTCAAAACCTGAGGAGGAATGTAGCCCATGTTTGGGGTCAGTTCATTGTTGCTGGTAGATAATGTCTGATATTAATTTCCTTGCTTTCTTCCCATCCTAGAAGAGAATTAGAAACTCTAAAAGAAGGTTTCACACAGGTTCATAATGTTGGGAGGAGAAGCTAGGACATGCTTGATTTGACTGAACAGGAGATGGAATAAAACTTTGAGCTGAAGACTAAAGAGTAAAGTTAAGGTGGCTGACCCTGAATCATGACTGAGAGTTCCATAACATCTTCCTTTCATGGATTAAAATAATTGTTTAATTTAATAAACTTAAGTCATTTCTTAACCATAGATAATAGCTTATTCATCATTTTTTTCTCATTAAGAAAGAGTACTTTAAATCTAAAGTTTATCTTTTCCTTTAAGTTACAGGTAAGAAAGATTGATCATAAATGTTTCATTATGAGATATGTTCTTATTAATGAAGTTTATAAGACAGTGACTAAGTCTAGCAAAAAGAGAAAGAAAGGAGTTCAATCCTTCGGCATAAAACAATAGGATTTTCATCCTTTTTTGAGGTTCTTGGCAAAAGAAAGAAAATAATGGAATATTGATTTATAAATGTTTTACAAACTTTCCCAAAATGCAGAACCAAATTAATTTCATATTCTTTCTTTGTTCTAGGCTAGAAGATTGCAAAATATTTTGCTACATGAGCCAAGACTGGGTTCAAAAATCATGTTGCTTCATTCATTTCTTCCTCTCTTTCTCTATGCATACACAATAGAAATTCTGTGTAAGGGTATAATTGAAGATTTTATCCAGGGAATAGAAACTACCTGGCAAGAGGGGAAAAAAGTTATGACTGGTCCTGACCAATAGTATTCACATTCTAAAGATGGGAACCAGAAGTAGGAGTAATCTCTCATCTTTTGCTTCAAAAGTTATATCCAGACCGGAAGAGAAGATTATATAAAATGAAACTTGTGTCCTATTAGCCTCATCATTTTGAGGATAAAATGAAATAATGAGTGTCAAAGTGTTTTATAAGTGAAAAATACTGTCTATTTATACTTATAATAATTATGGAGGCAGTTTGGTACAATGAAACAAATAACATTTATAAAATAAGAAGACATGAGTTTTTAAATACTGGTTTTATCACAACCTACCAGTCGTATGACATGGGACAAACTCAATGAATGTATATTGAACTCACTTGCTTTATTTGCAAAATGAGGAGTCAGATTAAATAACCTCTAAGAATTCTTCCTTTTTAAAATATGTGATCCTATGATTATGAGGAATAATCATTAAAAATTCTATTCTTGTTGATATGGGATAGGGATAGAAAAGTGAGTACAAATACAGTAGAGGGAATAGGGGAGGGAAGAGAATAATCACATATTAAATGCCAACTATATGGCAGACATTTTGCTGAGCAATTTACAGATATTGTCTCATGTGATCCTCAGAATAGCCTTGTAAAGTAATTGCTATTATTATCCCCATTTTATTGAAGAAGAAAGAAATATCCAAAAGTTAAATGATTTGACTATGGTCATAAAGCTAGTAAAAGTCTGAGCTTTGGTTTCCTTGGAATGCTTGGAACCTAACCCTTCAGGAATTGCAGATTTAGTTTTTTTTTTTTTTTTTTTTTTTTACCACCACCATCAGGCTACCCTATCTCTTACTTTCAGGAAGCATGACAGAACACTGGAGTTAATACTTAGGCTAGTGTCTTCCTCACCACTTACTAGCTATGCAATCTTGGACTAGTCCTTCTACTTCTCAATATTTCAATTTTCTTATCTATAAAGCATAGATAAGAATCTTTGACTTTTCTACCTTACCAAGCAGTTTGTAGGAAAACACTTGATAAAAGTGAAAAGTATTTTAGACATGTGAAATAATATAAATATTCAGTGATAGTCTCACTAAGAAAGGTACAATATGTGAAGGCAGTTTTGAAAGACAAGGCATTTAGAATAATGGTAAAAACAACAACAACAACAACAACAACAACAACAAAAGAGATCCCAAATACAAATGGACTGAATTTCAGTCTGTCTCATGTCTTCCTTAATGAGACATTTGAAAGGAAAAAGAAAAAAATATGGGGCAGAGATTTTTGTGGTAGTAGTTGTATTGAATTTCATCTGTCCAATTTATTTCCATTTTTTCTGGCTTCAGTGCAGCTCTCTGAATCAGAAAGGCAGCAATACCATCAAATCCAGTTGCAGCACAGTTCACCAGAGATTTGGATGCTAGATTAGAGCTAAGTGGAGCAAAAATAAACTTGCTATTCAGCTGGCTTCATTCAAACAGATGTTTATCCAAACTAAGCTGTATGTATGGGAACACTTTTGGACAAAACAGAGGATAAAAAAAATCTTGCAGGAACGCATGGGATATTTTCAGGATGGAATGTAAAGAAATGAATGAAAATGCTAATTGGATGTTTGGGTTTTTTTGAATTTTAAGTTTGTTTCAGACTGTTAAAGTTGAGAATCCCAGAGGTGAAAGCAGACAACTGTACAGGAAAAAGAAGGCAACATGAAGCTGTCAACAAATATGAATGATCTCCCCTACCTAAGGGGCGCATCAGGATACTTCTTTGATTCAGTTCAATTTGAATCAATTCAATTTGACAAACATTAAAGAAGTAATTTGGGACAGCTGAATGACACAGTGAATAGATTATTGAATCTGGAGTCAGGAAGACTAATATTTCTGGGTTCAAATCTGGCCCCAGACATTGACCAACTTGTGACTCTGGGCAAGTCATTTAATCCTGTTTGCCTCAGTTTATTCTTCTGTAAAATGAGCTAGAGAAGGAAATGAGAAACCGCTCTAATATCCCTACTAAGAAAACACTAAATGGGATCATAAAAGCAGACTGAACTAAAACAAGTGAAGAATAACAATAAAAGAACTTTGACATCCCAAACAGTGAGGTGACAGATGGTAGTGGGGAAACTAAAACAGGCTACCAACCCCTAGAAGAAATAAAAATATGTACATAGACAAATAAAAGTGAAATATCTGCACATTAAATACAAAACAATTTGGGGAGAGTAATAATGACAATGGGTGGTTGATGCTGTCCACTGAGTATTGATTTGGCCCTAAGTATAGTTGTGATGGAACTGTGGAGTAGTTAATCAATATGTGGATTAGGACCTAGATCTGTTTACAGTAGATCTTATAACACTATCCAGTAAATAAAGGATTATATGTGATCTTGTATGAGAGGGAATGAAGGATAGGCTACTTATGAAGTAGTCATAGAATAGAGCTTCTTAAACCTTTTCCATCCGAGAGCTCTTTTCACCAGAGAAATTTTTATACAACCCCAAGTATACATGTATATAAAATAGGTATACAATCAGACAATATTTTTCTGATAGTAGATCATAAAAAAATTAAGACAATTCTTTGGTCTACATATAATTTTACCATTAAATAAAGATGAAAGAAAATTTGTATACTAAGAAGATGGATGTACTTGTTTATTCTACATAAATAATTAAATCTTGTGATTCCTTTTACTGTTGACAAATTTTTTGCAATCTTATATGGGATCCATAGGTTAAGAAGCTTTGCTGTAGAGTATACAATGATAATTAGGAGGAAGTATAAGGAAGCCCATCTATTTGTAGACTTTTTGAAAGGTCTCCAGGAAAGACATGCATATGCATATCCTTGAAATAGAGTCTATGTCAGATTCCTAGGGCAGGATTTCTAAAGAAAAACAGCTATCTCTATTTTTTTTTTCAGGAAGCATAAGATCTCAGATCTAGATCCCGAATGCACCCCCAAATCCATCTAGTCCAATCCCCTTACTTTACTGATGAGAAAATTGAGGTACCCAGAGTAAAAGACTACAAAAGTATCAAAGTTGTAGAAAGTTTGTAGAAACTTGAAGTTTCTGCAGCCCTTTCCTCCTCTCTATTTTTTTTAAAGCCTCAGCAATATGGCTTCTAATCTCACCATTCTGCTCTTCTCTGCAAAGATATCAATGATCTTTTGATTGCCTAATCTAATGGCCTCTCCTCAGTCTTCATCCTTCTCCAAATCCAGCATTTGATATAATTGACTTTTCTCTCTTGGATAATTTTTCCTTTCTTGGTTCTTGTAACCTTATTCTTTCCTGATTCTATTCTTCCCTTTCCTTTGCTCATTCATCATCTATGTCATATACTTGTGCGTTTACCCTAAGATCCTCTCCAGGGTCCTTTTCTTTTTCTCTCCCTATATTCTCCCAGTTGGCAGTTAGGGGATGCAGTAGATAGGGCCTGGACCTGGACTTGGAATCAGCAAGACTCATCTTCTTAAGTTCAAATCTGACTTCAGACACTTACTATGTGAACTTGCACAAGTTACCCCTATTTACTTCAGTGTTCTCATCTGTAAAATGAACTGGAGAAAGGAATGGTAAATCACTCAAGTATTTTTGCCAAGAAAATCCCAAATGGGACCGTGCTGATTTGGACACATTTGAAACAAATCAACATCATTCTTCCTGGTGGTGATTTCAACAGCTCCTCTGAGTTAAATTAAGATTTCTTTGTCAGTGACTATATATCTAGATTTTATCTGTCTTCTGACATCAGTCACACATCATAGATTTCTTACTCACTGCATGTTCTATAGACATTTCAAACTTAACATGTTTGAAATGAAATTTCATGAATCAAAACTCTCCATACCTTTGTATATCTTTGAAGGGCTTTTCTTCCTAATTTTTGCCTCTTGGACTCCTCTTTCAAAGCTTTTTCCTAAAAAAAATCTAGCTTATGCTTCTTTTCTCAATGTCTAGTGTCTTCCTCCCAGCCCAGAAATTATATTGTGTGTGTGTGTATATGTGTGTGTATGTGTGTGTGTGTGTGTGTGTGTGTATAGTATTTCATTTCCTAATTTCATGCTGCTTCCTATTAATAGAAGGCAAGCACTGTGAGAGCTGGAATTGTTTCCCTCTTTGCACTTGTATCTTATGCACCTGGCATATAGTATAGCATATTAAATGCATACCTAATGAATGAATCAAGGTGCAGTTGGACAAGAGTAGGCCTTGAGACTCAAAATCCCTCTCTTTATTTCCTATGTCTGTATGTGATTAAGGTGTTGTGTTGAAAAAATATGGAAGGTACTGGGACTGTTGCCATGATTGGGTGAGAGGAAGCAGCCACTTAGGCATAAGAGATCCGTAACAATAAGAGAGGCTTCCCTGTTCAACAGAAAGGGCACTGAATTTGGAGTTAGGAGACTGGGTTTGAGTTTTGGCTCTGTCATTTACTATGCTATGACTTTGGGTAAATCATCTATTTTTAAAGGGAGCACTAATTTCCTCTTCTGTAAAATTATGGGGCAGAATTATATAACCCCTGAGGTTCTTTCCAATTCTAGATCTCTGATTCTGTAATTAGAATTTCAAGCAAAGAATATAATGTCTCCATTTGAAAAGGCCAGTAAGGTTCCTCATTTATTAAAGACTAAGAAAGAATGGAAAAGAATAGAAAGCGCTCTAGTCAATAAGACCTGAGTTCAAGTTTTCCTCTGAGATATATAGTGTGCTTTTCAGTTGTGTGACTCTAGGCAACTCCCTTAATGTCTTAGTGACATTAAGGTTTTAAAAATTGGAAGGAAGCTCAGTGGCTATATAAAAGGAATCTCTCCTATAAGATACCCAACAAATATTCTCTACCAAATGCTGGAAAAATTATGTTCTTGGGTCACTTTTGGATGGTAGACTTCTTGCTTCCGGATAGCCAATAAGGCAAACCTCAATGCCCAAAGTCAAGGGAGAACTATGACGATGAACGCAAAATCTGTTCCTCTTGTCTTAAATCGGAATGGCTCTCTGCAACTCTAATGCTTTCTTTTTGAAAGTAGACATATGGCATGGCAGGGTGTCAGATAGATCTTATTGGGCCTCTGGGGCCAATGTGTTTTGGTATCCAATCATTCCCTGCAACACATCACCTACACCTTAGAAAACTTAATTCTGCTTTACTACAGTTGCCTCTCACATCACTAGTGATGCATGTGTGTGGTACAGGATTTTGTTTTAACCTGGAATTTCCATGTGTCATGGCTGTATATTTATGAGAGCAGTTTAACTCCAGAGTTATTGCTCTTATATGCCTCTGACTTTATGAGCACAGGTTAATGCACTCCAGACCGATTATTCATTACCATCAGGATAGAAAATAATCTTAAGTCATCTAATCCCAGCCTCTCCATGTTTCCAGGACAGCATCCATATAGTCTCATATGGCTTCCCTCTGTTTACAATTTAATTCTTTCTAGGAATGAATCCCTTATTATCTGATAGTCACCAAACCTTGAAATTTTAAGTTGTCCTTGTCTCTTTCACATCCACTCATTTGACAAGCACTATCCTACATAATTCCATAATATCATTTATATTTATCCATTACTCTCTATTTCCATGGTCACACAAGGAAGTTCAAGTCCTTATCACCTCTCTACTAATTGGGAATATATGGTGTCCCCACTTTCTATCTTTCTAATCCTCCCTTCAAACAGCTGCTAAAATATGTTTTTCTAAGATACAGATTTGAATGTCATTCTGTTTATCAAAAACCCAGAAATTTTCAGTAGCTAAGTTATTAACATTTGATCATTGTAAGCTCTCGTTGTTACTGGATATAATATTCTCTTGGTTCTGCTCACTTTACTTGGTATCAGTTCACACAAATCTTCCCAGGTTTTCTAGAATCATCCTTCTTGTCATTTCTTATAGTATAATAGTAGTAGCATATAATTGGGCAAAGTATCACTTAATAACCTTAAATTTCATCTTTTTTGGTGGTGCATTTTTTATATTGGCATTTTGTGGTTTTTTTAAGTCATTGGTTTATTTTATTATTATTATTTATAAAATCAACCCCTGGTTTTATTTATTCAATTTTTCTTTTGTAACTTTTAATTTTATTAAACTCTCCTTTGGTTTTTAGGATTGCCAATTTGGTTTTTAGGTGGAAATGTTAAATTTGTTCTTTTTCTAGTTCTTTAAAATTCCATGACCAGTTCATTAATCTGCTCTTTATTTTATTGATATAAGCATTTAGAGATATAAATGTTCCTCTAAGTAGTTCTTTGATGGTATCCTGTAAATACTGATATACAGTTGACATTTTAAAAATTGAAATTATCTATTATTATGAGTTGTTCCTATTTCCATTCAGTTTTCTTTAAATTTTTCTAACTTTTCTAAAATTCCTTTCATTTCCTTAATTTCATTCTTCTTTATTTTATCAAATCTTCTTTAGATTTATCTGGTTCTGGAAGAAGAAAATTAAGGTCCCCCACTTATATAATTTTACCATTGTTTCTTCCTTAAGAAAATGGATAATTTACAATATGGTGCATATATATTTGATGTTGATATGTCTATGGTAGTTTAAAAAGCGAAATATTGTTTCCCTAGTTATCTCTTTTAATTAGATCTATTTTCACTTTTGCTTTGAGATCATGGTTGCTACTCATGTCTTTTTTTTTTTTATTTCAGCTAAAGCATAACAGATTCTGTTCTTTTAGTCTGTGTTTGTCTCTCTGGTGCAAATGTGCTTTTTATAAATAAGGTATTGCTGGATTCTGGCTTCTATTCCCTTCTGCCCTCTCTTTCAATTATATGGGTGAGTCTGGCCCATTCACATTCATAGTTATGGTTACTAATTGTGTTTCCCTTCATCGTAAGCCCTCCCATTTACCTTTTTCTCTCTCCCCTTTTCTCTGTTTCTCTCTCTCTCTCTGTCTCTCTGTTTCTCTGTCTGTATCTCAAACACACACACACACACACACACACACACACACACACAGACAGACACACACACACCCTCTCTTTCTTTCTATTTCTGACTCTCTGTTTCCCATTACCCCCTCCATTTCTCCTTCATTGTAAAAGCTCTTTTTGTGTCTCTTTTACTAACATAATTTTAGTTCATTTCTTCTCTCCCTCCCCCCTTTTCTTCTCTATCTCCCAGCAATTACTATTCAATAAACTCCAGTGGTTTTCTATTGCCTAGATCCCTCCTGACTTCCAGTCTTATAACATCTCATGCCCAAACACATGGACAGTTCTCTTATTCACTGTTTCTCCAACAAGGTACTTCATGTCTTGATTCAGGGAATTTTCTCAGGCTATCTACCATATCTGGAATCCTCTCTTTGATCTGCTTCTCCTATTGATCAACCTGACTTCCCAACAAAAATCCCACCTTTTAGAGAAAGCCTTCCCCAGGTCCTGGCCTCTATTAATAGTTCCTATTCATCCCATATATAGCTTGAGTTACATATTTGTTTTATATATTGCAAATTGTTTCCTCCATTAGACTGTAAGCTCCTTGAGGGCAGGAATTGTCTCTTACCTTTTAAAAAAAATTATCAGCATTTAGCACAGAACCTGGCACTGTTTAATAGACACTTAATAAACATTTATTAAATTGAAGTGAAGTAAGCAATGGAATTCTTACTGTGTGGTTCCAGAGATTCTGAATTTAAATTTCAACTTGGCTACTAAGGGTAGTTTTTTTAAACCCATTAGTCTTATTTTCCGCAATTGAAAATACGGGGTTTGGACTAGAAATTTTCTAAGATCCCTCTCAGCTTTAAATCATACAATTGCTTGAGGGGTCATGAAGCCCTTGAGAGGAACCTCTCATTAACCAGAAGTTGTTGGAAAACTTCCTAAATTGAACTAACCCATATGCCTGAGGCTACTATGGGAGCAGAGCCATCCCTACTGAAAAAAAAAGGCCTCTCAACCAAACCCCTGTCTATTTGGAACTAGCAGGTGAAGGTAATGCATGTGGAGGACAAATTGCTATACTAAATGGAACTAATAGCACATGGGGGAGAATTTTCCCTCCTTTCTGTTTTTGGTATATTTTCCCCCAAGTATCTACACTCTGAAAGGCACTATAAAATGCAGCCAGATCCACTAAGGAAAGCAACATTACTTCATTTCTTTTTTTTTTTTTTTAAGGTCCTGGACTGAGGAGCAGTCAAATTAAACCAACCAACATTTATTAAGTGCCTACTGTGAACAGAGTCCTGTATTATACCTTTGGGCAGAACTAAAGAGAAATGACCCACAGCTCCTGCTCTACAATATTATTATCTCAGTGCTAGGAGAAACCATTAGAAAGCTTCTCTTTGGTATGGGAGAGTGGGAACGCATTGGCTGTAGCCTCAGAAACTGTTGTTCAGTCTTTTAATCATATCTTGCTGTCTGCCACCCCATTTTGGATTTTTGTGGCAGAAATACTGGAATGATTTGCCATTTCCTTCTCCAACTCATTTTATAAATGAGGAAATTGAGGCAAACAGAATTAAGTGACTTGCCCAGAGTCATACAACAACTAAGGGTCAGGATGGATTTGAACTCAGGTCCTCTTCATTCTGGGCCCAATCTATCCACTGTACCATTTAGCTGTTCTGTGATATCAGAGGATCAAAGTTCAAATCCTGCCTATATTGCCTTTTGCTTGTGTTAGTTTCTTAGGTAAGGGAGAGGGTTGATTGATCCACAAGATCCAACAAGATGTTCTAACCTGATATCTTTATCAGGTGAGATCAGCTCTATTGAATCATTAAACTAATGTGCATCCTTTATGTCTTATCTAAAATAGTAAGCCAATCAATGTAAAAAACAAAATATCTTACCAAGAACTCCACTGATGAATGCAGGAAAGATTTCTTTTACATTTTTGCAAGAATGGGTGCCTAAATGAAGCAACACCTTTCGGACTCCAAAAGCAGCATTTTATTTCCTATCCTGAAGCAGAAGTCCCTTCCCTGATTCCTCATTAATTGTATATTGCAGAATTTACTCATCATGAATCTCCATCCCTTATTACATTGCCAATCCCTTTCCTAAAGGAGCTCCCATTCAAGAAGGGAGAAGCTAACAGGAGTACTAAGGACAAAGAACAAAAGAGTCTTTTCAAATCTCAGGCCACTAGCCCTGATTATAAAAGTCAGTCCCTGTCCCCAAGGAGCTTACATTCTTTAGGGGAGAAAATAGCATCTACCCTTATTATTCCTTGATGTCCACATGGGTTTAACTTTTCTAATTTAAGTTTCATTTCTCCAGTTTAACTTTTCTAATTTAAGTTTCATTTCTCCAATTTAATTTTCATAATTGTGGAAAACAAATGTCCATTCATTTCTCACAATCAAGAATCCAAAATTCCTGTGATGAATCAGAAAAGACCAGTTCTGATCATAAGTTTTCCTAATAGGAAATCCCTGAATGGTGAGAGGGGGTAGGTTTTCTGACTTCAAAAAGCCCAAGAGGAGAGGAATTTTGTTTTCTCTAAAGTTCTATAAAGCCTTCTATATGTAATAGGTCTTTAATATTTTTAAATTAAAAACAATTAAATCAACATGTAACTAATTGCCAAATGACTAGTAATAGAGGCTTATATAATTTTAGGATTTAAACCTGAAAGAAATCTGAAAATACAGAACATACATCAGAACTGGAAAGAACTTTAGAACATAGAACAGTGTTAGAGCTGTGAGGAACCTTAGAGATCATCTTAACCAACTTTCTCAATTTAAAGATGAGGAAAATGAGGTAGGGATGATGTATAGCTTCTAGGAGAGATAGCCATAATTTTAAGGTCCTCTGACTATAGGGAACTTCTGTTCTAATAATATGTCAGTGATCCTAAATTTTTTGATTTTGGAATCTATGATCCTGAGGCTCTCTAAGAATGCTATTATTTGGTCAATGATTATAAAAGTCCTCTGGCCTAGGAATATAATTTAGGGAAGATATATTAGTGATCCTGAGATTATTGTTCTAACAATCTGTCAATGATTTCAAATCTTCTGGTCCTACAAACATTACTGTCTGTTGGTCATTGATAATCAAAGTTTTGAAACCACTCCTTGGTTCTACCTATAGATCATAAAATTAGCATGTCAATGACAAGGACATAAACAAACAAATAAACAAACAAATAAATAAATAAATGTACCTCTCTGATTCTGTTTCTTTGCAAAATTCTCTTAGAATTTAAACTGCTTCAATTGGCAATTTACAAATACCATAAACTTTGCCCCTTGACTTGGAGATGGGGTCAAGTGTGCAAATTCTTTTGAGATACCTCATGTGACCCCAGGACCTTTTAGGGTCCCTTCCCACTTCAATAGTTGGGAGGGTTCACCCAATATCACACAGGAAGTAAACATGGCTGGTTGGTTCTAAAATTTTATTCTCCTTTACTCTGGAAGAGGACCAAAATGACATCCCTATGTTAGAGTTGAATCATACAGTGTGCTCATCTGTGGCTGATCAGACCAAGATGAGCTAAGAATGCTCTGCCACAGGTTGGACACAAATAATCCCCATGAACATTTGGGGGCTTCTCTAACTTTGCCCATCTCACATTTCTTCTGAGCTAATTCAATTCTGCTTTGTTTATAGAGCACAGCACCTTCTCTACTGAGGGCATGCTATGCTGGGCTGTCCTGTTCCAGTGTTTCCCGTCATGCAATCAATTCTCAAGTTCTTAAGAGACACAAAGATCACATAAGACATAAATATAAAGGTTCAAAGAAGGAAGGGATGACTTTTGGCTGAGGTAATCAGAGAAGATTTCACAGAGGAGTTGGGCTTTAGAGTGAATTTTGAAGGGTGGTTGTAGCAATTGGACCAAAGGAAAGATCACAGGAAGGACATTTATGCTAGATAGTCTCATGAGAATAAAAGGTTGGAGACTTGGGAAAGTCAAAGCTAGATCTATATACAGGAAAATTAAAACAAAAAACCAAATACAATCTTTGCTTGTCTGAGACAAGGGGGTGAAGGAAAGAATGGCAGGAGATAAATCTGGAAGAGGCAACTGGAGTCAGAATAGGGCAAGTTTTGAAAAATAATAATAGCTGGCATTTATATAGCATTTTAAGGTTTGCACAATGCTTTACAAATATCATCTTGTTTTATCCTAACTCTGGAAGGTAAGCATTGTCTTTCCATCCCTACTCTACAGGTGAGAAAACTGAGACCAACAGAGGCTAAGTGAATGTTAACCTAAGGAAACAAAACCTCTATCTTTGAAGTACTGGGGAGACAGTAAAAGTTTTTAAGCAAAAGAATGAAAAGTCCAATCAGGCTGCATTTGCAGGATGGGGAGACTGGAGATATGAGACTTAGACTAGAAGCTTCACAAGAGATGACATCTCAAAAGAAGATGTGATGAGGTGGCTGGGAAGGTGTAAGGAACATGCTCTATGAAGAATGAACAGGTCTGGCATTTTGGTAGTGGTGGGAAAAGAGAAGAGGAAGAAGAAGGAGCTAATGAAGGCCATATGCAAGAGATTGACATGATGACCACCATATTTTAGGGAGATAAATCCATCAACAAAACAGAAATAAAGGAGACTGATTAAGAGACAATTGCAAGTCTACTGTGAGGGAGTGAATTCAAGGAGAAAGATATTAAGAGGATTCTTGCAAAGAGATTTTTGACAACCTACTGTAAATTTAGAGGGTGAAAGGGAAAAAGGAGTCAATCAAGGATAGCACAGTATAATTGGAAAAACACTATATTTGAGTTCAAATTCTGCCTCTGTGGCTTTGTATTTTTTGAACTCTTAGGCAAATGACTTCAAATTTCTAGGATTCCATTCTTTATTCCCATCTGGAAACTGGAGAACATGACCTCAAAAGTCCCTTTCAGATGTAAAGTTTTTACCTTAAGAAAACTGGCCCATCATTTAGTACTTATTTTAAAATGAAACTAACCTTTATTTTCAGACAGCAGAATTTCCTTTTGGAAATTTATAATACTAATCTCAAATGTCAATAGATTTAGCAATGTAACAGAAGGATGATTATTTATACAGTGAGTCAGTATGGTTTTATAAAGGGGAAAACACTGGATTAGGGATTAAGGGTCCAGATTCAAGTCCTTGATCTGCTATTGATCGGATATGTGATCTGAGGCAAATCCTTTAATTCCTCTGGGCCTGAGAGAAATTCTGGTGTTGCACACAAGACCAAGAAATTGAGACCATGCTTTACAGTTTAAAAGAATTATCAGGTAAGTGGCACTAATTACTACCAATAAAATTTGAAGAGACCTACAGGATATATACTTAGTTATTACCAATCCTGCAACTACTGTACCCCATTTTATTACTGTACAAAAGCACCAAAAATTTGGATTCAGACTATTACTTAATGAAAATCATTTTTAAAATCACAATGAAAACTTTTTAATTCCTAAAGATCAAAAAGAAAAAAAAATCCTTTATCAAGACTACAATATAGTTTTTAAGATACTTTAGATAAAACTCTAAGCTATTGCAATATCATAAGACACATAATAAAACATTAAATAAATACACAGTAATTTTAAGTATAGTTTATAATGATACAAAAAACTCTCTTTATGTGAAAAATGGGAATTAAAAAAAAAAAACTACAACCTATCCCAAGGCCATCACTATTAGAGAATAACTGAAGACTTATAAAATAATCCTATAAGTGTTCTCTTCTCTTTGGAGAGATGGGGGACTATGGGTGGCTGAGTGTTGTATACACCATCATATTGGTTGGTTTTACTTAAATGTTTTTCTTTATTATAAAGAAAGTTTTTCTGTAGAATGTAGGAAGGTAGCAAGAATGATATATTTGAAAATGACAATAAATAAAGACAAAAAGCAACAATAAAAACTTATAACACGCTACTTTGATAGGAATATTATCTCTATTTTATAGAGAAAAATGAGATTCAGAGAATTAAAATGACTTGCCCAGGGTCATAGAGTCAGCTAGGGTCAAAATTGGGATTCCCATCCCATGAAGAACTCTTTTGAGTTCTGGCCCAGCATGCTTCCTACTCACGTAGGTAGTTTTTGTGTTGTTGGTATGATCAAATGAAATAAAGATTATAAAAGTTATTTAAGTTATATCTGTCCTCTCTGATTTTTTTCCCAATAAATGAAGACTAGATCCCAAATCTGAATTTAGGAGAAATCTGTTTTATTTGTCTCATTTTAATGTGTGTGTGTGTGTGTGTGTGTGTGTGTGTGCGCGCATGGGCATTTACTGTGCTCTCTCTCTCTCCATGTTTATGTCTCTCTGTCTCTGTGTATATGTGTGTATACATGTGTTTATATTTATATGTACCTACACATGTCATATACATTCTTAAATATATACACACACAATCATTTGACCACTGGAAGTATTCAAACATAGGCTGGATAATCACTTAGTAGGGATAATATGGAGAACATGTATTCAGGTACATGTTGGACTCCATGATCTTTCAGATTTTGGCTAACTCAAAGATTGCGTAGTAGTGATTGCCCAAGATGAATAATAGCTGGTCAGTGAGGTACCAAGTTCTGTGCTCTTTCCCTTGCATCTTAATATCACAACATCAAGAAAGGAGGCAGAAATGACCAGAGACAGAAAAACCACTTAACCTGTGACTGCTACCCAAGTACAAAATGGCAGCTTTATTTTCCATCTGCCTTTTCATCTCCTTGATTCTCCAATCTCCAAGATTTTTATATTTACTTAGCACCCGGCTATTCTCCTCTGTTGGAATGGTGCATCTCTTCACTTGCTCTCACCGTTACTTCCAGCTAGCCAACATATGTCTTCTTTGCTTTGGCTTCTATTCCATTGTCTGTGTTATCTTATTCACATGCTGGCCAATTTCAAGCCCCCCCCCTATGTTTGTTTATCTTTATTGCTGCTAGACTCGCTGCTGTCCAAGCAACATGGCAATTACATCTCCATTTTCCTCTCCCAGTCAGAGACATACAGGAAGGATGCAGCAAGCACAAATCAATACTGGGTACTCATCAGTGCAGTGTGCCATAGGATTTATAGTTGGGAGGAACTTTATGGAGCATAGGTTTAGTTTTAGGTCATGGATTTAGAGCTGGAAGGGATGTGAGCCATTATTTAATCCCCCTCCCCACATTTTATAGATGAGGAGCCTGTGGGACCACAGTGAAGGTGGTATGGGGCACAGGAAGCAGAATAGGATATTCAAAGCTATATCTTAGAACTTTTCCCAGAATACCATATATCCCTTTTCTAATTTGTGCCTACGGATTTGATGTTGGTGGCAGTAGTGACTCACATTTCCATAGGATTAGCCCATTTATAATGTTCTTTTAATATAATCCTCAGAATTACAGTATCATATACTTAAGAGCTAGAATGAATCTTTGAGATGATTTAATCCTGTCCCCTCATTTTACAAATATATTATATCTTCAGGGTTACAGGATTATACACTTAGAGCTAGAATGAATCTTTGAGATGATTGAATCTAGTTCCCTATTTTTACAATTAAAATCATTAAGGCTCAGAATGATGAGTGCCTTGTCTATGGCAGAGTTGGAATTTGAACACGGGTCTCCCAATTCCCAATCCAATTCTTTCCTCTGTGTCATTTTATAACCTAAAGACACAGAGTAAGCATAAGATCGAGTGGATGAACTCTATAGTGTGCCACTGCTCAAATTCATCCACCATGTCAACTTTGGATCCAGGACTTGGACCATCTATATATATATATTTTTTCCCCCTTGGCATTTGATGAGCCTGAAATCACAGAACACAGAGTCTATGCATGAGCATAAGTCTGGTAAAGAGGGTGCTGGGAAACTTGGACTTCTCAATTATGTCCCCCATGTTCTTTCCTCTGTACTACTTTGTCAAATTCTTACTCCTTTGTGAGATGTTAGAAACCTGCTGACATTTCAGCTTGGTAAGTTGAACTTCCAAAATAAAATACTTCTACCTCAAAATTTAAAAAACCCAACAACAGTAGCAAAAAAGAAAGTAAATCCATTTTTAATCAGGGATTGAACAATGTGGGCGTGCCCCAGAGTTTTTTTGGTATCTATTCTGTTATCAGAGGTGTGGGTGGCTAGGATTGCTAGGATTTAATAAGTTCTCCTACAGCCTTCATGAAGGTTTTAATTAAAAGAAGTTACCCAAAGCCACTTTTCATTTTTCATCCAGTTAATGAGGGACCAAGAGGCAGTTTCTAATGGAAAATTATGGCTAGTGTTAGTAGGCGGGATCTCAAATCATTAACTTAAGTGCTCCTCTAAATGCAAATAGGGTGGGCACATCTGCCTTACCCAAGAACTCATTTGGGTTGTTTCCTCCCCCACCCCCAAGCAAAGAAGTGATAGGTAAGGTTACTGGTCTGAATTGTCTGAATAATCAAGGCAGTTTATTTCAGGAAGGCATTTTGAGTTGAGACATATGTCAGTAGCAGCTCCCAGGTAAAGAGAACCACAGATAAATATGGAGGTAGGGTTAAGTAGAAAGACTGCCTCAGAGTGCATCTCTTTTTTAGGATATAGCTTAAGTATTATCTTTTGTATAAAGCCTTTTCTGGTCTACTCAACTTTAGGTACTTTCCTTCCTAATCTATCTCCTATTAAGTTACTTGGTATATATTTGTATTTTATTTATTATATATTAATTATATGTGTGTGTGTGTGGTGTGTGTGTGTGTTTGTATACTTGTCTCTTCCTTTAGAGTGAGTAGGAAATTTTTTTTTTCTACTTTTATCCCCAGCATGATCCTTTATATATAGAAGATACTTGATAGATTCTTGATAATCAATAATCAGTTAATTAATCAATCTGAACCCAGAGTCAGAAGTTCTTAATTGAAATCTACCTAACAGCTTGATTCACCTGAGTGAGTAATTTGCCTTTCTAGGTCTCATTTCCTTAGATATAAAAGAGAGGATTAGAGATTGAGTGGATGAACTCTATAGTGAATCACCTGCTCAAATTCATCTACCAAATCAAGTTCAGACCCAGGACTTAAACCATCGTTATAATTTTCCCCCCTTACATCTGATAAACCTGAAATCACAGGACACAGAATCTATGCATGAGCATAAATCTGGTAAAGAGAGCACTGAGAAATTATATAAGACTATTGGACTGATGCACTTTTTGTTCTTGTTTCTAATCTCCTTATAAACAGAAAAAAAAAAAGACTTTAATAGCAGCAGTGTACATATAGATAGATACTCTACAGTTAAAGCAGACAAGTAGTTTGAGTTTAGGCCTGATAATTTTAGAAGTCTCTTCTAGCTGTGATATTCTAAGTTCTCTACTCTAGTACCTGCTAGGGCAATAGTTTGATGACCCCTGCTTTAGCAAATGAGAAGTTCCATGATGATAGGGTTTGTGCTTTACCTAATAATAATTTTACTTGACTATGGTGTGTTAAGATATAATGTAAATTCTCAGGTCTAAGGACTTCTTAATTTTGGTCTTTATGATCGAATGGCCCAATTCAGTATTCTATGCACTTAATAATCATTTGTTGAATCACATTGAATTTACAAAATGCTTTCATGTTAAGATAGAATATAGATCCTCAATACTGGGGATGATTTAATTCTGGTCTTTGTGATCCTAAAGCCCAACACAGCATTCTATGTGCTAAATAACCATTTGTTGAATCACATTAAATTTACAAAGTGCTTTCCATGCTATACCCTGGTGAAGTGTTCAGTATGGGTATTGTTGAACCCCCTTTTATAGATAAAGTTCATCTTTGTTCAGGATCATATAGTTCTTTGTAAAGATTAGGATTGTGATTAGAACTCATGTCTCCTTACTCCAAGGCTAGTGCTGCTCTCACTCTACCACACAGACTTCCTAAACAATTTTTTTCTTTCCAAAGCTGAACACATCTCTCTATGCTATACACACTTAATAAATGTTTGTTGAATTAAATTAAAGATCATGCATTGGTTTGTAATAGAGTTATTTGTGTATCCATTAAAGTCCCCCAAAAGACTATAAGCTCTGTGGGAGAAGGAGTTGTGATTTATTTGATTTTATATCCCTAGTGGCTAACTAAGAACTTAAATGTAGTAGGCACTTAATAAATGGTTTTTTAAAAAATTGAATTCAATCCAATATACACTCTAGCAGGTCTTATCCAGCTGAAAAAGCTTCAAGTGTGGGCTGGTGATGGATTGTAGGTCTCCTAACGGAAAACTAACCTAGCTAACCATGGAGAGGCTTGCTGCCAAAGTATTAGCTTCCAGGTGACAAATTGTTTTGACTCTGCCAATCCATGAAGCCCCTCTACCAAGTAATGGTAAAACTGTGATGTGCATTAGGAAAAACTCTCCCCTTCCCTCCCTCCCCATGCCTCTTATCAATGAATCACAAGGCTTTCAAAGAACTCAAGTTTCAGCTATTAACCATAGCATGGCAAAATAGAGTACCACAAATAGGTAAATGGGCCTAAAAAACGATCCTATTATGATAAAATATGGCAACATCTCTTCTTTATGGAACTTATGAATGCTATAGAGTAGCAGTTGCTACTCTTTTGGGTTGGAAGGGCAGGGGCAATATTGTTGCTATCTCAGCTCTATTGAATGGATTAAGCACCAGGAAAGGCAATCCAGAATAATACCCATCTACCTTTTCAGGTAGTTGGTATCTCCCTGGCCCTAGAATAATCATGGCCTGTCATTTGCATATGACAGCTTGTCCTGAGACAAGAGACACACAAATATTTCAACACAACACACACACACACAGACACAGACACATACACACATACATACATATACATCTGAAGCCTTTCTGGTTTAATAATGATTACCAGAATTTAGGGAGGCAGCTAGGTGCAGATCTGCAGTCAGGAAGACTCATTTTCCTAAATTCAAATCTGGACTTAAACCTTACTGTGTGATCCTGGGCAAGTCACTTAACCTGTTTGCCATAATTTCATCAACTATAAAACGAGCTATAGAAGGAAATGACAAATCACTCCAGTATTTTTGCCAAGAAAACCCCAAATGGGTTCACAGTCAGATACAATCAAAATAACTGAACGATAATAATAATCAGAACTCATATTCTACTATTCCAGTCTTTGGGTGTCCCAACTTGTTCCTACTCCAATGAAGCAATTGGTGGGGATTCTGTATATTCAACCTTCAAATTCTCACAAGGTGAGCAGTTGGCTGCCAGACCCCAGCACAGCAGAAGAAGTAGATTAGAAGGTGGGAAAGGTTCTCAGAGACATGTGAGAATAAAAGTGGAAAATAGTGACAATATTATGCAGATTTTTTTTTGTCTCAGGACTCAATTGCACTTGTAAAAATTATTGAGAACCTACCCTTTTTGATTATGTGTGCTACATCTATAGATTTTGGCAGATTAAAAATTTAAAAAAAGTATTATTGTGAAAGTTTCTATATTAATTAACATTTAACAGCAAGCAATTGAAAATTAATTACTAAACCAAAATTTTCCCCCTTTTCTACTTGCTCATTAAGAAATCAATCAGGGTGGGAAATCTTAGACAAAGACTTATCCAGGCTAAGATCTAATCAAAGGCAGTAAAGAAATTCAAAGTTTAGGCAAATGGGTTATTTTGTGTTTACATAGACAAGTCTGGGAAAATGTGGTTCTTCCTTTTGTCCAGAGGAGTGGTAGGGAAACTGATGTCTCTTTGTTTAAAATATGGGTATTCATTGTCAAATATCTCAAGATATTCTTTGGAATATACTCTAGCTCCTTTTTGCAATATTCATTCTCATTAATTATTAATCAATCAGAGTTGATTGCCATCCTCAGGAAACCTTATTCTTCCAAGGACATATAAACTGTGAGCCCACTGTCATGAAGAATCTTGGTTATTTGAACAGGTTATATCTCTTTTATTTAAAAAAATGCTAACACAATAAATGACTAATTACCCAAGAAATATCATAGAATTATTCTGAAAATAGTTTTGACCTCACAGACTGTTTAAAAGAGTATCAGGGGCTCTATCTACCCTGTGTCCCCAGACCATATTTAGAGAATTATATGTAAAACAGAGGGACATCGGATTCAGAGTTGAGGTACCTGTGTGAAAAACTTGGTTCTGTCTTCAGTATTTGTGTGGACTTATGCAACAAATTTTCCTTCTCTGAGCCTCAGTTTCCTTATTTGAAAGTGAAGGAACTGAACTAGATTGAGAATCCTTCTGGTTTTAAATCCTTTTGAGTTCACCCAACATGCTACGTGGTCAACATGTGACTCAAAACCTCAAATTGAAAAGGATTTGACTTTAGGCAGATGATTTCACTGAAGGAATGAAGAAAAGAATCTAAGCATCATTCAGAAAGCAGAGTAGTTAAGGAAAGTCTTTCCCTCTCTTTATCTGTCTCTGTCTTTGTCTCTCTTTGTCTGTCTCTCTATCTTTGTCTCTCTGTCTCTGTCTACCTGTCTGTCTGTCTTGTCTCTCTAGCTCTCTTTCCTTCCCCCCATCTTTGTCTTTCTGTCTCTGTCTCTCTCTGTCTTGTCTCTCTGCCTCTGTCTCTCTCCTTCCCTCTCTCTGTGTGTGTCTTGTCTCTTTGATTGTGTCTCTATCTTGTCTCTCTGTCTCTGTCACACTCTTTCTGACTTACACATACACACACAGCACACATACTTTCCCAGATTTTTGGAATTAGCATGTCCTAAAGAAGAAGGCAACTGTTAATTAGCTTTCTCTTTTTTTACCTGACGCCAAGTATTTCCACAGTCCGAGGTGATGTACATTTCTTCTTTGTATTCCACCAGCTGCGAGCCCAGGTTACCTAGTTAAAAAGATAATTTGGTGAAAGGTTACTGTTGAAGTTTTATGCTTTCTCTCCATTTTAGTTTGGGAAGGCCATACCCACCTTCTGTATGCAGACAATTTAGAGTTATAGAAAGTTTTTTTTTTTTTTTAGAATTGGAAGGAACCTTCAAAAAAAGAGTATGGATATTTAGAATCAGAAAGAACTTGAGAACACAGGATACTGAAACTAGAAAGGATCTTGAAAGAAAATGTTAGAAGTGGAAAGTGTCTTAAATGTTTTACTTCAATACCTTGTTTTTACAGATATATAGGTTGTCTAGTCACATGGCAGTTTGTGTTAGAGCCAAGATTAGAATCCAGGTCCTGATTCCTTGTCCCATCTTCATCCAATTTAGGGTCTTTCCTTCTATTATCCTTGTTCCTGATTTTCTGAACTTTAGAATCATGCTTCTTCTACTGCTGGTTCTTCTTGGAATTTCTCTTAGCACCTAGAACCTGCTCTTCTGGGGAAAGCCTACCATCCCTGCTTCCATGGTCACTTTGGGATATCCCTCTTCCCCACTCCATCCCCAAACTTTCTGATCCTTCTTCCATTGAAGAATTCCTTGAAAAGTCTCCATTTTGAGAAAGAGTTTAAGCCAACCTGCTTTTATTTTCCTTCTAGACCCATTCCTGACATTCTGGACTTCCAAATGATGTCCCTATATTGCAAGCTTTTTTCTATCTCTCCTTGCTTTCAGTCTTTTTTTCTGTATCATTTCCCCCAATTAGAACATTAGCTCTTTGTGGGCAGGAATTACTTTTCTTTTTGCTTGAATTTGTAATCACAGTGGCCTGGCACATAGTAAGCACTTAAATGCTTATGTCTTTTCACCCTTTATTGGGGAACAGAAAGAAATTCTTATTGGATTAACATCATATCAGCTACAAGTATACAACCAAATTGTAATCTTGTTCTGCATTGCCACTAATGCCGATATTAAAAAGACCATGAATATTTATGATTGAACAATCAATCAATAGCACTTATTAAGCACTTACTATGTGTCAAGCATGGCAAAATATTAAACATTGTATGCCATTTAGTTAACTAAGTCTGATGTCCTCCTTGAAGTGTCAGTTTAAAGAATCCATTCAACTTTAAGATGTTTTTTAAATTATAATATATGCAAAGATAGTTCTCAACATTCACCTTTGTAAAACCTGGTGTTCCAATTTTTTTCTGCCTCCCTTCCTCCTCCCAACCCCCTTCGCCAAGCAATCCGATATCGGTTAAACATGCAGTTTCTAAGAAGCATTTCATCAGGGATTTTGAGCTGAACATTTTGTAAACTTATATGGAATTTAATTCAAAGGAGATTGACCATTCCAAAGTAAGATGTACACCCAACAGAATAATTTTCACTCAAGTGACATGTCAATATGTCTCTAATAGAAAAGGACTGAGCTTTAGGCAGTTTGCTTCATTGAAGGAATAAAAAGTCTCAGCATCTTTCAGACAGCAGGTGAGTAGTATGAATAATTTCTCTGTCTCTCTCCCTCTCCCCCTCTATTATCTATCCCTCTTTCTCTGTTTTTCTCTCTGTGTCTGTCTTTCTCCCCTCCCTAACTCTGTTTGTCTCTGTCTCTCTTGTTCTCTCGTCTCCCTCCCTCCCTCTTTCCCTCTGTTCTCTGTCCCTCTATCTCTGTTTCTGTTTCTCCCTGTCTCTGTCTTTGTCTGTCTGTCTGTCTGTCCCCCCCCCTCTCACACACACACACACACACACACACACACACACACACACACACATACACACACACACAGCAGGAATTGTTTTATGGCATTATTTAAAGGTGCTTAGAGCTTTTTGAAGAGAGCTCAGGTGAGTCACTCCCTTTTTCCACTATCTTCTTTGCTTCCCCACTCCCTTGCCCCGGACTAATTTTTATTAAAATGACATATGGGATGGACTATATTTTATGTCCCATATCCTAAATTCCATTCCAGTTTTATCCTTTTGTGTTCTAATTTGCTATGTTGCCTTCTAGCTCTGGCCTGATTAGGTCAACGGGAAACACTCTATGTTCATTTTCTTTTGAAACGGGATTCCCCATGGACAACACGTGGCACAGTCGGAAGAAAGACAAGAGTAAAAATCTTGTTTCTCTTAGCAAATCACTTCATCTCTCATTCTCTAAGGTTACAAATTGCAGAGAGCATTGACCTCATGTCCAGAGGAAGTTTCCTCACTCTACTTGAGGACTTTCCTATACCAATAAAATCACAGGGCTAGCCTGTCCTCCTATTGACAAGTTGGAGAACTTCCAGAGGAGAACACCCATGATGGTGACAGACTTTGAAACATGATATGACTGACAGAATTGGGGATGTTTAGACTGGGGAAGAGAAGACATATGTGGGGGAAGGGCAAAATGAGGTGATGAAGATCTTCAAAAATATACTTTAATTGATACCTTTTGCTTTAAAATCATCTAAAATCTCCCTCAGTATCCCTATACCTTTTCCTCTCAAAGATTCATCCTGTATTGGTTGAGGATTGCTATTTGTTAAAGGATTATCATGTGAATGAGAAAATAAACTTCTACTTGGCCCTAGAAAGAAGAGCTAGTTGTAATGGGTAGGATTTGCAGAAACAGATTTAAGAAATGTTAATAATTCCCTAAATGCAAAGGACTGCCATGAGAGATATTGGAATCGTCAGCTACAGAGGTGGAAGACTACTTCTTAACAATGTTGTATTGGTGCTGGTGGGAGTAGATAGATATCTGATAGTTGTTTTTCAAGAGAGATAATGTGGTTTAGAGGTGTGATGATTCCCTAGTTCTACTGACTACAGAAGTGATCATCTCAATCATGAGAATCCAATACAAATGAGGTAGTACAGTATCCTATTATCCACCTTCATATCATATAAAACATCTCAGAGTAAAACATCAAACAACACAATCTGATCCATAGAATGCTGCCATGTGAGCACAATTTCCTGAGGAAACTTTCAGTGTGCATTTTCAATTGCTAGAAATCTGTCATTTAAGAGACATTATCTATCTTCTTTGTTTTCAATATCAAAACTGTCAAGCTGGCAATCACTTCATATAGAAATGAGAAAATAATGGCAAAATTCATAAAATACAATAGCAAAATCTCAACTTAGAAGGAACTTTAAAATTGAGCCTAATCATCTCAATTTGCATGCTTGGAGAGGAGTGGGGACCTACCCAAAATCACACAGATATTAAGCAGTATTATTTTTGAAATAGTTACTTAAAGGGATACAATTCTTGATTAGTTATTATTACATTTGCTTTAAGTCAAAATCTTCTCCAATAGTCAATTAGCATTTTATAGATTAATAGATCCATTGCCTCAATATTTTGAAACATTGATAATTTTATCATGGACATTTCCTTTATTTAACAGATTTGGATCCTTCATTTCTTAGAAGATCATCTTCATGTGCTTCTATGGTAAGATAGACAGATAGATAAATAGATAATAAATTAATAATGCTGCAGTCTTCCTTCAGGTAAAGAGTCCATTCAGGCTGGCTGGCCCTTAGGATATACATACATACATATATATGTATATATGTATGTATGTTTGTGTATATATATATGTATGTATACATATTAGAAGATATATATATATATATATTAGAATAATATATATGTATGTATGTATCTATCTATATCTATATCTATCTATCTATAATCTTTTCAAGCTTGGCTCTAACACGACCATTTGCAGGATACCAACTACTAGTACCTCCACTCCTCTCCCCTCAAAATTACTTATATTTATTTTAGATATATTTATAGAGTTATGCTATGAATGTTATCTCTACTATAAAATTGTAAGCTCATTAAGGTCAGTATTTTTTTCCCTTTAAATCCACAGAGTCCAGTACAATTATCAGAACATGGTAAGGGCTCAATAAATAGTCATTGACTTGCTGAAGATAAGTTCTAGCTCTAACCATCTATGTTCTAATGTACCTTCTAGATGTTGTGTCCTAACTCTAAAATTCAATAATTCTATGAAATTTAGACACTCCCAAGATTAATAATTTGTTTTAAAAAGTCATTTTTCTATACTTTACACAAGAATTTAACTACTATTTTGATCATCAGCCATTAGAAAAAAACAATATGAATCTTGCTCCCTACAGAGATCAGCTTATTACTGCCTTCTTACCTAGATAAAGGAGAGTTAGCTATTTTTTTCTTTTATCTTTATTTTTTTTTCAAGAAGTTTAACTAAGAGTCCTTTGACCTAGAAAAACTCTGGTGCCAAAGATTCAAATGGCAGATAAATTTCCTTGACGAGACTTCATCCACTTATTTTTTGTAAGGATAAGACCTGATCAAGTCCTGGTTCTAATACTTCCTGACACTGGGTAAACCCTTTTTTTCCCTTTGTGATTCTCAGTTTCCCCTTTTGTCAAAGAAGGGGATTTTACCAGATGATTGTTAAGTTACTGTTCAATTTTGAAATCCTATGTATGGTCTTCTGAGCTGCGATCCTAACAGTTAATATTTATTTAGGATTGGAGGGTTGTAAAGCATTTTAAATGTACTTTTTCATTTCATTCTTATAGAAATCTTATTAAGTAGACAGAGCAGGAATTATTTATCCCCATTTTATGGATGAAGGTAACTCCTTTAAGCCCCAACTTAGACGCCACTCCCTATAAGAAGCTTTCCTTGATTCCATATATTAGTAAAATTCTTCTCCCTCAGAGCTCCCATAGCTCTTGGTTATATAATTTATAAAATCATAAAAGAAGTATTTTATAATTTTTTGATGTATTTATTTGTATTGCGGTTTATTGAAAATATTCTATCATGAACCATACTGTGTACATCTCTCTCTGTTGGTGTCTTATGCCTCAATTAAACTCACTGGGGGAAGGGTGCCATCTTGTTTATACTTTGTCAAGTACTCCATATATAGTGGAAGGCTAATAGATCATCGTTGTTTTATATTGTATTGCATTCAATGAAAGATTAAGGGCCTGCCATATGTCAAGCAGCATAATAAGCTCTGGGGAAGCAAAGATATAAAGGAAGAACAGAATTATCATATTATAACATATTGCATTGTAGAGGCCAGCCCTGAGTCACACAGCTAGGAAGTAGTAAAATTACAATTCAAATCTTTAGTTCAATGCTTTGAAAAATAAAACAAAACAGAAAAACTATCCTTTATGCTCTGAGTCTGCTTTAAGAACTGGTGGAGAAGAGGAAGACCTACATGGTATTATTTAATTTCACTGAGCTCAAAAATCACCCCTTGATTGCCTGTCATGGTGCCAGGAATTCCTTTCTGTTCCTGTGATTTTCAGTCTTTCAGCTCACCCCTTTCAACCCCCTTTAAAATGCAAATAGACAGGGGTGAGATAACACTTTAAGTTTTTCTTTCATAATTTCTTAGCAATTAATTGGCAGATGGGTAAGAACATGAGGGAAACTGACAAAATGAATTGTGTCTATAGCAAGAATTCCCAATCTTTCTCTTCTGGCAGTTGAGAGAAGTCTTTTTAAGAATAATGCTTTAAAATACATAAAATAAACGACCAAGGATAACAAGAAAAACCAAAAGTCAGTGAAAATAAAGAAGCTTTTTCCACCTCAAAGTTCATGGACCCTTTGAAATTTATCCAACACCCTCCTTAGGGGTCTGGGGCCTCTGAGTTAGGAAGGAAACCCTAGTCCAGTGAAAGGTGAGCTGGATACTAAAGGGTTAGGAAACTCTGTTGCATGGGGACTGTTCTAGCAGGGGGCCTGAAATCAGTCTTCAAATATCTGAAGGATTATAATGGAGAAAGGGATTTGACTTTTCTTTTTTCAGTTTGGCCTCAGAGGAAAGAAGTAAGACCATTGGTGGAAGTTAAAGAGAGTTCAGTTTCAGCTTAATATGGAGAAGAACTTCCCAACACTGGGGGCTGTCTAAAAACTGACCCAGGGTGCTTGGGGAGATCTTGAGTTCCTGTCACTGATGAGGAAGAGACAGCAATGGTCTGGGGGCTCAGCCTTTTACATGGTCATGAGGGCGACAGTTCACTGAGGTGGGAAGAAAAAAAAGATGGCAGGTGTGACTGAAAGGAACCTATTCCCCAAGGAAGAGCAGAAGAGCTACAACTTAAACATCAGAGAAGAAAGAAAAGGGTGGATTTATACCTAGGAGATATCCTTTTCCTCCCCTAGGAATGCAAAGAAATTTTTCCTTCATTTTCCCTTCCCCACATCCTATAAAGTAGCAGAAGAGGAAGAGTTAACATGGCCATTTGACTGCTTTTTGTGGAGACCTTTTGGGAGAAAGGAGGGCAGTAGGATATAGAGACAGCAATGACTGACTAGCTCTGAGAGGAAATGGTGGGTGGGAGCCACTGTTTCTGATCTTTATCCAGTAGGAATTAAGAACAGGGTGTCAGGAAACCAGTGGTTTCTCAGAAAATAGCTGAAATTCATCTATAAACTGCATTCATATGAAGTTTCATCTAGGAATAGCCTATTCAGCGCCTATGACAATTAAGAAAAGAGCACAATCTTTCTAATCGAGTAATTCAATATAAAAGGTAGAGGGAAGAAAAGTGGTTCAGAAGTCAGGATAGCTGGCTTTGATATTCAGTTTTTTCATTTGCTACCTCTGTAATCTTGAACAAGTCACTTTATTCCTTCAAGCCACAATATTCTCATCTGTAAAATGAAGATAATGATTGTTGTTCTAGAGTATTGATTACATAGGTAGAGAAATCTGATTCAAGATCTGCCTCAGTCCTATAACTCCATCTCTGTCTCCCTGTCTCCCTGTCTCCCTCTCCTCTTCCTCTCCCCCCCTCTATACATACATACATACATACATATATCTAAAAACTCTATATAGAGTTCCATTATATATGAGGACTGTTTTGGCAAAAGATATAAAGGAAGAACAAAATTATATTATAAAATATTGTATTATAGAAATCAGTCCTGAGTCACACAGTTGGGAAGTAGTAAAATTACAATTCAAAACAAATCTTTAGTTCAATGCTTTGAAAAATAAAACAGAAAAGATACATACAAACACACACACACACACAAAACTATAATGGTCTTATAACAATGGACAAGGCACTCTCAGTGTTTTAGGCAGCACTGTAAGATTAGAAATATGAGAGAAGGTGCTAACCTGAAATGGTGGAGAGAGTTTTCTCACCTGAGAGTTACCTATAATTATGAAATCACATAGGTCTGGTTCCTGTCTATCATTTCATATGAGGCTGCTACAAGGCTCAAATAAGATAATATATGTAAAATGATTTGTAATCATAAAGCAGGATATAAATAGTTGTGATTACTGTTATTATTTTGACCAGACCTGTAATTTCATCTGTGTATGGAACTGCTGGTTAGGCATTTTCTCTACCAATGCAAGATCAGCACCTTTTTTCTCAACTTATAGTTTTCTAGAATTGCCTGGGGCACTGAAAAGTTAAGCAATTCTTTTGGAATTAGTCAGCTATCTACTATGTCATGCTGTTTCTCTATTATCATTATTATTATCGAAATCTATATGATTATTATAATTATTATAAATGTTAGATCTTTAAGAGGAATTAAATCAACATAACAAGGACTTAGATTGTACAGACTACTTACTGAAAGCAGCAAAAAAAGAAGAGGAGGGGACAATTTCTAAGAATCACATTGTCCCCAATTGTCAATACATCCATTTAATTGTTGGTACTCTGAATGGAAAAACCTTGTTTGATGACCAAGAAGTTATCTTATTGGAGTTAATGAACTCCATCCAATAGTATTTTTACTGTAAGTAAAACTGGAAACCCAAGAGTGGTTGCAGGTAAACTGAGGGATAGTTCTTCAGAGAGGAAAAAAAAAGAGAAACTTGCAATAAGAAATATCATTTGAAGGGACATTTGATCATCTTATTTTATAAGCAACCACAATGATTGCAAGTGAATAGCATACCGTGAGTTATCAATACATGAAACTGAAAGTGTCAAAATAGAGTCAATGAAGAATTTGCATACTAGCAGCTTAGAAGTTATAGGAATATGTCTTATTATTTGGTGGCATTAGTGGATGGGTTTTAGGGAGTGCAATAATCAGCTGTTTAGTCCATAAACATTTATTAAATACTTCTGGTACATAAATAGAAATTATATATATAGTTCCTACCCTCAGGGTACAAAAAGATAATACACAAAGGGAAGGTTAAAAATGGGAGTGAGGTAAGAGAAGGGAGAAGAAACCCATAGAGACTTAAGGGAAAAGGCAAATGAAGTTCAAAAGGAATACTGATGACAGGAAATGGGAAACAAGTGGTTGAGTCCATGGAGAGAATTCTGAGCTTGGAGTCAGGAAAACTTGAGTTCAAATCCAGCTTCAGACACTTACTAGCTGTAAAAGTCATAATCCTCTCTTAATGTTAGTTTCTTCAACTATAAAAAAGGAAGTAATAATAGCATCCATTTCCCAGAGTTGTTGTCAAGCTCAAATGAAATACTATCTGCAAAGTGCTTAGCACAGTGCCTGGCCTTTTCCCCTTCCCTTCTTCCTCAAAATAGAGAGGGGAGTTAGGAGGGAGGAAGTAAATATAAGAAGACAAATAATACTGTTAGAAAACAATACCCCAAAATATTTTGGGAATCAACAAAGGAAAGAAGCCAAAGATAAATAATTAACCCAGAAGTTTCCAGCCTGCACATCTACAATAACTACCTTATTTAAGAATAGAGCCATAATGAATTTCATGGAAAAAAATTGAGTATATTTGAACATACAGAATTCAGAAGTTATTGAGGTAGCAGGAATAGAAAAATGTTCATGAAGCTAGGTCATGGATTGGTTAAAGATCAAAACAATATTAAATTAAAGAAAGGATCAAGATTATAAGCAGCTGTACTTGAATGAAGAGCAAAAGCAGAGAAGATTAACATGAGCCAATGGAGAACCTGATGTAACTACTGGCTGAACAAAGATTAGCCCAAAAGCATTTGCAGATAGAAGTGGAATGAGTTTAACAAGTAAATGTGAAATGGAAAAAAAAAGATTTACCATAATATTTATACTGATCTCTTCTATAATTATATAGAAATCACTATCTTTGGATCCTACCATCTCAGTACCAGATGTGCTATACAAAGAACTGGCAATAGAGGATGTATGGAAAGACACAAAGGATTATGGAAGATACATAACAAGGTATAGAGATTGTAATTTGTAGTGCTAAGAATCACAGTCACAGGGTCACAGGAAATTAAATAACTGGATTCATTATGGAAAAGGTACTAGGCTAGGGGGCTAGAGATTAAAAACTAATAGATAAAACAATCTTTGTCCTTAAAGAATTTTCATTTTACTCTGAAATATCAAAGTTTAAGTTTAAGTTCAAATCTAGGCTCTAACAAATTGATCACAGACTTGTAATCCTAGAAAGACACCCAGTAGCTTCTGTCAGTTTGAGTTTCTTCATCTGTACAGTATGAATAACAGTAATGGTATTATTGTATTAGTTATCGTGAGGATAAAATGAGACAATATTTGCAAGTACTTTGTAAATTTCAAAGTGCCAAATGCTAGCTGTTATTATATTATTAACAATGATATAATATCATTATTATATTATATCATTGTTATTATAAGCTTGTGTGAGATTAAGCTCTTATATTAAGGATTTAGAGTGCAAAACATTCATAAGGAAGAGGGAGGAGCAAGAAATCTCAGGCTTCTTCATTACACATATCTGTTCTTCTGAAATGAAAAAGGCACTTTGGGAGGAAGTCACTTACTCATATTCTCACTGGATACCCCCAAACTTTGGCTCACTGGGAAGGACGTTTTGGCTGATTTCAAACAGACTGACCACAGTATATTTATGGTTCCAAATGAAAACCAGGTGAGGGGTAATTTCCCACACAGAATTCCTTCCACAGACCCATGCCTCTGGAATTCATTCCAATTCCCTTTCCAATCTTGCCAAATCTGTTGGCCTTCTGGGCTGGGGTGGGCTCAGTCTCATTTTTACAAACTGGACCTTGTCTTTGCCGGTAAAGTGGGGAGGGGAGATAGTGGAGAACTTTAAATAGATGGGTTTTAAAATGAAAGAAGTGTCTATATTCCTCCTTGGAGATCTCAGTCCTGTGGGAAAGGGTAGGCTCTATCAACCCCTAATTGAATAAGCCAGGTTAAATAGAGGAAGCCCAAAGGACAAAAACCACATGCCTTGGACTGGGGAAAGGCTTTCTCTGTGATCCCCAGAGCCAGCATCCCTGCATCTTCCATCACAGGAATCATAACAAACAATCTCCCCACACTGCAGAGGAGCAGACTATGTAATACAAAACCAGCCCAGGCAGATGCAGGGAATGTTAAGTGTCGATTGAACCATTTGGCATGCAGCCAGAGCGTTCAAGGTAGTCCTAATTAACGATCTAGATGTGTGCAAGTGGGCGCTGGGTACTCTGTGCTTGATTTCCCAGGCCAGAAGGAGGCCAGGCATTGAATGAAAATCATCTCCAACCAGGGATTCACTCTGGGAAGCAGATAGTGGGAGAGCTGGGACCAAAACTAGAAGCTCCCAGACATAAAAAAAAAAAAAAAATAACCCAGTTACAGTAGCCGGCCAAATGCAATGGACTGAAAGTCAGAAAACTTGGTGACCCATCCTTTTTTCTATCACTTCACTGACTATTTCTGTGTTATCTTGAGCAAGAAACTTAAACTTAGTAAGCCTCAGTTTCTTCAACTGGAAAATGGAGTTGATAATAATTTTTTTCTTACCTCAGAGGTTATTTATATGAACGATAAAGATTTCTATAAGTATAAACTATTATTATCCTCTTGTCCAAACTTCCCATTTTACACAAAAGAAAATTGTGGCCCAAAGTAATTAATTTACTTTCACAAAGGTCTTGAAGCAAGTTTTTCCCCCTATGCTGCCTCGTTCTTTATTTTTCTATGAGTTTCTTTTTATTTTTTCTCAATTAGATGTAAATAAATTTTAAAAATTCATTTTCTGAAAATTTTGATTAGTAAATTTTCTTCCTTTCTCTCTTTCACTCAATTTGAGAAGGCAAGAAATCTGATATAGATCATACATGTACAGTCTTAAGCAAGTTCAACAATTCAAGTCAAACACTTATTAAGCACTTACTGTATGCAAGGTACTTTGGAATACTGGATTGGACAGTCAGCCTTGGAATCAGGGACACCTGGGTTCAAGGTGTACTTTTGATATATACTAGCAGTGAAATTGGACAAATCACTTAACTTCTTAGTACCCTAGGCAACTTTCAAAAACTATACAGATAGTGCCAACTGATTGATAGAAGCAGAATTACTGGAAAATCACTTAACTTCTTAGTACCCTAGGCAACTCTCAAAGACTATCCAGATAATGCCAGCTTACTGATAGAAGTAGCATTACTGGAAAATTCCTATAGCAGCGAAATCATAACTCTTATCTAAAATTTACAAGGCATTATGATTAGTTTTCATAACTTTTTTTTAAGCTTTTAAAAGAGAATTTGTTCTTTGGTTTATTGTATATATGAAAGGAGAAGAAAATAAAAGCTAGGATTACAAAGAAAAAACAATAGAACAGTTTCTGTCTTTGGAAATGAATATTAAACTTCTAGGTTTCAGCAGACACGAATAAGTGTAATACTAGAAAAAATTAAGGAGGGATCCAATATTAATAAGAGGGAAAATCAGGGAAGGCTTCAAAGAAGTGATACCAGAATTGAACTCTGAAAGAAAACAAAGATTCTTGGGGGCAGAGATAAAAATGAAGAGCAGTCCAGATATAGGGTGAGCTTGAGTAAATGCATGGAGGAGGCAGCAGATGGTAAACTGAATTTACTTGTAGTGTGCTTTTAGCTGGAATGTAGTAATTTTGAAGGAGACTAACATGGAATCAGGTTGGCTTTATAGGTGATTAGGAAGCACAGAGCACAGAGTATGGAGTCTGGAGTTAGGAAGAGATATCTTCATGAATTCAAATTTGACCTCAGACACTTGCTAGCTGTGTGACTCTGGGCAGGTCACTTAATCCTGTTTGCCTCAGTTTCCTTATCTATAAAAATGAGCTAAAGAAGGAAGTGACAAAACACTCTATTATATTTGCCAAGAAAAAACTGAAAGAGGGTCTTGAAGAGTCAGACACAGCAGTAATGAATGAATAACATCAATATATAGGTAGGACCTAGATTTGGAAAGCCTTAAAACCTAGATTGAGTCAGTGGCAGAACAGAAACTATAACCCAAGTCTTTGGTCTCAGATGCAGATTTCTGCTCACTCTACCCAATTGCCCCAAGCTTTGAACATCCTCAGAGAAAACTCTTCAGAGAAGACTGGACTATGAAAATAAAACAAATTTACACATCTATTGATCTATGTCACATAATTCTGGTCATAGAAGGATAATGCTTTTTGCAAAGGTCAAAATATAGCAGAAGCAAATGGGAAGTAGCTTATGGACCTTTGAGGAGGACAGACATTATTGGAAACAAATTCTTAGTTGAGAATGATTAACAAGACTTTTATTCACGTTACTTGAAAATTCTCAAAGACTATTATTGCTCTCTGGGGTGCCTGAAATGTTCTTTTTTCATGATTTCAAACACCTGGGTTTCAAATAATGGAGATATTAAAATATTGCTTTGGTCTTTTAGTTGATTATTTGTAGTTTCCAAATTAGCTCACCATTCAAAATACTCACTTAAAATTCAGGATCTGTTAGTCCTGAGGCAAAATGAGTTCTATCTTAAATGTAACACTTTGTATATAGAGGTGAGAAAATTCAGAAATCTGTGGTCATATTTAATATACTATGTGGTTGCACTTAATATGTGCATCAACTGGCTGATGGATCTTAAGGAGTTTTCATAAGTATTTTGATTGCTTGCTGAGTGACTTCCTGTCTCATTGAGTGCCAATTTCTTCATTTCTAGGCAATAAGCATTTTTTGGGGGGGGCTAGGCAATTATGGTTAAGTGACTTGCTCAGGGTCACACAGCTGTAAGTGTTAAGTATCTGAGGCCACATTTGGACTCAGGTCTTGCTGACTCCAGGGCAGTGCTCTATCTACTGTGTTATTTATGTGCCCCAGTTTCTTTATTTCTAAAAGTATTTGGGCTAAATACTTTTTTTTCCCTTTTTTAAAAAAAAATTAGTTATAGGATAAAACAAGCATTTCCATAACATTATAATTTTTAAAAAAAATAGATGATTGCTCATGAAACTGGAAATTTATTGTGTCCAACTTGCTATTCCTTTTAAATATATGAATGAAGTTATCAGGTAAATTTCTGTCTTTTTCTTCCATTAATCCCTCTGTCCCTGCCCTAGACCTGGGTTATTTGATTTTAAAGAACTCATCCTACTCTATAGACCCAGGGAAATACTGATTCTTTTGCTTGACTTTATTTCAATTTCTCTTCCTTCCCAAACTCACAACACCAGTTTATAATATTACAAAATAGGATTACAGCTATCTAGAAGTGATGGAAGCATGTAGTGGTAGGCCAAGCTAGGGAGGACCTTAGCGATTTTCTCTAAATTTGGGATGACACTTGGGTGTCTTCCTCTATAAAATATGTGGGTTGGATTAGATATTCTTTGAAATTTCTTCCACATTCTAGATCTATAAATCTATTAAACTTAAGATATAAGAAGGGAAGTTATATAGGTAGTGGGTGAGTGAACTAGCATTAGAACTCATCTCTACAACTAAGACCTTTGAACTCTCAGTCCTGTAGTCTTCCTATCACAAGGAACCCCAAGGGAAAGTTCACAAGAAGAGCCTTGGGAGCTCATTAGATGGTTTTGCCCAATAAGACTAAGGCTTTTTATTAACTTGAAACAATTGTCAAATCCACCAGAGTCTAAGGATGTTGAGATGGGAAGCTGTATAGTACAGTGGAAAAGTCTCTAGCTCTAGCATCAGAAACCCTGGATTCAAATCTCACCTGTGATACTTACTACATGTGACTTTGGGAATCCAAGATCCAATGCTTTCTCTTCAAGGCAGACACATTTTAGAGGAAGAAATGGACTGATCTTAGAAATCAGAAGTCTTTGGTTTGAATTTTGACTATGTTTTTACCAGAAGTATAATTTTGGCTGTGTCCTGTCATTTCTAAGCCTCAATTTCTTATAATGTGAGTAGTGCAAATCTTATTACCCTTGTTTTATGGATGGGGAAATTGAGGCTCAAGGATTGCAATGGATTCATAATCAGGGTTATATGACCAGAAAGCAATAGAAATAAAAATTGAACCCAAGCCACTAGACCAGAGACCAGTGCTCCATCCACCATATCATACTATTGCCTTGATGGCATTCAGACATTCTGGTAGTAGTTGTGTTTTAGTTGTTTAAATGTCCATTTAGAGTTTTCTTGGAAATAGTAAAGTAATTTGTCATTTTCTTCTCTAGTTCATTTTACAGATGAGGAAACTGAGGCAAACAGGGTTAAGTGACTTGCCCAGAGTCACACAGCCTGTAAATATCTGAAGCTAAATTTGAACTCAGGTCTTCCTGACTTCATCCCCGGCGTGCTATCTACTTTGCCACCTAGCTGTTCTTGTGACTCTGGGCACAAAACTATTAGTCTTAGTTTCCTCAATTGTAAAAATGAGGATAATAATAGTCCTTATCACCCAGGATTGATATGAGGATCAAATTAGACAATATTTGGAAAATACTTGCTTAGTACAGTGTGTGGCACATAGTAGATGTTATATGAATGCTAACTATTATTATTTATTATTATTAAAGACTTCCAAGTTTGACACTATTTTCTGGACTTACTTCTACCTACAACATTCTATATTCTAAGATTCTTCCAGCTATAACATTCTAAGTTCTATGTTCTAAGACCCCTTCTAGCTAAAACATTCTACTGACTGTTCTAACATTTCATGTTCTAGAGGCCTTCCCAGATCTAACTATCTATGTTTACCTGTTTGTATTTATTTGAACTCTAAATAAACTGAGGTCATTTGGATGAAATTATCTCTAAGGTTACTTGCACTTCTAGACTTTAATATATAAAGACTATATCGGACTATATTAATGATACTGTCCTAGGCATCTTGGCCACAATGCTATATAGGATTTGAACCTGACAAAGAAAGAGAATTTTAGGTATAATACCAGGAACACAAGAACAGAATCTTTATTAAAAAGGTATAGAAATGTCTACCTCATAAATGAAATGTACTTTGGACATATTTGTGCTCTATAATAATTGGCAATAGAGAGAAGTCACCATGGTAATTATGGATTGTTTTGTAGAAGGTGTCTGGCATTTGAGTTTCCTGAAATAGCTCAAGGCATTATAAGCAACTACAGAATAATAAAATATTTGAGCTGGAAGGGAATTTAGAGAAAAAATTAATCAAATCCAATAAATGTTTCTTAAGTACCTACTATGTGGAGGGCACTGTGTACTAGGTGCTAGAGGGGACATAAAACTGAGCTAAGGTAGACTGTCTTTACAGAGGTAATGTTCTAGGAGGAGGATCTGATAACGTACATAGACAGAGATACTATATAATATTATTGATGAATGCATTAAAGTGATGCAATACTAAGGAGGAGCCACTTAAACTGGGTTTACGAGTTGGGTAGGGATTCAACAGAGAAAAGGCCAAAATATGGAATATGAGATTGAAAAAAGGCCTCAAAGATAAGAGTACAAACTTCTGATGTTACAGAAAATGAAAGTAAGTCCCAGGGAGGTATTTGGATTTATTCCAAGTCACACAAAATTTGAGTATATATCATCTTGGCTTTTCATTTTACTTAATCAGCTCCTACATCTAAAATCAATCTTATTCTAAGTTTTGCAAATATATGATTTTGATAATGTGATGGCAATGGAGTGAGTGCTAGAATTTGGTCAGGAAATCTGGATTTGAATTCCGATTCTGACAGCTCTGATTTTGAATGAGTTACCATTATTATTATTATTAACAATAACAATTACTTCTGTGTAGCATCTTAGGATTTGTAAAGCACTTATATATTTTATTTAACTCAAACCTTAGAACAACCCCTAAAAATAGTATTAATGTTATTCCCATTTTACTAGTGAGAAAACTGAGGTAAGCAAAGGTTAAGTGATTTGCTCAGGATCACACAGGCAGCAAGTGTTGGAAGTAGAATCTTTACCAAGTTTACTTGACACCACGTCTAGTCAATTTATTATACTACTTAGTGGCCAATGTCTGAAATTAAAGCTCCTCCTCTGTAAAGTGGGGATCATCATATTCATATTACCCGTCACACAGAGTCATTGTGAGTGTGGCAGTTGGAAACTTGGAATGTCATAAAGATGTGAGCAATTGTTATTATTACATTTCTTTTCCTCCTTGCATGTCTTGCCTTGTTTCTTTCTTATTGATATCTCTGTCACTCTTTTTAATTATTATTAAACTTGTAGTAGAGAATCTCATTTCCTGACCACTGAGGGACAGATATTAATCCTTATTCTGGCACCCAAAAGCACCTTAGTGAATCAAGATTAAAGCTGAAATCTTCTCATTTGTTGGTTGACATCTTGCCTCCAGGTTTCCCCACTGGCGATTTTAATTCCTGACTGGAAACCTCTCAGCAAATTCTCATGCTAAATACTATGAGAAGATCTAAGGTGCAGTTATACTTCTCAGTGTAGGGGGATACAGAAACACACACACCCTCAAAGAGAGAGACAGAGAGAGAGACAGACACACACACACACACACACACACACACAGAGACAGAGACAACAGACATACAAAGGCAGAGAGAAAGACATAAAAAGACAGAGACAGAGGAAGGATGGAGGGAGGGAGCAGTAGAGAGACAGAAATGAAAGAAAAAAAGTGGTGGAACAGCAAGAGGAGGAGAAGGGAAGACTCTTCAGTTACTTACCTGCTCCCATGATCAGACCAGGTGCTGTGTCCTTGGTATGCACAGTGCCTGACACATATGGATTGTCTGCCCATCGAAGGTGCAGGTGAAGATGGCAGTCAGGCTTGGAGGAGAAGAAAATAAGAGAAAGGATTTAACTTTTGAATAAGATTACAATCCCATACCAAAGCTGATCATGACTAGAAAATGCCATAGGTGACATTTACATAATCTCAAGAAGTTTGCAAAGCAAACTGATTTCAGACTGAGGCTGAGAGAGTTTCAGTTACTTGCCCATAGTCACACAGCTACTAAGTATCAGAGGCAGTATTTGTAGCCAAGTATTTAGTCCCTTAGCCCCAGTGCACTCCCAACTCTATCATGCTTTTCTTGATGTTGATAATGATAGCACAACTAGTGCATACTTAAGTGATCTATAATTTCATCAGGTGCCCCCTTCAGGAAGCAGATTAAAATCCCCCACAGTTAAGTGCAGTGGTTCTCAAACCTTGTTCTCAGTATCTTCATGTTGTTAAAAAAAAAAAAAACTATCGAGGATCTGTTCAAAGAGTTTTTGTTCACATGGGTTATATTTATAGCTATTTACTATATTAGAAATAAAGAATAATTTTGAATTTGTAGACTCTCTGAAAGGGTTTCAGAGACAATTCTTTGGACTACACTTTGAGGACCACTGGTTAAATGAATGGTTTAAAGAGCTGCTGTTGCTAGATAAAATACATTCCCTGGTGACTAAGTCTTCTCCTGCTAAATTGAGAGCTGAAAGTGACTTTGTAGGTCAGTGAATCTACATTCCTTATTTTACAGATAAAACTCGAAATTGAGGGAATTGAAATGACTTGCTGGGATATCAAGGTAATATCTTCAAATGGATTTGAACTCAAGCCTTCATGATTTAGAACCTAATGCTTTTTCTACTACACTACATATACATATGCACAGATATACATATATAAATTATATATTATAGATATATTTTGGGGGGAGGGAAAAGAATAGGAGAAGGAAAGATGTTAAAGTATAATCTCTCTATGATTTATAATCTTACAGTCTCCTGGGGCACTGAGAGTTTCAGAAAGTGAGAGGATCATAGATTTAGAGCTAGTGAGCACCTTAGAAACCACCAATTCCACCCCTATTCCTTACTTTACAGATAAAGAAACTGAGGTATAGAGTTTAGTATATGTTTTAAGTAATATTTGAGCACAGGTTTTCCTGACTCTAAGAGTGACTAAGCTATTCTACCTCTTCCCTTAAATTAAAATTTTCACAAATCATGCATTGATCATACAAATGAGAAAAGAAAGTCTTTTTAAACTTTACTCTTGACCACTGTGGTCAATTTTTGCCAATTTTTGAGAGTAAATTCAGAAAACTAGCAGAAAACATTCCTCTCTTTCTCATTCCTGATCTCTCTCTCTCTCACTTAATCTTCCACTTTTGGAACTTCCTATACACCCCAGAAACACCCGAAATTAGCTCATTCAAAAAACCAAACCTGTATTGAAATCTCAATTTATGAAATGCATTCCCAGAAGGTCTCCAAACTCACCTTGTATCCATAGAGCTCAGAACACAGCAAAGAAAGTGACAGTTCCCACAAGTTGGTGCCCCCATTTTTTGGGAGCACAGATTGCTTATAGGATCTGCCCAAGGTTACACAGTAAAGTCAAGTAACAAGAGATGCTAGGTAGTGTTGGTGTTCTTCTGGTAAACTATACATTTAATACTGAGGGAGTAAAGAGCCTTTTCTAATCCAGAAAAAATGGTACAAAAATAGATCCCAAGCTGAAATCTTTTTCAATATATTAACATCAATAATAACAATTATCCTTCTTTTCCTCTTTCTTCCTTTCTTCCTTCTTCCTTCCCTCTCTCCCTCCTTTCTTCCTTCCTTTATTCTCTCTTCCCTCTCTCCCTTCTTCCTTCTTCCTTCCTTCCTTCCTTCCTTCCTTCCTTCCTCCTTCCTTCCTTCCTTCCTTCCTTCCTTCCTTCCTTCTTCCTTCCTTCCTTTCTTCCTTCCTTCCTTCCTTCTTTGCCTTGCTTCTTCCTTCCTTCTTTTTTCCCTTTCTTCCTTCTTTCCTTCCTTTCTCCCTTTCTTCTTCTTTTCCTTTCCCTTCCTCCCTCTTCTATCTATGTTTATTCTCACTTACAGAACTATTTTATATTTTCAAGATCAAAATTATGACAAGAACATAAATGATTCACATGATAAAAAGGAGAACTCTTTTAGTACACTGATGTGGATACCCAGAGAGCTCATTAAGCAACTCAGAGTTTAAAAAGATATAAATTTGAAGAAAAAAAAAAACCTAAAAGATTCTGATGAGGTTCTCAAGCATATTCTTTATGTGGTGGGTAGAGCTTGAGAACAAGTATATACTGAGTCATTTATAAAAATATATCTGAAAATTCTTCTCATTACAGATTCAAGCTTTAGGGAACACTGATACTTGGTCCTTAGGGATAATAAGTACCAAGCCATACCATAGGGCACTTGAAAACTAGAGGAGGTATATGTAAATATCTTTTTAGTTGTTTTCCTGATTTTTACCATACTGAGAAAGAAGCATATAGAAATGCCTATATTAGCGAAAAATTTCCTTATTAACCTCAGATAATGTAGCTACAATTTTTTCCAAATTCCAGGAGCTCATCTATATCTGTTTCTAACTCTGTCTCTGTTTCTTGTCTCTGTCTGTTTCTCTGTCTCTGTCTCTCCTTTCACCATGTCTTTTTCTCTCATCTCTGTCTCTCTTTCTTTCACATACATACACACTTGGTTTCTGTATCTGTCTCTATTTCTGTCTAAGCATAAGCATCTCTGCTCATCTGTGGCATCTTTAACATTTGTGACAAACTATTACCAAAAATAAATTATTGGGGAGATCCTTGACCTTTCCCCCAAACCCCAAAATTTATCCCACTTAGATAATTTTTTTTAGGTGAAGTTGTTGCCCCACCCATCTAGAAAACTTTACAAAGAATTTTATCTAATATGAATCTTGCCCTATTGTAGTCTAATCATTTAGGTTTGGGGAAGTTGGGGTATAGATCCTTTGTCTAGATTTTCCAAAATGGGTATGATTTGGAAGTAAATAATCAAAGTCACATCTCCCAATTCCTCATTAGAATAAGCCCATCTCTCATTAGAATATTCATTCTTATTAATTATTTATTTTATATTAACTTTTCTATTGAGTTTGGGTTTGGTTGAGATGAAGTCTTGAAAATTTGTGAGGTCATTGAAAGTCCTTTTTTTTTTTTTCATTTAATATTAAGATTAGCTTTTCTGGATAGGATATTTTGACTGCAGTCCTAGTTCTTTTGACTGTTGATATATACTATTCCAGGACTTGAAGTCTTTTATTGTATCTGATGATAAATCCTGCACCATTCAAATTGTAGCTCCAACATATTTGAATTTTTTGTTTGTTTCTTATAAATTTATTTATTTATTTGATCTAGGTGTTTTAAAATTTAGCAATAATGTTTCTATGTCTTTCCCTTGTAGGATCTCTCTGAGGTGATAATAGGTAGATTTTAAAAATTTCTATTTTCTGCTTATGTTCTATCATTTGAGGACAATTTTTGATTATTTCTTGAATTATTATGTCAAAGTTTTTTTTTTTTTTTGGTCTACTTTCAGGTATTCCAATTATTATTATATTTTCTCTTTGATCTGATCTCCAGATCTAATTTTTAAATAAAGTATTTGACATTCTCTTCTATTTGTCCATTCTTTATATTTGTTTTGTTATTTCTTAGTCTCAAAGCGTCACTGGTTTCCCCTTGCCCAATTCTAATTTTTAGAGTTATTTTATTCTTTAAAACTCTGTATCTCCTTTTCTAGGTGGCTAATTTTTTATTCATAATCTGAATGATTTTTTTTTTTTTAGTTTTTCCTCAACCTCTCTCATTTAATTATTTAAGTCTTTTTTGAGTTCTATAAATTCTTTCTTGGCAGGTAGCTATTTAATGTTATTCTTTGGGGTAGAAGAAGCTTTTTTTTTTTTTTTTTAACTTCACTGTCCCCTTCTGAAGATGAATCTTAGTCTTTCTTAATTAGTAAGTTTCTATGATTGGGTTCTTCCTCCTTTGCGCCCCCCCTCTTTTTAAATGAGAATTTATTAGCCAAAACATTTCTAAATATGGAGTGGGGGATGTGCCTCTAGCCTCATTTCAGCTCTCCTCTCTGACCTGGAATCCCAAACTAAAAGCTCCTCTCTGCCTTCAAGTCCCAGGGACCCTGCCCCACTGCCTCTGCATTCATTGGGTGTGCTGGTTCCTTGTTGCCCTAGGCTGCATTTGAGCAACGTACCTGAGTCTGTTGTTCCTAATCAGCCCAGGTTCCCTCATTCTTCCCAGACTCAGATTCCCAATTCCTCATGCTTTCCTGGACATGAAAGTTCCTGTGGTTTGGGTTAAGCTTCCAGCCAAACTCATCTAGCCTGAGGAATCCTGCTGGCTATTTCAGAAGAGCTAGCCTGGGTGTTTGTACTTCCCTCAAGTTAAAGTTCAATCTTGGGGTTTTTCTTCAAGTCTTCCCAGGTTATTCCAGGAGGACTGCTGTTCTGCCCCAATCTTATTTGTTTTTTACCAGTCTATTTTGGCCCTGAAGTGCAGTTTTCTTTTGTTGTGAGGGAAATCTGGAGAGCTTAGAATTTTCTGACCTATTTCATCATCTTCCCACCATTCTTATTATTAACCAATTATTTGATCATCATCCTCAGGAATACTCTTCCAAGAACATACAAGTATTGAATGGTTTCTATGAGGGGTCTTTGGGATTTGAGAATGTTGCTGATCCTTTTTATTGATTATATGCTAGTGTGACTTATAAAACCCATCCAGAAACTATTTCTCAAACTTTTTATATGTCACAAGTACAAATAATGTTTCTACTGTATCTATATTACAATGACAGAAAATTAGTGATCTATAAACCTTGAAGGTGCTATTGAAATAAAAGTTCTTACTATTTTACTTCAATTAGTCATTTAATTATGCATTTTTTTATTTCAGAAGTGTAGTGTTATACTTAATTAGCAGGACAGTTATTAATTGCAATGGGCATAATTATCTCAGTAAATTGTTTATCATTACCTATTAAATATTTTAAAAGAATATAAATTGAGGTACCTGAGATAAATGATCTTGGTGATCTAATTCTTTAAGTCTAGAAATATAAAAATATTGGTTGCAAAAGCTCCTATTTGCAGTCTTTGTTAATAAGAAGCAAAAATAAAAGTTTATAAAGTATAATTTTATTTGACCATCCGAACAACCCTTTGCAGCTGGCAGAGATGATGACCATACTTTAACATATAAGGAAACAGAGGCCCAAACACTTTGAATGATTAAAAAAAAATAATCCAGCTAATATATAGCAGAATAAAAAAAAATAAAGTTAGGTCTTCTGACTAAGTGTGCCTGCTACCATACCATACACAGATGGCCAATTTTCAAAGAATTGGGATGTAATAAAATATACTTGGCACAAAAATGACATCGAATGTAATTGAATCTTTCTTTGATGATTGAGAAGGCATTTCAAAATCTTGAATCGCCTCAGGGTCATCATTATAAACAATTATCAATTGTACCAGAGAGACTGAGAAATGCTAGTCAGAGGAGGTACAGTTGATTAAATAACCAACTAACAGAATTTAGCCTTTATACTTGAGTATGAATATAAGTTTCTCATTGAAGAAAAATAATACCTAAAGGAAAGAAATCCCTTTAAGCACTTCTCCAGTTATCCAACATTGGAAAGAATATCTTTGGTGCTGTATAGAACAAAATGAAACCCTATTATTTAAGTATTTCCTTGTGTCTTTCGATCTAGCCACATGGTTACTCTTGGGCTGTTTGAGCTGTTTCCAATTTCTGAATTCTGATGATTAAGGGTATCCCACTGTTTCCTCTACAGTGGAGAGGAACACAGCAAAACCTTCCAAAGTGTCAGACTCCAAAATTGGATACAGCTCAACAGTCCAGAAGTACAGCATTAAAATATGATTAACTACCTCCTAGAACAAGGAGCTGAATTGAAGCTACTTAAGAGTGTTCATGATCAAAGAGGACAAAGGAAATATGGATAAATAGGTGATAATGTAGAAATATAGAAATGTTATTCTGTTCCCATCTTCCATTATAACTTTCTACCAGCTGTGAATAATTATGCCACAGGACTCAGATTTTTAGAGCTGGAAGGCTTCTTACTGATTATCAAATTCAACCTCCTTGTTCAATGAATATAAAAACTAAGGACCAAAGAAAGGAAATTGCTTGTCCAAGGCAAATCAGGGAGAACTAAGATCTGGTTTCAAGGCCTCCAGGTCCCTTTCTCAACAGTATCAAATGCAAATCATTTAGCCCATCACTCAAGATCCTCCACAATCATCTCACTTTCCCTTTCCAGACTTTTCATCCATTATACTCTTCCTCATAGTTTAATCTTTTAATACTTGTTGTATATTGGATATTTTTGAGATTCTGATGAGGTCCATTGACTCTTTCTTAAAATCAATTTTATTTTGTTTTTTAAATTAAAAGCTGAAGAAAATGCTTATCTTGAGTTAGTAATTAATGAAAATAAAGATTTATTTTTTCCCATAAAGCTCATCAACTCCCTGAAATCTATTCATTAGGAATCTATAGATAGCAAGGCAATACTCTAGACAAAATGCTTTCTTCATTTATTTTTCTAATGTTCCTTATTCCATTAACCTTGCTCATAGGGCTGTCATTCCATGCACCCCTCCTATCCCAAAGCTTAATTCTCTGAAATTTTATCTATTTATTAAGATAGAGATTTCCACTACAAAGCCTTCCCTGACTAGTCTGACTAGAAGTGTAAAATGAGGTGGGGTGGAACTCAATAATCTTTAAAGGCTTAGCCGGCTCAAATATTCTAGATTCAATACTCTAAAGTTCTTCCAGCTCTAATATCCTATATTTTAAGGTCCTGTTCTAGTTCTAGCATCCTATGTTCTAAGGACTTGTCCAGCTTTAACATCCAATGTTCCAAACGACCTTCCAGATCTAACATTTTATGTTTCAATATCCCATGTTCTAAAATCCTTTCTAGCTCTAATATGCGATGTTTCAAAGTCCCTTCCAACTCTAACATCCTATGTTCTAAGGCCCCTTTAAGCTTTAACTTCCTGTGTTCCAAAGTCCTATTCAGCTCTAATTCTAGGTAACATCCTCCTATGTTCCAAAATCCCTTCCAGATCTAACCTTTTATGTGCTAAATTCCTGTCTACTTTTACATCGTATGTTCTAAAATCCTTTCTAGTTCTAATATCCTATGTTCTAAGTTCCCTTCTACTCTAGCATCCTATGTTCTAAGGCTCTTTCTACTTCTAACATCCTAAGTTCTAAAATCCTTTTTTACCTCTAAAATTCTATGTTCCAAAATCCCTTCCATCTCTAACATCCCATGTTCTAAGGTTCTTTTAAGTTCAAATTTCCCATGTTCTAAAGTCCTATTCAGCTCTTACATTCTACAAGCTCTTCCAGGTCTAACCTTCTCCTATATTCCAAAGTATCTTCTAGGTGTCTTTTCTAAAGCTCTAACATTCTATGTTTCAAAGTCCCTTCAAATTTTGATTTCCTATGTTTTAAGATCTCTTCCATATAAGATCAGACTATATCTGCAGTACTATATTAAAATATTAATAACATGACATACATTTTACAGAGGAGATGATTGGTTAAAAGAATTGAGGGGTTTTTGTTTGTTTGTTTTGTTTTTTTTTTGTTTTTTTTTTGGCCTGGAGGAGACAATTGGGGCATGTGCGCTAGTTGTTTTTAAGTATTTGGAGGGCTGTTCTGTGGGAGATGAATTCCTTGTTCTTAATAATAGAATGAAGAACTAGGAGAAATAGTTTCCTAATAATTAGAGTTATCTAAAAGTAGAATGGAATGCCTCAAAAGGTAGTGTTTTCTCTCCTTGAAGGTGTGAGTTTATATTAGTACTTTAGGAGAATATTATGGAGGAAATTCCTGTTCGAGAAGATGTTGAAATTGATAGTTCTAATGTTTTTTTTTCTAATTCAATTATTCTGTTTTAAGAATTCTTCTAGCTCTAAAATTCTATAGTTCATTCTGAAAGCAAGAGAACTTACTATCTCTTCCATTTATATAGCTCATTCTATGGTTCTTGAAACATTAATAATATTTTCACATGTGTAAATGTGAGCTCCTTTAGGGTAGATTAATTTTTGTCTTTGTATTCCTCAGAACCTAGCAAAGTACCTGGAACCTAACATATACTTAATAAATGACTATGATTATATTACTTTATCTCCCCTTCCTGAATTGATTTTTGAGTTCCATTGTATCTCATTCACTATCTAAATGCTATGTGAGATACTAAAGTTAAAAGACTCCATGGATCAAATGTGCTAGCATACTCAACCCACCTAGTTTCATCCCATCCACTCCATCTTCCTATGTAAAAGATATGACATGGAGGTGGGGATTGGAAATAAGGAGAGAAGAGAGGCCTGAACAATTCCCAAACTGACTAATAAGATAATTTGTTACATAGAATTAATCATTAACATTGCTCATGAATAAAGAAAAAGTCACCAGATGGCATTAATGGTGAAGCTGCTTAAGGAGAAAATGATGAAGTTAACATTTAAGAGACTCTTTGATTAGCTTGAAAAATAGAATCACAGATTCACAGAATATCAGAATGGGAAACAATCACAGTGTCCACATATCTAATTTGTACCAAAACAGAACTTTTGAATTTAGCATGTCAGAGCCCAAAGGGTCTTTTAAACACAAACTATTAAATTTAAAAGAGACATGAGACCTTGGAAATAAAAACATTTTAATTGAAAGGGACCTTTGGAGATAATCACCTTCTTTGACATTCTGATTTTGCAAATTGGGATACTGAGGCCAAGAGTGTGGGGAAATGGCTTTCTTAGAGATAATGATATAAACTGCTTTACAAACCTTAACGAGTTATATAAATGCTAGCTATTAGTAGCAAAAGCAGGTTCTAAACTAAGGTCAATTGACCCCACATCTCAATATCTATGGCTTATTTCTTCTCCTGGATTTTAAGTGCTTTGAGAGATGGAGGCATTTTGGCTCTGGGAAGAAATAAAATTCTGCATCTGCTACTGCCTTGGGGATTAAAGTCTTGACTTCTATGTAAACTTGGACACGTTGCTTTTCCTCTCTAGAATTCAATTTATCCTCCACCAAATAAATGGTACCAATTTTCATGATCTCTAAGGCTTCTTCTAGCCTGAAAAACTTGAGCCTGAAAAAGAATCTTGCACAGGATCTAGTGTGTAATTACTATTGGATAAAGACTAAAAGCAGCCCCAATACGTTTTCTCTGGGGAAGATTATATATGGCCTAGTTTCCCCCATTCTGACCCTATCAATCAGAGTATTATTTGCTGTACTGCTATGGGAATATTTAATCTTTCTAAGTTTGATTTACTAGCCAAGCTTAGAATAATTACTAGCATTCTTTCTCCTGTAATTATTAAATCACTGGACCCTTACACCATACAAAGGTCAGGGAAAGCCTTAGGCAAAAATGTATAGTCTTCTGGAGTCCACACACACTCCCCTCCCCTTCTGTTGCCCTTTCTTCTGTCCCTAGGCACCTAGGGTCTTGATATTACCCACTAATAGCCACATTCTCTCCCTATACTTATGACCCACACTGGTTCTATATTTCTTCATATTGCTCCATGTTCTATATTCCATAGTTGTAACCTTTAGTTCCTACTCTATTAAATCAGGACCTGCTCTCTACTAAGCTGCTGATAGTTGAGGATGTTTTAATGTGCTGCCTTTCAGTGTATGTATTTGTATTTTAGAGAATAATGGAATCTCACTAGGATTCTCTTTCACTGCTGATATCCTGGGTTCTCAAAGGCTGTACTAGCTAAAACTCAGCTCTGGAGCATCCTACTAAGCTGAATGAGTTCTCAAGAAGGTCATCTGTCACGACATTGTGGGATTAGCTTTTTATTCTTGGAAATTCTCATTGGCATTTCATCACAGATGGCCTCTGATCTTAATCAATTAGTTTACCTAGATGGAGTCATGCATCTTTTAAGGTATGGAATCTCGGAGTCACAAGGACACTAAAGCATGATTTACCTTTTCAAGCATTTTCATGAAGACATTCATTAATGGGAAACTCACTACATCTCAAGACATTGCATTCCACTCTTATATTAGAAAGTTTTTCACAAAACTGAGCAGATTTTTTCCTCACCCTTCATATATATCATGCTCCCACCCCCAACAATAGTATTCGTTTTGCCCTTTGAGGCAAAATATTTTAATTTCAGTTCCTGGAAACAATGACTTAGCAATGATATAAGGGACTGTAGGTGAACTAGTAGACCCGAGGCCTTTAATGCCCCTTAAATTATAGGTCCAATGTAGTTTGGGGTGGGCAGGGTTGGGGCTATACCTACATCCACTGATGAAATGATGGATTCTTGAAGTAGAACCATGAATACTAATTTAATTCTACATTTAAAACTTAGTACAGGCTAGTCCCAGAATGAGAGAAAAAGGTGAATGAGACCAGTCCCTTTCCTTCAGCAACTCAAGTATAGTAGATTGAGGTATGATAAGGTATGATGCATATAAAGATAAAATGTTTATTGTATATCTAACATGTACATATTATTATTATTATTATCACATATAATAACAATAATAATAGCTAGCATTTACATGGTTCTTTAAGATTTGCAAAATGCTTTATACATATTATCTCATTTGCTACAGCAGAAACAGCAACCTTCTCTTTTCCCTTATCACTTTTCCTCCTTCTAAATCCAGACCCCATAGCCATCATCCTGGGAGGGGTCACAAGATATGAAGCTTGGCAACTGCTCCTGTGGATTATGTAGTCACAGCTAGTGAAGCATCAGAAAGAAAAATTCTCACCACCAAAGTCTTTGGCATAATCAAATAATTCAATGTGGATGTGGACATAATTTTATAAGTAAAGGTGATGTTATGGAAGATGAATTACTATTTACTTTTTTGCACCCCCAAAGATCATGGGACCCATCCATCTAACTTGCAGCTGAAACTTATCTATATGTCTCTCTACTAAGAATGGGAGAACTTGACCTGTTTTACTTTTTTTTTTCCATGTATCCCTGATATTTTAAGCAATACTCTATACATAATAAGTACTTAAAATTTTATTTTTCTTTCTTTAATTCATCCATTTTATAAGTATATTTTGACTCTACGAATAGACTAAGCTCCTTGAGGACAGGAACAAGACCATTTTCCCTTTTGTTATCCACAATGCCTAATAAAGAGTTTGGCAATGAGATGTATTTATTACATGTGTTTTGATTGTATAAGCCATTTCAGTGTATTCGTGTTCAAGAAAGATAAATGCCTGAGAACTCATAAGAGATATAAATGCCTGAGAGTCTAGGATTCTGGAGGTGAGAAAATTAGGTAAAACTTTCTGGAGGAGTGGTAATAGAGCTATGTCTAAAAGGATGGATAGGCTTTAAAATGGCAGAGTGTGTGAAAAAGCATTAGGAATTTCATGAGAAAATTACATTCTTTCTCCAATACATTGGGTCATAAAATACACACAGCAAATATTAATATTTCCAGTTTAGTGGTGAAGATGTCAAAATCTACTGGGAGCATGGTAGACTAACAAACATTACAGGAGAGGTGCTAGATCTATTCATTCCCTGTATTTAAGAATCTATAAGTGTCTGATTGAAGAAAACAAGCCATTTCTTCATCCTCATTAATTTGGGATATCTATCTGTAGCTTCAGCTTATTTGTAGTTTCAATCAATGGTCAGAGAGATTTGGAGAAGAAATTCTCTTCCTGTCTCAATTCTCAATAATATGAAGGGAAAACAGGTAGCTCTCAATTTCTCTCTCATCTCTTCTCTTGAGGTCCTGGGAGGAGATAGGGTAGTATGATTAAATATTAACGTACTCTAAGTTCTCAGTAAACATGCCTAGAGAAGAAAAGAAGGAAAATATGGGAACTTCTGACTAAGAAAAACACTATTGATGGTGGATGTAGAGACATTAGAGACTGGGAAAATCAGAGGAACCATGGAAGCTTCTCATGTGAGCTGTACCATCCACATGTTCCAATTTCAAACTGATCTCTGAATTTCTTTTTTGTTAGATACAAATAAAATGCTCAGGTTTGGGGATGAGGTCTGCTAGTATCATGGTTAAATATTTATGGATTGTGTTTGAGTACTCATAAAGATGATCTAGTACAACTTAGCTAGTAGAACAAACACTGGAATCAGTCAATATAACTGAAGCAAACCTGTTCTGAATCCCCCATGGAAAACCATTTTCTATTCCACATCTGTTCATTGTATCCACAAACAGACCATAAAAGAACTGCCAAATTCTTTGCTATAGTGTAGGTAAATTTTATTAACAACATCTAGTATCCCTGTAAAAAAAAGAAATGGGGTTATGGGGTTAATAAGGCATTATTTTTACTCTTGACAAAACCTTTTGTCACTTTGAAATAATTTTCCTTTTCTAGATTTTCACTAATATTCCTTTAATAATCCATTTCAGATTTTTTTTTCAGGAACCAAAGTTGAGTTCAGTGGTCTATGATATCCTGACTTCATTGAATGATCTTGTCTATGAAGATGACCGAAATCCATAACTCTACCTCCTACTACTCCACAGAAGCTAAAGATGATTTTTGCCTTGTCAAATTTCTCTTAGTATAATTTGTGGACTTTTCTGTGGAAAGCTCTTTGTAAATTGTAAAGTGCTATACAAATCAAGGATCTATCATCATCATCACCTACTTCAAAATTTTAAACTATGGGTTATAACCTCATATGGGGTTATGTATTTAAACATGGGAATCATGAAAAGTTTGGCAACAGCAAAACGTTTTTGAATGCTTTATATCCCCAAATGAATATTCTACCAAGATTTAATTCTTTGTGAAAAAATAAACAAACACATCCATGTCATTACTATGCAAATTTGATTTAAACTTTAAAAATGAAAAAAATATATGTATAACAAAGAATTGTTTTAAAATAAATTTCTTTAGGATTTATTATCAGTAAATGTTTGATTTGCCTATTTTGTATACATATATACCTGGGATTGTAAAAATTTTCCATGTGAAAAGGGGTCACAAGTGGAAAAAGTTATGATCTACTTCTTGGGGTCAACTCGGTGATCAAATTAAATAATGTATAAGAGAGTGCTTTTTTGTATATACAACTCATTACAAATCATAATGCTATAAAACTAAATGCTGTTATTAAGAAGATCTCAGTAAAGATTCTCCACTACCATTTAAAACAGGATGCCTGCCATTTCCCCTAATCCCAGTAGTGACAGAATCAGAGTAATAATACTGGAATGGGTTTTGCAGATCCTCTGTTTAAGAAAACCAAAGTTGAGAAAAGGGAGGTGACTACTTATCCAAGGCAAACAGCTTAATAAGACCAGAGTTTAATTTGCCTAATTCCCAAACTGTAGTACCCTTCACATTATAATGCACAAAAGCCCAAGTGGTCAAGCTTTCCATTTTGTTTTTGAGGATGAATTCCCTAGTTTGCAGGAACAAATGAGTTTGTCCTATGAATTCAAGATAATGATAGTTATCATTTCTATAGTTTTACATTTTGCAAGTATTTTATACCTATTGTGGCTTTTGATCTTCAAAATAATCCTGCAGGATTGGTAAAGTAACTACCATTTGGTGCCATGATAACAGAAGATATATATTAGATTTTGAGTCAGAAGATCTGGGTCTGAATCTCAGCTCAATTTCTTTTGTGTAATTATCATTTGACCTTGGATAAGTCAACTACTTTCCTCTGCTATTTCTTCTTTAGTAAAATGTAGGGTTGGACAAGGTAACTTCTAAATTTATTTGCAAATTTTTCTCTCTCTCTCAATTTACTTAGCTCTTTAAATTTCAAGCTCTAAATTTATATTGCCATCCTATAGGTTGAGAAAGCAAGACCAAAAAGGATAGGAACAGACAATTCTCAGATGAAGAAATTGAAACTATTTATAGACATATGAAAATATGCTCCAAATCATTATTAATCCAAATCATTAATTGGTAGAATATTAATTCGGAGGATATAGAAATGCAAATTAAGACAACTCTGAGATACCACTACACACCTGTCAGATTGGCTAGAGTGATAGGGAAAGATAATGTGGAATGTTGGAGTGGATGTGGGAAAACTGGGACACTGATACATTGTTGGTAGAATTGTGAACACATCCAGCCATTCTGGAGAGCAATTTGGAACTGTGCTCAAAAAGTTATCAAACTGTACATACCCTTTGATCCAGCAATGTTTCTACTGGACTTATACCCCAAAGAGAGCCTAAAGAAGGGAAAGGGACCTGTATGTGCCAAAATGTTTGTGGCAGCCCTGTTTGTAGTGGCTAGAAGCTGGAAAATGAATGGATGCCCATCAATTGGAGAATGGTCGAGTAAATTGTGGTATATGAACATTATGGAATATTATAGTTCTGTAAGGAATGACCAGTGGGATGAATACAGAGAGGACTGGTGAGACTTACATGAACTGATGCTAAGTGAAATGAGCAGAACCAAGAGATCATTATATACCTCAACAATGATACTGTTTGAGGATGTATTCTGATGGAAGTGGATCTCTTTGATAAAGAGAGCTAATTCAGTTTCAATTGATCAAGGATGGACCAAAGATGGAAAGAATACTGGGAAATGAATATAAACTGCTTGCATTTTTGTTTTTCTTCCCAGGTTATTTCTACCTTCTGAATCCAATTCTCCCTGTGCAACAAGAAAACTGTTCAGTTCTGCACACATATATTGTATCTAGGATATACTGTAACCTATTCAACATGTAAAGGACTACTTGCCATCTGGGAGAGGGAGTGGAAGGAGGGAGGGGAAAAATCGGAACAGAAGTGAGTGCAAGGGATAATGCTGTAAAAAATTACCCTGGCATGGGTTCTGTCAATAAAAAGTTATTTAAAGAATAAAAAAAGAGAAAGCAAGACCAAGAAAAAGAAATAAATGGGCTCGGAGTCACAAAACTAGGCACATTCAGGACAAGAAGTCAGGTCTTCTTTCTCTAGACCATATACTTCTCTTATCCCATGTTGCTTCCACGTCAACTGATTCAAAATAATTTATAGTCAGTTAGCATTTATCAAGACTCCTCTATGTGTTGAACAAAAAAGCAAAAAATAAAAAAAAATAAACAATCTCTGCTCTTCAGATTCTCATTGTTGAGAGGAAATTATATTTATCCCAGAAGGAGCTGTTAAAGAATGAAATGTCAAAGAAAGAATGGGGCTTCCTTTACTGGTACTGAGTTGCCCACGATCAGAAGTACTAAAGTTGAGCATGGTTGACTACTAATCTTTGATATTATGGGAGTGATTCCTTTGTTAGTAGGAACTGTCCTATATGACCTTTAAGCTCACTTTCAACCAAGGGATTCTTTGATTGAAATCTTACCATTGTATTTCACCATGTTGTCTCTACCCTCAGTGAAAACATCCATTATGTTAATATGGGCCCAGTGGCTGCTGCTTAATTTTAATTTTATATCCTTTGTGCTCAATTTATTTTCCATGTACATTATAACTTATTTCTTTTGTGCTCAATTTGACTATCCATATACCTTAGTTGGACGACACACTTCGCCAATTTTCTCCTATTTTTTATTATCTTAAGGCAAAGACATAAATCTTACAAAGATTCTCTCCTCAGTGGGCTGTATAATTGCAGGCATTTTTTTTTTTTTTTGTACGGACAGATTCTATTCTAAGCAAAAATTTGATTTGGTAGACTCATATGGTTTCATTTTTATAATAAAAATAACAAACAATAATAATACTTTTGTAACATCTTTATTCTGGGAGGACCTTTTGATTTTTTAACAATTAGGAAATAATTATTTTTCAGTGTAAGGAGGCAGATATTAGTACCCTGTGGTTCTCAATGGAGAAACTGACACAGAGGTTAAATGGCAATTTAAGGACACAAATATAAGTGAAAAACAGCAACATGTGGTTTTTAAAATCTTCTTCAATATACGCTAAGAGAATATGGCAATTTCTGTGATTATAACTTCCTGTTGACTATAGTCCATGAAAACAAGAACTTCATTTATTTAAAGACTGGCGCAAATCCTCATTTTTCAAGAAACATCCTACTCTGACCTTAGTAGCCATAATGGGCATTTGTTACTGTTGTTCAGTCACTTCTGAATTTTCATGATGCTATTTTGGGATTTTCTTGTCAAAGATGAGGGGGGTGGTTTGTCATTTCCTTCTCCAACTCATTTTAATGGTGAGGAAATGGAGGTAAATAGTGTTAAATGACTAGTCCGGGGTCATACAGCTAGTAAGGTCTGAGGCCATATTCGAACTTAGGTCTTCCTAACTCTAGGTCTGGCAATCTATGCACTAACATGCCACTTCACTGTATACGAGCATGTCTTCTTCTAACTTCCTATAACACTAAATCTCTATGGTTCATGGTGGGGAAATTGATTCAAAAGTTAAATTACAGAACTACTATTTTCTTTTAGTGTTTACCTCTCATTTGACACAGAATTCTAGTCTTTTAGAACTTCAATTAAAATTATGGCCCACATTTTGCAAAAGTGGAAACTGCAGCGTTCAGAAGGGAAATGACTTGGTAACACTGAGGTTACAGTTACTTCCTCCCCATCATTTTTAAAAAAATTATTTTATTTTATTTTAAAAAATAATTATAACTTTTTATTGACAGAACCCATGCCAGGGTAATTTTTTTACAACATTGTCCCTTGCACTCACTTCTGTTCCGACTTTTCCCCTCCCTCCCTCCATATCCTCCCCCAGATGTCAAGCAATCCTATACATGTTAGATATGTCACAGTATATCCTAGATACAATATATGTGTGCAGGACCAAACAGTTCTCTTGTTGCACAGGGAGAATTGGATTCAGAAGGTAAAAATAACCTGGAGAAAAATGCAAACAGTTTACATTCATTTCCCAGTGTTCTTTCTTTGGGTGTAGCTGCTTCTGTCCATCATTGATCAATTGAAACTGAGTTAGATTTTCTCTTTGTCGAAGAAATCCACTTCCATCAGAATACATCCTCATACACTATCATTGTTGAAGTATATAATGATCTCCTGGTTCTGCTCATTTCACTTAGCATCGATTCATGTAAGTCTTTCCAAGCCTCTCTGCATTCATCCTGCTGGTCATTTCTTACAAAACAATAATATGCTATAACATTCATGTACCACAATTTACCAGCCATTCTCCAATTGATGGGCATCCATTTATTTTCTAGTTTCTAGCCACTACAAACAGGGCTGCCACATTTTGGCACATACAGGTCCCTTTCCCTTCGTTAGTATTTCTTTGGGGTATAAGCCCAGTAGTAGCACTGCTGGATCAAAGGGTATACACAGTTTGATAACTTTTGGGGCCTAATTCCAGATTGTTCTCCAGAATGGTTGGATTAATTCACAACTCCACCAACAATGCATCAGTGTTCCAGTTTTCCCGCATTCCCTCCAACATTCATCATTATTTTTTCCTGTCATCTTAGCCAATCTGACAGGTGTGTAGTGGTATCTCAGAGTTGTCTTAATTTGCATTTCTCTGATCAATAGTGATTTGGAACATTCTTTTATATGAGTGGAAATTGTTTCAATTTCATCATCTGAAAATTGTCTGTTCATATCCTTTGACCATCTATCAATTAGAGAATGGCTTGATTTCTTATAGAGTCAATTCTCTACATATTTTGGAAATGAGACCTTTATCAGAACCTTTAACTGTGAAAACGTTTTCCCAGTTTGTTGCTTCCCTTCTAATCTTGTTTGCATTAGTTTTGTTTGTACAAAGGCTTTTTAATTTGATATAATCAAAATTTTCTATTTTGTGATCGATAATGATCTCTAGTTCATCTTTGATCACAAATTTCTTCCTCCTCCACAAGTCTGAGAGGTAAACTATCCTATGTTCCTCTAATTTATTTATAATCTTGTTCTTTATGCCTAAATCATGGACTCATTTTGATCTTATCTTGGTATATGGTGTTAAGTGTGGGTCCATGCCTAATTTCTGCCATACTAATTTCCAGTTTTCCCAGCAGTTTTTGTCAAATAATGAATTCTTATCATTGGGTTTGTCAAACACTAGATTGCTATAGTTGACTATTTTGTCTTGTGATCCTCCCCATCATTTTGCAGAAATATAAAGTGAGGTAAAGAGAGGAAATCACTTGTCAAGGATTATCCAGTCAGTGATATGGCTGGTAATTGCAAAGAAAATAAGTATTTACATATCACTGTCAGATCTATTTACTTTCCATTGAAGTCTGCAGATTTTTCTCACTTATTGTATTCTACCTGATACTGTTATTTATGAGTGGAATGATGATATAGTAGACTGTCATTCTAAGAGTCCTAGATTCAAGTCCTGTCTCTGACACATGACCAGAAGGAGAGGCGCCCACATGGACAAGTGAACGATTCATTGATAACCGAAAGCATAGATTTCTATCACATTTCATACAAGATTAGTCTTTGTGGGCTGTAGTCTCCATATTTGAAGAGTAAGAGTTTGGATTAGAGAGCATCTTTATGAATTTATTATTTCAAGTATTTTAGAAAGTTGCAAAAACAAATCACTACTACAAAATAAATCCCCATAAATCCTCAGCATTTTTATACATCACCAACAAAATCCAACAGCAAGAGATACAAAGAGAAATTCCATTAAAAATAACTGTTGGCAGCATAAAATATTTGGGAATCTATCTACCAAAGGAAAGTCAGGAATTACATGAGCAAAATTACAAAAAATCTTTCCACACAGATAAAATCAGACTTAAATAATTGGAAAAATACTAAGTACTCTTGGATAGGCCGAGCAAATATAATAAAGATGACAATACTCCCTAAACTAATCTATTTATTTAGTGCCATACCAATCAGACTTCCAAGAAAATATTTTAATGATCTAGAAAAAATAAAAACAAAATTCATATGGAAGAACAAAAGATCGAGAATCTCAAGGGAATTAATGAAAAAAAAATCAAATGAAGGTGGCCTAGCTGTACCTGATCTAAAATTATATTATAAAGCAGCAGTCATCAAAACCATTTGGTATTGGCTAAGAAATAGATTAGTTGATCAGTGGAAAAGGTTAGGTTCACAAGACAGAATAGTCAACTATAGCAATCTAGTGTTTGACAAACCCAAAGATCCTAACTTTTGGCATAAGAATTTATTATTTGATAAAAACTGCTGGGATAATTGGAAATTAGTATGGCAGAAATTAGGCATGGACCCACACTTAACACCATATACCAAGATAAGATCAAAATGGGTCCATGACCTAGGCATAAAGAACGAGATTATAAATAAATTAGAGAAACATAGGATAGTTTATCTCTCAGACTTGTGGAGGAGGAAGAAATTTGTGACCAAAGATGAACTGAGACCATTATTGATCACAACACAGAAAATTTTGATTACATCAAATTAAAAAGCCTTTGTACAAACAAAACTAATGCAAACAAGATTAGAAGGGAAGCAACAAACTGGGAAAATATCTTCACAGTTAAAGGTTCTGATAAAGGCCTTACTTCCAAAATACATAGAGAATTGACTCTAATTTATAAGAAATCAAGCCATTCTCCAATTGATAAATGGTGAAAGGATATGAACAGACAATTTTCAGATGATGAAATTGAAACAATTTCCACTCATAATAAAAGAATATTCCAAATCACTATTGATCAGAGAAATGCAAATTAAGACAACTCTGAGATACCACTACACACCTGTCAGATTGGCTAAGATGACAGGAAAAAATAATGATGAATGTTGGAGGGAATGCGGGAAAACTGGAACACTGATGCATTGTTGGTGGAGTTGTGAATGAATCCAACCATTCTGGAGAATAATCTGGAATTATGCCCCAAAAGTTATCAAACTGTGCATACCCCTTGATCCAGCAGTGCTACTACTAGGCTTATACCCCAAAGAAATACTAACGAAGGGAAAAGGATCTGTATGTGCCAAAATGTTTGTGGCAGCCCTGTTTGTAGTGGCTAGAAACTAGAAAATGAATGGATGCCTATCAATTGGAGAATGGTCGGGTAAATTGTGGTACGTGAATGTTATGGAATATTATTGTTTTGTAAGAAATGACCAGCAGGATGAATACAGAGAGGCTTGGAGAGACTTATATGAATCGATGCTAAATGAAATGAGCAGAACCAGGAGATCATTATATACTTCAACAACGATACTGTATGAGGATGTATTCTGATGGAAGTGGATTTCTTCGACAAAGAGAAGATCTAACTCCGTTTCAATAGATCAATGATGGACAGAAGCAGCTACACCCAAAGAAAGAACACTGGGAAATTAATGTAAACTGTTGGCATTTTTGCTTTTCTTCCCGGGTTATTTCTACCTTCTGTATCTAAGATATACGGTGACATATTTAACATGTATAGGACTGCTTACCATCTGGGGGAGGGAAAAAATCAGAACAGAAGTGAGTGCAAGGGATAATGTTGTAAAAAATTACCCTGGCATGGTTCTGTCAATAAAAAGTTATTTTAAAAAAAGAATTAAAAAAAAGAGAAAAAAACCAAATCACTACGAAAGTTTTTAAGGGATCCCTTGTACAAGATATCAGGAAAAGCTCCTTGGAAGGGGTAGTAATTCAGTAAATCTTTAAAGTATGAGTAGAAATTCAATAGGCAAAGAGGTGCTATGAGAACCAGAGGATGATCTCCAGTCCATTGGATAGACTTTTGCAAAATCATGAAGAAAAATGGTCAAGGATGAGAAAGCACAGAGGGATAAAGTTCTGAGCTGGAGGGGAGAATCCACACTAAGGAAATCCCAGAACACCTATAGTAACAGAATAGACAAAACAACCAAGTAATGACCAAGGAGTACTTACCAGTTTACAATTGGTGGGTTTGCCATTCATATCAGTGGCTGGTGGAGTCAGATAATCCCAGTCTCGGCCTTTGTTGTAAGTTATCACTGTTGTGACTTTTCCATCAATCTTTTGGTTGGCTAAGAAGACTCCTTTCACCCCTCTGACCTGTGAAAGAAACACGATAAGAATGAAGAAAAAGATTTTAGAATTTCCTATTCAAATGCTGGGGCTATTTCTAATCTTGCTGCCCCTCTGCCCATTGTGATTTATTGTTCAAAAGGCTTTTCTTCATTCTCCTTCAAGTCCCCAAGGCTCGGGGGCAGGCAGTAAAGAAACTCAATTAGATTCTGGGCTTGTCTTCCATAGTATATGCAAATCAATACTCAACAGAGCTAAAAAAAAAAACTGCATGTGTACCAATAGTCCATTTATCCTTTTGTTAACACATTCAGTTGTTTCTCCATCTGCTCAATAAACATTTGCTATATACCTTGGGATGGGGAGGAGGGAATAAGCATTTATATGATTCTTACAATATATCAGTCATTGTGCTAAACACTTTAAATATATTATTTAATTTGATATTCACAGTTATTCTGGAAATGTTTCCTTAACCTTCCCAGTTCCTCCACCTTGTACCTTCGCTAGAGTTCTCAATTATATACCATTTCTTCTTGGATAGGGCCAATTTCCTAGCTAATTGATGCTTATTAGACATAGATCAGAAGTGAGAAGTCAACCACATGTGATGACATAAGATCTGGCCTGCCTTCCTAAAAAATAGATGATGTTCTTCTATATGGGGAAATGACTCTTCTGTGGGATGGAACTCCAATATCTGACAGGAAACTGTCAAGAGCTAAGATTCAGAACTAGTTAGAAAGAAACATAAAAAGGAATCAAGATATAGGAATTGTTGCAGAGATAAAAACCCCATTGTCTATAATTTTGTTCCTTTTATTTAGACTCCATATATACCCAATATAGTCCTGTCAAGAGCTAAGATTCAGAACTAGTTAGAAAGAAACATAAAAAGGAATCAAGTTATAGGAACTGTTGCAGAGCTAAAAACCCCATTGTCTATAATTTTGTTCCTTTTATTTAGACTCCATATATACCCAATATAGTCCAGTTCTAATAATTATTGTTGCTTTAGAGGAGTGGAATTCTTTATATCTACCTATTGGCACTAATGGGCTGTAGATACCCACCTTCAAGCTTTAAAACCCAACTCAAAACACATCTCCTACAGGAAGCCTTCTGATCATTCAAGATACTGTGCCTTTTCCTTTTGACCTCACATAGCAGTTTTTTCTTCCTGTTTTTGAGGCCCTCATCATGTATACCACTTGTAACACTACTACCTGATATCCACCTATGTGCCATTAATTCTCATCACTTGATCAAACTTTGGAGCAGGGACCATATAGATATTTTGTTTATTTTTTCCTAGCATCATGCATAGTGAGCTACATACAATTATGATGATGATGATGATGATGATGATGATGATAGCTGCTATGTGCAAAGCAAAATGTATTTTTATATTGTGCAAAATGATTTTACAAATATAATCTCATTTAATCTTCACAAGAAACTTGAAAGGTAAATGTTGTTATTATCTACATTTTACAATTGTAAGAACTGTGACACACAGATGTTAAATGATCTGCCAAGGACACATGACTAGTGTCTGAGGCTGTATTTGAAATCATGTTTTCCTGTCTCCAGGTCCAGCATTCTATCCACTGTAGCACCTGGACTTCTCCTAGTAGGTGCTTCACTGTTTTTGTTGCTTCCAGAAGGTTCATTTTTAATCTGTCTTCCCAAATTAACTCTGGTAGAATATCATGACTGGTAGTACCATGGCTAGTTTGCCCTAGAATATTCCACACTGTTTGCACTTTGTACTTCCCTTAAGAATCATGGTTAGAGTAAACCCGGACAGAAATGGGGATGGAATCATTCCACTTTCTAACAACTTTCATTACCCAAAGCATTGTGGAAACTTCTCAGAAAGTCTCCCAAAGGTCTAGGAATGCAGGCTGTCTGACTCCAAATTTAGTGATTTAGATATATTCCCACAAAATAGGAATTACCCTGACAGTGAATATTCCAGACAAAGAAAAATGCCATTAAAAATGTAGCCATCAGTTTGAAAGAAACGATCATAATTTGGAGTGCCTGACTTTGTTCCACTTGTCATCCCTGACAAATGATGAGCCAGCAGTGTCAGATGGGAGCTGGGCGACCATTCCTGTTGCTTTAGCAAAGCATTTGGTTTCTGGAGGAATCCTCTGGAGAGGTGCCATCTTTGCAGGCTACTGAACCTTGAATTAGAAACCTGCTTCTATTGCCTTCAAAAGAGACATCACTGTGTTTGGAAGCAGAAGGGAACTGTCATGGTGGAAGTGGCTCCAAACTTAGTGAAGAGCAGTTGACACATTGGAATATCAGCTCTTTATGTTTCTTTATGATACCTTTTAAAGTGTCACTATTCCTTGCATAGAGACCTTCCTGTTCTTAGCATAATAGAACTGGATCTGATCAGGACTAAGTGAATGTCTTCAGCAAATAATAATCATTGTGAAAATAATATCCTGAGGAAATATTGGGCCAGTTTGCCTGACTGACCATTGTCATGGTGGAATATAATCATTTTTGGTCACTTTTTCTGGAATCTTAGGGATTTGTAATTCTTTAAGGCAGTTGCAGCCTTTCAAATTTGTATTACATTTTATGGTTACAAACGACTGTATTCTCCCAGATCCCAAAGGATAGCTGTCAGTGTATAGTGAAGCTGTGCTAAGGAGGAGTAATTCAGGTAGACTACTTGGCCAAGGCTAGGGCTGGAGGAGCATCATGGTACTGGGCAGGGTCTGTGATACTGAATATTCTTCTTGTTTTCAAGGTAAGGGTATGACTGGAAAAGATATTTCTATTTATATAAAGTTTTTCAGTGGTAATATGAGATAATGATCTAAGGATCTAGTTGACTAGGCTGATAACCTCTAAGAGAATGACCATTGATGATCAAATGATCATCCTTCAAGCATGACTCAGCTCTCCAATGACTTTATAACATTTCATGAAAATCAGTGAGATGAATCCTGATGGATATACACCTCATCTTCTGTCATATCTCATTCTTGCTATATCATTACTCCACCTTCTGTTCTGATCTGACATTGTCTGGATTCTTGTTTACAAATCATCATCTGTAATATATCAGGGCCTATTTACATCCACTATACATTTTAGAATTTTTTCTTTGGATCTCTGCTATTTGGGTTCCTTTGTGATTTTGTGCTCTGGGGAGGAACTGAGTGGCACAATGGGCACAGTTCTAGCATTGGAGTTTGGAAGACTTGAGTTAAAATCCAGCTGTCCAAGCTACTTTTGCTTTCAGTAAACATTGCCCCAAGAAGGTCAGAGATAGAAGGAAAGCTCCCATATATGCAAAAAATAAAATATTTACAGAAATACTTTTATAATGGCAAGCACTAGAAATAAAATAGGTGGTTATTGATTGGGATACGTCTGAACAAAGTGAGATGTATAAATGTGGAATGAGTTATTACTGAGCCTTGAGAAATGTTGACAATGAAGGATTTGAGGAAGCCTGGATAGGATTATATGATCTGAAACAGAGTGAAGTGAAAAGAACAAGAATGGTAATTTACAGAATGACCACAATAAAATTAAGGAAAATAATGCCACAATTAATAATGTTACTTAGTTGTGATTTGAGTAAATTACTGTTGAAGCAGGCAATCTCTTCTCAATGGACTATAAGAATCACAGGATTGTGTGTTCAGAATCAGAAGGAAATTTAGGGCCCCTCCCCCCATCCCACAGTCCAACACCGTCATTTCACAGATAAAGAAACACAACCTCAGGGATATTGTGTGAATTCTCCAAAGTTCCATAAGGAGTGACAGTGGGTGGCAACACTTGAACTTAGGCCCTCTGATTCCAAAGTGTGTTTCTTTCAGTAAGGTTTACCATGTCCCACATGACTATTGAGATGATTTGTTTTGCTTAATTTTAACTATTTGCTAGGAAGGATCATTCTCTTTGGAGGTAATCATTGGGTTGTTTAGTTCAGTCATTTTTCCAACTCTTTGTGATCCCATTTGGAGTTTTCTTGGCAAAGACACTAGAGCATTCGCCATTTCCTTCTCCAGCTTATTTTGCAGACAAAAAACTGAGGCAAATAGGGTTAAGTGGCTTGCCCAGGATCACACAGCTAGTAAGTATATGAAGCCAGATTTCAACTCAGTAAGATGAGTCTTTCTAACTCCAGACCTGGTATTCTACCCACTATTCCACCTAACTGTCCTTGGGTGATTGTAGCAGTGTGCAAAAAGGAACATCAACAAAATACTTATTTTTAAAATGAGAAATGCCATATGTGACTTAAAAATCCTTGGGGGAATGAGAACAGACAAGGGCATCATTTTTAGATTATGGGGGTACAATTTCTAAACCTTGTCTAAGGACCATAAATATGTCACACCAGTTGTGAATGTCCTCAACATAAACAAATTGTTATATTCATTAGTTTCTGAGGGAAAGCAGTTATGGCTGAAATATCTGAGAGATTGAACATAAATGTGTGAATGTGTTCTACAGAGAGTAAATGAGGTGATACCAACCGCTTACTGAGCCGCTTATATTACTAAGGAAATGTCATGGAACCAGAAGATTTAGAGCTGAAAAGGCTTTGAGATCTTGTCCTTTTATTTACATATGACAAAAATGAGTCCAAGGGAGAAGTGAAATGCTTGATAAATAGTAAGCAAGAGAATTTGTATTTGAACCCAGGTCTTTTGGCTTAAATAACAATGATGTGCTCTTTTGAATTGTGCACAATTCGCTTAACACAAGGGACTAAAATCATAACAGGTCAGTGTTGTGTATAGATATCCTGCTTGGAATAAGTTTTTCTGCTGTTTCAAGTCTAAAGTAGACTTGATTATAAGGAATAATTTAGGATAGGGTTTCTTAACCAGGGGTTTATGAATTTGACATTTAAAATATATTGATTGGGCTCAGACAGTTGTGTGACCCTGGACAAGTCATTTAACCCCAATTGCCTCAGCAAAAAAAGTAAAAAAAAATTGATAATGGTATTTCAGCAAAATTGGCTTTCTTTGTAATCTTGTATGTTTCATTTTATGCATTTGAAAACTTCATTTGGAGAAGAGAAGAAATGTAAGCTCCTGGAGGATAGAAACTTTCTTTTTCTTCTTATTTGTATACCACTTATCATAGTGTATGGTACATCATAGATATTTGATAAATATATACTGAATTGAATTGAGAAGTCTGTAAGCCTTGAGACAACTAGGGAGTGTAGTAAATAGAATTCAGACTCTAGAGTCAGGATTTTCAAATCTAACCTCAGACAACTAGCTGTGTGACCTTGAGTAAGTCACTTCACCTTGTTTGCCTCAGTTTTCTCATACGTAAAATGATTTTGAGAAGAAAATGATAACTACTCCAGTATCTTCAATAAAGAATTCTAAAAAGGGGTGATGAAGAGTCAGATATAACTAAAAAAGACTATCTATAGGTATCACCAGATTGTCAAAGTTGTCCATGATACAAAAATGGTTAAGAACTCTTGAGGAGCAAAGTTAATATAGACTTGGGAAATGTTACTGCATAACTGGCAGTGAAGGTTAGACACAGAGAGATCATGATGTTAAGAAACCACTTAATCAAATTAAAGATAACTCTGAGGTCCCACTTCACAACTCTCAGATTGGCTAAAATGACAGGAAAAGATAATGAATGTTGGAGAGGATGTGGGAAAACTGGAATACTGATACATTGTCGGGGGAATTGTGAACTGATCCAACTATTCTGGAGAGTAATTTGGAATATATCCAAAGGACTATCAAACTGTGTATACCCTTTGATTCAGCAATGTCAATATTGGATATGTATCACAAAGAGATCATAAAAGAGGGAAAAGAATACATATGTGCAAAAATGTTTGTAACAGTCCTTTTTGTAATGGGAAAGAATTGGAAATGAAATGAATGCCCATCAGTTGGAGAATATGAATGTCATAGAATATTATTGTTCTATGGCTTATAGAACTGATGCTGAGTAAAGTGAGCAGAGCCAAGAGAACATTGTATAAAGTATAACAAAAAGATTATGTGATGATCAACTGTGATGGACTTGTGTCTTTTCAACAATGAGATCATTCAAGGCAATTCCAATTGATGTGATGGAAAGTACCACCTGCATTCAGAGAGAGAACTATGGAGCCTGAATGTGAATCCAAACATCATATTTTCACCTTTTTTGTTTTTTTTTTCCTTGTGTTTTTTTTTTTTTTTCCTTTTGATCTGTTTCTGTTTGCTCCTCACAACCAATATGGAAATGTGTGTAGAAGAACTGCACAAGTTTAATCTATATCACACTGCTTGCTATCTAGGGGAAGGGGGAGAGGGAAAGAGAGGGAGAAAAAATATGGAACACTGAATTTTGTGCAGGTGGATGTTTAGAACTATCTTTGCATGTATTTGGGTAAAATACCATTAAAACATTATAAAAAAAATTTATAACAAGCTCAGGAACAGAACAGCCTTTCAGGCAGGTCAGATTTTCATGAATAATCCATATCTGTTTCTATGTCAGTTAATCCTGCACATCTGGGCTGGGGGCGGGGGGAAGGCCCACACAAACATGCTATTCTGAAGAAATTAACAAAGGATTAAGTTTCTCATCCCATATCATGAGAACCTTAATCTATAATCACACAAATGCAACCTTTTATATTGGTGCCATAGAAAAGTGTAATATTTTCTCATAATGAAAGTATTATCTCATAATGAAAGTTATCAATATAACCATCAAAACAAAATAAATTTAATTCATGACCCCATTAGGACCTTACAGTCTTTTGTCTGGGTTAGTAATAGCCTTCTCCCTGTTGTTTCTCTGGTTCCATGTCTCTCCTCTTTAGTGTATACTTTACAGAAGAGCCAAAATGACCTTTTAAATGCACAGTTTTGGTCATGTCATTCCCTTTCTGAAAATGCTTTGGTGATTCTTTGTGGTTCTTCAGATAAAATATAAATTCCTTATGCTGGTATTCGAGGCCTTTCATAATCTTGTTACAACTTATCTTTCCATTTTCACCTCTATTCTTTCTACATTGCAGTCAAATTGGAGTATTAGTTATTCTCCAGCCTTATCCCACTTTCTCAAGTCTGTGCATTTATTCAGACTATTACTCAATTCATAGAATGCCTTTCTTCCTTATATCTGGCTATTCATCTTTTTTTTTTCTTTTTTCTTTTTCATTCAGGGATCAGGTTCCACTTTCTCCTGAAGCCTTCCTTGCTTAGATTAGTAGAAAATGCTATCTCCCACTTCACATTTCTCCAGGACACTTTGCTTAGACTTCTCTTTTGCCCTATTCTTTTCTAATTAGTACACATTCTAAATACCCTTAATATATTGGAAGGTCCTTGAGGGCATAAACTGTGTTATTTTTCATCTTTGTTGTTTAATGTAATAAGCACAGTATCATGAAATATTAATCTAGCACTTGAAGGAATCTTATAGCCATCTTTATATTTGACAAAACTGAGATCCATAGAGGTTGTGATTAGCCCAAGATGACACAGGTTCTAGAAAGAAAACATAGACATTAACAATTGTATGGTAGTACCTCTAGGATATCGATCAGAACATTCTCTTCTGGTTGCTTTGTGCTTCTTACGTTCTCAAGCACAATTGAATAGTATACACCCTGTGGGTCTGATTGGTAAAGGTTGTACGTGTCTGTTTGGTACCATTCTTGGACAGCCACAAATACTTCATTTTCATCAGTGCTGATAATCTGCAAATCCTGCCAGAAAAGAAATGGAAATCCAGTTGATATATATCAGATGCATGCTTTTATTTATTTATTAAGGATTTTTAACTCACCTACTTTCCAAAAAAGCTTGCAAATGGCCTGTAAAATCCAACACAATATTAAACAGGACAATATAAACAGAACAAATCTAATTAAAAGGAGCAGGGAAGTAGATATTACCAGGCACCTGGGTTGAGTTAGCTACTACAGCTGAGCATGGAATTTAGCCCAGAGCTTTCTGGCAGCTGAGGCAAAAAAGGAAACACATTGAATTAGGTAGTTCTTATTGTCTGATTAAAGAAAGGAAACACATTCATCTGGAGAGACAATTCTGTTTTCATTATTCAACATTCAGAAAATATTTTACAAGTGCCTAAAATGTGTAACCACTGGGTTACATCCTTGGGATAGATGCAAGAACAATCAAATCTATTTCCTACCCTCAAATTGCATACCATTTTGAACTATGGGAGAGAAAAAAGGTAGCATAAGAATCTGAAAGATGTGCATTCAAGTTTTACTTCTGAAGACTACTATGTATCTCTGAGTAAGTCATTTAACCTCAGTGCTTAGGCAATTCTGTCTATAAGTCACAGTGCAAATTCTAATCTGCATTAGTAGTGAAATATTTTTTTTCTCCTAGAAAAATCTCATACCAGTGAAATTACAAGTTTGGTTTAAAAAATCCATATGCACAGATAAGGAGGATGTCAATTAGAATTTGCTGTGTTCAAAGAGCTAGAAGGTCAGATTCTTTGGGGGCTGGGGATTCAATGCATTAAGAGCCAGAAGGGACTTTGGAGAGTCCCTATATAGGGAGTCCTATTATTGAAAGTTATGCTGACTCAGTGAGTTATTCTTCTCAGTTCAGCTTGCAAATAAGAATTGGAAGAAGCTCTGATGGGGTAGGTACCCATGCTGTTTGTATCTGTTATACATCATGCATACATAATTTGGGAGAAATGAGATGTAATGCTCTACCCCCTTTTAATCTCTTGGAAATATCTGGATTGTTTTTATCTCATTATGGAAATTACCAATAAAAACTGGCTACATTTTGATGAATCTCTTACTGATCTCCAGTGATCATCCCAACAATTTCTTGCTATTTTGATGTATTTTAATAAACTCTTTTAATTCTTTTTGTCTTGAATTTTGCTTCATTAATCAGGGTGAAAACATGAACAAAGAATTGTTTTTTTAATGTCCTGCAATATATGAGGAGATAGATGCAAAGAGATTTTTATGTGGCAATGGTCACATAGAGAGTAAGTAGAGCTGGAATTCAAATCCAGGAAAATTGTACTTCCTAACTCTCAATCCAATTTTCTTCCCACTACAACACCCTTTATTGAAGAATATTATGGAAGAGGAATCATATGGGCAGTACCTTAGGGTGTCAACAGAAAGAATGAGGAAAGAATTTTCCAGATAAAGGGAACAGTGTTAGGTAATGGATTCAAGGAAGAGCTTATGCAAGTAGACTTACAATAGAGGGCCCAGGTAAGGCAGCTAGGTAATACCATAGTTCATAGAGTACAGGTGTGGAGTCAGAAAGCCACCTTTCCTGAGTTCAAATTCAGTCTCAGACACTTAGAAGCTATATGATCCTGGGCAAAGCACCTATCCCTGTCTGCCTCAGTTTCTTCATCAGTAAAATGAGCTGGAGAAGGAAATGGCAAATCACTCAGTAGCTTTGCCAAGAAAACCCGAAATGAAGTCACAAAGAGTGAGACAACACTGAATAACAATGGGTAAAGCAGAAGTCAATGGCTATTATTTTCATAAATGAGGCAGAAAAAAGTTTTGTAAATGGAAGATTGTTTTTTATTTGTTTTTTAAGCCCTGGATATTTATAAAAGACAAGAATGTTAAGATCACATCTTAAATTTCTGAAGGCATCTGTATAGGAGGCTGGAATGATTCAGTTCCCAGAGTCAATGATGTCTAATGGTCTAATTTAGGGCAAGTCTTGTTCAATGGAGAGGACCTAGAGGAAGGTAAGAAAATCCTTCCACTGGCCACTATAGCTTATTTCACAGGAGAGTGACACAGGCAGATCTCTGCTTTAGGACAATCATTTCAGCAGCTGTGTGGAGGATGAATTGGAGTGGAGAGAGTACTGAGGCAAAAAAAAAACAATTCAGAGGTTATTCAAAAGTCTGGGCTATAGCTGATGAGGACCGAACCTAGGATGACATCAGAGTGAGTGGAAAAAAGGGGATATATGAGAAACTTGCAGAGGCAGAACTTACAAGACTTGGGAAAGGTTTGGGCTTTCAATTATGTATGACTTGATAGCCAGAAACAACTACTGAGAGGGAATATTGCAACTCCAGTGAGCTCAATGACCTCAGAATTGGAAAGTCTGGGACTGAGTTTCAACTTTGCAGTTTACTACTAATGACATACAAACTGTATTGCCTTGGAAAAAACACCTTACTTTTCTACATCTTATTTTTATCATCTCAAAAAATGGAGATGTCTTTTAAGGGTTGCAGTGAAGAAAATACTGTGTATCCATATGATTGTAGATGAGGAGGAAGACAATGTTGATGGTGATGATAATGATGAAGATGGTAATTTAGTCTTCTTGCACATTTTTCTTCTTTCCAAGACTTGTTAGGAGAGTTTTATTTTGTTTGGAGCTTTTTCTGTTTTACTAGCTGCTGTTAATCTTTGACATGCTGTAGTATTCTGTCAGATATTGTGCCTTGTTCTGCCTTGGAAAAAATACACATTTTCTCTCTTAAAAAAAAAAAAGTCTTAATAGATTAACTTTAGGCTCGGCTGAGTAAGTAAATTAAAAGCTAATGACTTCATTTAAGGGAGATATAATTGGCATAGTTTAGGAAATGAGTAGCCATGCTATTTCAGAACATGTTTGTTTCAGGGTTATGGCTCCTTCAAGAATCAGACAGTGGAACAATAATTCTGGGATGGACATTTATTTAAGACATGACAGAGAATCTCCTCATGACAAGGAACAAAATAAAGGAATGATGGATGGGGTGGATTGTGGGGAAAAGTTGGTTCAGAGCAGAGAGTGGTGGATTAGGGCAAATGAGATGATGATAAAAGGATGAAATGGAAAATCTGAATTATTCTATTGGTATATTTGTTTTGTCCATTTTCTCTTAAGTAGAGAATAATCTTTGGTCAGGGAAAGACAGAGAAAAAAATGGTTAGCAAGTAAGTGAAATCTTAGACAAGAAGGTAATATTCTAATATTCACTGCAAATGATGGGCCAAATGTAAAAAGATGGAATTTGAAATAAAGCAATTCCACTGATATCTTTTGATAGAAACTACAGTGATTTCTGGATATATCTATTCCCATCATACCCCAGAATTGTAACTAAGAAAGGCAGTTAAGCAAAAACAGCTAATATACTGACTGCATTAAAAAGTGCACACAAACATTTTAATCTGAGAGTCTACTTCCTCCCTGTCAAAGAAAAAGAGAAAAGTGAGTGATAAATAGTGATAATTAAGTAATAATAAAGATCAATAATGATGTCAAGAACTATTGTTGGGATCAAAAATTAAATTTCTGGAAAATAAGATGTGAGAAACTCTCATAAGAACTTCTTTCAAAAATGATATTTAGGCACTAATTTATATGAAAAAATTTGGAAGTTTTAGTGAGATGGGTCAGTGGTATGATGTCAAAACAAAAGAACCCTTCAAAAACATTATCTTGAGGCTGCATGATTAGAGATGTGTTATCTAGAACTAGGGAAGCAATAATCATGCTATATACTGTGATAGGCCAAATCTGGAGTGTTATTCATACTTCTTGACTGAAACTTAAAGAAATAAAGGAGGAAAGAAAGAAAGAGGGAAGAAGGGAGGGAAGGAAAGAGAGAAGGAAGGAAAAAAGAATGGAAGAAAGGAAGGAAGAAAGGAAAGGGGGAGGGAGGGAAGAAAGGTTTAGGGTTGTTTGTTTTCAAAAAGAACCAATTTTATCATGGGGTGATATTTTACACTTCCATGTGAATTGGATTTAAGTGAGGTACAGTTGTGGAAACTCATGAGCTGTAATTTTTCTTCATCGAACATTAGTGGCAGAATCAAAGTCAAGGCACTGGTGATGACTTGGAATACAGTGGATGACCTTGGCATCTTCATTGTGTGACCAAGCTCTAAGCATTTTACAATTCCTGCTTCATTCACCTTCATGGTCATTGGAACATCCACCTTTTCTGCCAGAGGAAGTCTTCACTTGCTTAAGGAAGACACCCCCTCCTCAATTCACTAACAATTTTGATGTCCCTGGGCTACATTAAACCCGACTTAGCCTGTCTGTTGAGACAGCTTTACCAGGATATGGCTGTTGTGTATAGTATAAGGAGCCACAGATGAGAGTTAGGTGAAAGGTGGGCACCAAAGGTGAAAAGCAGCTCTGAACAGGGCTCTACAAACTATTACCTCAGAGAAGCTACTTCTCCCTGAACACCCTATAATGGAGAAAGAAAAGACGAGATGATGGAATGTAAAGATAGATTAAAGGAGTTTGGGAAAGTAAGATGATGTGGGGTGGTGGTGGTAGGGACATGGAACATAGTAATAATATTTAAGCATTTGAGGAATTGTCAAATAGATGAGGTATTAGACTTAAGGAGAAGCAATCATTTTCAATTTTCAACTGAAGTGGCAGAGATAGTTGGACACTTGTTTTTCTGTGATACTTATTAATAATAAGAAATAGTCCCACAATTGCAGTAGATTCCTTCACATCCTAGGGTGTAGGTCATGTGAAATATTACCTCCATTTTATAGAAGAGAAAACAAAAGTTTCCAATAAGTTCAATGATTTTGCAGAGTTATACAGTAAATTCCCAGCAGAGCTTGGGTTGAAACAAAAATTGAGCATTCTTCCTGTTAAATATTTCTTTTTATGAAGATAGTCCATTTAGAATATTTTTAGGCTGAAGCATACAAAAGAGTTCCCAAATTCTGTTTTCACTGGTTACTGAAATGAATTGACAAACATATTCCACTGATTTAATGTAGTTTTAAGATAGGAGTAGATGATTTTGAGGAAACTTCTCCAGTTGCTGAATTCATATATTGCCTGATAAAATTATAAGATTATAGGATTGAAGTAGAGATTTACAGCTGGAAGAGACTTTGGGAGATGTCTAGTCTAAAGCTTCTCAATTTTTGAGCTGAAGAAAAAGAAACTCAGCAAGATAATATGACCTGTCACTCAGGAAGGTGAAAGTGTCTGAATAAGGACCCATAGCCCCAGTTGTGAGAAAAATACTGTAGCATCTACTAGATGTTACCTCCTTTTGCCCACCTAGTAATCTGCAAGGTAAATCATAGTCCTGAACTTGGATTTAAAAATTAATCCTACAGATATAGCAGGGCAAGATATGTCAGGACTACAGTTAATATGTTGAATTGTAATAATGTATGTTAATGATGTGACACTGGAATTAATGGAGTCAATGTGAAGGGAAAAGGTTCTTTTTTTTTTTTTTTTTTTTTAAAGCCAGTTGAGGTTAAGAGACTTGCCTAGAGTCATACAAACTAGTAAGTATCTAAAACGAAATCTGAACTCAGATCCTTCTGTCTCTAGAGTTGGTGCTCTATCCCCTGTACTATCTTGATGTCCTGAAGGAATAGAATCCTAATGCTGAGAGATGGGGACATGATAATTCTGTTATCCTTTGTCTTAGGTAGATCACCTTTAGAATATCATGTTCAGTTCTAAGTCCTGTAGACTTAGATTGAAAATTGATGGGTTAATGAAAAATAAGAGAAAAGGGACTAAGATAGTGAAGAACCTTGGAAACATGCCATAGAAAGATCAGTTGGGAGAGTTAGTGGGGAGTATTAAATGGGATAGATCTCATAGTTGAAGAGCAACTTGTACAGAAAAAGCAGATTTATTTCTCCTTGGCTTTGGAGGGTAAGACTAGAAGCAGTGAGCAGAAGTTGGAGAGAAGAAAGTTTCAGTCTGATGTCAAGAAAACCTGCTAATAATGAAAGCTGTTTAGAAAGGAGATTGGCTTAGTTGTATGTAATGTTTGGGGGAAGCGAGAGTTCAAGCAAATTCTGCCACTTGGGGTCTTCAAATGGAGATACAGTAGTCACTTTTCAAGGACATCACAGACTCATGCTTCAGCTCACCTCAGTGCCTGGTCTCTCCCAACTCAAAGATTCTATCATAAAGCCCAAAGTTGATGGTAGGGATAACTGCATTAAATATTCATATTGTTCTGAGAACTGCTCTTGGCTTTGTTAGAGATTATCTGTTTCTTATTCGTCCAATTTTGTCCTCCTGTGAAGGGTTAGCCAATATATAATGCTTGCCATAAAGCAGTTTTGTAACTGAAAAATTTAATTTTACAATCTACCTTTTGGCTTTTTTGAATGGTGAAATGGGAAATTTTTAAAGGCTTACTTTTAAAAAATGAGAAAATGTCTGAATCTCTGTATTTTCTCCTGTCAGGCTGTCTCACCTGCTTGTCTCAGGACTTTGTATTGTGGAATACAAAGTTTAGAGATGGGTTTCCCTTTGTGCATACTTTTATTAACTTGTGACAACAATTGGCCCCATGGGAAGGATCACTGTCACTTTCTGTGAGTTCCCTGAAGTAGTATATCATTGTGACGCCTGGCTGGTCATGATCCAAAGCTCTCTTTGGAAAATGCAAGGTTTAGAAACTTATCTCAAAGCCTGGAGACTGAAAATCAAATTTGTGGCTCCCCAAAATTCATTGTTTTACTTTGAAAAATGCCACATGCCCTATAATGTCTTTTTCAGTTTTCACAAAGATTTAATCTGCTTAATTAATTAAAATTAATTTTTAATTAATTAAGCTGTTTAATCTTGTTTTCAAGACTTTCTATAAGCTGGCACACAACCACATCTAAGATAAGTTCTTTTTGATCTTCAAAAAACACCATCAGACAGGAAGGTGACATTTAAAGTTAATTCCAGCTTTTGGATCTATATATCTATAATTTTGCCCTCCAATCCAGTAAGACTAGTCCCCTTGCTGTACCTAAAACATATGCCCATCTCAGGAGTTCAGCCCTGAAATAGAGTGGAAAACACACTCTACTCTAGTTGGAAGAACTGGGCTCAATTTCAGCTTTGCCATTTAATATGTATGTGGACTTGGGCAAATTATTTTATATTTCTGAGCCTCAGGTTCTAGATCTTTAAAATGGTGGTAATGCCCACCTTCTTGATCTTCTAAGTTATGATAAGGATAACATTAGAAAGTGAATATAAAACATTTTGTAAACTTATAAGGTGCTATCCCAATGTTGGCCATTATTGATGTTTTTTCCCCGAAAGTTGTCAAGCTATTATGTACCCCAGATTGGAAATACTGTCTTTTGACTATTTCTTATTTAATTTCTACATTAATTTAAAAAGATTTTTATTTTTCCCAGATAAATTTAAAATATTTTTTACATTTGTTTTTAAATTTTTGAGTTTCAGATTCTCTTTCTTATCCTATGGGATAAAAGATAATGGGGGTTGCCCCATTAAGAAATCACACCTACATTTTGCATAAGACTTTGTGCTACAGATTTTTCTCTCCTTCTCCCTCATCTCTTCCCTCCTCAAGACAGAAAGCAATCTGATATAGGTTAAATATGTGCAATCCTTTTAAATATATTTCTACATTTATTATGTTGTACAAGAAACATCAGACCAGAAGGGAAAAAAAAAAAAAACAATGAGAAAGAAAACAAACAAAACCATGAAAATATCATGCTTTGAAGATCCACATTCAGTCTTCATAGTTCCCTCTCTGGATGCGGATGGCATTTTCCATCCCAAGACTTGTAATTTTCAATTCTTATTCGATTTCTGTCTGTTCTTCAAGGTATAGTCCAAGGCCAATTTCTTCCTGGAACCTTCCCTGCATTTACTTCTCACTTCTCTTATCTCCTATAATATTACTAAAAACTATTAATTTCCTATTTAATAATTTACTATATTCTACTGTTATTTTCATTCTTATTATACTTAGAAAATGTCAAAACTAGAAAGGACATTAGCAATTATCTCTTCCAAAGATGAGATATACAAAGAAGGAGGCTGAGATGGTGAGAGAAGTGACTTTTTCCAAAATCACATATCTAAATAGTTAATGGAAGAACTGAGAACAGAGACCAGGTCTCCAGACTTACAGATCAATGATATTTTCATTATACTCCTGCCTTATCTTCCTATAAATATTCCAAGTTTCTCAAGGGTAGGAACAACTTTTTCCTTCTATCTTCCAGAGTAAAGGTTATTACCTAATAATATGTATAAAAAATTAAATGCATTGGGAAGTAGATTGATGAATTTAATACACTTCATGGAATAATTGAAACAGTTAGTTATTAGTTTTTTGGTGGCTTTGTAAATTTCTGATAATCTCTGAGTCCTACCATCAAACTTTTTTTTTTTTCTTGATGTAAGATCTGCTCTTACAGATTTTCCTCATTTCCTTAATGGAAGTAAGGGTAGATTAGAAAAAGGCACTAGCTCAACAGTGAAAAGGCTTGGGCTCAGAACTCATTAATGTCCCTTTCTAGCTATGTGACCATAGGTAAGTCACATTCCATCTCTAAGCCTCAGTTTCCTGCTCTGTCAAATGAAGATAATATATTACTTATATGGAGGCAGTTAGATGGTTCAGTGAATATGATGTTGGGCCTTAGAGTAGAGAAAACTTGAATTCAAAGCCAGACTTAGACATTCACTAGCTGTATGACTCTGGGCAAGTTACTTAAACTGTTTATCTTAATACATTGGAAAGAAATGACAAACCACTGTGGTATCTTTCCCAGAAAAACTCATGGAGTCACACTCAGACATGACTGAACAAAAATATAATACTTATGTCACAGGATATTTGAAGATCAAATGAGCTAAGTACCCTGCAAACTATGAAGAACTAGAATGCAACTGAAAAAAAAATGTTTCTTTTTTGTAGCCAAAACATGGATAAAATTCTCATATCGTAATCAATGCATTTTCTGTTATTTTAAAATAGAATTAGTAAGAAAAAAATGATTGTCTCTAACAGAAAATTATATTGACAGTATTTGTGGAGAGTTATGTAGGTATATAATAGCACAGAATAGAACCCCAAAATAACTATTTTGATCTCCATGTGATATATAGAAATATAGTCACATTATTATAAGCAATATATATTATTTTATAACATTACACACATAACATATAAAATAATATAACTTATGTGTATATTTATTATAAGTAATATATAGTCAAAAGTCCAATAAAATAATACCTATAGGTACCAGAAAATGAAAAAAAAATCCTCAGAAACAGTCATTTCTCTCTCCCCTGTCCCCATTCCTTCTTACAAAGTACTCAAATAAAAGCATGGTATAAAGGATTTAGATTTAAAGAACCTAGTTTCCAATTTTGGCTCAGTTCTGCTATGGTTATGGAAAGGATACTTATAAAACAACCACAGCTCAAAAGCACTCACCACTACTCTGTTGTAATAAGAACTCAGATTTTAACAGCATTTCCAGGATTACTCAACACTTTCCTCACAATAATCCTCTGAGGTAGGCAATTCAAATATCTGTTTTTATTCTACACAAGAGGATACTGAAGCTAAGGGAGGTAAGATTATTATCCTGCAGCTACCTAGCTAGTAAGTATACAGAGACAATATTTGAATCCCAGACTTCTAATAAAATAATTTAAAAAATATTTTTGTAGCATCACATCTTTTCCATCTTGGCCAAGATGTGGCTGAAATTATTCCAGGTAATCTAATAATAATGTCCATTTGTTCCTCATAATGGTTTTCATTTCCTTGAGTATAAGATTAATAATACTATAATTGTTGACTATATAGGTATATATATTATTATTTTATAGTATTAAATATTCAATATTATTTCACTTAATGTCTCTTTCAAAAACTGAATCAATAATACTGAATGGGGTTTTCAATGAGAAATATGTGTTAAGGAAAGGAAAAAAAAATGACTTTCTCCAAAGATAGGTCATTGCACCATGAATACTAGATTAAGGTGAATGAATAATAGTCAAATAAATAAAACCAAATAATAGAGAATAATTTCAGTAAAGTGCTTATGAAATTATGTTGACAGTACTGAATGGGAAATAATTGATGTTTATTCTCCCCTCCCCCAAGTTGATTAGAATCACAGAAATCAAGGGGCAAAAACAATAGGTAATGTGGTATTGTGTTAATCAAGTGAAAAGAATTATTAACATGCTGTTATCTCATCATAAAATATAAAGTTTTCTTTGAATTGAATTGGAAAGGGCAAGATATTAGAAAGGCTAGATGAACATGGTTCATGGATCTGGTAGCCTATTTAAAACTTGAACTGACCAGCAAGTGTCCAGGAAGAGAAAGAAAACATTAAAAATAATTTCGGTCAGCATTACATTAGATTTTGCTTGAGCAACAAGAAAGAAAAGAATTGAAAAAGGAAATAATAATAAAATAATTTACAAAGTTAAAATATAAAGATTCACACAAAATTAAAATGAGGATCTATAGAATTCATTCTCTCTCAGCTGATTCCAAAAAAAAAAAAAAGGTTACAATAATTTTCTCATGGAAGGTGGCAATAAAAGTAGATATTAATAAGAGACAATTTAAAAAGCTAACTTATTCAAAGGCAGAAAAATGAAAGTGTTGATACTGAATATGAATGTAATAAGTATCATAGAATCTAATAGTGGAAGGATTAATTAACTTTAGTTAATTGAATTCTATTTAGATTTAAATAGAAAGATAATAACTGTTTCTTACTTCAGTGTACCCTTTTCAGATTTAGGCAAATTTAATAGTTAAACAAGAACAAAACTAAAGTTCTGAAAAGAATATTAAGGAAAAAAAACTATATATGACTGGCAAATGATAATTACAATCAAGACTTGGTTGTTGCTTTTCTAAACAGTCTAATAGAGTTTCTCAATTACAACAAAAAACCTTAATTGAAGAATTCTTTAAAATAATTGTCCACTGTCACACAAACCATGGACTATTAAATCTTACTAATCTAGAAAAGTTTTAGGTGTAGAGATCAGCCCCATGCATATTATGTAAAAAACCATCCTAGCTAACTCCAGGGAGGTTTGTCACAAGAAAGTTCCTTACTCGGGTATGAATTTTTGGTCCCAGAAGATCATGAAAAATATCTGCTTAGGTGTGCAGTAACTCTAATACATATCATTTGAGGGTACTAGCTACAAACAATAAAATGATGGAACTTCTGAATGAAATATTGCCAATATTATTTACTGAGATGGTGAGATCATTGCTTGGACAAGACTATAAAACAAGATACAGGGAATCATATACAAGTCTGCCACCTCTACTACTAAAATATTGGTTCTAGAATAAAAGGAACTAGGTTTAGGAGAAAAACAATTGGACATTTTATTAGACTGCATGCTGAGGGAGTCAACAATGTGACATGACAGCCAGATTTAAAAAAAAATATACTAATGTGACTAAAGCTTGAGTTAATAGAGGTGTATTACACGGAATGAAAAACATTATGACTTTTATCTCCTTAACTCTTGTTATGTGGTAGTTTTCAACCTTAACAGAACTTTCAAACTGATAGGGAGAATAAAAAAAAAAAAACCCTGCACAGTTAAATTTTAAAATTAAAATGCGATAATTTTGCATTTTAATCTATTTTTAAAGTTCCTAAATAGCCTACCCTCCATTGTAGAAAAAGCTTTGTGTTCTCTAAACTTTTTTCTCCCCCAATGTCTAGCACATTACTAAACATTCAGTAAGCATTTAATCAATGTTTGTTGAATTGGAAAATGTCAAAAACTTAATCATAGCTGGAAAATCACTATAAAAGGAGAATCATGGAATCTTAAAGATGAAAGAGATCTCATCAATCAGCTTTTACTTCAAATATGCTTCTTCTTTTTATTTAATAATGTATACAAGAGATCATTCTATCTCAGTAACAGGGAACTCATTGGTTTGCTAAATAATCTATTTCATAATTCAACCAATTTAACTGTTAGGAAGTAGAATGAACCAATATCTGGCTTTCTGTAACTCCCCTATCCCAACTAACCCCACACCCTTCCATTGGTGGACAAAAAACTTTACTGCTGTTTCCTGTCTCCATTTCCTAATGATAAAATCTTCAAAGCAGTTGTTAATGATAAGTTTACTTCTTCCATCTTGGCAAAAGAGCTGCAAAGCTCCTTATGCTTCCCAAAAGAAATGTCACAAAGGGAAAAAAAAAATCATGTGTATTAAGACCTTTTCATATGCAATAGCCTTAGGAGGTATAATTACCCATAAGGCAATATGCCAACCAGCCAGAACATTAGGAGGAATGAGAACTGCATGATATTTACCTTGGGAAGGGCATATTTTGGTAGCTTCATCAAAACAAATTCATTGCGTCGATAAGATACGTAATATTTAGTCCGATTTGCTGTTGTCGCCTAGTAGGAAGAACAGGCATATGTTAAGTTTGTTTACTCAATCCAGACAATTTTTTTTTTTTGGGAAAACCCAATACATAGTATAGAATAAATTATTCTATATTATTTATTATTCTATGTTATTATATCTAAGATAATCAGGTGCTCCAAAGTAGATGAATTACATTTCTAGGATGTTTCTAATTTTTAAAATGACATGTAACAATAAAAGGTTTGTATCCCAAAGGTTAAATGCAGATTGAGGGAAATCATGTATAATAGTTAATATATGATAATTAATAATAATGATAATAATAGTTAACATTTAGATAGAGTTGTATGGTCACAATATGTCTGAGATATTTTTGAGTCTCAAAACTATCTTTTAGATAAATAAAGTGAACATTATAACCTTTTATGACAGCTGAAGGAACAAGCTTCCAGAAACAAGATAACTTGACTAAAATGACTTCAATAATTCCATCCTTGAAAGATCTGTAATTTTATTAGAGTGAGTCTTCTTAACTGGTGAAAATTATCTATGCCTTAGTAAAAGACCTACTGGGGATACTTTGGCTTCATGATAATCACCCTGTGGCTAAACTGATAATGGGCTTCTCCTAATGACCCACCATAGTCTTCAGAAAACAGTCATTTTTAATGCTGGGTGTATACTTAATGTTTTTTTTTAATATAATTTTTGTAGAATCTGGTAGAGTTCATGGTTCAGTGGCATGGCTTTTAAGAATGACGTGTTGGTGGGAACTTTTGTGGCAACCCCAAAACATACAGTTAGTGAATAGATAAGCCTGGAATAAATATCATCATAAACTTTGAGAGTTGGGAAAAATGTTAGGAGTTATGCAGTCCATTTTATATGTATGAAATGCATCACCAGAAGCACAGAAGAAAAAGGGTCAACTAGCCTCTGCTTAATGACCTCCATGGAAGAAAATCTTAGCACTTTTAGAGAGCTCTAATGGTTAGATTTTTTTTTTCATTACATTTACTCTGAATTTCATCTCATTACAATTTCTACACATTGTTCCTGATTCTCCTCTCTGGGGATCAACAAGATGAGTATAATCCTTTCTCCTCATGACAACTTATCAAATACTTGAAGACAACTCTTGAGTCCCCTAACACTTCTCATCTCCAGGCTAAGCATCTACAATTCTTTCAATTAATTCTTATATTACATAGACTCAAGGTCTTTTTTTTTTCATCTGGATTTTCTTCATCTGGACACTCTCTAGATCATACTTTTTAAACTATGGCATCCAGAACTAAACAAAAAGTTTCTGAGGGAAAACATAATGGGAATATCCCCTATTTTTTCTAGAAGTCAATTTTCTTAATATAGCACAAAATAATAATAATGTCACCCATCTTTCATCTTATTAAGTCCCAGAGCTCTAGCCTGTCAATACCTTTTAGTATCTTAAATAATTTATTGTCCTTTAGGTTAACTAATCATTCTAGCACAATGTCATATGCCATTTGATATGTGTTAAATAGCACAAAACTAATTCATATCCCTAAAGCACTCCACTAGAGACCTCCTAACATGATGAAATTAAACCATTAACAATTATTTTTTGAGTCTGGTTATTCAATATGCTTTGAATTCATCTAATTGAATATTACTATATATTGTGTATTGTTCCATATCATCCACAAGAAAACTTTGAGATGCTAATCTAGTTAAACTATATTCATTTAATCTATTCATTTAAGTAATCTTGTCATGAAAGGAAATGAATCTAGTCTGGCAGGACCTGTTCTTGATGAGATCATCCTGGCTACTGGCCACTTCCAAACCATATCACAGACATTTCTTTAATGATCCACCCTAGAATTACAACTCCACTGGCTTCTATTCTTTTTCTCTGTATGTTTTTGGAAAATTAGGACATTTGTGTTTCTCTCATCTGTTGATATCCCTTCCATTTTCTATGATCTTTCAAATATTACTGACAGTAACTCAGTAATCACTGAAACCCCATCACTGACATCATGCCCTTATGCCATAATTTCAAAATTTCTTATGGTTTATACTATATTCCAAATATATAATCACTTCTTTTTCTGTTATCATTTACTCAGATATTTCCTGTTCACAATCCCCATGACACCTCCTGGTTCTCTTAACACATTTTCTTAATATATAATCCTCTCCTTCCCTTAACCACCTTATTTCTTTTGAATAATGTATATCTATCTACATCTATAAACCAACCTTGGATTTCTTTCTATTTTTTAGATACTTTGAAGTCTAATTTGCCTACTTGAGGTAGGCCCCCTTTCCTGTCTTGGTTGCTACTTAAATATTAGTTGTTTCTGGAAAGACATTTGGATTTTATGATGGACTCCTTTTTTTATGGATTTTTGTCTCCTATTAAGTTCTGGGCACCTGAGTTGCTATTCTTCTGTTTCTTGGGAGATACATGCATGTACACACATACACATACACACACTTTCTGTGAGCATGTTCAAAAATCACAATCCATTAATCACCAAAATGTTGGAATAGTTTTTGGATGTCTGATTAGGATAGTTCAGATACTGATTGGTAGAGTGATGAAAAAAATCTCTACTTGGAGCAAGAAAACCAAGGTCACTTATGTTATTTATTCCTCATAAGGAACTGAACATAAAAAAAAACAATCAATTATTTGATCATGGATTGACTGATAAACAGTTCAGAGAGGAAGCATTTAGGATTTCTATTGATTGTATGAAGAAAATTAAATTTAGTAATATCAGAAATGTTGATGGAGAAAAATCCATTTTATTTTATTTCTATCTTTTTTCAAGACATTGAAAAAGAGCATTTAATTTTGCCTAATTTAATGAAGGAAAAAAACAAAAAGACACATTGATTAGATTGAAGTTCTTGATGCTTTTTGCCATATGGACTACTTCTCAGAGAAATATTTTAAAAGACATAAAATAAAATTCAAACAATTGCAAAGGAAATCAAAATGATCAAATCTTTCTGTCTACCAACATACCTATCTACTTATCTATCTACACCCAAATCCAATAGTTAATGAATCTACTAGATTAAGAACTTCTGGATTAGATAAATATTCAAAAGGCCATCCAAGGATAAATACAAAGAAAGTTAGACCTGGAAGGAATATTAGAACATAGGATGTTAGAGCTAGGAGAAAGATTTGATAACATATTATAAATTGTCACAATTGGAAATTACCTGAGAACATAAAATAAAATAGCAGAGATATAAGGCTATGCCATATAGGATAGGATCTGAAAAGGACATTAGAACCCAGAATGTTTTCTATAAAGGAATTTAGAGATGATCTATTGCAATCTTTTTACATTGGAGATATAGAGGTCTTGAATTGTTGAATTGTGAAATATCTTGCTAAATGTCCCTGAGATAGCAGGGACTAAATTATAGGTCTCTTGATTCTTAGGCCAATTGATCCTACAATTGAGCCATGCTTCCTCTTAAAGAGATGGATGCTAAAAATAAAATAAAATAAAATAAACAGTTCTTGTTGAAAGATGCAAATTTGACCTTTGTCTGTTGAAATAGAGATGAAGTATGACAGAAGATCTACCTGCCTGAATATTTAATACACATTGAAAAGTGTAACATTTGAACTGTTTAAGTCACTTTTTTATTACAAAACCTTTTTATTTCCACTGAATAATAAATGGGAAGCCTTTAGGATTCTGATTTATTAACTGACAGATAAGAGGAAAACTAGACAGTTGTTATTTTTATTTATTTCACTTTAAAATATCAGCTTGATTTGTCATATCAAGCTGTCAAAAATACTGCCTTTCAAGGGAAATCACTTTCTCTAGTCTAAATGCTTAAAGGAAATTCATTTATTTTTTCTCCTAAACAGAAGCAACACAGCTAAAAAGAAAGTATCCATGAGCTGGAGACAGAGTATTAAGTTCTAACTGCTACTTACTGGTTAAATGACCTTTCTGTTGATATGGTATAAATTTCCTCTCTGGACATGTTTCCTAATAAGAATTATAACTATAACAAATATGAATAGAGTGCTTTAAGGCTACTTAAACAATTCATATCCCTTATCTCATTTGAAACTCACATTGAATTAATCTGGAAACTAAGGCACAAAAGATTATTAATAATAATCATGTAAAATAATTTAATAAATTTATTTTAAATTAATGATATGGTAATTAATAATGACATTAATTATTAATATAGGTTATTATGATCAATTAGCACATAGATATATATTCAATGCCAGAAGTGTGATATAAAGCAAGGCCTCCTAAGTCAAAATGTGACACTTTCAAATAAATTATTGTCTATGAAGGAAGAGATTTGTCTCATAAAGCACCATCAAGTGGATTAATAGCCTTATTATTATTCTATTAATAGGGAAGGACACCCATATGTATGTATATATTTATGTATGCACCTCCCTCTTCTTCCTTCCTTCATTTCTCTCTCTCTCTTCTCTCCCTTTTTCCTTCCTTCCCTCCCCCCATCTTTGACTTTCTGTCTCTGTCTTTCTGTGTTTCTGACTCTATCCACCTCTGTCTGTCTGTCTCTGTCTGTTTTTTCACACACACATGCACAGATGCAAGTTGATGAAATAGTCTTTACCTACTTTGTTCTTTTAGACCTGAATGACATCAAAGAATCCCCGAGTCCCATTGGGTTGAATAGAAAGGCAATTTTGAAATTATCTATTTATTCAAATCCTTATTCCTATATCTTTCTTCAGAAAGTGAGCTCTTTGGAGGCAGAGACTGTTTTACCAGAACAGTGCTTTACACAGAATAAGCACTTAAAAATGCTCGCTGATTGACTGATTTGATTGATTGTGACATAACAAAAGAGTGATTATATTGCCTCTAATTGAAGATATCCAGAGATGAGAGGTTCTACCTCTGGAAGGAGCCCACATTCTAATTATGGACAACTCTAATCATTAGGAACTATTTTCTTATAATACACTTTCTGTTATTATCATCAATAAACCTAAATAACTTATAGTATATTCCAAAAGGACTGTGGGAGATAGTCATGGAGGTGACAAATTACAATAGGGACAGCTCGATGCCCCTTGCTCACGACTCAGAAATACAGAAATGTACAAAGCAGGAAGACTGTTCCCTTCTCTGATTACACTTACAGTCTGTGCTCATCTATGTCAACATTCATCTATAATAAATGTTACATGTTTTTGTTATTCACATCTGAAATCAGAACAGGTCAATTACCTCCCCTCAATCTTCAGGATGTGCTAACACATTTTGGATTCTGCCCTGTCAAAAGCATCACCCGTTTTGCTAAGTTTGGCAGTCTAGAAGCTCACACAGGGAGAACCACTTCTCACTATACACTAGCTGTGAAATAGATCTGAATTGTAGCTGTTGGGGAGTTATAAACAATGTCACCTCCAAACAATACAAGGCAAAGCCCAGGAGGGATGATTTTCTCCAGGAAATTTATTTATAAATCCATTTCACAGTTTGTTCGTGGTGAGAAGTGGTTCCTGCCATGTGGACACCCAGAATACTTTTCCCAAGAAAATGGGTGTGGGTGCCTTTGGGAGGCATTCATTTCCTAACTCTCATTAAGCAAACTGGTTATGGAAGAGGATGACTCTTGCTTCTTTCTTAGCTGGAATCTGAATGAGTTCTCTCTGGGCCTCATAGCAAAATAAATAAACCACAATAAAATGACCATCACCACTACCAACAAAATGATTGATATGCTTGGGGAGGTGATGGTAATAGCACAGCAAATAATCAGTCGAAAACCCTGGAAAGTCTTTTTAGAAGCCATGATGGCAAAGGGGCAAGAACACTGGTTAGAGTTCTTGAGTTCTGGGAGCCATATTTTTAAAGGTCATTAATGAATTGGAGAGTATACAGACTTTAAGAGTTCTTCATCTGGGATCTCTATTTAAAAAAAAAAAATTTGATAGCTGTATTTTCAATATATTTCCCACTGTAATACCAAGTGCTTTAATTGATGCATTTAAAATTATTCCGAGAAGGGCTTCATAGGCTTCATCAGCCTGACAAAGGGCTCATGATATGTTAAAAAAAATTCAAGAACTCCTGGTCCAGAGAGAGACAAAAAGGCTGATGATGGGAGTCCTCGTGAAAGTCCATATAAAAATCATGCAAAGGCACTGGCAATGTTGAATTTGTAGAAGAGAAGACTTAATGGCACAACTGCTTTCTATACATACATTAAAGGCTGTCATGGAGACTGGATTTCTGCTCAGTTATGGTTTGGATTATGTAACTTCAAGATCCTTTCTACCTCTAAGTTTCTGGGACCCTGGGAATCTGGTTTAAAAAAAAAACAAAAAACAAGATTTCACTAGTCCTGAAGCCAGGAGGACCACAGTTTAAATCTGGTCTCAGACACTTAATTCTTCACACTTTTTTGTTGTGTGACCCTGGGAAAGTCACTTAACCCCAATTGCCTTAGCAAAAAAAAAAAAAAAAAAAAAAAAAAAAGAAAGAAAGAAAGAAAAAAAAAGAAAAAGAAAAAGAAAGAAAAGAAAAAGAAAACCAAAGTTTAAATTCCATTTCTTTGCTTAGGAGCTATAGGACCTCAAATTAGGGAAGTCCAATTAATTTCAATAAACTTTTTTTTTTTTTAATGTTTACTATGTGTAGGTTATACAAAGACAAAAACAATCTCTGCTTTCAAGGAACTTACATTGTACCGCAGAGATAGAATATGCACACAGATAAGCATATACAAAATAATACAAGGTAACTTCAAGAAGAAAGCTAGAGGCATCAAGAAAAGTTTCACATAGGGTGTGGGTACCTCTATTCTCTGAGGCTATATATGAGATACCTCATCTATAGAATGGGAAGAATATTTCTTGTATCACCAAGGCAGGCAGCCCAGTAGAAAGAGAGGTAGGCTTGGAGTCAGGAAGATCTGATTCAAATTTGACCTCAGAAATGCAACTGTAATATCCTGAGCACGTCATTTAATCTTGGTTTGACTCATTTTTTCTCAGCAGTAAAATGGGGATCATAATAATACTTACCTCTCAGCATTGTTGTAAGAATCAAATGAGACAGTATTTGTAACATCCTTAGCAGAGTGCTTGACACATTGTCAGCACTATACAAATACCTATTTCTTTTCTTGCTGCTTTTTTAAGCTTCTAAGTTTGCTATCCATCAAATGGACTAAAGTAAAATAAAGTGCTTTTGGAACTCAAACTCTATTAAAAGGAATACTGTTGAAGTGAATTATAAAGCTAATTTTCAGTATTTTCTCACAGAAGAAATAGTTTTTCATAGGATCCTCATCTGCCTTCCTGCTGTTGGTCAAGAATGTCATATTCCTTCAACTGAACACATAAGGGAATTAATTTGCATTTACCTTAAAGAATACGTAGTCATCCTGCACAGTCAGGGAATTGTGGTCAATGCTGCTGGCAAATGGAATCGTGGGTGTTCTATCAGAGCAATTCTGAGACTGACAGGTGACATATCGGAAACCTGGGGAGAACAATTACCAAAATCTATTCTTGTAAAATAAACTCAAAAGAAAACCAACATTTTAGTGTCTGTATTGTGAAGGAAACAGCTATGTTAGGTAACAGTCTGTCATGTCAAACAGCATTGTGTGCTTCTTCTATCCATGAATCTCACTGTGATGTTGCGCCCACCACCAAATTGCCGTCTCTGGTATTCATATCTTATTGATATTCTATGTCCCCTGATTGGAGAGTTGGAGAGTTGAGCAAAGAACTCCATTTAATTAGGGCTCTTAAACCAATCATTTGCATTCCCCCCCACTTGCTCCTAGGAAATCTTGATGCCAAGAAATTTATCATTCTGTGAGGTTAGTGCTCCTATTTCGTTAGAGCTTCCAGTATTTTCTAGAGAAAGAACAAAGAATTCCTCCTAAAGCTTCCCATTAAAGAGGGCTTCATTTTTAACCAGCTGGTTTATTGGATTATTTGTTATTTTTATTAAGTTGTTTCAGTCATGTCCAACTCTTAGTGATCCTATTTGAGGTTTTCGTGATAAAGATGATTGGTTGGCCATTTCCTTCTCCAACTCATTTTACAATCCAGGTACTGAGGGTTAAGTGAGTTACTTAGAGTCATCTAACTAGGAAGTATCTGGGGCTTCATTTGAATCCATGAAGATATCTTTCTGCTTCTAAGCCCAGTGATCTATCTACCTAGCTGCCCCCTCTTTGACGCATACTCTAACACTAATGCTAATTTTTCCTTCCTTCACCTCTTCCCATATCCCTTTCATGTGTCTTACGTGTGGGGTCTTCTATTAGATTGGAAGCATGTGGAAGGATAAGACTGTTTTTCCCCTTATTTGTATTCTTAATACTCAGCACACTGCCTTGTACAATGGAAGTATTTAATTATGGGTTATGGACCAACATCCAGTTTTGAAACTAAAATCCTCTTGTGATTCTTCATCATAGTGTATAGTAGACCCTGGGTTCTTAAAATATATGCCTTTAGAGTAATAGCTCAAAAAGATCATGTAAAGTTTAGATTATATCTCTCTACCAGCCCTTCCTTTACTGTCACCTTACAACATTTTAAACATTTTATTCCCAGTGTATACACAGTACACTAAATGTAGAGTTTAACTAATTTTGCTGAACAGAGTATGGGACCAACAACCACTATCACCTCATGGTGAGCTTAAAGAGGTTTGGAAAGTTTCATTGCTACAGGAATGAGGTTGAAGTAATTTTGGCCACAGGAATTCAAGAAAAGTGTTTGCCAAAACTTTACAGGGAACAGGTGATCTCCATCATGAAGGTAGTAGCCATGGCAATAAAATTGAGATATATTAATTAGATGACACTGTACAAAATAATGAGCAAGACACAGGCATATAAATAGTGCCTGACCTCAGGGAGCTTATGATCTAGAGAGGAAACAAGATATAGAGAAACAACAACATGGTAAAATCAGTAGAGAGTTACTAAGTATTCAGAGAAGAGTAGGGAAATTATTTTCTTCCTTTAGGAAATAAACTTCCTTTTTTGTATTTTTAAATGTCATGACTCAGTCATGACAAAGGAGAGTCCTCACTGGTGTAGGGCTGGTTCTTCAAGAACACTGCTCTTTCTTTGAGCCAAAGCAGTGATTGTTCTATAGATGCCATTATTGATACATATACAATGAAAACTGGATCATTGTATACTTTTTATTCTAAATGTATTGTTTTTCTTTTTTTTAATTTTTCAATAGCTTTTTATTTACAAATTATATGCATGGGTAATTTTACAGCATTGACAATTGCCAATCTTTTGTTCCAATTTTTCCCCTCCTTCCCTCCACCCCCTCCCCTAGATGGCAGGATGACCAATACATGTTAAATATATTAAAGTATAAATTAAATACAAAATAAGTATACATGTCCAAACTGTTATTTTGCTATACAAAAAGAATAGGACTCTGAAATATTGTACAATGAGCCTGTAAAGGAAATCAAAAAATACAGGTGGGCAAAAATATAGGGATTGGGAATTCAATGTAATGGTTCTTCGTCATCTCCCAGAGTTCTTTTGCTGGATGTAGCTGGTTCAGTTCATTACTGCTCCATTAGAACTGATTTGGTTCATCCCATTGCTGAGAGGGCCAGGTCTATCAGAATTGAACCTCATATAGTATTGTTGTTGAAGAATATAATGATCCCCTGGTCCTGCTCATTTCACTCAGCATCAGTTCATGTAAGTCTCTTCAAGCCTCTCTATATTCATCCTGCTGGTCATTTCTTATTCCATAATATTCATATACCACAATTTATTCATCCATTCTCCAATTGATGGGCATCTACTTATTTTCCAGTTTCTGGCCACTACAAAGAGTGCTGCCACAAACATTCTTGCACATATAGGTCCCTTTCCCTTCTTTAGTATCTCTTTGGGGTATAAGCCCAGTAGTAACACTGCTGGATCAAAGGGTATGCACAGTTTGATAGCTTCTTAAGCATAGTTCCAAATTGCTCTCCAGAATGGTTGGATATATTCACAATTCCACCAACAATGTATTAGTGTCCCTATTTTCCAACATCCCCTCCAACATTCAGCATTATCTTTCCCTGTCATTCTAGCCAATCTAACAGGTGTGTAGTGGTATCTCAGAGTTGTCTTAATTTGCAATCTCTGATTAATAATGACTTGGAGCATTTTTTCATATGACTAGAAATAAATTTCTTCTTCTGATAACTGTCTGTTCATATCCTTTGACCATTTATCAATTGGAGAATGGCTTGATTTCTTATAAATTAGAGTCAATTCTCTATATATTTTGGAAATGAGACCTTTATCAGAACCTTTACATGTATTGTTTTTCAATGATTTTTTTTCAAGAAAGATATTTGCTTCCCAAATCTGCAATTGCTAAATAAAAAAGATGGAGTGAATGTATATTTGTGTATATGAGAGAGATAGAGAAAGAGACAGAGAAAAACAGAAAAAGAGAGAGAGACACATATACAGAGACAGAAAGTAAGACAAATATATATACAAACAGAGAGAGAGAGCTTGTCCCAATGAATAAAAATTAAAGATACAGGAAATCTGGGTCCAAGTCTTCTTGATGACAGAAGATGTTTGTAGAACCCTAGCCTAGTCACTTACTATCTCAATTCTCAAGATAGCTCTAAAACCTCAGAGAAAGTGTTTTATATGAATGGGTAGAAAGGAGAATACATTTCCTCATCTTAAAATTCCCTAAGTTCATTAAACAACAGGTCCCGTTTCTATCTCAATTCAATTTTAAAACTATTCATTTTATACTATGCTTGAAAAAAAATTAAGAGTTTGTGTCAAGAACTTAAAGAAACAAAGACACATATAAGCAATGAAACCAAAATTAGTATCCCAAACATACACACACACACACTGCAAAAGCATCAATGGGCATTTTCAATATAAAGACAAGAATAAGAAAGCAGTGTGGAGGAGGACACTCAAGCAACCTTGCAGAGGTCAATGGCATATACAGCTGTTACCACTCTGAAAATTCCTAAAGGAAGCTTAACACACAAAGAATGGTAGGTTTTTAATGAAACTGGTAGCACAACAAAATGGAAAGAGCATTCATTGGTTTTGAAGTCAATGGCTTGGGTTTGAATTCTTCCTCTGAAGTCTACTATTTCTGTGACCTTGAAAAAGTCATTTAGGCTCCTCAAGGACTTTCAAGTGGTGACTGCATCAATGTCAGTGGCAGTATCAGCAGAGATTGGGGTAAGAGAACAACTGACCTTTCTTCCCTTTCTGGAAAAAAAAAACTTTTCCTGAGGCCCAGAAAACTGGGCATGAAGGTACCTTCCACCTATATTATAGTGCTCTGGTTCTCAAATATTTGTTTGTTTGGGAAACACATAGGTGACACACAGGAATAAGACATGGAACTTTGGGGAAATTTTACATGGAGAGTGCTTTCCTGTTTTAAACGCACCTTTTTGTGTGAATTATTGTATCTCCTTGAGATATCCTCTCAGGAGATTTGAGCATCCAAGTAATATGTTAATGGTGATTGATTTCTAGGACAACAGAGATCTCTGAAGTGAGACTGTTTTGAACTCTACTAGTTTATGGTTACCATGACATAACACAGATAACAGATTGGGCTCTTTGGATTACAAATGGCCACAGCCCTAGTAATGTTTGGTTCCTGATGCTAAAGACAAGTCTGTGTCTGATATTGTTTAGGAGAAACATCTCTTCTCATTCATAGAAGACATCTCCTCAGGGAAATAATATCATTCTGATAATCCATGCTGGATTTATGTACTTATATGTTGGGAAGTCAGAGAACTATAATCAGAAGGAAAGTAGAACTTTACCTGGAGAAAGAAAGAGGTGAGAACTGGGACATTTTATGTAATCAAAAAGATTTTGATGATTACATTAAATTATGCTCTTTCCACGAATCCTCTAGAAATAATTATTCAAGTCCAAGATTTAAAATCTCAAGCATTATATTTGTTTTATGTTGCAAATATATAGTAATTATATATATAATATATATAATATGCATATATATGTAGTATATTTTCTATTTTTTTTTTTGGAAGAAGAATTGTATTTTCCTTATGTTCATGTTCCAGTTCCTTCCCCATACTCCAGTTTTCCATGATTGGTTCAACTGTACATGGTCGGGACTTATAAATACCATTTGAATAATAAATGAGCAAATGTTTCAGAGAAAATTGTTATTCAAACTAAAACTTAGGCTGCTTTTTTAAGTTTGATTTAGGTGAAAATAGGCTTCAAGAAAGTCGATATCTCTTCCAGGAGAGAAGTTGCTTTCTGCATACTAAAGAACATGCTGCCCATTCCAAAAACATACATATATGAGCATGGGAGAAACTGGTGGTGTTTTGCTTTAGGGAAAATGCTTGAACTATTTTTCAAATATTTATGGTTGAACAAAACCCCAAACATATTTTGCCAGACATATGTTCCTTTTATTTTTAAACCATTCTGTTTCCCAAGGGAAATTGAATCCTTAGGTTTTTGACTCATCAAGTAAATTCTCTGGCATTGCTGGTAAATCAGCAGTGCTAATGAGCCTTTTTCCCCTTAGATGTATCATTTGGGAAGTTGTAACTCAAAAGCACTAAACAAAATAAAACTTCTCAAAGATTCAGGTTTGGATCTAAAATCACTTTGGGATTTTCCCCCTCTCTCACCCAGCTTATTTTGACTATCCCTTCTCCTTCCATGCCCAAAGTCTTCTGTGAGTACTTATTGTGATATGGAAGTAATCTTGGAGGCTCAAAGGCTATGCACAAGCTCTGGCAAGTCTTACCAAGTTAGAAAAGGGAAAAGATGGAAGAAGGAAAGGTACAGCAATAGATTATATACAGTTTAAGGATCTGGTGATTAGACAATAAGAAGTTCAATACAAGAGAAAGACTGATTTGAGAGGAAGTGGGGATGGGGGGAAAAGTGGGAGGAAGTATGAAGGAAGAAAAATGAAAACAAACTTTTATTAAATACTTATCATGTGACAGACATTACACTAAACATTTTACAAATATCTCATTTGATCTTCACAACAATCCTGGGAGGGAATTATATTACTATTCCCATTTTGTAGTCAAGAAAACTGAGACAAGCTGAGATTAAGTAACTTGCCTACTTTGTATCTGAAGTCAAATTTGAATTCAGCTTTTCCTGACTCCAGGCTCAATGCTTTATTCTGTGTGCTAACTAGCTGTCTCTAGTGGGAGGGGAGTAATTCATGAAGACCATCTGTAAATGAAATGAAGGGAATTGTGGTTTGCACTGGTCAAGAGAATAAAGGAATAAAGTAACCATTATTTTTAAATTTCAATTTTTTTTAAGTCTGTAATTTCACTGAAGGCAGTTAGATGGTTCTGTAGATAGATTGCTAGACTTGGAGTCAAAAAGACCTAACCTCAAATCTGGCCTCAAACTTTTACAAATGTATGATTCTATATAAGTCACTTAAAACTGTTTGCCTCAATTTCCTCATCTGCAAAATGGTCTGGAAAAGGAAGTGTCAAATTGCAGTATCTGCCCAGAAAAATTCCAAATAGGGATACAAAGACTTGGGTACAAGTGAATGATTGAATTGCAACAAAAATTTCACTTTAGTGTAATTCCCACAAGCAATCCCTTAAACCATCAATTCTGTGATTTCTTCTCCAACTTCCTCTCACTCCCCCAGAGGCAGCTGGATAGCACAGAGAATAAAGCATTGATCTTAGAGTCAGGAAGATCTAATTTCAATTCCTTATTCAGAAAGTGATTAGTTTCATGGCCCTAGGCTTGACATGCAACCTGCCTCAGCCTCAGTTTCCCTATCTTTAAAATGGTGATAATTACTGCATGGAAGTTGCTAAGATCCAATGAGAGACATTCTAGGACTTTGTGTACTTTAAAGTGCTTTATAAAGCATTATTTAGCATTGAATTAATTCTGTGAGGTCACCAGGTTCATAATGCAAAGGGACTCTCCCCAGGACCAAACATGTATCCTTACACAGAGATGTTGGGTTAGGAAATTTCCCTTCAAGTTTTATAATGTCTCTCATTAAATGCTCAGCAACTTCCATGCAGTAATTATTCTCACTTTAGAGATAGGGAAACTGAGGCTGAGACAAGGTTGCGTGCCAAGCCCAGGGCCATGAAACTAATCACTCTCTGAGTAAGGAATTGAAATTAGGTCTTCTTTCTTCATACTACTAATTGTAATTTTTGTTTGATCATAGCCCAAGCTCAGTTTCCCTATTTGTGAAATGGGACTGATAATGCTGTATCTCATAGACATGTTGTGAAGAAAGCACTTTGCAAATTGGCAAGCCCTCGAGAAATGTGAGCTATGGTCCCTGCTATTATCATATCCAGGAACAGAGAAGGAGTCTCAGAGGACAGTTCTCATTATAATTCCAGGTTCATGTGCCCTTATCTTGCTTTTTAATCTTCAAATGGTATGAAGAGAACTATGCTGAATTTGGAGCAGGAAGGATTTCTGGGAGCTCAGAACAACTGACATATGTGGATATTCATTCTAACAGATTCTCTTCCCACACCACAGATAAACTGGCAGCTGTATGCACAGAGCGGGAAAAACGTCCAATGTTTAAGTGCCAGAACAAATTGTACTATTAATAGCTTTTTTCATTGGACCGTAGCTTCTTGACTTCAATTTATCTCTTGTTGGAAAACAAGTAAACTTTAAATTCTACCACATTTCTACACAGACCAGTCAGTTTAGCTATATACATAGGCCAACTTCAAGGAATTTGGCATAGCATTTTCTTGCTGTGGGCAGTGGAAATGAATGTGAAGCTTATCATGGGAAGAAGCATGATTCAATGGAAATAACACTGGACTGGGAATCTGAGAACCTGGAAAGTAAATCCAACCATTGGCTCTATCTGTGTGACCTTGGAAAAATTACTTCCTTTCTCTGACCTCTTATTTCTTTATACTTAAAATGGAAATCTTGGGCTTGATGGTATCTAAGGTCCCTCCCAAGTTTAAACACTACATGCTTTTTTGCTTTTTGTGAACTTCAGCTTCATCTATAACATGAGGATAATTATATCTGCATTATCTGTCTCATAGTGTTTTGGAGGAGGGCCTATAAACTTAAGAGGGCAAGATTCTCAGCATTGAAAGAACCTCAAAAGTCTTTAACTTGTCACTAATAAAAAAGAGTTCCTCTATAAGATACACAATCAGTCACTGCTTATCACACCTTTGCTTGGAGATCCTAGTGAAGGAGAATCTACTTCCTCTCAAGGAAGACTATCCACTTTGGAATAGCTGTAGTTGTTAAGAAGTTTTGTATTATATCAAAGTTAAATTTTCCTCAAAAACTCCCACTTGTTGTTTTGTAAAACCCCCAAAAAACCACAATGTGCTATATCATTTTCCAGGTTACAACTCTTCAGATATATTGACTGTTCTCATATTGACCCAAAATGTTTTTGTTAGCAGGACTAAATGTTCCTACTTCCTTTAAAGGTTCTTCATAAGACATGGTTTTGAGTGTTGTCTTTGGGCCATGTTCAAAATGATCAATGTCATTCCTAAAATGTGGTAACTAGAATGCATCACAAAGCTGGCCAAGGAATAATCCAGCAGGGTCATTATCTCCCTAGTTCTGGTTTACTATATTTCTCTTAATAAGTCTAATATCCATGCATATATATCCATATAGGTACCTATCTATTTATCTCTATTTATATTATATATCCATATGTGCATCTATATGTCAGCTTTTTTGAGGGAAAACTGCCATAACATATTGTTGACTCATATTGAGATCTTTTTAAAATTAATCATTATTTTCCACCCTAGCTGTATTCACCCTATACATTTTACACTTGATTCTGGAACTCAAGTGCAACACTTTACACTCACTCATAACAAATTTTGTCCTAGTAATCTTGGCTTGACATTTCATCTTGTGAAGATATTTTTGGATCTTGACTCTGACAAGTAACCCTTTAACTAGCCATTGTAGGTCTGAAATAAGATTGTAGAAGTGTTTTGAAAATTCTCACAAGCTATGCAGACCTCTGTTGGTTGACCACTTACCTTGTGAAGTTTGGAAAGCATCTTCGACATCTATGAATTTTAAAAGATTAATTCTACCACTATGACTATTACTATAACTCTGTGAAAAAAAAATGTGGTTTGAATATTGGCTTTTTAAATAACTTACCTCCACTAAGATCCTGGATTTCCATATGAACTAAATCTGGTTCCCCATCTACTCCAGCCACAGCCCTAGAGGAAAATATACATAAGATCAAGTTATATTGAATAATACAGACCACATCTCCCCTATTAATCACCTTCTATGAGTCCTTATTTTCTCTAAAATAACATACAGACATTTTGGTCTGGCATTCATGATTCTTCAAAATTTGTTTCACAGTTTCAGCTTTCTCTTTCTCTGTTTTTTTTCCTTCTCCTTAATAACTCAACCATACAAAATAGGCATAGAAGTACAATGCAAAGACCACTGTATGTATAGCTAGAGCACCTAGACTTGGACTTCAATTCTGGTACAATCTGAATGATGCTAGGCAAGGCATTTCTCCTAAAGGGGGGCTGAGTTGCCTCAATTTTAGGATAAAAGGCTCATAAAAGATGATCTCGAAGGTTCCTCTTACATTCATATTTTGAGATGTTACTAGAATATTCATCCAAACTTGAATGCTTGCTTCTTTGACCTGATTCTTGATCTTTTCTTTCATCATTTCCTGTACCTAAAGCACATTTTCTCTTACCTCAACCACTTGAGATTACATCTATTTTTCAAGTTGTAGACTAAATACTACCTCTTTCATGAAGCCTTCCACGATCCCTTTTCATTAAGGGAATGAGGGGATTGAACAGCAAGTGATAGTGGGAATTAAGTAAATCACACCGACTTCATTTGATTCAATTCAGGAGCCAGCTCCTCTTTTTTTTTTTCAAATATTTTATTTTTTCCAATTACATATAAAACAATTTTTAACATTCATTTAAAAATTTTGAGTTCCAAATTCTTTTCCCCTCTTCTTCTCCATCAATGAGAAGGTAAGCAATTTGATATAAATTGTACATATGGTCACATGAAATATTTTTTCCATATTAGTCATGCTAGGAAAGAAAACACAGACAAAAAAAAGAAACCAAGAAAAATAAAGTTTAAAAAGTATGCTTCAATCTTCATTCAGACTTTATCTCCAAAGATCAATGATATTTTTCATTATGGGTCATTCATATTTGTTTTGAATCATTATATTGCTGAGAATTATTCACAGCTGATTATCATACAATATTGCTGCTGCTATGTACAATGTTCTCTTGATCCAGCTCACTTCACTTTTTATCATTTCATGAAAATCATTCCAGGTGTTTTGAAAGTTTATAACAGTTATATCATAAGAAATAACAAACAGGATGCTTCCAGGAAAATTAAAAAAAAAAAAACTGACAAGACTCAGTTCCCTTTTTATTCAATTATGGGTCTAGTCAGTTTTTATTTTGTTAGAAAACATTACTGAATTGTAGGAATTGTAAGAAAACTTCATTATGTTATTTGAATCTAGCACTGCATGACTAAGAAGCTGGACCATCTCTGCCTCTTGTTTAGGACCCTTAATTAAGAACCTAAATTATGCTGACCAGAATCCTAGTCAGATTCAAAGATCCAAGTTGTTTTTTTTTTTGTTGTTGTTGTTGTTTGTTTGTTTGTTTTTCTACAATTACATATCTGAAGTAATCTTTGTATCTTATCTGAAATCTGGCCTCATACTAGTCAATCAGTTATTATTTTCATGTTCCTTTGATTGATACAGACTCTTATAAGGAGTGGGACACTTCTGTTTCTAATTTCAGTGAATTTAATCTGTTCTCTCTTCCCTTCCCAATTTGGAAAATCCCTAATCTTTCAATTAGAAATCAGATTACTGGATTTTGTATTCTAGTCAATTATTTTCTTTTGGTTAATTGGTCTTATTCAATTGTTTTTAATGCACAAAAATGCATCTCCCACTTTATTCAGGGTCTAAAACTAAGCTAAAAAAATCTAATTTTGATTGGTTATGCAATTGGCATGTATCACTTAATAAATCAATATTCTCAGAACCTTGTACTTTTGTTTCCTCAATCATTTCATCTTTCACATATTTCATCTTTAGCTCCTAATGGGGAATCTGCAAGGAGGAATTTATTTTCCTGGACAAGCTTGTGAGTTTTAACTTCTGTATGATCGTACCTTTGAAGACTCTGTACCTTCAAGATAACACATACTTGGTTTACCATACACTATGTAGCACAGAGATTCAAATTCTTTTATGTGAAAAATACACACACTTATTAAAATATTACTAAAAAGTATCACTTTGAATGAACAAAAAATGCAAATGAAGATAGCCTAGCTGTACCAGACCTTAGGAACTCTCAATTGGACTTCTGCAATAGTTTGCCCTTCCTACTCCAATCTATAATCTACCCAGCCACTAGAGTAATTTTCCCAGGATGCAGGTTTAAAGAGAACACATTTTTACTCAACAAACTCTTGGGACTCCAAAATATCCTGAAAGATCATAATTAAACTTTTCCATTTGTCAATTACAGCTCTTCACAACCTGATCTCTTCATACTTTCCCCATCTTCTTTTTTACTGTAGTAAGTTTATTTTTAATAAACATTGCTGTATGAATCATGTTGTAAGAGAAAAATGAGAGTAAAAAGAAAAAAAAAACATTGGAGAGGTAAAAACAGAAAATAGAACATAGCATATGGTGATTTATATTCAGTCTCCTTAAATCTTTTTCTAGATGTAGATGGCATTTTTCTGTTCAAAGTCTTTTAGAATTGCTTTGGATCACTGAACCACTGAGAAGAACCAAGCCTTTCACAGTCAGTCATCGCACATTCTTCCTGTTATTGGATATAATGTATTCCTGGTTCTGATTGTTTCACTCAGCATCACTTCATGTAAATTTTTCCAGACCTTTCTATAATCAGCTTGTTCATCATTTTTTTTTTAAATAGAACAATAATACTCCATTACCTTCATGTACCACTGCTTATCCAGCCATTCCATAATTGATGGAATTGTGGAATTCCATCATCCATTCCTTTTCCAATTCCTTTCTACCACAAAAAAAAAAAGAAAAAAAAAGAAAAAAAACTGCTACAAATATTTTTATACATGTGGCTTCTTTTCCCTCTTTTATAATTTCCTTGGGATATAGACTCAGTAATGGCACTTTTGGGTCAAAAAGTATACAGTTTTACAAGCCTTTGGACAAAGTTCCAGATTGCTCTCTAGAATGGTTGGATCATTTCACAACTCCATTTACAATGCATCAGTGTACCAATTTACCTACATCCCCTCCAACATTTATCATTATCTTTTTTTGATCATCTTAGCCAAACTAAGAGGTGTGAGGTGGTACCTCAGAGTTATTTTAATTTGCATTACCCTAATCAATAGTGATTAAAGCATTTTTTCATATAACTATAAATGGCTTTAATTTCTTCATCTGAACATTGTCTGTTCATATCTTTTGACCACTTATAAATTAGGGAGTGACATGTTTTTTTCTAAATTTGACATAGTTCTTTATGTATTTTAGAAATGAGACTTTTGTCAGAAATACTGTCGATAAACATTTTAAATTTTGTTTCTTTTGGTTTTGTTTGTGCAGTAACTTTTTAATTTAATTTAATCAAAGTTGTCCATTTTGCCTTTCATAAGATTCTCTAGTTCTCTAGTCATAAATCCTTCCCTTGCCGTCTCCAAAGATCTGATAGGTAAATTATTCCTTGTTCATTTAATTTGTTTATGGAACCATTCTTTATGCCTAAATCATGTATCCATTTGTTTTTATTTCTTCTAGTTTTACAAAATAATGTTTTGGCAGTTTGATTGGTATGGCACTGAAAAAGCAGATCAATTTAGGAAGAATTGTCATTTTTATAATATTAGCTAGGCCTAACATGAACAATTTATATTTTCCCAGTTGTTTAGATCTGATTTTATCTGTATTGTGTTAATATAGTTCTTGGGTTTGTCTTGACAGGTAGACCTCCAAGTATTTTATTTTGTCTATGGTAATTTTAAATGGAATTTCTCTATCTCTTGCTGATGGGCTTTGTCAGTAATATATAAAAATGTTGATGATTCGTGGCTTATTTTATATCTTGCCTCTTTGCTAAATCTGTGAATTGTTTCAAGTAGGTTTTTGGATGATTCTCTAGGATTCTCAACATAGAGAGTATATCATCATATCATCTGCAAAGTGATAGTTTTATTTCCTCATTGCCTATTCTAATCCCTTCAATTTCTTTTTCTTTTCTTATTGCTAAAACCAACATTTCTAGTATCTTTCCCCATCTTCTTACACATTATTCTCTACCTCTATACTCTACAATCTAGACTACTTTCTTTTCCATACGCCCAAGTCTTCCTGACTCTGAGGTCATCTCTTTATTCATTCTCTAATACTTTTCCCCAAATGTAAATCTTTATAATTGTTAGTGCTGAGTGAGTAATAGAGATGGATTGTGAATTTGCCAAGGACAAAGACAGTCTTTTGACTTTATCTGGATCCCAGGTCTGTAGCACCATTCCTGGCATAAAGTAGATCCTTAATAAAGGCTTGTTGGCACTCAGGAAAGGTTCATAATATATGCCTGGGTAACAGTAGAATAGAACGAATGGAATGCCCCCTTAAATCAATTCTCCCACAAGATAGATTCAATTGAGGGTTGGAAGAGCTCTTCCCAAAGGAGGGAAACAGAAACCCAAGGACACTATCTGAGAGACCAATACAGAGCAGAACCGATCTGAGAGACAGAGAGGGAAAAAAAATCTATACTTTTATTTCAACTACATATTCTTGATAATGTGGTGCTAAATTCAGATACTTTAGTCTCTTGAAGCCCAAGAACTATCAGTATCCCTTTCTATTTTTGTACTTTCCAACAAAGTCCTATTTTCCTTATCTGGGGTGTGGCTCTTTATATTAGAACTGGGCTTCCTTATTTGATTTCCCCATTCCAAGACCAGCTCTTCACAGGAAGAGAAGAGTAACTCAAAGTTGTTGTTCCCAACTACAGAGACTTTATATTGCTTTGTATCTTCAATGCAGAGAACATGACTTCAGTCTTACGTGGTAGGTGCTGCTATAACCTTTACTTCTTGGATCCTTACTGAGAGCTTAAGTGGATGCTGCTTTGCAAATTTAGTGCTAGGTTGTCTCATATGCAAACTACTTTAGTTTGGCTCTAAACCACTAAATAGAGGTAGATTACATAGACCCATAGGAGTTAGACGAAGAAAGCTCCTTAAAGACAACAGTGTAAAAGCAAAGCAAACAAATCAACAAAAAAATATAGCAATATACTTCCATTTTGTTAAAGAGAGGGAAAAGGAAATCTAGAGGCTTGAGGGACTTGTTCATTGTTCTATTAATTGTTCTATAGTTTTATTCAAATCATATAAAATAAAGTATATGTGACACTTTATGACAGATCTGAAATATCATTCCCAATTCTGGGTACCCCTTCTCTGTGACAAGCTGAGCAAGTAATTTAACCTCTCTCTTAGGCAACTCTATAAGCTGCAGAGAAGGAAGTCTGCATTGGTAGTTTTATCATTTAGGAGTTTCCTCATAACAAGGAAATCACAGGTCGAATCCTCTATCCCTTTTGTCTTTTACACCATGACTATTTCCCAATAGTGATGCTGACTTATTATTGAATTCCTATACTTTTTTAATAAAAAGGAAGAATAAGGAAAAATGTTAGTTTTAGGCATTCTGAGGGCATCTGCAACATTTCTTATTAATATGTCTATTACTTTTCCAGTAAAAGGAGAGGAAAGGGTTGCAATGTTTCTTTGCTAGGACGAAGATTGGTTGTTGCATTTAATTTGTCTTTGCCCTTTAGTGTGGTTTTTATTTACATTATTGAACTCATTTCATATATTGTTTTTCTGGTTCTGTCTATTTCATTTGTAATTGATTCAAAGGAGGTTGTCAATTCTTTGAATTTTTCATATTTATCACTTCTAATGATATTATATTAGATTTGTTCAGCCATTTTCCAATCATTGTATTCCTACTTTTTTTCTCTTTTTCTTAAATATTAGCTATCACACAACGTTTTGGTACATATATTTTGATAGATGTGGATCTATTTTTTTATAAGCACTTTATGATATATGTTCAATAGCAGACTTGTGGGGATAAAGGTTAGTGATTAATGTAATGACTTTTCTGAAATTATTAGAATTTTTTTCCCAGAATGTTTGGATCATTTCTAAGTGCCAGATTTTAAAGGAAGTCTCAAAAAACTAGATTAGGATGAGAGAAGGACTCAAAACTATCTTCTAAGATGATTGGCGGGAGGAAGTGAATTTGTTGTTTTTCTAGATAAAAGAAGAACACAGGGAATATATTCAAACAAAACAAATGATCAGAACAGTGGGGAGACTGAAAAATTGGGAATATTTGGGGAGAAAAGAAAATCTATAGAAATATATGATCACTATTTACAAATACTGGGATTTTTAAATGAATGAATGCATGAATTTTTGTGGTGTGGTTCCAGAGAATGAAACTACACCTACTGGAGGAGATTGAAACTAGCTTCATTGAGGCTAATTTTGGCTTGAAGTAACAAAAAAGATTCCCTTAGCAAATGGACATACCAAGGATGGAATGGTTTTCTTTACAAATCATGAGCTCCACAATTACAGGAAATACTAAAGCAGAGGTTTGATTGCCAGTTATTGGGTACACTGTAGAAGATATGCTTTGGGCTGGGGCTAGACAGGATTACCTGTGAGATCCTTTTTAGTTCTAAGAGACTACATTTATATTATCCAAGAAATCATGAATTCCCTAAGGATAGAAAATAGATCAATAACATCAGCATCCTTCACAGAACACAACTCAAATCTGCACAAGTTCATTTTCCATATAAATTCATGCATAATTGCTGAGAAGTTGGATCTTAGTTTTCAAAACACTCTGGCCAAATAATAATTTTAACCTTCAGCCAAAGATGGTGATAGAAACAGAGAATTTTATCCACCAGTTAGCAAAGATGCAAAAACTCTTTGAAACCCCAGGGGTATTAATGAGACAGTGCATATGAACATGTCCATAATGAGTCATATAACTCTGCAATAGGGTTGGCTTGGAGGTGAAAACCTTATATTACTTGAGCTGACATTTTCATCTGCCTGTAATAATATCATCATAATGATAATAATCCTGCCTTGGATTTATACACTGACTTTCTTCCAACAAGCTCAGAAGCTCAAAAACAGAGAGAAGGTTGATGTTCAGTGCCAGGGTTTCTTATAGCAAGACATATATGTACTCTGGGATCAATGTTTTAGAATTTTGCATAATAATAATGATAAGAATAGTCATATTAATAACTTCCATTTATTTAGTACTTTAAGTCCAAACAGCATTTTAAAAACATTGTTGTATTTGATTCTTACAGAAACCTTGCAAGATACAATATCTTGGAAGTACTATTATCTCTTTACAGATATTTACAAAAATACCCCCCCAGTCTTGGGGTAGTAAAGCAATTAGCCCAAAGTCAAATTAATATTTACTATATTGACACAAATAAATTCACTCCCTTATAAGGGTATAAACTGAAATTTTAAAATGAAAATATATGAATGCAACATAAACACTTGTGTGTACATATACATATAAATCCAGACGCATCCTAGGTCTTATGCAGGACAAATTTAAGGGAAATTGTGACCTATATTGGGATCAATATCCTATCAATATCAAAAAAAATAAGATTATCAACTTTTTACAAATAGACCAAGATAGATAGACCCAGTGTGACAAATTTATGAGAAGATGCGGACAAGAGACAAGAACATCGGGTGGGCATGGATGAATTGATCTGTAGAATAAATCTAAAGGGAATGATTATAATTACAAGAAGAAAGATCTTTCTGATCCTTGGATTACAATGTGACTCTATGATATTTGATCTTTCACTCTTTTTAGCCTTGGACATATATTTGTTTTTAAGATTATAAATTGTGATCTGCAAAAATGGAGGGGATTGCCTTCCCATAAAATGACAGGCCTCTGAAGTATTAATGTAGAATATTAAGATTTAAAAGGTGCACTCTATTGAGTACATTGAAGATACTTAATGAATTTTTGGTGACTGCTGGGCATTGAAGAAGGTACAAATTTGACTTACAATTGGCTAAAATGATAGAAGGGGAATGACAAATGTTGGAAAGAATGTGGAAAAATTAGGACACTAATTCACTATTGGCAGAACTGTGAAATGATCCAATCATTTTGGAGAATAATCAGAATTATGCCCAAAGACTTATTAAGCTACCTATACCCTTTGACCCAGCAATACTTTTACTTGGTCTATTTCTGAGGATAGTTAGAGAAAAAGGAAAAGTACCTATATTTCCTAAAATGTTTATAGCAGTTTCCTTTCTGGTGGCAAAAAACTGAAAATGGCAGGGATGTCCATCACTGGGGGAATGGCTGAACAAGTTATAGTATACAATTGTGATAGAATTGTTTTTGTTGTGCTGCTTTTCCTTTCTTCTCTCTTTCTTTTTTTTTCATAAAACTCAAATATCACTGAAAAGATAATTTTCAAATGAAGAGGCTGAAGTTATTTCTAGCCATATGGAAAGATGCTTTAAATCACTATTGATCAGAGAAATGTAAATTAAGACAATTCTCAGAAAGCACTACACACCTCTCAGATTGCCTAAGATGACAGAAAAAAATAATGAAAAATGTTGGAGAGGATGTGGGAAAAGTGGGACACTGATACATTGGTGGAACTGTGAATGGATCCAACCATTCTGGAGAGCAATTTGGAACCATAGTCAGAAAGTGATCAAACTGTGCATACTCTTTGATCCAGCAGTATTACTACTGGGATTATATCCCAAAGAGATCTTAAAGAAGGGAAAGGAACTCACATGTGCAAAAATGTTGTGGCAGCCCTTTTTGTAGTGGCAAGAAACTGGAAACTCACTGGATGTCCATCAATTGGAGAATGGCTGAATAAACAATGGTATATGAATGTTATGGAATAATATTGTTCTGTAAGAAATGACCAACAGGATGATTTCAGAGAGGCCTGGAAAGACACATATGAACTGATACTAAGTGAAATGAGCAGAACCAAGAGATCATTATATATGCCAACAACAAAATTATATGATGATCAAGTCTGAAGGACCTGGCTCTTTTCAACAATGAAATAATTCAAACCAATTGTTCAGTGATGAAGAGAGCCATATACATCCAGAGAGAGGACTGTGGAAACTGGGTGTGGTTCACAAATAGCATTTTCACTCTTTTTTGTTGTTGTTTGCTTACATTTTACTTTGCTTCTCTTTTTTTTTCTTGTCCAGCATGATAATTGTATAAATATGTATACATATATTGGATTTAACATGTATTTCTACCATATTTAACATATAAAAGACTACTTGCCATCGAGGGAAAGTTATGGGGGAAGGAGTAGAAAATTGGAACACAGGGTTTTGAAAGGGGTAATGTTGAAGAATTGTGCACCGTTTTGAAAAATAAAAAGCTTTAATTAAAAAACCCTCAAATATCACTTCTTTATTCAATTCACTATTCTGCATATTAGACATTAGATAATGTGTAATATACTTGCACAAACACAAGGAAGAAATGCTACCTAATTTATTTTTACCCTGCATGCTGCCATGAGCATTATGGTAATTTGAAAATAATTAATTTGAGCTCAAAATGATTCTAAAACTAATGATCATCATATTTTCACAACAGCTATACCTTCCACATAAGAGGGATTAGGGGTGCAGAACTCTTATGATCTGAGAAGTTGACACAAACGTTTTTGGCTCTTCCTTCACACCAGTGACAATCTGAATCATTGTAATATAAAAGATAAAATGTTGATACTATACAAAACTATACATATATTTTATACATTTTATAGTTTTTAAACTTTTTCCATGTTACTTGCTAGCTTTTGCATGTCATTGGTCGTTTCTACAAAACTCCTTAAAAATTTCTATTTAATTTTTTATGCCAATTCATAATATATTGAAACAATGATTGGGAATGTGGTCATGTGGAATGCTAACTATGTGGGTAAATTCTACTGAAGAGTTCAGCTGGGCAGGTTTTGATATTTTAATGGATCAAAAATTTTATTAGTATAGATTCTTTCCAACAATGGTATAAATGTGATCCTATCTTTAAGCATTTTCATCTTATTAGGTCTTCATTCATAGTTTTCTCTTTTTTCCTAGTAAATTTATTTATTTTTAATACACATTGCTTTATGAATCATGTTGGGAGAGAAAAATCAGAGCAAAAGGGAAAAATCATGGGAGAGATTTTAAAAAATATAGAAAAAAGAAGTGAACATAGAATGTGTTGATTTACATTGAATCTTCTTAGTTATTTTTCTGGATGCAGATGGCATTTTCTCTCCAAAGTCTATTGGGAATGCTTTGGATTATTGAACCACTAAGAAAAATCAAACCTTTCATGGTTGATTTTTGCACATCTTTACCATTATTGTGTATAATGGATTCCTGGTTTAGCATGCTTGTTTTGTTTAGCATCAGTTCATGTAAATCTTTACAGGCTTTTCTAAAGTAAGCTTGTTCATTTTTTAATAGAAGAATAATATTCCTGTGCCAATTGTATTTCTTGTAAACAAGATATTATAGGATTTTTTTTTTTATTCTGCTCTTCTGTTCACTTCTGTTTTGTGGAAGAGTTCATCCCATTTACATTCACAGTTATGATTATCAACTCTGTTTTTCCCTTCATCCAATTTTTTTCCCTTCTATATATTTTTGTTCTCCCTTTCTACTCTGTTCTTAGTCATGTTTTGGTTTTTTTTTTTTATCCACCCCAACCCCTACTTTATCTCCTATCACCCTCTCCCCTCTGTTAGTAGTGGTTTTTTTTAAACTCACTCCACCTCATCCATGACTTTATCTAGTATCACCCTTTCCCCCTTCTCTTTACTTCTTCCCTAGTGTTTCTGCCGTTCCTTCTGTCTTGTCCCTCCATTTTCTTTTCCTCTTATTCCTCCTACTTCTTTATAGGTTTAGATAAATTTCTATACCCAACTGAATGATTACATTATTCCTTCTTAGAGCCCAAACTGATAAGATCAAGTTTCAGAAATTGTTTATCTTCCTATGCTTCTTTTGAGTACTGTGATTGTAGATTAAATTTTCTATTTGGTCTGTTTTTTTTTTTTTCAATAGAATGATTGGAAGCTCCATCACCTCTCCTGAAAAATGATGCTAACTCTTGAGTAGTTAATTCTTGGTTGTAACTCTAGGTCCCTTGTCTTCTGGAATATGGTATTCCAGGCTCTCTGATCCTTTATTATACAAGCTTCTAGATCCTGGGTAATCCTGACTGTTGCTCCTTGATAGTTGAATTGTTTTTGTTTGGCAGCTTGCAGTATTTTTTTCTTTGAGATAGTAGTTTTGGAGTTTCACAACAATATTCTTTGGTGTTTTCCTTGTGGGATCACTTTCTGAAGGTGAATGGATTCTTTCAATGACTATTTCCCTCTCTGTTTCCAGATTATTGGGGCAGTTTTCCTTAACGATCTCTTGAAGATTGTTATCCAGGGTTGTTTTTTTTTTTTTTTTTTTGGTCACGGCCTTCAGGTTGGCCAATAATTTTTAACATGTCTCCTCTGGTTCTACTTTCCAGGTAGGCCGTTATTTCAATGAGGTTATTTCACATTCTCTTCCATTTTTTTTCATTCTTTTTAGTTTGTTTTACTGATTCTTACCATCTCAAGTCATTTACTTTCATTTGGCCTATTCTAGTTTTTAATGTGTGATTTTCTTCAGTTATATTTTGTATCTCTTTTTCCATTTGGTTAATTCTACTGTTTTAATTGTTTTTTTTAGACATGCTTTTCCTTCCTTCCTTTTCCAATTGACTCTCTCATGCATTCCTTTCATTTCCTTTCTCATTTTTTCTTCTATATCTTATTTACTTTTAAAAGTCTTTTATGAGCACTTCCAAAAAGCTTCTTTAATCTTGAGACCAGTTCCTATCATTCTTTGGGATTTCTTCTTTGGACATTCTGTCTTCATCTGAGTTTGCATTTTGGTCTGCCCTGACACCATGATAGCTTTCTATTGTCAAGGTTCTTTTCTGTTTCTTGCTTACTTTCTTTCCTTTTCTTTTGGTATTTCCTCTTTTTTTTTTTTTTTTTTTTTACTTTTATGGTTGAATTCTGCTCCTAGGATAAAGGGAGTGCTGTTCCATGTTTCCTGTGCAGCTCTGAGCCCTAGCTTTGAGCACAGAGGTCCCCTGTGTTTCCAGGGAGTTGCTTTGTCTGCTCTTTTCAGGGAACAGCCTAGTTTCCCAGAATTTGCCTTCTGAGCTGGACTAGAGGCTGCCCCACTGGTCTTCTACTCTACTGAACCATAACTGGAAGTCTTCATTGCTGATTTGCTGTGATTAAGACCCTCTCACTATCTTTCTCAGAGTCTGTCTGAGCTGATCTAAATACCCTTTTTACCTCAGTGAGACTGATCTTTCTTGAAGTTTTTTCAGTCTATCTTGAGCTGGAGAGCAGTTTCATTTTGTCCGACTCTATTCAGATACTTGGTTTTATGTGATTTTTGAGGGAAACTGGTAGAGCTGGAGTAGTTTCCTGACTTTACTCTGCCATCTTGGCACTACCTGGAAATCTGTGCTTCATTCTTAAGAGGACTATAACATCATGGAGGTGATGCTGTGACATGCAAATAAATTGAACTTAAGTGATGGAGAGTTGTGCAAGGTCACCTGCCTCACTTTCTCCTTCACAGCCATCTGGGTCCAGGGGCCAAATATGAAACAGGATGACTGGAGATGGCCCTGGATACAGTGGGAGACTAGAACAATTTTAGGTCATAAAGTAATTATAGGTTGAGATTTTATAAAGAGGAAGAAAAGAAAAAAGTGGAAGGATACAAAAGGTTAAAGCTGTATTGGAAACAAAATTCCCTCTCTGAGGGAGTATAAGACACAACCCTCAGAATAGTTGTTCAGAAGTACCTTTTGAGACAAGTCACAGTTCCTAGAGAGCCAGCTTTGGAGACCACTATTATAAGGTACAAGTAATGAATGTCATTCCCTATATTCAAAATTTTTCAGTGGATTCCTCCTAAGATAAAGTACAAAATTTACTCTGAGATATAAGATCCTCTTAATATTGTACATAGTAACAGCAAAATTGGGTGATGGTCAACTATGACATATTTGGCAATTCCAAAAGACTCATGATTGAAAATATCATCCATTCCAGAGAAAGAACTATATGCAGATCAAAGCATGCTATTTTTAACATTTTTGGTTTTTTCTTTCTTATTATTTTCCCCTTTTGTTCTGATTCTCCTTTCACAACATAACTAATGTGGAAATATGTTTCATGTAACGGCATATGTAGAACCTATATCAGATTGTTCATTATCTTGGGGAAGGGGAAGTGGAGGGAGAAAATTTGGAATTCAAAATCTTATAAAATGAATCTTTACATGAAAACTATCTTTACATGTAATTAGAAACAATACTATTAAGTTGGGGGGGAATCTGGTTCTGACCAACCTTTACAGCATAGTATACACTCCTGAAACACTAAAATAGCTAGATTACAACTAGTTCAACAGCCTCAATATTTCATTTTCCAACTTTGTACATTAGCACATCACTGTTCTATTCTAATAAGTGCTTCTCTCATCTTTGGTTTTCAAAATCCTGTTTTTTTCACTCAACCTTCAGAAGAAGTGCTACCTTTTTTCTGCAAACTTTCTCCGATCACTATTTGTTATTGATCATTTATCCATCTGTATACAAATACTACAAAAAATAATGAACTCAGTGATTTTAGGGAAAAAAAAAACACAGGAAGAACTGTATGAAATAACAGTGAAACAAGCAAACCCAAGAGAACTTGTTAAATTTCTTTGTTAAAGAACAGTAACATCAATGTTGTTTTAAGAACAACTTTGAGTAAATAAACTTTGGCTATTATAAATAATCAAATTAACTATAAAGGACATAGGAAAAAATAGATACTATCTGCATCCAGGAAAAAAAAAACCTGATAAATAGAAGTATGTATAGAATCGTTTAGCATATACATACACATTTATATGCACATGTACATATTTTACATATATGTAAATATATAATATATATTTTGTGTATGTGTATATATGTATATGTATGCATTGTTATGCATACATATGCACGTACTCCTATTTGTGATTTATGTCTAATCATGGCCATTGCTAGGGTAGTGGAGAGGGAACAACAAAAAAGAAATTTACATGACTATTTTGATATATATTTGAAAGGAATAGAAAGTTGGGAATAGTAGATTTATAATTTCATGTGAAATCATCTTATTTATTCTATATTATGGAAATTCTCGTTTTATTCCATAAATTTAAAAAATAAAATGAAAATCATGGTCCTTGTCCTTGAATAGCTTTAAATCAGAGAATAAAACATATTAAAGTAATTGTCAAACAAAATTGCTAAAAATAGGAATTGTTATGTGAAAGCTAAAGCTGGGGCAACCAAGGGACACTTCTTGAGGCACTTGGTCAGAGCCTTGAAAGTTGGATAGAGTTTTGACTAGCAAAGCTTGGGGTAGATAAAAAGTTATTCTAGGTCTCTCCAGGCATATCAAAGCATCAAGGAATAAACATACAAAGAAGTAGGTCCACTTTGTTTAGCACAATAAAAAACACAGTCCAGAATTTCCTGTCAGCAGTGTCATTTTGCAATCTTGTCCAAACCACTAACTTGTCTAATTCTTTTCTCATCTGTAAAATGGAAATCTTCATTCCTGCATGTAGACTTTCATAGTCAATGCTATAATGGTGTAGTTGTATATGAGGAATCATGATATAGTGCATAAAAAATGCTAACAAGTGAATTGGGGTCAAATCCTGACTCTGAAACTCATTAGCTTGTGATCACTTTATCTCTCAGTGTCTTTCTTTTACTAAAATGGAGATTATAGTACTTGTTTGATCTAAGATATGTAAGATATAAAGAGATGTTGATCACCTTTGGCTAGGGATAGCAGACAAGTCTTCATAGAGAAGCTAAAGAGGATTTTAACAAAGAAATTTAACCAAGGATGCCAAATTAGCGACTTTGGACTTTCTATGGTGGGTAGTGGGGGCCAAGGACTAGAAAAATAGAGTTCTCCATTTTGATGGAGAACTTGGGTGAATGGTCACAGAATCAAAGATACCCTCTGATATAAAGTTCAATGACTTTTTCATGACAACATCATCTTACCATTCAATAAAGCAAAGCAGCATCTTTTAACACATCCATCCATCTAAAATTGAGAGGCTACCATTCCCTCAGAAAATCTTTGTTTCAGACCATCCCTTAAGCACAACATCATTGCTAGGTTAGCTTCCTGTTTTCTAGAAGCTGTTCTCTCAAGTATTTTGCTGCAGCAACAGTCTTGGCTTATTTCATCAACATCAATGAACTACTCTGAGCAAGAATTAGCAAGCAGGAGCTCCATCACAATTTCATCTTATAGAGAAGAAAATGATATACAGTGAGAGGAAGGGTGGAAATCCCCTGCAGTTAATTTATATTTCAAAATATGGAAGAGAAACATCAATCATTTTGACCTATAGGCAAATAGCTTCAAATCTCAAGGTGAAATTTATTCTTTGTTAAACTCCAAGCAGGATATCTACAAACCTCATCACTAGTTATTCAAATCTCACACTGACCCAATCAGGAAAACTGGACTTTCCATCACAAAAGTGTAGAATAGTAGAAATTGTCTTCATGAATATCAGAATTAGAAGGAATAGAAATTACACAATGTGAATGATGGCTCTACCACACCAGACACAGATAGTCAGAGGTGACAAAACCCTTACCACACAGAACTTAGTTGTTTAGAGTTGAAAAGGACATTTAAGATCAGCTTGTTTATTATCTTCATTTTGTATATGAGGAGATTTGGGTCTAAGGAAAGTAAAATACTTGTCCAAGATCACATGGTTAATGGACAAATGAGACATATAGAATAAAGCATAATATTTTAATAGAAACTTAAGAGGAAAGTCCATTAAGATAGATGAGGTATAATCTTAGAAGGTTATATGCTCAAAAAGAAATCAAACTGTGCATACCCTTTGATCCAGCAGTGTTTCTACTGGGCTTATACCCCAAAGAGATACTAAAGAAGGGAAAGGGATCTGTATGTGCCAAAATGTTTGTGGCAGCCCTGTTTGTAGTGGCTAGAAGCTGGAAAATGAATGGATGCCCATCAATTGGAGAATGGTTGAGTAAATTGTGGTATATGAATATTATGGAATATTATTGTTCTGTAAGGAATGACCAGCGGGATGAATACAGAGAGGACTACATGAACAGATGCTAAGTGAAATGAGCAGAACCAGGAGATCATTATATACCTCAACAATGATACTGTTTGAGGATGTATTCTGATGGAAGTGGTTCTCTTCAATAAAGAGAGCTAATTCAGTTTCAATTGATCAAAGATGGACAGAAGCAGCTACACCCAAAGAAAAAACACTGGGAAATGAATATAAACTGCTTTTATTTTTGTTTTTCTTCCCGGGTTATTTATACCTTCTGAATTCAATTCTCCCTGTGCAACAAGAAAACTGTTTGGTTCTGCACACATATATTGTATCTAGGATATACTGTAACCTATTCAACATGGAAAGCACTGCTTGCCATCTGGGGGAAAGGGTGGAGGGAGGGAGGGGAAAAATCGGAACAGAAGTGAATGCAAGGGATAATGATGTAAAAAATTACCCTGGCATGGGTTCTAGCAATAAAAAGTTATTAAAAAATAATCTTAGAAGGTTAGATTTGTAAAGACAATCCTCAGCTTCACATTACCAAATAATGCTTTCCATTTACAATTTTTTTAGGTATAACATTTTCACTTTGTTTATTTTACAAAGTTGTTTTGAGGAGAAATTTTTTTTGCAAAAATTTGAAGTGTTATACAAATATGATTATCATCATCATCATTATTTTATTATTATAATATAATGATATTATAGTATACTTATTAATAAATACATATCTATAAGGAAAGAAAATAGAGGGAAACTATTCCAGAACTACAGAGAGAAGATTCTTTTATCATAGTAATTTGTTTAGATAATAAACTGTATTGAGATTATGGCTTAAGTATTATTATTAAGTATTACCTATATGTTGTATTACATTAATACACATATACTATATGTAATTATTTAATATTATTAATTAAGGATTAAGCATTAATGACTGTGAAGCATTTTCCTTGATAAAGTGGAAGACCATCATTATTTCCTTTTTTATTGAATAGAAAACTGAGGTATAGGGAAGTTGTGAATTGAATAAGTTTACCCTTCTAATAAAGTAGGAATTTGGATTTAATCCTTTGTCTACTAACTGGTAATCAGGATTATTTCCCTACCACGGCCCGAAAACCTCTTGAATACTAATGAGCTTTTCTATATCTTCTAGATGCAAGACAGTTTTAAAGAAGTTGTTTATCATTTTTCAGTAGAAAAGGGCCATAGGAAGGTAACATATGATAATTAGAGATATTGAGGCCAAAGTTATGTTCTGAATTATGATATATATATGTTAATATAATATGTAACATATAATATATATATATATATATATATATATAATACATAAAATACTTTCTAAAGTTATGATATTCTGATGTGGAAGATCTGATTTACTAGTGGCCTAATTGAGGAATCAATGAGAAGTTTTGTGTGCTTAGGTTTTATAGTGAAGTATATTCCAATAGAAATAATACTGGGGCTTAGTAGTATGATCTGGATTCTGGATGTCTTATGGATAAAATGCATTGTTTTTATAGACAAAAGACCCTGGGAAAATATGGTACTATTTCAGACCCTCCACCCCTACCACTGTAAAGGAAGGCTGCATAGAAAGTTTAATATATATTTAATATGGCATATATATATATATATATATATATATATATATATATATATATTTTTTTTTTTTTTTTCAGGAGGAGGGAAGAGTATTTGGGAGTTGTTCAGAGATGGTCAGGCTTCCATGATTCCATGATTAATAGCCAGAGTGTCCTCAGACTGGTCTGGATAGAGTTGTCAAAGAATATGGCTCTAAAGCCACTATCTTTAGTAGCAAACAAGGGTGCCTCTGGATAAGGCAGCTCTCTCTTACCCATAATGCAATCACTTAGTGTTAGGCTTATCAAAACTTTAATGATTCTGAGTTTTGGACAGAAAATTGATTTTCAGTAATTCACAGTGTCAGTTCAAGGACAAAGTTCTCCTTGGAAATGCAGTCAAAAATGGTTTTATTTATTGCTTACAACACTAAGGCCATATCAAAACTCCTACTACTGTCATTTTGGACCAGGAGAAATTTTCTATTTCTTAACACTATATTGCCAAGCAGTCTAGTCTGATTAGCTTTAAAGGATAATGGCTCCTGGCAATTTGAGATACTTGGGGAAAAATAATTTGATTTACTCAAGATAATAATATGTTTGAGTTATCACCAATTTCCTGATCAGCATCTGGGAGCAGGTTGCTTTTTTTCTGACTGAACAGCTATCCCATAAGCCATTCTCCTTTGATATAAAAAAAAATTGCAATGTCCAGTGCTCCAGTCTGTTGCTTTTGGTTGAATCCACCATAGCGTAACAGAGAATTCAGTCACTCCAACTTTATGAAAAAATATTTCAATTTTCCTTCTTTCTACCCCCATACCCCAAAGCACAACATCTCTGCCTTCCTAACTCCCTGCCCCCCATTCACTTGGCACTTGGACATCTCAAATCTCAGGACAGTTGACATTAATGACTAAGCCCTGTGATTGATAACCCACATGGGCTTTCAAGTAAGGCAGGGAGGTGCTCCAGTATTCCTCAGCCCTGTTTTCCCATCCACAACGATAAAACTATCATTTTCCCATCGAAACAAAGACACATTGTGCGGGGTGGGGGGGAGAACAAAACATATCAAGGAGAGTGGGAAACTAAAAATATTATTCGACAGGCAGAGAAAATCATTTTTCTAGGCTTGGAAAGTAACAGGTAAATATACCATTTTCTTGTTATGGTTAATATGGAAATCTACATGAGATGGAAAAAGGAAGAAACAGAGAACATGTAATATGAAATATTTTCCCTGGGAAAAATAGGATTTGGGGGCTACCTAGCAAACCCAAGAAATGTTTTAGAACAGGAATGATTTGAAAGATGCATGAAGGCACAAACACAGAAGGGTATATTTAACCCACATCTCTTCCTGAAAGTATGTTATACAAATATCCACACATTTGTATGCATATGTATATGAATGAAGAGTAGAGAGGAATGGAAAGAAGACAGAAAGGAGAGGTAGTGATAGAGAAATGAATGAAGATACAATAGTTCATACTTTTTTATTGCTATTTGTGCTAAAAGGACCTTGCTTTACAAGAAACAGGCAAGAAGTGCTGGTATTTTGCAAAGGGACAGAAACAGATACAGAGATAGAGAAAAACACAGAGAGATGAATGGAGAGGGACAGAAGGAGGGCAAAAAAGGGAGGAGGAGAGGAGAAAGAAAGGGAAATGAAAAGGGAGAAAGGAAAGAAGTATTGGGATTCTTATTTCCTCTATAGAAAGGTTATTTGTGTATTTTGTTTTATTTTATTTTTTCAGTTTGGTAGGGAATCCAGTATAAAAACATGATACTTCCCCTTCACTCCAGAGATAGCCCTTCAAAAGTGTGAGGTGCTTATGAAATACTTACTGATATGATTTGATTAATGCCTCTAAATGAAATCTCCAACCACAATAAAGTCCCCATAGGAAACTTCAATCCAGAAGTGCTTTCTTTTTTTTTGCCTGGGGTCTGGTTGAATGTTTGTAAGTTCAGGAAAGGGTGATATGGGAACTTTAATGAATTGCCTCCATCTCCTGTCACCCTCCTGTAGTTTGCACTCAGAAGACAGCTGAAAAAAGAATGGCAAACCCCAGAAAAAACAAGACTTCTCCATTCTTTTCTATTTGTATATCTGTGCCTTTCTGTCTTCTTTGCTCCCTATCTTCCCTTTTCTCTTTTTGCCTTTTTCTCTGTCTCTGTCTTTGTCTCTGTCTCTGTCTGCTTCTTTATCTCTGTCTCTCTCTGTCTCCCTGTCTCTATCTCTATCTGTTCCCTGTCTGCCTCTCTCTATCTCTATCTACAATCTGTCTCTGTCTCTGAATCTGAATCTGTCTTTCTGTCTGTGTCTCTGTCTATGTCTCTCTGTGTCTCTGTCTATGTCTCTCTGAGTCTCTGTCTTTATCTGTCTCTCTACATGTGAGTACAACTCTAATAATATGTTTTTCTTATTTTGTCCCTAAACATCAAGATAAGAAGACTTGGTTAGAATTTAGATTCACGTTGGAGCCAGGAAAAGAACTCCTGATAGTTCAAACAGACTTTCATTTTTTCAGTAAGGAATAGTTCAGCTTGCTTCCCTGCTATTCTCCCCCTTTCCCTCTAAAGAGAATTCTAAGATTCTCAGTGATGTGAACTCAGTGTGATAGCCTGATACAAAGAGAGCAAAGCTGAAAGAGACAGATCAGCCCTGAATCCTTAGACTCTCCAAACTGGAACTATTCTCAGAACTTTAAATCTCTGGTTTAATTCCTATGATGAATAACATGAATCTCCTTTATAAAAATCCCAACAATTAATCAGTTTAAATTGATCCCATTGTTGGATAACTCTAAGAATGAGAAAGTTCTCCATTTCATGCAACTACAATCTATTTTTTTTATTTACAATTTCAATCCTTTATTCTCATTCTGTTTTTCAGAATCAAACACAAGTTTGTTGTCATGCTTTGTTTTATTTTTTCCCCACTCACATGGGACTCACATAAAGGCTTCTTAACCTTCTTTTGAATCATGGAACTGTTTGTCAATCTAGTTTCCCAATTTGTATCCAGTCTTGGAATAACCTTTCAAGTATATAACCTAAAATACATAGGATTACAAAAAGAAAATTATTTTGAAATATAGTTTTCAAAATATAATTTAAAATGGTTTATGATTCCATTTTAAGAACACCTGCTTTAGATATTCAGATAATTGAAGGTAACAGTCAACTTTCCATTAAATCTTCTTTTCTCTTAACAAATAAGCATTTATTAAATGACTACTATGTGCCAAGCATTGTGCTAAGAATTTTTACAAATATATCATTTGATCCTCAGAACAACTGTAGAAGGTAGGTGCTATTTATTTCCTCATTTTATAGTTGAGGAAATTGAGTTAGACAGTGGGTAAATGCCTTGCTCAGAGTCACACAGCTAGTAAGTATCTGAGACAGGATTTGAAGATTAATGAACAAGATGTTCCAAATCAATAACAAAAGAGAAGCAAGAGTGGCATTTCATTTTAAACCCAGTAAATAAACAATAATGATGCAAGACTGAAAGAAAGATGGGCATATATAGTGATATTGGAATAAATAACCTCCACCCATCAGAGAGGTAACTAATCCGATGATAGTTTCTTTTGCCTTAAAATTTCTATGGAATCAAACAAGGGAAATTGAACTAAATTTAATCAAGTTAGCTAAAGTGGCAAGAAAGAGAATGCTTCTACCCATTGGATGGATAAAATGTTATGACACAGGAAATCTGTTGAATTTCTCAAAGAGATTCAGTCATGTCTTCTAGCATTTTCATAAAAGAGAAAGCCAGTTTAGTTTCTAGCATTCAACTGTCAGGCCAGCATATCCAGTCCAAGAAAAAGGAACTGTTTAGGGGAAGAAGGAAGAGAGGAAGCTATGTCTCCTCCTCTATCTACTCCCCACCCTTCACCAATCAACCAGAGAAAAATCTTTAAATTTTCAGAAGATCCAGGAAATTAGGATTTTTCATTTTTATTTTAGCAATGACTCTAGGACAAAAATGACTGACAGTAGCCTTCATAGGGAGCAAGGGACAAATTAGTCAAAGTGAAGAAATAAAACTTTAGGACTATACAAATTGTCCAGCAGAAAGTTATGCCATATCTATAAGATACTTCATGGGACTCCAACAAAAAGAGGAAAGAAAATATTCTTCCAAAGAAGTTTCAGGAACTGTAGCCTTCTTTGTCATGCATTGATCTTGTTTTGATTTCATTTTACCTTCCATATATATTTGTGAGAATTCATTTCCCAGACCTTAGGGTAAATTTTATACTAAATATTTTTACGTTGCCACTTTAGCAAATATATGTTTAGAGTTGTTTGGTTGCTTTACAGATATCAGTGAATAATTTTTAAGTATATTGGTGTGGGCTTATGCTCTTAGCTTTGAATAACCATTCCTCAGTCACTCAGGATCCACCAGAACTCTCAGGTAAAAAGCAGTCAGCTTTTCTTTAGTGACTTGTCTTGCCAGCATGAGTAGGATTGAGAGAGTCATCTAGACTATGTGGAAATGCTTCCATCAACAGATGGTCAGTATAGTGGGCAGAACCCAGAAAACAATATACTCAATGACCCCAATGATGTTAATAAGGAAGGAAAATCTTCCCACAATCAAAACTGAATATTAAAAAATTATAAAGAATGAGAATGGTCCAAAAGAAGGTTGGGTTCCCAATACTTTTGCAAAGGTAAAGGTCTATTTCTATAAATAACCTCAGATTTTTTTCAATATGTTGATCAATATTGCTGATTTTTAATATTTCTCTTCTCCCCATGCCTCTCTGAGTCAGGAGCAGAAAGGGAGGAAGAGAGATACAGACAGAAATCTAGGCAATATAAAAATAAATTATATCAATAAAATATATATTTTTTTCAAAATAAAAAAAACCCTCTTATTTCTAGGCTAATGATCTCTAGATTTCCCAGTAGCTCCTTGTCAATCATATAATTTCTAACTCTAATTGTTTCATGAAATCATGATGTTCAAAGGAAAATAAGAGTTCACTTCACTTATCTTCTCTCTTATGGATAGCTTCTAGAATACCCCTAATAAGTGGTCACCTAACTATAAACTAGATGATTATATCTGGAAATGAACACAATGCAAAAACCAAATTCAACAATAAAAATTTAAATATTTAAAATAAAAATTTACAAAGCACTTTATGATATTTAATGTCATTTTGAATAAAACATTTGGTTTTTTAAAACTAAAAAAATAGGTAAAACAAAATCAATTTTGTGGAAATAGTTGAATATAATACTTCTTATGTGATCTGTCCCCAGAAATAACAGTTCTATCACCTATCACTTTCCTCATTCTAAAGACTATTTTTTTCTATTTTCTATTTTTATTGGAAAATGTTTACATTCATCCTCTTTACCAAACTTAGTCACTCCAGACTAACATTTCACTCTGAAATATGTAAAATACATATATGGAGAATGTGAGATTTGCTCATAGCATCCACTGAATCAAAAATCTTGGGGGTATTCATTCACACAAATTCATATCAAAACTCTTGTTCTTATTCTTGGGACTTTCAAAATATTTAAACTTTTCTCTAATCCCTTAGGCATGCCTGAATTAGAAGTCATTGGTCCCCAATCCTTGAGAGCTAATCAACCCAATGCTGAAAAATCTGAAAGACATGCTATTCATGCTTGGGGGTGATGATGTAGTGGAGGAGAAAAGATGTTTGCTCTCTTTCTGCTAGACCCCTGCCTTTCCTATATATACTGAGGAAATTATAGATCTCTGCCAGGTCTATACGTAACATTTGTTCTTCAGACACAGAAATTCCTATTTTCCTCATAGCCATAAAAATTTAAGATCTAAAATTAAAAAAAGATGGTGAAATATGTAGAAAAATTGGAAAGGTGTGTTTATTGATGATGATGATGATATCAAATAGTAGTGAGAACAAGCACTATTATGCAACCAAAAATGAGTTAGCATTTGTTAAACACTTCCCACATATGAGTTTCTTTCTGTTCTAAACATTGGCAATATTAATCAAAAGCAAAAATTGACCTTATCCTGAAGGAGTTTACATTATATAGAGTTATCCTAGAGGAGAAGGTTTTAGTAATGTGGGTGAAGGCAACAGTTATCAAGAAAGGCTTTATGGACCAACTTCATTCTGCATTTATATAAGTATTTATATAAAAGAAGCCAGGAATTCTAAGGGGAAGAAATAGGAAAGGTAGCATTCTAAGTGTAAAAGGGTTTTAAAATTTATGCAAGACTTCAAATGATCCATCAGTGAGAGTATTCTCTCTGTTAGAGCAGAGAACAAGTCCTCCGCTCCTTAAGTGCTCTGGCAAATTTGACTGGTTCCTAGATCAAAGAAACATAATCAATTACTAATGACATATTTGAAGCTTTTCCAGCTTGGTACAATTGCCAGACTTTGTGATCATTGGGCATTGAATCTGGGAACTCAGAGTCACAGCTATATCACAATAAGGTAAAGAAGGAATACAATAGTGGATTTATTATATAGTCTAATTTCCCTTTCCATAAAATAACTCAATGCTTATAAAATAAATGTTGTTGACTGACTAAATATTCATATAAAATTTTATAAAGTGCTTTATTTACAATCAGTCTGTGAATTAGGCACTGCAAAAATTTTTGTACCTATTTGAAAGATGAGAAAATAGAAACTCAGAGAGTTTTAATGTCATGTACAGAATCACAGAGAGTGACAGAGCTGAGACTCATATTTCCAAGTCTTGAAATTCTAAATTCCAATATACTAAATTTTATGTTGGTCATAAATTATGAGACAAAAATTTAGCCAAGGGATTCTTAAATTAATCTCAATTTCTATGTCATAACAATACATCTTTATAAGTTTGCCCTGGGCTATAGCTAAGAATACAAAAGGTTTAACTTCTGCCACTGCCACATGTCAACATCATGGGGCACGGTTTTTTAACCTCTTAATAGCCCCGGGACCTAAGACTATAAGGTCTAGGGAAATTGATACATTGCCTCAATAGAGGACCTTTCTATAACAGGAATTCTCTGTACTATTGAAATCTGTTCAGAACTAAAAACAAGCCACATAGACAAATAACTTAATGTGATATAATTAAGAGGAGATAACATTTAATTGGAAACTATGAGTCCTTATTACTGATAATGGCTCTGTCCTTGTTTGTGCAACATCGAGCAAGTTCCAGTCTCTGTCTAGGCCTCAGTTTCCTCATCTGCAAAAGGAGATGGCTAGATTCCATGATCCTTGGGGTCCATTAACATTCTATAAATTTGAGGGTTTTTGCTTTATCCAAAAATGAGATAAGAACATGATGTACACTGTGTATCTGGAAGAAAGCATCTCACATCTCATGATAATTACTTATTTGCATTGATAATAGCTCCCAAAATATTACATGTATCATGCAGCAGAGTAATAGAATCAGAAGCATTCAAAATGCCCTTAATTAAAAGTCTCTTCTCGGTTTTCCAAATTTCAGTTTGTATTCAATTTTATGCTAATTCCCTGGGAAAATCCTTGTTATCCTAACTGATGCAACTAGTAGATAACTATGAAATTATTTTATTTAATAGGGGTAATTTATTTGGGAAGAATTCACAGTTTCAGCTCTTCTTCTCTTTCCTGAATGTCTCTCATCCAATTAGGCCTGAAATCTCATAAGCTACTATTTCATTTCTTCATCTGGTAGCTTTGATTCTGAGATAAACTCAACAATATCCATTATTGTTCTAGATCTTGGGGATGCAAATACCCAAAATGAAAAAGGTCATCCTTACAAGAAGGTTACATTTTGTTGATTCAAAGATCAAGTGACTTTCCTAATGTCACACAAACAGTAGGGGTCAGAGATGGAATTTAATATCACACTTCTTCTGAACACAAATCTAGAATTGTTTTTACTGATTATAAAAATTACATTTGGAAAGAAACTTATAAATCATCTTCTTTAACCAGATCAATTTTCAGAGGAAAAGAACCAAAGACCAAAAAAGCTAAATAATTTCTTTGATGAACTGCAACCTATCACTTGTTGGAACATTTGGAAAAAGTGATGCATTCCACTTTTGGAACGTTGCATTGTACCCAGAACCATAGCACATTAGAATGATGATGAAAACAATTAACAAAAAGCATTAACACAGCACTTTAAGATCCATAAAGTGCTTTACAAATATTCTCATTTGATCCTCACAATAAGCAAAGCAGGTAGGTGCTATTATTTCCAATACCCAGAAAAATAAACTGAGGCAGAGTTTAAGTGACTTGCTCAGAATCAGACAGTTAGCCAGGGATTATTCTTTCTTACTCCAAGTTCAGTGCTTTATTCTCTCTCTTTCTGAAAGGCAATGAGTTATAATGGCAAGATAATTGAACTATGAATTAAAAGATGGAGGTTCTAATCCCGGTTTTGCTACTGGCTTTCTGCACGACGTTGGGAGGACATATCACATATCTTGAACTTCTTGATAAAGTGAGGAAATTAATCTAGAAGATGTCTATGTTCCTTTCTAGCTCTGACTTTCTGTGAATACAAGAAAAGATGAAGTAGGAATTTGAGATGTGCAGTAATGCTTGGCCAACAGTTTCTATGTTTTGTTTTATTTATTTATTTATTTATTTTTGGCCTATGTTTTGTTTTAGAAAGATTTCTTCAAAATGTCACATTTGTTAAGATCAATTTAGTCTAATCAAGCAACAATATTACCAATAGGAAGGCATACACACACTGGTAGAAGCTGACACTCAGCATTATCTCACCAGCACTGAGAAAGTCCTGAAATCCTTCCACCCTAAATCTATTTAACTTTCCTGTTGATGGCTGAAATTCTACTACTTAAACTTTGTCTTTCAGGCTGGTTCTAGTTAAAATTCAAATTCCCCTTAGAATGTGAAATTATACCTCTTTTGAGTGGTTGACACTAGGAGACTTAACAAATTGATCAGAATTTTTGTTGAGAGAAGACTTTAATCCAGGAGAAAAAAAAGAGAGAACGAACAATGAGGAAGAAGAGAATCAGGAAGACAGAATAGCTGAATTATGTGGATACAAAGGGCAGCATGTGTATGTGTGTGTTTGTCAGAACCTCTTATGAGGATATTAGCATTTTTCCAACATTGATAGTACATTTAGGCAGAATATAAAACAGAATTCAGAAGCTTTAATCTGGTATTCCCCAAACTTGTCCTTGCACTATGGTTATAGAGCTGAATGCACTGATAGGAGAAAGAAGGTCAGAGGGCTCTTTTTTGTGGCAGGCCAGTGGAGCTCTAAGAATTTGGTATTATTGGATGGATTTTTCCATGTGCTTCTAGTTATCTTCCCTTGTACACTATTTCTACAGGGAAAGCTTATAAATTGGATCATAAAGCACAAAGAATAATAAATGGGTTTTGCAAAATTATCTCTGTGTCATGAGATAGGTGACAGATATAACTTTCTAAGTTTGCTCAAACTTTCCAAAACACCTCTTATTCTCTTGGAAGATAATGGGATCTTGACACTCAATATCCTTAGGACTCTTACTGAGGAAATGAGAAATATTGAAAAAAAACCAAGTGATTTCATGTTTGAATTTCAGGTTTGTGCTTAAAAAAAATTCTTACCAGAAAACATGGTCTTTGGTCACTCGTTCTTGAAGAAGGATCCATTTTTTTCCTAAATCAGTTGATAAATAGACCTTGAAGAGAAGAAAAAAAAGGAGGTTAGGGAGAGAGGAGAAAGACTTATAAAAGTTAATCTTACAATTGATATACTTAAAAGATCATTGAATTATATTGTTTAGTGTTTAATATTTACCATTAAGATTGAAGATATTTCCATTTAAATCCATTGGGAACATCTCTAGGAGAACATTCCCAGGGGAAGATACCTCTTTATTTTTGTTGTGCTGCATACTGTTCACAGTAAAACACCAACTAACACAGATAATTGGGTCCATTGGAAGTGGAGGGGAGATACCTTGAAATCTGCTATTTATGAAAGACAAAATCTATTGAATATTAGAGATTTATTTGAAATTAAAACAATTCCAATCACATGAAAAATACTCTAAATCACTACTGTTGAGAGAAATACAAATTAAGACAACTCTGAGATACCACTACACACTTGTCAGATTGGCTAAGATGACAGGAAAAGATAATGATGAATGTTGGAGGGGATGTGGCAAAACTGGGACACTGATGCATTGTTGGTGGAGTTGTGAATGGATCCAACCTTTCTGGAGAGCAATTTTGAATTATGCTCAAAAAGTTATCAAACTGTATATAACCTTTGATCCAGCAGTGTTACTATTGGACTTATATCCCAAAGAAATCTTAAAGGAAGGAAAGGGACCTATATGTGCCAAAATGTTTGTGGCAGTCCTTTTTGGAGTGGCCAGAAACTAGAAAGTGAGTAGATGCCCATCAATTGGAGAATGATTGGGTAAATTGTGGTATGTGAATGTTATGGAATATTATTGTTCTGTAAGAAATGACCAGGAGGATGAATACAAAGAGGCTTGGAGAGACTTACATGAACTGATACTAAGTGAAATAAGCAGAACCAGGAGATCTTTATACACTTCAACGACAATACTGTATGAGGATGTATTCTGACGGAAATAGATATCTTCGACAAAGAGAAGATCCAATTCAGTTCCAATTGATCAATGATGGACAGAATCAGTTATACCCAGAGAAGGAACACTGGAAAATGAATGTGGACTACTTGCATTTTTGTTTTTTTCCCCAGGTTATTTTTACCTTCTGAATCCAATTGTTTTTGTGCAATAAGAGAACTATACAGATCTGCACACAGATATCTTGTATCTAAGATATACTTTAACATGTTTAACATGTATGAGACTGCCTGCCTTCTAGGGAAGGGGGTGGAGGGAGGGAAGGGAAAAGTTGGAACAGAAGTGAGTGCAAGGGACAATGTTGTAAAAATTACCCATGCATATGTTCTGTCAATAAAAAGGTATAATAATAATAAAAAAAAGAAAGCAACATTGGAGACATAACTGACAGTCAAATCTCATATAATCTTTCCTCCCAGAATCAAAGAATATCTTAGCTAGAAGAAATCTTGGGATATGGAATTTCAAAGCTCTAAAAGATATTAAAACATAAAGTGTTAAAGATTGTACTAAATAATCACAGAGTCTCAGAGTTGGAAAAAACTTCAGAGAATTTTACCTAGCCAAGAATTTACTCTGACATATGTGACAAATTTACCATGTACTTAAAGATCTCAAGTGAGGGAAAAGCCAAAGACTTTTCAAGGAAACCATTTTAATTTTTGTATCATTCTATTTGTTAAGAAAATTTTCAAACTTTGGACAGAAAATACCACCCAAATATAGAAAGTGGATTATGGAGACTGAATGTAACTCAAATAACTTTTCTTTTTCTTTTTTCTTTTTCTTTCATGGTTTTCTCTTTTGTTCTCATTTTTTCCCCAACATGATTCATAAATATGTAAAAAAAATAGTGTACATGTATAATCAAATATTTTTTATTCATATATAACTAGAAAATTAAAAAAAAACTTGAAAAAGAAAATTTTCATACTTTTTTTGTCTAACAATGCATCACAATGGGAATCATTTGCCCATTATTTCCGATTCTGATCCTTTGGATAATTGAGATTACACAGAACAAGTATAATTTTTCTCCTTCATAATGAAATTATAATTTTTTTTATTAGATGAGCTCTATCACCTTCTCCTCATTCAAGTCATTTTTACTTCAGGATTTATAACTCTAATTTCTTCAACTGTTGTCATAAAGCATGAATAGTAAGGTTGCATAATCCTGAATGCTCTCCAGCTCACCAATATGCTTCCTAAAATGTGGCTAATACAAATAAACCAACATAATAAGACAAAGGTAAGATGGTATCATTTTTAATGAATTTAAAGAACACTACTGTGTTGGTCAAATTGAGATCCTTTGCTCTTTTGAAATACACTTATGCTCTTTTGTGTAATTTCTTATGGATGAGGAATAATCTTATGATTTACAAGTTTTCTTTCCTTGATATTTGAAGGTGTTTCTCTAAGTAGTTGAGACACTAGTTGCTGTATACTTTATTATCTGTCATTGAAATTGTTAAATTTGATTATCACATGTCTTCAAGTTTACATATAGCACAAAGGCAATGATCTGTGAATTCTCTTGATAGCAGAATTGTTGTCTATATTCAGAAACTGATTAATTTCCACACTTTGCTTCCTGATTACAGTACTCACATATATTAAAAAAAACAGCTTCCATGTTCTTCTGGAGCCTTAAATTCTGTATCTTTTTGTATTTTCAAAGTCAATTTCTCTATCTTATGTTGAATTCATTATTTATTTTACATTGTTGTTTCTTGTTCCTCATTTGACAAAATTTTCTCTATTTCAGTATTTTTATTCCAAATTTATCCACCTCTAATTTCTTTCTTTTTTTACAGATTCATCTTTGTAATCTGCTAGTTGTTTTTTTTTTTAATATTTGCAGCAAGAGTTCTAAATCTTCTAAAGATTTTTGTTACTCTGAGTCCACAGGACTTTATCTTTTATTAGACAGTTATTCACTTTCCTGCATATTATAATATTTGTAAAAAGAATTCTATATTGTCTTTGAGATTTTATCCATCATTCTTTCTAGTTGTAGGATTCTCTATGTTGATTTATTTGATTTACAAAGCTTTTTTGAGTCTTTTTCTTTTTATACTTTTGATGTTTCAATCTCCTTTTGTATTCCTCTACTTCTGTCTCCCATTTCCTCTGCTTCTTTTTTCAGGGAAGAAAAAAAATAATGAAAACCCTTGTATATACTAATGCATATACATAGTCCATTTTTAAAAATTCCATTTTGGATAGGCTCAAAATTAAACATACCTCAATCTATATATTTAATTCATCAACTCTTGTCAGGAAGTGCGTGATTGGATCTCTGGAGGCATAGCTAATCATTGTGTTTATCAAGGTTCTTAAATCTTTCAATGTTATTTGATTTTATATTTATATTTATATTATTATTTATATTTATATTTATTTGATTTAGTGACTTAGAGTTAACGAGTATCTTCTACAAGATTCAAACCAGTTCTTTCTACCTCTCAGACAACTCCTCTGTCTATTATATCATGCTTACAGTTATATAGATACTATGTAGAAAAACTGAGATTCAACTCCGTATTTTTTATTCTAAACCTGGTCCTTCTTAGAGCAATGGGATATGAGAAATCTGACTGTCAGAGTTTACAGACTAGAGGACTACATGTTATTCTTTTGAGATATGAAGGGACTAAAATACTATATCTATTGAGTCAATGCAAATCTCTTTGGATCTTAAGTCAAAACATTCAGCAGGCAGTAGTAGCTATAAATGTACTCAGCTTCTTGAGGTCAACTATTCCATAAGGTCATCCTTTGGGGAGTTTGGAATGGAGTATAAAATCTTGGTTCAAATGTCCTTACCTCTTCTCCCACTTCCTTGCCCCCTGCCCCAAACCCAGTTTCATAGTAGTATGATACAGAAACTTGGAATGAAGGGACAAAAGTATTATTTGCTTCTAACACTAATTGCTTATAAAATTTAGGATAAATAATTTCCCTCCTTTAAACCTCAGTTTTCTCATCTATAAAATGAGAAAGGGGGATCCTTTGATCTTTAAAACCTTTTCCAGTTTTAAAGTTCTAAGTGAAAATGAGTCATTATCAAGAAAAGCATAGTTTTTCTTATTTCCATAACCACCATGAAATTCAGGCTTTTATCTTCACACCTGTGGAATACTCTAATAGTCTCTTCAATGCTACGTTGGCAATATTATCTTTCCAAAGTTCCCTATTCTGTGAATTATACCACTACTTGAGGTTCTGAACCAAATGGGAATATATAACTTCTACTCAAGGATCATTTCAACTAGGAAGTTCAATTTATATTAAGTCCCTTCTATATCTAATATGCTGTTGGAGTTGATGGGGATAGGATATTATAAACAACACAATTCAGGCACATTGTCTAATAGAAGTTAAGGAAGTCTACTGTCTGCTGCTACCTAGAGATAGCCATTTCCCCATATGATGGCAGGGAGCTGTCTAGCTAAAATTCATTCAGGGGAAGTTGGGAGGAAGAGTTACCTCACATGCAGGTATTTAAAAAAAACACATATATCATGTATGTGGCAAAAACTACAAGTGTTGGTTAAAATTGAATCCTCTTCTTTCCCCTTAGGTTTGGGAATCCTGCTTAGTTGTTCATAAAGTTTCCTTGTCTATTTTGATTCTCTAGTATGAACTTTTGCTTCTGAAATGTTCTCTATTCCCCAACTCGATCTTTTCAACTTTATGCTCTATATTTCTGATAACTAATCCCTGAATTTGTATTACTAAGCTAATCATTTTAATCCTACCCCTACTGGAGGCCTTCTGGTTATTTCTTCTTTTTCTTTGGCTTGAGAGGTTTCAGCTGATTGCTCCAGCCCTGACAATTCTTCTCTTCAAAAGTAAAAGAATTCTCTATGACAAAAGTTATGCAAGTATCCTAGCTCCAGGAAAAAAATAATCTTCAGCATTTTCCAGGTTGGAGAGGAGAATAAGTCAGGAAATCATCTTTAGATCCATCTCTCATGCTGTTTAAAACACATCCAGTTTAATTGTTTCTGAGTAGGAGCAGTATCTGCTGGGGATGACAGACCAAGATGCGTTGTACAGAAGGCTGACTCTGAGCTGCCATATTCTTGCACTTTTGCCCAGGATACTTGAGGTATGATAATAAGCTGTTGCTGAGAATTATTAAGAGATACTACAGCTATAATTTTGGGGGAATCTGTACCAGACTGAAGTCAGGAATAAACCTCATTGAGATATTCTTGTTATATGACCATAGGCAATGGGCAAAGATGGAGGTATCACTGCCATGTGGACATATGAGTTCACTGCAGTCACTGTTAAATTGATTTGGTGTACCTCTCCCATGCCTCCAGTTAACATCAAGAGTATGAAGGCTGAAAAAAGAGACAACTCTTTGATCAAATCATCAGAATGATTATTCTTATTAATATGCCAGAGGAGTTGTTTGCAGCAGGACTGTGATTGGCTGTAAAAGGGGGGTAGAGTTTGGGTTCCTAGTGAATCCTTAGAATCCACAGCTATCCAGGAATTCTTTTTCTTGACTCTTTATTGGTAGGTATTTGATATGATCACCTACTAGCTAAGAATGCCAAAATTCCTCTGGCTTATATTCTTCAAATTTATGTTCCATTTTCAGAAGGGAAAATAACCCTGAGGCCATTAAGAGCTCTCTATGGTAACCTAAAGAGGCAGTGATAAAATAGAATTTCCTCTACTAGTGAGTACAAGGCTGGTAACATTTGAATCTCCTTCTTTTTCCATTCTTGAGATTCATTCTTAGACAAATTATCATTTCACCACACTAGAGGAGTATTGATTTAGACCAGAGTGTGTAGCATTGTTCAGCATTTTTCTCAGTACCCAAAGCCCTCTGGGCTAGACTTCTATCATGTCAATGGCCAATATAATTTTTTCTAATGGCCAACATCTTGGCAAGCACACAGGACCGTCTTCTGCTTTACTTGATACTGAAATTCAGATGATCTGATTTCTGAAACAAGCTATTTCTGCTATTTCATCTACCATAGAATGTTTGATGATTTTAATTAGAATTAAAAATTATCTTCACTATATAACACAGGAAGTGTTCCTCCTTAATACTGAAAGATTGAACTGATGGGATATTGACATCTATGTCACTATTTCCTGGTCCCAATTAGACTGTAGGTAGGCCATTTTGTATTGGAGAACTGCTCAGCCTTTAAAACGCAGTGTGACAGCCACAGGTAACCAGGGTGAAGATAATTCAGTCAATAATAGAAGAAGAGGAAAGAAAAAACATTGAGAAATGTAACAAAAATTGTTTTTTAAGCCATAAGATAAAATTTTGGTAGCAAATGTTTTGCATATCAGTGTTGGTTTATATATACCATGTGTATAATTTGTAGCCATACAAAATTACTAGAGAAATTACTTTATTAAAATTTTATTCACAGTTTAGCTTAGGAAAAAACTACGAAACACCTTTTTTTTTTTTTCAAAATGAAAGCTTCTCTTTCTATTTAATTACTGTTTATCATGTAGGTATGTGTGTGGATATGTGGGGGGGGGAGTGCTGGACCGTCTTAATGCTCTGTCTATTCACCTGTATTTCAGGTCTATTTCTATGAAATAAAATATAATAAACTTTATTTTAATATAAAACAAACATTAGCTCATAATCCATATTAAAACAGACAGTGAGTCAGATTTGATCTTTGGGTTGTAGTTTGCCAGCCCTCTCTAGCCAATTCATCCATTTGGTTTTTTCTGTGTAGATTGCTAGGCTGAATTCTTTTGAAAGTTTCTTCTCTGTAACATTCCAAAGCTTGAAGCAATCACTATCTTATTGGCCACAAATAGGAGAATTTGGAAGAACTCATCATTTTTAGTGAAGAACTCTGAGTGGGAGCATATAACTCTCTGTTTCAAGTGTCACTTGACACTGATAATCAGAGGATCACTGAGAAAAGTTATGATCTATAATAAGATGACTCATCTACCAAGGTGTATTGCATAATTGTAAATGATATAGAAGAGCTATTTTTTTTTCTGGACAAAAGCCCATCAGACTTTAACTCTGCTGAATCAAATGCCTTTTTCCTATGATGAATAAACTAGTAGAGTAAAATTGAAATCTCTGCACCACTCAGTCGATTGAGAGACTGAAAAGAAGAGATTTGTTATAAAATGCCATTTGCAAATCCGGTCTTCCCTTTTCATATTTCAATCAATGATACCCTGGATATGTGTAGAGATCATTCTCATAAAGATGCAAGAATGATAAGTGACTTGGTAATTATTGTTGCCCTATTCCGCTTTCTCTGAGCATATCATCTGCAATTTTCAATTTATTCATTTAGTTATCTTCTCTGCTTTCAGATAGCTTGAGAATCAATTCCTCAGTACTTTTGAAGTTATATCATTTCATCCCTGGATTAATCTCTATATTTGAATTGCTTCAGTGATGCTCTTGTCTTTATTTTCTCCAGTGCTATTTCTACAACTTCATCTCATACATCATAAAAAGTACACAGAATTATCTCATAATGATAACTCATAGATTTTATTAATTCTATTTTTGGTAGATGAGAGAGTTGAGATTCAAGTGAGGCTGAATGACTTGAGTAGGGTAACAAAGTAAGTAAGTATCAGTCAAGATTTGTCTGAATCTAAGTTTAGTGTAAGTTCCATTATATCATTTCTGCCTTTTTTCAATCATGTTTGATTTGTGGTGATATTCATTCAATGTCCAATTCTTCATGATTTCATTTAGGGTTTTCTTGGCAAAGAATTTCTGTTCCAAATTTTTCTTCCTCCCTCCCTTACCTCCTTTCTTCCCAAGACAGCAAGTAATCTGAAATAGGTTAAATGTGCACAATTCTTTTAAACATATTTCTATATTATGACATCGTAGTGTTGACTCTACTTTGTTGCTCCTTGCTTGAGTACTTCTTATGACAGAGACCTTAATATAAAGCAATGCAACCCATCTTTTGTTGGAATTGCCTAGGGTAACTCCACTTACAAATGACATGTGTGAGCTGTAGCTACTTTTGGAAGATGCCCAGGATTGTTTTAATTCCTTTGGTCAATTTTGTGACAAAGGCAATAACTAGCAGAATCAGGAATCAAACTCAAGACCTATAATTCAGTCCTCTTTTTTGCTGCATCGTGCTGCCTCTAGGTCATGTAGTTTGTAAGTTAGTAATAATATTTTATAATTTTTTCCTAATTATATTCTTATCCTACATCCAAATGTGCTTTCTGTTAGCCATCCTGTTCACAAATGGGGAAGGGTAGCCTAGAGAGAAAAGAATTCTATGGCATATTACATTTTATAAAACATTTTGCTCACAACAATAATATCAGATGTTGAATGCAAGTGTGAATATTCTTGTTTTACAGATAAGGATGAATCAGGACAAAGCAGGACTCAGTGCAGGATACAAAGATGGGAATCCCATAACTCACATACAACTGATGTTTATTAATCACTGAATATTTATCATAAAACATAACACATAAAACAGAGGCAAGAAGGTAAAGTGCAGAGTTGTGAAGACTCTTACAAATGCCAATAACAATAGTTCATATTTTAAAAATACCTTTAGCAAAAGTTCTACTACTTAGAAAGAACCTTAAAAACTATCTATTTCCCCTGTGTCACAGATAAAAAAAATCTCAGACCGGTAGTCAAAAAGTTATCTGCTCAAAGTCACATGATGAATCAGTGTCAGAGAAGGGAACAACATTCACATATCCTAGTCCATGAAAAGTGTACTTTTTTCAAATGGTATTTTAAAAAAATTTTCCAAGTGTATGTAAAAATAATTTTCAAGAGTTATTTTTGTAAGAATTTCTGTTCCAAATTTTTCTTCCTCCCTCCCTCACCTCCTTTCTTCCCAAGACAGCAAGTAATCTGAAATAGGTTAAATGTGCACAATTCTTTTAAACATATTTCCATATTATGACAATCATAGTTTTGACTCTACTTTGTTGCTCCTGCTTAAGTACTTCTTATGACAGAGACCTTAATATAAAGCAATGCAACCCATCTTTTGTTGGACTTGCCTAGGATAACTCCACTTACAAATGAATGTGTGAGCTGTGGCTACTTTTGGAAGATGCCCAGGATTGTTTTAATTCCTTTGGGCCTGATGTTATAGGCAAAACAAAATAGATTTAATATATTTGTTTCAGTCATCCCTCCCCTCTCCTGCCTCTATATCTCTTTCCTCCAAAGACAGGTTGCTGAAACAATAGCCTTAGCTGGATTAAATGAGATGAACCACAGCAGCCTCCATCTCTTTGCCCAGGAGCCAAGATATCAAATATGATGAAAGCTAATTAGAATGAGTAAGTCACATCAGTGCCGGTAGGGAATACTTTTATTAGAGTCCCTGTAGATTAGAACCACGTGGGGTCATTAAATTTTACCTTGCTCTCCTTAGTGTAGGCAACCACTTTATCCTCCTCCTTGGGATGGAAAATCAGAGTTTCGACAAAGAATGTGATGAGCTGTTTCTGAAAGGTGGCCCCCTCATCAGTACTCAGGAAAAGGCTCTGGTCCCGGTCATTAAGAGAAGAGCTTACAAGAATTATCTGAAACAGAGAGACAAATTATAGGGACATTGAGTTGACAAATCATCACTAGCAATTCCACGATCTGTCAGTCTTTCTCAGTGTGATTACTTCTTTCTGTAACCTCTGCCCCTATTTTAAGTTTTACTGAAATCTGTTGAAAATTACAGTGCATATTGAAACCTCATGATGGCCACCGTTTTATTTCAAGATGGTAGAAAGGAGCATAGAATAGACATAAGCGGTATGTTTGGGAAGTTTAACACCACACCAATTTTCATTAGTTAACTAATTCATTGAAAAACTAAAACAGGAAGATGGATAGACCAACACCAAAAACCAACCTATTGAGTTGAAACAGTGACATCCCTTGCTTTTGGCATCCATGTGCCCTGTAAATGTAATTCAACATTGTCTAAATTATGTAACAGTGTGTTGCCTCTAGTAACAAAGTAATCTTTTTTATTTTGAAACTGTGTCTCCATATTGTCCAGCTTGGAAGTATAATAGCAATTGTATAACATTTAGAGTGTATCAAACAGTTTGCTAATCACTTACAATTGTTATCCCACTTGATCCTCACAATAACACAGGCAAATACAATTTATCCTTATCTTCATTTAACAGATGAGGAAAGTTGGATAGAAGTTATATGACTTATCTAATGTCATACAGTTTGTATTTGAATTCAGGTTTTCCTGACTCCAGGTCCAGTGCTCTAACCACTGCATAATCTAGATACGACCATCCCCTTCACCCCAATCATTATAGCTTTGACTTGCTTTGTTCCCAAGCTAGGCTAGTTTGGCCCTTTATGGGAATCCTGGTGACTTCCCATTCGAAGGAGCCAAAGAGAACTGTGCTGAACTTTGGACTGCCACCCAATTAACTTTAGTCTTACTCTGCTTTAGAACTTTTGAGTTCAAGAGACCTGCCAGGTTCAGCTTCCCTGATTACAGGGTTTTCTGGCATATACTATCATATCCTACCACTAACAAAATTCTATTAAAATTACATATTTCTTTCAAAGACTCTTTGGATTGGAAGGACCTCAAAGCTAACCTAGTACCCTTTCCTAAAATTTCCCCAATGCCTCCCTGTGGCAGGGAGGAAGTCTCAGATCTTCAAAGGCCTGGCATTTCCTGGGAAGGCTTCCAATACCAGGCCAGCAGTGGATTATGTTTCTGTCACCCAAGGACCAGCCTAGTTATGTTAAGGAAGGCTAACAAGAACAAAGCTGACCACTAGGGGATGAAGAGTGATTATTTCGTTCAGTTGTACCAACTTTTAAAGACCATTTTGAGAAGATCTGCAATCCAGATAGGGGACGGAACACCCCAATAGAGAAATCACAAATCTATTGATAAATTGATGCAAGTTATTAGAAGCTGTAATGGCTGAGGGCTTTAGAACACATTCAAGTTGGCAAAGTGCTATAATAGACTAGCTCATTTGAGCCTAATAAAAACCCTATGAGGTAATTATCATAGGCATCATTATCTCAATATTTTACAATTGATGAAAGTGAGATTACCTTTAAGTATTCATGAAGGAAGAGAAGGAGGAGGAGGGGGGGTAAGAGAAGAAGGAGAGGTAGGGGAAGAAAGAAATATTTTAATAATATTTTTAAATATTAAGAAAATTTTTAAGTTACAGGAACGATTCCAAGCACTTTACAAACACCATATTTATTTTTTGCATTTTATATCTAAAGTTGACAGGAATTGCCTTGATCACTGAGACACTGAGAAGAGCCAAATCTTTCATAGTTGATCATTGTACAGTTTTACTGTGGATATTGTATTCCTGATTCTGCTTGTTTTGCTCAGCAGCAGTTTGTGTAAATCTTTCCAGGCTTTTCTAAAGTCAACTTGTTCATCATTTTTAATAGAATGATAATATTACATTACCTTCATATGCCACAGTTTATTCAGCCATTCCCTAAATGATGGGTAGCTACTCATTTTCTAATTTTTTGTTATCACAAAAAGGGCTGCTACAAACATTTTTGCACATATGGGTCTTTTCCCCTTCTCTTTGACTTTGAGATACAGACCCAGTACTGGCACTTCTGGGTCAAAGAAAACATTTGATTTAGTCATCAAAATATTTCTGGGAGATAAATGCTATTATTATCTTTTTTTTACAATTGAGGAAACTGAGGCAGACAGAGGTTAAGTGACTTGATAAAGGCCACACAGCTACTAAGTGTCTGAGGCTAGATTTGAACTGATGTATACCTGACTCTAAGTGCAGCACTCTATGCATTGTGTCACTTAGTTGCTTTGTCTATGTTCATAAGTATAAGGGAAGCATGACAGAGTAGATAAGAAACTTGGCTTCAGAGTTAAGAAGACCTAGATTCAAACCCTAGTTGAAACACATTTCTTGTGTGATCCTGGACAAATCACTTAACCTCAGTGTTTGAGGCAACTCTTAACTCTATGGTATAGAAAAGAGACATATCTGCACTGATACTTAAAATTTTTCAATGGAAGCTCCTCACATGTGAAATCACTGATTAAAAATAGTCATATGGCTATAAATAATTTGAAGCCATGTTTCTCTAGGTCTAGGACAGGCTTTGTCCCTTTTACCATGCTACTACAAGCTTTGGAGATATGACCTCCCAAGAGCTTTTCTAAAGGTCCTTTTCTACACACACACACACACAAAGTTGAAGAATCCAGGACACTGACAATGGATTGCTATGACCTGGACTAGGAGACTGAGTCATATAAGTAACAGGTTCCTTCAGGAACTCAATAGCTCAAACTAAGAGAATTTGGTTAAAAAAAACTAATCACCCAAATCAAGATTGTTCTCACTTGGGAGTGTTGGTGAGAATTAGAATCAGAAATTCTTAGTTAAAAAAAAAAAAAAAAAAACAACATGCTATTTGCTACCCCATTGACCCTGGACAAAGGACTTTACTATTGTGTAGCACATTTCTGTCATCTTGAAAAGGAAGGGATTGATGATGACTTCTAGAGGCAGGTATGTGTTTTAATGGATTGAATGTGGGACTTGCAATCAATGAGTTTAGAGTTCAAATGCTACCTCAACCACATACTAGTTGTATGATCCTGTGCAGATCATTTATCCTCTCTTTGCACAGATTCTCTGAAATGGGGATAATAACAACACCTGTCTCTAAAAGTTGTTGTAAAGATCAAATTTATTTAGAAAGCTCAATTCAAACCTTACAGTGATATACAAAGTTTATTATTTTATTATTATTAATGCCCCCTCCAATGGTAAATCCTATAATTACTACAAACTTTTAAAAAAGGTAAGGTTATGAGAACCCTTTGTAAATCATTTGTCTCAAAATAATCTTTTGAAACAAATAATCCAAGGATTTTTATTCCCATTTTAAAGATGAAGAAAAAAGGTGCAATAAGATTATTTGCATCACTCACAATCACAGAGGAAGTTAGGACTCACCCTCAAGTCCCCTGTTCTTCCCTCTACAGCTTTCCTTTCTGTATTCTCCACCATGCCTCACAGGCTCTCCCATTGTCCTACCTGGAATCATCCTTGGGTAATAAAGTAGAGAGGAAGAAAGGATATAAAAGTTCCCCTATAAAGGGAAACATCTGAAACACAAAAGTAGCCTTATCAAGAGAAAGAACTAGTTTTAAAGGAGCAAAGAAGAGGTAGAAGAAAAGGAATTAAAAATAAAAAAGTGGAGGAGAGTAGGGGAATTCCATAGAAAGAAATATCTGAATATATGACAGAGTTTGATGATTATGATGAAAAAGAAGTAAAAGGAAAAGAGAAAATTTTAAAACAATTTACAATCTGGTCCATCTACTTATAAGAGGGGGAAATATCAGATCCTGGCTGGGTGCCTGGGAAGTATCCCTTTTTTTTTGGATAAGATGGACTAGGACTTCAAAAACTGATGGCTACAGGTCAGTTCTAATTGCCTCTGACCATGTTGTGCTATGTACTCTTTACATCTATCTTACCTGTGACACAACATGAAATGGTCTAATGTAAAACATAGAATATCAGAGCTGAAAGCAACCTCAAAAAGAAGAATCACAGGATGTCAGAGCTGTAAGGGACCTTCTAACATTGAGTGCAGGATATAAGAGAGGGAATGAATCTTTGATGTTGTATAATTTAATCCCTTCCTTTTTTAGATGAGCAAACTTAGATCTAGAAAGAGGAAATTAGTGACAAAGAGTGTAACCTTACTCCCCAATAAAGTGTTCTATCTCTGAATTTCCTTTGCAGTCTAAGACTTCTCTTTCCCACTTTAATCTTACTTCATTAGTATATTTACCTGGGATCAATTGGCCTCTTTTCTAGATAGTCTCATGGTCATTTTCAGTTCTGATAGTTCCTTATTTTCTGCTTTGCAATTAATTACCTTATCCCCTAAAATATAACTGTGGCAGGATTGAATGAAATGACCATTACTCAGACTCTTCAGTAAACACCGCTGATGATGGTGCTTGATAAGCCTACATTATCTAAGATCTTGAAGGTTACGTTTTGTATTGTGGAACCCTTTGCCAGTCTGTTTAAGCTTATAAACCCCTTTTAAGAAAAAAAATTCTTAAAAAAAACTTCATAATTGAAGGAAGTTTCATAGAGAGTAATAAAAGTAAAAATGTATTTTGTTTTCTAATTCAACTTCATGAGCCCTTTGAAATCTTTCAATAGAAACTGTTCCTGTACCTTAAGTTAAGAACACATCCTGTAGTTAATAATAGGATGGATGGCTTTCAGGGGAGAATATAGTATCTTCTTCTTAGACCTGTAATTAGGATATCACGACCAGAGTTTTGCATCATGCTGTTGAATTTACCAGTCTTTAACAAAACAGACAAAGCAGAAAAGAGCAGTTAATTGTTAAAACTGATAAAATAGGAAGTTATGAGATCTTCCCTGGGTGAATTCTTCCCACTGTGTTGTATTCATCATCTTCCTCAACTTAGGTACACTTTAAATCACCTATCCCATGTGCGGTTTGCCATATTTATCCTACTATAAGAATTCGTTGTCATGGCTAAGTCTCTTAAATAACTGGTCTGAGACCCAAACTGTTCCAATACCCTGCTTTTGATCCTCCTAATCTCTGTATACATAAGATAATAAAAGTTGTGATCATTCTAGTCTGTTCTCCAACCCATAGCATCAGCTAAAAACCTTCAAGAAATTATACACTTTGCAAGATACTATTGCTCTGGCCCCATATTTTCAGCTCTTACCTTCTACTTAAAACATTCCTATGCATCCCCTGAATAAGAATGAAGGATCAATTTAAACTCGTTCTACATTCTGCTTCTGCCCCAACCTGATCTTCTTGGATCCCTATAAAGTGTTCCTAATAGAGACTAATACAAACAACTTTTCAACAAAGGCATTGAGGCAGATTTTTTTTTTTTGGGGGGAGGATGGGCATATTTAATTCTGTGAGTCCCCTTTGACAAAAGTTATTGTGAGGTGGATGTAACATGGTGCATATTAGAGACTATAGCAGATCTGGAGTCAGGAAGATGTTTGTTCAAAGACCACCTCTGATTATTATGAGCTCCGTGATCATGAGTCCAACACTAATCTGAACATCAGCAGCTTTTTACCAGTTGGAGATAGGCTGTTACCTGCATTGGAGGAGAAAAGTAGATAAAGGGCCTTTTGATACTAAGGAAGTCTCAGACCCGTGATGTGTTGAGGAACAGGATTATGTCTAAAGCAGGATAACCAGCCTGCAAAAATAACCAAAAATTGGAAATAATATTATACAAGATGGTGGATATAAAGAAATCAGGATAATTGGTCCAGACTACTCTACCTCAAGCATTTGTCATAGGCTCTCATCAGCTACCTAATGAGATCCTGTGATATGTAGAGGGTTCAGCAAAAGAGTCAAAAGATCCTGGTTTCAAATATTAATTCTATTGCCACTAACTGTGCATATTGAACACATTATTTCCCCTCTTTGAGACTCAGTTTGTCCACTCATAAAGTGGATATTTTTGTTTTTGTTCACTTGTTCCATTCATGTCCAACTCTTCACAATCCCATTTGGGTGTTCTTAGCAAAGACGTTAATTTCTTTCTCCTACTCATTTTACACATGAGAAAACTCAGGTAAATTAGGTTAAGTGACTTGCTCAGGGTCACACAGTTAATAAGTGCCTGAGACTAGATTTGTATTCAGAAGATGAGAGTCTTACTCAGGCCCAATACTCTATCCACTATGGTGACATCTAACTGCCTTAACATGGGAGAAAGACTGATATATCTATCTATGTATCTATATATAAATACAAATCATATATCAAGATAGATAAATAAAGACATACAACCTTTTTCATCTCTCTGTTATGAGGAAAACCCCTCTTATACTCAGTCCATAGTGAAATGTGAGCTCTTCATGTATGTCTTAGTTGTTATTTTAAGTGTGATTCTGCTTAGATCAAAGCTTACAGATCCTTTCCGAACTGCTACCACCAAGTATTGTTGATCTAAGGCATAGTGTGGACTAGTGTTAGATGAATGGCCAAGATGTCCAATTTGGGGAGAAAAGGTTCCATAGAGAGTAGGAAGTCATCATCAATATATTACAAAGGAGAAAACAGATTTGAAGACAGATGACCTGGATCCAAATCAACTCTCTCATTTCATATCTATGTGATTTTAGTCAAATCGCTGTATGTGGTTGGCCTTCTGTTTCTGCCTCTCTAAAATAAAGAGTAGGAATATAATAGAAGGATCTTCTAGCTCCAACTCTTTCATCCTAGCAGCATCTATTAAGCAGTATCTATTAAGATTGCATCTGCTAGGCACTTTGATAAGCACTAGAGATGCAAAAAATAGATTATCCTCCAAAATAATCTCTTCCCTCAAAGAGCTTGATTCAGTATGCATGTATATCTGCATATACCAAGAAAATTCACAAATATAAGATTGTTTTGTAGGGGAAAGCAAAACACTGATGTCTAATGAAATGTGTTGGGATCTTTAAGTCTTATGGAAGCAGATAGTGCTGGAGATGAGGCAAGTGTTGTTGTTCAGGCATGTCAGTCATGTCTGACTCTTTCTGACCACACATTTTTGTTGTTGTTGTTGTTGTTGTTGTTGTTGTTTATTTAGCAAAGTTATTGGAATGGTTTGCCATTTCCTTCTCCAGCTCATTTTACAGATAAGGAAAATGAGGCAAACAATGTTAAGTGACTTGCCCAGGGTCATGCAGCTAGTAAGAGGCAAGAGTAGTACTCTGTCCCCACCCCCATCCCCCCACCCCCCCAAAAAAGAAGCTGTTAATCTTCCACAGATGTGAATATCACTGATTGAAGTATGACCTCCATCTTATGGGAGGAGGAAAGAAGTTATTCATGCTCAGACAGCTAGCTACAAAAACTCAAAATTTTAAATGTGGACGTAGGGGAAAAGGGATTTAAAAAAAAATATATCAGTGTGACATTCCCTCCTTTTGTTCTCTTTTACAACCATAGTGCTCTCTAGAATACTTACCAGAAAAAGTGAAATTCTTTTGAAAGGAAATTGAATGTGTGAGAGTATCATTCTCTGGGTGATGTGAATCCAATGAATTTAAATGAACAAATGGCAATCCAATATATTATTTAATCCTAATGAACACCCTAATGAGCTTTCCCCTCTTTCTTTAATTAACCTGCAATGAACACAAAGGCATTGTCTGAAGCCAACCCACCTTAGAAAAGACGCCGAGCATCTGGATAAATGAGATTGTCCATCCAGACTGATTCCTCAGATGATTTTGGTTGCTCAAGACAAAAGATAATTTATCTCCCCATTTCAAGTCACGGCCAGGAGATCTGGCCATAGTACTTTGCTTCCACTCCGTGAAGGATGGAAATCTGGGTTCTGTTGTCCAGAGAGTCATCTCTTAGTTAACCTTGCAAAATGAGACCTTTATAGGCCTGCTCTTCCATAATAGCCCATCTATCATAAAACCTTTTTCTCCAGTTTGAAATACTGCGATGATATCGATTAAATCAGCCTCCCTGATCACAGTAGCTCAGACTACCTCTTGGCTTTAATTATCAAACAGAGCTTAAAGTTGAATATTTGTGCCTTGCAGGAAGTTCAGTTATTTAGAATTAGAATTGGAGAGTGGTTATTTTCTAAGTAACCTGGGAAACACAATTTTCCCTTTCCTTTTTTTACCTCCCAGGTTGTTGTTAGAATTATAAAAAAAATTCTTTTTGGAATGGACTTTAGAAATCATCCAAGTTTTGTGATTTAGAGTTAGAAGAACCCTTAGAGATCATCTAATGCCACTTATGTTATTACTCCTATTGAATGGGAAACTGAAGTGCAAGAGGGGGCATGAATTAAGCATTGTCACATAGCAAGTTGGAGAACCAGAATTCAAAGTGCTATTTTCTGACTTCAAATCCAGGTCTCTTTTCTAACTCCAAATTTAGTTCTCTTTGCACTATACAGACAGATATGAATGGTAATTTTCTGGTCCTAGTCTTTGTAATCACAATCTTGGGCTATTTTTTCCACTTATCACTGTAAGTGGGACAAATAAAGGGAAAGAAAAGATATCAACAAGAATAAACATTAAAACAACAAAGCTTTAATTAAGGCTTGCAGAGGACATGAGTTGAGGATTGTTTTTCAAAATTTGGATTAAACATTTTTTTAGTATTATATTTATACTGGCTTCTATCTTTAGATGCACAAATGGTACCTGAGATATCTATCAATGTGCCACATTGGTCTTAATAATTTTAAGGCAGAAGCAATGTAGTAGACAGACACAGCAGTGGATTTTGGAGCAAAGAGGACTGGATTCAAGCTCCTAGTTCTGGTGATTGTGACTTGTGTGACTTTGTTCAAATTTCTTCCATTCCTAGAGAGAATTTTCAATTTTCTCCTCTTTAAATGAACAAATTGAATAAGACACACTGTTAAAATCCCTTCCAAATTGAGCTGGGTGTATAGTATTAGAGAAGCTGGAATGGGATCTTGGTTTCATCTGTGTGACTGGGAATATTAAGTTGATGAGTCTTGATTTCTGTATCTGTTAAATGGGAATAATAATAAATACTTAGATTATCAACTTCATGGAAGTATGTGGAAAATACTTTGCAAAGCTTATAGTTTTGTCAGTTTACCTCAAATATAACTCTAAAGCCAGGCAATAAATCATAAAAATGAGGATGATTTGTGCAAAGAGAAAGGAAAAGAATAAACATGTATGAAGATTCTATCTACCAGTTACTGTGTGAATCATTTCATAAACATTATCTCATTTGATTTTCATAATAATTCTGTGAGGTAGGTGCTCTTATGCTCCCCATTTTATAGTTGAATATATTAGTATAGATAGTGGTCAAGTGACTTGTTCAGGCTCACACAATTAATAATAATAGTAATAATAATAACAATAATAGCTAATATTTACCTAGTGCTTACTATGTACAAGTTAACGTGGTGATTGATTCATAGTTACTATTTCATTTGATCTTTACAACAACCCTAGGAAATAGGTGCTGTTATCTCCATTTTACAATTGAGTAAACTGAGGCAGACAGCAGATAAGTGAGTTTCCCAGGATCACATAGCTAGTGTTTGAGGCTACATTTGAACTCAGGTCTTCCTGATTCCAGGTCCAGTTCTCTATCTCTTGTGTTACCTAGCAGGAGGGGACAGAGCTGTGTGAGGAATTTAGTAAGTGGAAAAATCCTCCAGTATTTCAGTTCGGTAACCTCTCTATACTGATAGTAATAAAAAGTTATGTCAAATTGAGTGACATAGCCCTTATCACACACTCAGTCAGATATAGGACTTGATTATAAGTACTCCTGACTCCAAGAATATCCCTTTATTATATTTTTAGTTTCTTAAAGATGATGACAAGTGATATTTAGATAAGACTTTCTGGTTTTCAGAATGCTGTGCATATATTATCTCATTTTATTGTCATTAAAATTCTATAAGGTCAGAAAAAACCCAAGATGATTCCCATTTTACAGATGAGGAACATGAGGATCAAAGATGTTAAGTATCTTGCCCATAATCACAAAACCCATAAAGTATCAGAAAATGGATTGAAATATAGATCTATCTTGACCCTTAGGAGAAAAGTGTGTGTGTGTGTGTGTGTGTGTGTGTGTGTGTGTGTGTGTGTGTATGTGTGTAAATGTATACACATATATACATGTATGTGTGTATATTTGTAGGTATATATTTGAAGTCATATAGACAAGAACAGAATTATCATTCTCTGGAACTTGATCTCTGCTGTAATAATTTTCAATTATTTTCTCCCATCTCATGGAAAATTCTATTCTATCAACATCTTTCCTAAGGTAATATTCTGTATGGGTTCTCACAAAGGTAGAACAGTTTTACTATGATATCCTGAGTATTTATGGTGAGACAAATTAAGGTTTTAGAGAACATTCTATTCCTGTTTTCATCAATCGAGTTTGATATTTTAGAGTTTTGGAATTCTAAAGTTGAAAAGGACCCAAGTTATTCATTTGACCAATTTTTAGATAGGAATTCCCTTTAAAGCACATCTGGCAGAGGGTATTCAGCTTTTCTTGAATATTTCCAATGATCTGAGCCATCAGAAGACTCTTGTCTTCTTACTAAACTCCAGTTATTCTGAAGGATGTAGTGAGGCTAATGACTTTGAGCAACTCTGTTTATCTTAAACCTAATTTGTTCACTAGTCAAGATTGCATCCTGTTATGTTATTGGTCCTTTTGGAGAATGAAGGATGAACAACAATATGTGAGGAGGAATAGCTGCCCCTTGAGAATCTAACCACCTATTTCAAGTTGTAGAATATTGCTATTTCTCTTTCTCCTTTTTCCTTCCTCCTTCCCTAAATACATGTGGTCTCTCTTTCTACTTGAGGTATCATATCCTTTAATATGATATCATTGGTACCTTTGAAGAACAAAGGATAAAAATTAAGATTCAATGATGGAAAACTTACTATCTCTCAAGATAGCCCACTCTGCTTTTTTGATAGCACAGCCTTTGGTTTCCTTTAATTAACCTGGAATCTGCTATTCTGTAACTACCCATCATCAGTCCATAGTCTGCCTCTGTGGTCACAGAAAACAATACTAATCTCTCTTATGCATAATAGTCTTCAAACATTTCAAGAGAACCTTTATTATATTCCCAAGTCTTCTTTCCTGTAAACATTCCAAGCTTTTAAAACCAATTAATGTATAGCATGATCTTTAATCCCTTTTCCTTACTAGTTATTCTTTCCTGGACGGCCTCTAATTTGTCAATTTTCTTTTCAGAATGGTACCATACTATTTCAAATATGGTCTGACCAGAATACAGCTGCCCTAACACCTTCCTCATTCCAGATATAATGCCTCTCTTAATGCAATCAAAAATTGCTGTGTATGGAAACACAACAGTCATGCAGTATGTATTCTTCTCATAAACAACTGCATTAGGAAATTATATATAAGTGACTAAAAGATAAAAACAATGATTCATGTGAGGATCAAAGCATATAACAGTCATGGAAGTCTGTGCCCCACAGACATCATGTGCACTGTTATTGTTTCCATTTTGGGGGTCAAGGTTTTAGCATGACCATTCAAAAATGGGGCATCTCTGAAGAGACATGAACAGAATGAGGGAACTGAAACTACAATATATGTAAATTATTTGAAGGAACTTTGGATATATAAACAAGAAAAGGAAAAAAAAATTCTGTCAGACCTCATTATCACACTAAAACTATTCTGACTGGTTAGTTAATTCTGTCTTTCCCTAGAGGGCAGAACTAGAAACTATGGTTATAAGTTGCAAAGAGGCCTGATTTTTGTTCTGTGGAAGATGAGGCAAGGTAGAGAATATGGGATTTCTTAACAGTGAAAGCTGTCAAAATGGACCATCATAGGATTGGGGCTTTTCACAGGGAGGAGAATTCTAGAGTCTGCAGAGACAGAAGAGTGTCTCCACAAAATGTATAGATGGAATTCAAATATGGGTTAGATCAGATGGTCAATGAAATCCCTTCCATTCTAGGATTTTGCATGCTATTAAAGGAAGCTAGATGGTACAATTCATAAAACTCTGGAATAAGAGCTAAGGAAAACCTGAATGAGAATTTTGCCTCTCACTCTTAGCTTTGTGAAACTGAGAAAATCATTTCATAAGCCTTGATTTTCTCATCTGAAAACAGTGACACTAATAACCCTTACCAGGACTGTATAAAGATGAAATAATAATGGCCTGTGCTTTGAAAATTGACAGCTCTCTATAAATGCTAGCTATTTTAAAATTTATTTTTAATTCAAATTTAACCTATTATATATATACAACACTATATGGCTGGTAACAATGTTCTCCTCCTCATTCTGTGAATTCCACTGCTTATGTATAAAGGATGTTTCTGGTTGATGCCAGAGTGATTCTAATTTTGGGGGCCCAGAGTAAATGAAAACTGGTTTTCAGGGGATATTCATTAAGCCCAGAACAAAACTACAGGAGTTTACCGTTTTTAAATTAGCTCTAAATCCCAGTAAGTCTTGAGTGGTAGCTTTGTACTCAGTGACAGGTCCTCTCTCCCCTGCCAGGAGGAAGTACCATTATGAGACACAGCCTGAGAAGATTCCTGGAAGAACAGAATGAGATGCCTCTGAGGTGTGCCTGCAGTGCACATATTTTCCTTTTCTCCCACTCAAATTAAGTTATTAATACAACTGCCTGCAGAGTGTGAGGCTAATGAGAGCTAAACTTTCCCCCATGTTCTGTACACAAAAAAGCATTCATATGTACTACCTCCTCACTGATGACAATTTGGGAATCCATTTTAAAATGGGATCCAATTACCTTGAACACCTGAAGATGGCTGTCTTGTTTATCTCAAAATGTGGATGTCACTCCCTCCATGTTCCTATCTCCCTACTGCCATATCCCACCATGAAAGGAATAACAGAGTTGGCCTGAGACAAGATGGTAGGCATTTCAGTAAAGCAAAAGAACACTCTACAGAAGACCAGCAGATTTAGGTTATGGATGAAATAAAATTTTCCACTAAATAAACAGATGTTTGCTTTGGACAATTCAATTAACATAAATTTATTAAGTGCTTACTATGTACCAGGTATAGTATATGGAGTGCTGGGTCTGGAGTCAGGAAGAATTGAGTTCAAATATGTTGTGGGACTTTGGGTAAATCACTTAATTCTATTTGCCTCAGTTTCCTCATCTGTCAAATGAACTGGGAAAAGGAAATGGCAAACCCCTCCCATATCTTAACCCTGTTTGTCTCAGTTTCCTCATCTGTAAAATGAACTTGAGAAGAAAATGGCAAACCACTCCAGTATCTTTGCCAAGAAAATCCCAAATAGAGTCACAAAGAGCCACATGCAATTGAAAAATGACTTAATAACAGCAATGTGATAGGAATAGGATAAGAATGAAGGTTATTCAAATGAGTATGACGTGAAAGATCTAGCCTTAAAATCTAATAACATGTTATGACATATATTCCCTAATGGCATGGGTTCTGTCATGAGATAAACAGATTATAAGGGGAAAAAAAGGAAAGATATAGGCCAGGTATTGCCCTGAATGGTGATTTTTTTGTGATGACCATGGCTTCTTTAGTAGTCATTATACAAGCTACTCTATCTCTCAACTTCAGGCATTCTCACTGGCTGTCCTCCATGTCTAGAGTGCTTCCTCCTCATCTCATATTCTAATTTTTTGGGCCACTTTGAATCTAAGTTAAAATCTCATCTTCTGCCAGAAATCTTTCCTAGTCAGTCTTAATGTTAGTGCCTACCCTCTGAGATTACCTACAATTTACCCTATACATATCTTGCTCATATATACAATCTTCTTGTGTTAGCTTGTAATATTGTAAGCTATTTGAAGGCTTAATGCTTAGCACTGAGCATATAAAAAAATAAAAACAGTTCTAGTTAACAGCAGAACCTTTAGAAACTCAGGAAGTGAAAGAATGGTCCATAGTTAGTGAATGCAGAATCTCAATCAGTCCCTAGTCAAAAACTTTCTAGCATGAGGGAGTCTATCAATTTGTCTTCTGATGTCAAGAACTCAGGGCCAGCTCCATGCCATGGTAAGAAACTAACACACACACACAAAAAAAGAAATAAGGAAAAAAAAACTCACTATTTCTAGATATCACCAAGAAGATCGTAATTAAATGTTTAATAGCTCTTGGGTTTCATTCAAAAACACTTCAGAAAGAAAAGGATTATTTTAGTCTGCCCTTTAGTGAGCTAAGCACTAAAAAGTATTAATTTTTGTATGAGTGTGATTGGGGCGGGGGCATTCATATACTCTAGATTTACCTCTTTAATACTCTATTATCAGTCATACAGATGTGAATAGCTATATAGATGAAAGTAGTAGAGGCCCTCAGAGAAAGAATTGGGAAAGATAAACACAGCAGCACTCCCCTCCCCCTCCCCCATCTCCAAATTAGAATCCAGCCCTGAAAGTGTTGGAGAAAATGGTATTAGTCATGAATGATAAAAATAGCTTTCTCACCCAACCTCTCACTGTTGCTTGTACGTATATCATGTAGAGATATTCAGAGATGACTCAGAGTTATGCAGGCTTTCACTTTGTAATTGTACCTTTTTAATGGCCTTTGATTGTCAGGTCAGACATTCTCTACTTGAAAAATAAACAAAAATATGTCTGGAAAAAATGTGCACAAAATTAATGTTTATAAACTGAATCTTACTTGTTATCTTACTTCATTTTGGAGGACATTTTGTCCTCCTATGATCTGTTGGGGTCAAGAGCAAGCAAAAGCCTCATTCTTATAATTAAAAGCTAATTAAAATTTTAGGGGATCATCTAAATTAAGGTTTAAAAAAGTGGAAGAAGGGAATTCCTTATCATTTAATCATATATATATGTATGTATGTGTCATGGTTTAATAACAAAGGTGCATCCATGGTGGCATGCTAATTTACCCAATTCTCACTAATTTATTGCAACTTAGAATGACAATGTTAAGGGGAAAAAAAATCTTTTTTTATTTTACACTTCATCGGTTTTGGACAAAGTATATTGCTTCTAGAATGATGTTTTCCATTCATATTTAGCTAAATAAATAGCTTAAATTTAGAGAATTAACAAATTCCTAGCAAGGAAAACCAGAACATGGAAGTTTTTCATCCTATCCCATCCCATTCCATAGCAAGAGAGAAAGGTGGATGGTACAAAAGATAGTATTGGACCTAAAGTCAGAAAAAAAAAAAACTGAGTTCAGATCTTGCCTCAGCTATTCACTATTTGTGTGACACTGGGAAAATTATTTAATTTTTGTTTATTCAGTTTCTCCAAATACAAAAAAAAAAAACAAAAAACAAAAAACAACTCAACTCCTAGGATATTTGTCAGACTCATAAAGGTGTATTTTCTCTTCCTCCTTCCTTCCCTCCCACCTTCTATTTCTTCCTTCCTTCCCTCCTCTCACCCTTCCTTCTTTTCTTCCTTCCTTCTTTCCTCCCTCATTCCCTTCCTTCTTTTCTTTCTCCCTCTCTTCCTTTCTCCCTTCCCTTTTTCCCCTTCTTTCCTTCTTCCCTCTTTCATTTACTTCATTTCTTCTTTCCTTCATTCCTTTGATTTAGCCATCTAGCCTTCTAACTAGATCATTTCACCATCTGTTTGCAACCACTGACCTGCTCCCCCCTATTTGGACCAGCATTCTTCACACCAAACCTGAATTGGCCCTACATAACACTTTTCAGGAAAACAGAACTGCCTTTTCTGGTCACCTCTCCCCCATATGTGTTCCCTTTCCTTTCTATATTTTAAGTTCCCAAAGGTCAGTGACTAGACATTAAAAAATATTTGAACTGCTATAGCTTGCACTATGTCTGGCATATAGTAATAACCCAATAAATATTAATTCTGATAATGTATTCTACAAAGAGAAATTAACAAAAGGTTAATGATTACAAACCAATATACTGCCTCAGCAAGCATTATTATAGACAATGGGGCATGGGGAACAGAATGACAAAAGGCTCTAGATGGTCAGAAGATCTGGACCCAAATCCTTGAGCAAGTGATTTTACCTCTTTGACCCTGATAGTTGAGAGATAATTGGCATATCTTTTAGGCACTTTCATTCCAATGAAAGTGGATACTAGCCTAACTCAAGTGAATACTAATTCAATTCCTGATAAAAGCCAACAGTATAATTTCAGATGAAAAAGGAAGGGTGACATAGGACCATTGGAGGCTTTTCAACAATTCAATTCAACAATTCATTAAACTACTACTCACAGGAAGGCATTGTGCTATAACAGGCTGAGAAAGCCATGGCAAATAAGTGTTGCCTTCTGTATTGCTGGAAGGATAGAGGCCTTGAATTTGAATCTTCTTGCTCATGACAGTTTATGAAAGGCAATAGAAAAAAGATTTTCCAAACTGACCACAAATACTGATCAAGATAACTGGCCGCAGAGTATTCTGAGAAGATTCAATCAGAATTTGGCTTGAAAGAGAGGTAGAATGATTTAACCAAAAGAGCAATTGTTTTGGCATCAAAGAAAAGGGCTTGAATTTTAGCACCGATGTGATTTTTGGGCAACTAATTTCAACTCAAAGAAGAGGCTTGGAAAAGATCAATAGATCCATTCTAACTTTGAAGTATATGAACCCATGAATTTCTCATTGAGAGAGTTCCCAAACAGAAAACAGTTTCTTTACCCTCTTATCGAAAACAAGGATTCTCTAGAAGCCTTTTAAACATTTAATAATGTTAAATTTAATAACATTTAATAAAGCATTCCCCAAGTAAATTACAGAAATTTCTGTAAAAATGTAGAAAGATTCAATATGGCTTTAACTACTTTACTGACTGCTGCCGAACTATTATTTAACATTCTGGAACCTATTTGTAAATTAAATGGGGAGCCATGCTTCTTTCCTATATTCAAGAGGCTGAGTTGTAAAACTCTTGTTTGATCAATACTAACTAAATAAGTCAAACATTTTTCACAATCTATAAAAACAAACCTTTCCCACTATTGTACAGATTTGATTTATTAATGAGGATATAAGATCACTTACAACACTTGCAAAACAAGGACTCACCAGTGATTATTGATGACCTTAATTCTCTGTAGATGCTTTTCTCTCTAACTTTACAGGGAAAAGGTTTTAATAGAATTTTTATTCAATACTACATTGCAGATGATGCTAAACTATGTTCTCCTAGTGACAGCTGCATTTGGAACAGTTAATTTGGTGGTAGGTAAAAACGTACACATTCATAGATTTAGAGCTATAATGGATCTTAGAGAACATATGATTCAACTCCCACATTACAGAGTTAGAGAGAAGTTAGCTGACATTCAAAGTCACACAATTCATAAGAAGAAGAACCTATTGGATGGATTCCTTTGGCTCCAAATCTAGTACTCTTCCCACATCACCACAGTTTTACTAATTGTTGTATATAATCAGGATGTCATCTTTAAAACAACAACAAAAAAAAAAAAAACCATGGTTTTAGTCAGCAACAGATTATGAAATTATCTTCTTGACATGAAGTACACAAGTATATAGTAATGTCATTACTGCCTCATCAGATTCCATGAGACTTTTATTTGAATCTTTTGCCTAATTACAACTCTTTTTGTGAATCCTTTCTGATACTTAAAAGTCAGTTTATTTAAAGTCAGTTTATTTTCTCTGAGCCTCAGCTTTTTCACCTACACGACAGGGAAATGTATGCCTATTCTGTACTGTCTACCTTAATGAATTATTGCAAAAAAAATTATGTTCTAAGTTTTAAAATGCTATGTGAGTTATCCTCAGATATTAATTTAATCTCTTCTCAGCAGTTTATAAACTTTTAGAGGATAGTCACTTTGATTTTTTTCCTTTTTTATGTCTAGCACCAAGGACAGGGCCCTGGATTTACCCTGCACTGATTGTTTACCGAATTGAATAACAGCTACAACTTACTTTATATGATGTTTTATGATTACAGTGACTTTTATAGATCATTTTATTTGATCCACATAACAAACAGTTAAAATAGGTAATGTAAATGTCACAAAAATTCACATTTTAATAGTTCTTTTTGGTCTATAAAAACTTGGTTAAAATCTCTCCCCAATCTTTCTTGCTTTTTCCCCCCGAAGGTCAATAATACAAGTATTATTTTTCTAGGTTAGTATATAAAGTAACTAAGTCCCACAGAGGTTAAGTGACAGACTACACAGCTATTATGCAGCAGAGCTAACACTTGAATTTATGACTTGCAGATCCAAGTTCAGGGTTCTTTCTAAACATTAGCTGCATATTTCTGATTTTCTAAAAGAAAAACAATGTTTTATTTTACTTTTTATTATGAACTTAAGTTAAGCTAAAACCATTTTATGTGAATGAATACAGTAGAACACAAAATATGATTCTATTTGAAATCCTTAATCTCTATTTCACACTGCTTATTTTTAAAAAAGTATATGATAAATCCTTTGTGGCAGTTTTTGAACTGTCCTTATCGGTGCTTCTTTCATTTTCTTCTGTGCATTAAAAAAGTCATAATAGTCATCCATTGCATTGGTTCACTGTTGATAGTCCTCCTCCTCTTCTTCTTCTTCTTCTTCTTCTTTTTTTCCTTCTTCCTCCCCTTCTTTCCTCTCCTCCTCTTTGTTTTTCTTCCCCTCTCCTCTCTCTCTTCTTCTTCCTCTTCCTTCTTGTTATTCCTCTCATTTTTCTTTCCCTGTCCATTCTCTTTCCTCTTCCCCAGCTTTGGAAGTCTCAAGAATAAGGAATACAGTTTTCTTAAACAACTGCAGATTATTTTCCTTTCCAAATATTTGTGAAGTGGGCCAAAGCAAAGTTGTAATTTTTTTAAAAAAAATGTTTCATTCAGTCACCAATTTATTTTCAGCTTCCCATTGTAAACACCAACACTTTTCTATGATGGAGATGCTTAATATTTAAAAATCCTGCATCATTTAAAGTTTTTGCATCATGGATGAACAATAAGCCCATTCATTGAGTAGGGACCTGTTTACACTTGCATGGAGAATTCAAATAATTTGTTTGCTTGAGAAAATGCTTCTGCATTCTTTAGAACGTGCTGGCAAATTATAATTAGATGAGTTTCCTTCAGTGCCTACCATCAGGGACTCTTGCTCAGCCAAAATGATGTGAACTTTCCAATTTGGGCTGGCCCTACTGAGAGGAAGAATAAGCATCCACATCTAGGGTATAATTTAATCATTGCTTTAAAAAAATCTTCCTTAAACTACATGGTTATACAATGTTAAAGCTGTAAGTTGCTTTTGAACATCAGTGCTTGAAGGGATATTTCTAGGGATACCCATCAGGTTCTTAGCATCCCTCTTTTTCTTTGATTTTTACCTTGATTTTCCTCTTTCAAAATCTAGAGAATAGAGAGGCATTCCCCAACTCTTTCACCTTCTGTGCTAGGAGGGAGAATAATCAGTACTTTGTGCATATGGAGCAATTGTTTGCCACTAAAGGCACACAAGCACACTTCTGCAGGTCACTGAAAAATTCCCTTTGCTCTTCCAACTGGCTGGAAACAAGCGTATCTATCCTCTACTGGAACAAGGGTTATGTTCTTTTTTGATAGAACTTTAAGAATATTATCTTACTTTCTTCTCACAACAATCCTGGGAGGTAGGTACTATTTTTACTCCAATTTTACGGAGGAAAAAACTGAGTAGAAGCGAAACTGGATGACTTGCCCAGGGTCACACAGCTCGTATGTCAGGTCAAATTTGAACTCAGTCCTTTATGACTTCGGTCACAGCACTCTATCCACTATACTACCCAGCAATATCAGTTGCCTTTTATCTCTGTATAAAACACCCACAAAAATCAATTCACTTAAAAATCACTGGACTCCTTGAATAGAAGAAAAATCTAATCAATTTTCTTTCAGTCAAGGCCCAGCAAATCTTTTATATTTTTAGAGAAGAATTAATTAAATAAAACAATTAATAGCAATTAGGAGGAAGGGTGGCTCTTGCAAGATGAATATTTAAAGGTTTGTTCTATGGCTAGACATCCTGACTGTCAGAGGGAAGGACAACTTCAGTGCAGAGAAATTGATTGCAATATCCTGCCACATTCTAAGCTGTTCCAGAGGCAGATGAGAAATTCAAAATTGTGTCAGAGTTGCCATAGATATTTCTGATGGGGACACAATACATGGAAACCAGGAGAAGAACAAAAATTAAGAAGATTTTTCTAAATGAGAGAGACATAGATGGAGACAGTGAGACAAGACAGAGAGAGGAGGGAGGAAGGAAGAAAGAGATAAAGAGAGACAGAGAGGGAGAAGGGGAGAAATGAGAGGAGGAGAGAGAGGAGATAGGAGAGAGGGGGGAATAGTAGGGGAAGAGAGAAGGTAGGAGAGAGGAGAGAAAGGGGGAGAGAGAAGGGAGAAGAAGGGAAAAGAAAGGAGAAAGAGGAAGGAAAGAGGATATGAGATAGGAGGAGGAAGGAAAAAGGGGGAGAGGGAGGAAGGGAGGGAAGGAAAGAGAGAGACAAAGACAGAGAGACAGAGATAAAGACAGAGACTCAGAGGAGAGGGAGCATGTTTATATATTGCAATATTACATTTATGTGGATACTATAGCTACCAGGGCAGATCAGCATCAATGAAAGTTCTTACCCTGACTGATTTGCCCACATTTTAAAGTAAATTTTCCAAAGAATATATGTGAGGTGCTGAAAAATCTTACTCAGAGACCTTTGATATTTTGTAATTAGTGTAGGATGTATATTGTCCACCTGGTAGTCCTCATTGCTCAGTTAGGTTCTCTCTTTTTCTGACTATTCATGAAATGCTGATGAAATTTCTCTCTCTTCTAGCTGCAGCCCACTCACCTTTCCACCACTGTGTAAGAAAAAGAAGCAACATGTAGTAGACCTATGATTACTTCTATGTGTAGAAATTTCTTCCCATGATGCAGGTCAGCAATGTCTCTGTAATTTGTGATTGTTATAGGGCCCTGAGAGTTTAAGTGATTTATTAATTGTGGCCACATGAGCCGTATATGCCAGAAGTGTGGCTCAAAACCAGGTCTTCTAATGCCAAAGGCATACATCTATCCATCTTTATGTTTATAGATATATACATACATGCACACATTTATGTATATAAATCCACACATAAATGAAATGATATGAAATATCATCTAAGAGGCGGGTAATATTAGGTATTGCACTTAATACCAGAAAGAGTGGCATTCAAATCCAACTTCAGAAACTTACTAGAGAGCAACTTTAGAACAATTTTCCCATCTCCTTCTCAGTCTCATTATCTTTATCTATATGAGAGTATCTACTATACCTTGTAAGACTTTTATGAAGATTGAGTGTAATAATACATGTAAAATGCTTTGTAAACCATAAAGTTCTGTGTGTTAAATCTTAGTTATAATATATATGTCCATGTATGCCGACATGTAAGAACACTTAGACGACTATACATGTATGTTTTTATGTATGCATATATCTCTTTATACATATATTTTAAAGGTCTAGACCACATGTATTGCTAAGAATTTGAGGCAGTTCTACTTCTTACAAATTTGTAGTCAGAAAACCTGGATTGATTCTAAACTAAATTAGCTACGTGATGTTGGATGAGTCAGTTAATCTCGGTGAACCTTTATTTCTTTCTGTAAAATGGGGATGATGGCTGTCTTCCCTTCTTTACAGATTCACTGTAATAAAAAAGAGTAGCCTTCATCATTTCAAAGTACAATATTAAAGTCAGATTTTATTTATTGCTATTGCTATTGGTCCTTCCTCAGGAACAAGAATATACAAGGACAAGGCCTTTCCTTATACCTTTCTGAAACTGAGGGACTCTTAGCTATTCTCTTAGCAATTCCAAACAATTTATGATGAAAAATCCACTTCCAAAGATAGAATTGACAGAGTATTGTAGAGGGACAGTGTTGAATAAGTCCATAAACAGCAAGAGTCCAGTCCAGATATAACTTGATTGGTTCACCATCTCCCTCTCTTTGTGACAATGAATTGTAATGACATACTTGATTAAATTTAGTATAATCTTGATGGAGAATGCATGAGACAGGAACAAGGCATTTAACTATGCTATTTACCCCTTAACAATGAATTAAAACATATTTGAGGTAAACACACTAGTATAATAATTTCTGCTATTTACTATTCTGTTTCAACAAGTACTTTGGTATTGATAAACATGACAACTATTCTGTTGGTATTGATAAGCATCACAATTAGGATATCTACAACTCTGTGTTGATAAGTACCTTGATATTGCTAGCTAAGGTGGATACTGAGATGTCAAAGTATGGAATGTGCATTAACTCTGGAAAGTGTATAATGTCATCTGAAGTTACCTAGTAATAATGTAACACTAGCCTAAAATGGATACAAATCCTAGCCCTCAGATTAATAAATGGAGACTGCAAAACATATCTTCCATCTTCGGATATTCCTTTACACTCTTCGTATCCACTAGAGCTGGACTCAAACAGAGAGTGAAAGTATATGGAGATATACTTTTGTAATTCTATTATTTTTTTATTTTTTGGTCTGCATTTTCTTTTGCAATATGGTTAATAAGGAAATATTTTACATGATAGCATTATGTATAATCTGGATCAAATTGCTTACCTTATTGAGGACCGGGAGAGAGAGAATTGGGAACTTATTTTTTTTTTAAATGAAAAGCAATTTTCATTTATATGTGATTTAAAAATTAAAAAAAATAATCTTTTACATATAAGTAAAAAACAGAGGGTCTTCTAAAAAGTAGCTGTTCAATACATTTTGGTAATAACAATGAGCTAATGAAAATTTGGACCATGTTGGAAATGAAAGAGAGAGGTCACCAAAGTTCACTTTGGTTCTGTGAGTAGCTCTTATGGGAAGAATCTGACTACATATCAAATATAGTGAAATCTTCCCAAGCCAGTTTGGACAACCACTTAGAAAATACACACCAAAGACACATAATTTCTGCTTGGCTGGTTTTAAAATCAAGTAATTAAACAATTTTATAGCCTTTCCTTTTAAAGACAAGCTCTTTAAGTTATGAGTGCAAAACACATCTTGGTAATAATAAAGTTGTTATGTTTTGTGAATTTTGTTTAAATGGATTTTATAATTAGGCAGAAGAACATCTGTCCTGGGCTGAGACAATATTAGCTCTTTTTTTTTTTTTTTGGTCCATTGTAAGTTTTTTCTTTACTGCCAATTTCCATGTTCTCAGTTACTGTGATGAATGAAATACTGGACGATTTGGCAGCATAACTAGAATTCAGCTGATGCCTGAGAAAGAGAGAGTAGCAGTGTAGTATATTGGGAAGGAGAATGGTCAGAGTCAGATGACTCAGGTTCAATCCCAGATGAAACACTTACATTGTGACCCTAAGCCAGTCATCAGAGTATTGAATTTTAGATTCAGAATGAAAAAAAGTACCTTAGAAATCATCTTATTTATGAAGAAACAGAATCAGAGATGACAAATGACTTTCCTGAGATTATATGAAGCAAAACCTACATCTGAATTCAGGTAAAACACTGAGTAGCTGATAGCAGAGTGAGTATAATGTCAAATCTGTAGTCAGGAATATCTGAGTTCAGATCTGCACTCAGACATTTATTAGTTGTATAATTCTGGGCAAGTCACTTATCTGTTTGCCTTAATTTGCAAAATGGGGAGTAAATAAAGCAATCATCACACTCAATTGTTATGAGGATAAAATGAAATCATATTTATAAAGTAGTACAGTATCTGACACAGAGGAGACACTATTTAAAAACTTATTCTCTTCCCTTTCCTCTTAGAGCTGGGGAATAAAATTAGTGATTAGCCCTGCCTCTTATTTTATAGAAGAGGTTTCACAGATAAAGAAGAATTCAAGTCTTTGTGATTTATGAGTACTACTGGTAGTAATAGTGGTAATGGTGGTATAGTAATAGTGGTAATGGCACCACCACCACCACCACCACCACCACCACTACTACTACTACTACTACTTTGGATCACATATTATGGGACTCTGGCCATTCACACAGAAAATATGTCATTCACACAGAAAATAAAATCATTTGCTGGATGCTATATTGAATATTGCCCCTCCACACACACCTTGACACCTGCCTCGCCTCCTTCCCCCATTTCCACTACTACTACTACCACCATCCCAACTATTACTACTGCCACTATCATTACTGCACCACTACTATCACTATCACTTCCACAACCACCATCACTTCTGCTACTTCTACTGCCAATCATCAATTTTATCAACAGCATTTATAAAGCATTTCAAAATTTATAAATTCTCTTATATAAATTATATCATTTGATCATCACAATAACATTATAAAGCAGGTATGATTATTATATTTACTTTTCGGATGAAAAAACAGGGTCTTAGAAAGATTAGTGATTAAAGAATTAATCACTTAGAACTGAACAGGACCAGAGGAGTCATAGTACTCTCTTTCCTTTTACAGATAAGAAACCTGAGAACAAGGGAGGTGAAGTGATTTCCCTAAAATCAAACAGGTAATAAGCATCAGGAGAGATTTGAATGCCAGATTTTTGGATTCTAGATTCAATATTCTTTACTTGGGTCCACATAGTTAATTCCACATAGCTAGTGATTCTGCCTAAAACAGAATTAAAACTGACTCTTACTGATTCCAATGCTGTTCCATACCATTTTCTATCCTCCAATGATTTATAGGAAATCTTGTTTTACTTCTGGCAACTTTAGTATCTTTATCTGTGAAATGGGCATAACAGTCTCTATGTTGATCATACCCAACGGTGGATTGAAGGTAGGGTTTTTGTGAACCACAAAGTGTGTTATAAAAATGGGCAAACATTATTAGCTAGAGTCTAATTTTATATCAATCAAGCATTAAAGTCCTTGGAATGATTTTATTAAGGGTGAGTTAATCAATACATAATTATTGAGCCTGAGGGATATAGAAGTATAAGTCCTCAAGGAACTTACAGCCTGCATAATAGTGATAGCAAAGACAAGAAGAAAATGCTTGAAATAATGAAAAAAAAAACAGATGCTAAACTTGATGACTCAATAATGCTATGGAGGCCAGAGAAAGGAGGCATCCACATGCTTAGAAGGAGTCAGGGAAGTCTTCATAGACAAGGTATGAAATGTGCCCTCAAAGGCTGCAGGAAAGCCAGATTTTGAAGAATGGATAGTGCTTGAAAGAACTGCTGAAAGAAGAAGGTATAAGAATGATTATTTTTTCAAGGGAATTGGGGTTAAGTAACTTACCCAGAGTCACACAGTTAGTCTGATTTGAACTCTGGCTGTCCTGACTTCAGGGCTAGTGCTCTATCCAATGTGCCATCTAGCTGTCCCCAAGAAGGGATATTCTTAAGGGAATGAGCATGAATAAAGCAAAAGAGAGGAGAATAAACAATCAAGTTTGAAGGAAGCTCTGGGTTCTAGTATCCCTTCTTGCACTGACATTTTATAGTCCATTTTCTAAGTTTTCTTCCAGCTATTTAAGAAATCCATTTCAATATTCAATATCAAATACCCTTTCTAACTCTAGTATTCCATGCTATATGTTCCAACATCTCTTCCAGTTTTAACATGCCATATGCTTTATTCTAAAGCATTTTCCATGATCTAATAGAGTATGTTCTAAAGAGATAGCTATTATCACTTTCCTAAACCAGTCACGATTATTGTTATTTTTAAAAATCATGTCAACAACTTGTGATCCTGTGGACCATGCTATCCAGGGGGTTTTCTTGGCAAAAATAGTGGAATGGCTTGTGATTTTCTCCTCTAAAACCTTACTGTTCTTTAAAAGGTGATCTTTAGCTATCATCAATCTGATTTCATTTTAAGAAGTTGAACAGCTGTAACCAGATCACAATAGAATTTCTAAAATACACAACACATGGTCCAAATGCCATTTTTAGCTTAGTTGGTAAGCACAATGTGGTTTATTAAGCCAACTTGCTCTCCATTGGGGGTTTCTCAGTGGTTGTTTTTGTTAAATATGAAAAAGAAGCCAAGAACTAGGAAAGGCCATGAATTAATTTCCATCACTCTGGCTTATGAGATATACTTAAAGTCTTCTCATCCCCACAATGTCTTTGTGCTAAACAAATCTTCTCTTTCGGTAAATCGGAAGCATTTTGATTCCTGTCTACCCCATCTCTGAAAGATAATGGATGCAACAGTGAAATTCTAACTCCTTACCAGATCCTCCAAAGAGAGTCTCTGCTTTTAAAACTATAACCATTACTTTGGTGCTTGAGATAAACCTCTCCAAAATATCTACTAAGCAAATAAAAGGAAGCACTGAAGAGACCCTTCAACTTTTTGTGGAAAATTCAATGACCCAGGGCATGTTGAGAAACCTCAGGGCACAAAGTTTGTTGAAGAAGAGAAACCTGGAACTCTGTCCCATGGTAGGATATAGCTATCTCAGGACATAGTGAGACTATTCTTGGAAAGGAGCCTGGAAGAGAGGCATTGAATCATTTAATCAATAAGTATTAATTAAGCACTCCCTATGTGCCAAGTCCTGTTGTAGGAGCTAGAGATACACAAAGAACAAAAGAATCTTTGTCTTCAAAGCTCTTATATTCTATCCTGGGAAACAAGATAGCATCTATATTTACAAAACTTGCAAAAGGTAATTTGGAGGAAGAAGACCATAGAAGCTTTGGGATTGGGAAAGGCTTCATGTAGGTGATAATGTTTCTGGAAAGCAGACACTAGGGGTAGGGAGGAAGCATCTGGTAATTTTTTATATGAAAAAAAAATCTTCTAACTCAGTTGTTTCTATGATTCTGAAAGAATGCGGTACTGCCAGAACGTTCTAACTTGGGATGTCTTAGTCCATAGCTTCAGTTCTCCCATCTTAGTTAAAGCTCAAAATCAACCAAGTTCATGAAGTAGAATCTTACACATTCATGTAAAATATTTGTTGGGAGGAAATTTTACAAAGCTCATATTATCTTACTGACTTTTCTCCAAAAATTAATTTTAAATGTATCCTGTGCTCATTTTCTGTCCTAGAGAAGTTAGATTGAATCACATGGTCCCAGTTAGAGAAGTCAGACTTTGGTCCCACATATTGTCTAATAAATTAATCTCTTCTGCTGATGAACACTGATATGTGGAAATAACTCCCCCCCTTCTTCAATATCTACACAATTGAGGAAAGTGCTTTCTTGTAAAGTAGAAACCTTTGCTACTTAACACAAAATTCTTCAAGATGATAACCAAAAACTGGTCTTATACCTTTCTCCCATGTTTTATTTGTGTGATCTCTTTGTAGGAATATAATGTTTCTGGACCTCAGTTTCCTCATCTGTAAGATGAAACAGTAGGACCAGATGGCTTCTTAGGTCCCTCCCAGTTCTGGATTTCTGAGATATATTATCCTATTGCATATTTATGCATTTCTAAAACCCAGAGCAGGCTTGACATTTATCTGAATGAGATTTCACTTGATTAGACTGGGGCCATCATTCCCACCTTGGAGGATTTGTTTTTGGCTCCTTATTCTAATGTCCAACATTTTAAACATCCCTCTTAGCTCCATAATGTTTGCATATTTCATAAGAATGTCACTGAAGCTTTCATTAAGCTATTAATGAAAATGGCTTAAAAAAAAGAGTAGGAGCAGATACAGAACACTGGGCCCCTTCACGAAACCTCCCTTCAGATTCTCATGTGTGTATTAATGGTCTTTGGACAGAATTGTTTAATTAATCAGGAATCCGTACAACTGGATAATTATATAGTCCAGATCTTTTCTTCTAACTGACAATGCATTCAATTAAATATTTAACTGAATGCCTATCACTTTCATGATCCTATATTACACAAAACATACAAAGAGTACAACAATAAAACCCTCAAGAAGTTTACAGTTCAATGGTGGGAATACAAAATATTTGAAAATAAGTACTATTGAAGGAAGACCCCAATAAGGGCAAAAATGAGCTGAGACAGAGTGGTCTTAGAAAGCATATGGAGGAAAAAGACACTTTCAACTGTGGGAATAAAAGAAGGTCACATGGATTAAGGAGCACCTTGATTAGGTCCTTGAAGGGATAGGTTTCCAAGAGATGACTATAAGTATATCCACAAGGATTTAGCTGAAAATAGTTCACAAGGAGACGAGAACAGATAATTGTTTACTCTTATTCACCATTGTATAAGGGAAAATCTGATTCCTATATGAAGGATCCAAGAGCCTGAGGCCACTAGACTAGATCATTTTGCTATCATGAAAGAACACACCAGACCACAATTATATCTATCTGGTCCACTAACTGCAGATAGTTTAGGGGAAGTTACTTTTAGATTCTACTAAAAGGAAGTAGAAACTACTTCCTTTGTTGCTATTCATTAACAGGAAAGGACTGTCCCATAATGGGCTTGATTCTATTCCCACCAAATGCTATTAATACCATAACAAGTAAGTACTGACATAAGTACTGACATGACAAGTAAGTAGGTAGTGAATAAATCCATAGATCCAAGGAGATGATACTTAAGTATCATAGTGGATAGACCACTGGATCTAGAGTCAGGAAGATCTAAGTTCAAATCCAGTCTCAGATACTGTGATCTTTGACAAGTCACTAAACCCTGTTTTCCTCAGTTCCCTCAACTGTAAAATGAATTGGAGAAAGAAATGACAACCATTTTAGGATCTTGGTAAAGAAAACCCTCATAAAAGACTCATGAAGAGCCATATATAACTAAAAAATATCAAAACACCAACAATCTAAGCTGGTAGTGAATAGAAATTAGGAAAGTTACATTAGACTATACCAGACATTTCATAGAAAAAAGTTCTATCACTAGGTCTGATATATCTCACCTTAATTGAAAGTCCCCAAATTCACCCAAGAAGAGATTCTCTGGGTCTCTGGTCTAACAGGATAAAAGCAGGGATATTCCTGAAGTTCAGCCTCCACTACATGTTGGCCTCTACCCAGAGTTTTTCTCTCCTTCCAGTGATTTCTCCTTGAAGAGAGCCTAGAACCATATTTGTTCTTACTCAGAGTTAGAAGCTTGAAGAGTTCTCCCAAGTTCTCACTAGTTCTGTACCTCACATAAAGACAGAATTCCCTCCATAGATGAGGACAGGCTTGCACAAATGCCCAGACATGAATATTGGGTTATATGAGAGTGAAGAGAAAGTGCAAGTCAAAAATGGGGAATGGTCTATGACAGTGCACCAAGGATAGAAAAGATGGGACAAGATTGAGGAACAGCCCGAATTGTCTGGGATGTGAAGGGAAACAGTGTGAAAGAATACTGGAGAGATACATTGAAATCAGATTAGGCTGAAACATTAATGCCAGGCTAAAAGCTGAACTATTTATTTTTTGAGTGGAAGAATAACTGTTAGAGCTGTGCAATGGAAACTATATCATGATTTCACTAAATACCTTATTGAAATTCCCCAATCATTGATTTGACAATCCCTCCCCAAAACCATAACTGTTAAAATAGCATGTAAATAAGAAGCAACAATAATGACAAGAACAAAACAATCCTCCACATACAAGATCCATCAGCATTATTACATGGCATCTTTTTAGACTTTTATTGTAAATATATTTTGATATTATGTGCAAGTGTGAAAATATGGGAACTGAGAAAGTTTTTGTACAAATCACTCAGGTAAATATTTTAGAAAGGCCTCAACAAAAATGATCATTGATTCTACCTCACACACATGAGTCATTAGGATCCACAGATTATAGGACTTGGATCAGCAATTTGTCTTGTTCCAAGATTTTGTCTTGTTCCAAGCTATTGCTTGCGCTCGCTCTCTCTGTCTCTGTCTCTGTCTCTCTCTTTCTCTCTCTCTTTCACACACACACACACACACACACACACATTCCTTCTGTAATATTATATAACAATATATGTAAGAAACAAAGCAGAGATTATATTATAAGCCATTTTCCTGAACTCAAGGAACTCAACATATTTCCTTTGTAGAAACCATAGCATCATGGAATTGTAAGCTCCTTGAGAGAAACAATAACGAGATATTGTCTCTGCCCCTTTTCCCTTTTGCCCTGTCCAGTTTTAGTGCAATATCTACTATAGCTATTTAAAACATGTTTCTTGAGTGATTGATGAGCAGGCTAGAGGAAATGATGGTGGGGTTTCTTGTTCAATTACCCACCCCCATACATCCATATCAGACAGAGTCTGAGAAATGTTGTGCTATAAATGAAAAGACAGTATATTCAGTCAAGATATTTGAATTCCATGCCAAATTATTTATCTTTTTGATAAAGGTAGGGGAGGAAAGGAAGGAAGGGAGAGAATCTGGGGCTCAAAATTTGAAAAAAAAAAGTTAAAATTGTTTTTACATGTAATTGGGGAAAATATTAAATAAAAAAAAGATATTTGAATTCCAAACTCACACTGACCGTTTGTATGATCTTGGGCAAGTGACCTAATTCCTCTGAACCTCAATCTCTTCAATTGAAAATGGAGCCAATGATATTCACATTAGCTGTCTGATAGCAGTTGTGTGTCAAAATGTATTAGGAGAAAGTGTAGTGTAGACATCTGGCTTTGAAATCAGGACGACCTGGGATAAAATCTTAGTTCTGCCACTTACTACTTTGTGATTTTGAACAAATCTTTTTACCTCACTTTACTTCTGTTTCCTCACCCATGAAATGAGGTTGGCCTAGGAGACCTCCAAAGTCTCATCTGGCTGTAAATCTAAGAGTTCAATAAATGCATTCTAAACATGACTTATAAGGATGATGATCCTGCCTGGATTTTGCAAACTGCTATTCTACAAGATCAAATGTTGTAGGAAATATAACTTAATGGCAAGAGTCTTCATGACCAACACTGATGTTCTACCATCTGCTTGCCGTGTGACTTAGAACAAGTTATTTGACCTGAGGCTCAGTTTCCTCAACTATAAAAAAGAGTTAGATAAACTCTCTCCTGATTAATTCATAAATTCTACATGAGAAAAAATTTCAATCATGTATATGAAAATATTACAGATATATGAAGGAATTATTCATAATGGTAAGGATGATAAGGTACATTTTAAAGTGCTATCATTCACTCAACAAACAGGGTAGGTAGGTCACACTTTCATATAGAATGAGCATGATCTTTGGACATCATTTTAAGTGACAATTTAAGAGTTTGCTTTCGCTAAATGGGCTATGATATCTCTCATCAGGGGCTCATTCATTGTGAAGGGAGACATTAAAAGGAAAGGGATTCAGAGACCCTTTAAGAAAGTTGGTCTGTCAAGTTTCCTCTCAATGAAATGGCAATTCTTTTTTCCCCTCTGCTGCCTGAACTCTATTACATTTCATGCTTATCCCATTTCAAACCTACATAAAAGTTACCCAACCAACCAAAATGCATTCACTGCTCTGGTTTAGATTTATGGCTTCTCTGCCCTCCCTCATAATAATCGTTGGCAATCAGGAAAAAAACTCTGGCGTCACATAATTTGGTGACTGGAGGTGAAGAGAATCCAAAAATTTGGATTTGAGGACTACAATATAGAATCTGGATGCATTTGGATCAGATGTTTTGCCTTTTCTATGCTAACATGGAAGTAATAATAATATCCAATGAATAACAACAATAATATCATTATTATATCTCTTACATAAGGATATTATGAAACTGGGAATACCAGAAAACAGTGGAGCTGATGTGCCATATGAGGTGGCTCTTGAAGGTGAGGAAAGAACTCATTGAGCTAGGATGAAATGAAGAAATTCCAGTCAGCCAGTCTGCTTAAGGTGGGGAAGTGCTAGACATACAATATATAGGTAATAGTAAATTTGATGAGGGCACGCCATGCTGGGCAGTCGTATGCCAGTGTCTCCCATGCCATACAGTCAATTCTAAAGCTCTTGAGAGACCCGGAGAGTGTTCTTGTATCACTTTTTCTAACCACTTTATGAGTGCTTGCCATGTATAAAGTTCTCCATAAAATGATCTTTTTGGTATATGTACATTTGGCATTTGACCAATATAGCCAGCCTAGTGGAATTGCGTTTTCTTCAGGAGAGTAGAAATGGTGCTAGTTTAGTTCAAGAAAGGACTTCATTGCCTTGTATCTTATCCTGCCAGGTGATCTTCAGAATCTTCTTAAGACAACTTAAACAGAAGTGATCCAGTTTCCTAGCATGGAGCTGGTATACTGTCCAGGTTTCATAGGCATATGACAATGAGGTCAGGACAATGGTACAATAGAGATGTTCAAAGTTAGAAAGTCAGTTCCAAATGTTCATAGCCATTATTTGTGTCTGACCTGTGGTACTGCATTCCGAGCTCATATTGGTCTGATCAGTCACAGTCAGACACACTGTAAGTCAACTCAAACATAGTGATGTCATGTTGATCTCTTTGAGGATGAAGGACAACAGTAAACCTACCAATCAACAGTAAGTAGTCTCATTTGTCTTAAGAATAGATAACATGAAGATGGGGTAACTACAAAAATGGTAATGAGGTAGAAAGCTAGGACCTCCAAGAAAAAAGAATCTAAGAATCTCAGAGAAAAAATAAAGCAGCTTACCATTAATCCTTTTCTAAAATAGGAATGGAATAATTGTCCTCTTGAGGACCCCACAAATGCCTCAGATTTGGAAATTGAATCATTAAAGTTAAATAAATAAACACATAAATACATTTATTTGAATTTATGTGAATATGTATATATTTATATATAATGTATATATCAATACCTTCTCCATATGTAATATATAAACACAATACATGTAATATACGTGAAATATATGTGCATATAATATATAGATATCTATCAACATACTCACATTAACACTAGCATGTATATGCCCATTAACAATGTTTTAAAAAAAACCACTACCCTGGGCATTTGCATTCACAATTAAATATGTAAATATTGAGAATGAATTGTCTCTTCAACTCATTGTGGAATTATTAGTTCAGTAATTTCCCTTAGCATCTTATCTACTTGAGAAGATTTTCATTATTCTAGATCTTTAAATGTTATGGAAAATCCTCATAATTTGGAAACTTGAGTGAGAAAGAAACATTAGTTCCTATAGAGTAATTCCTGTTGTCTAGCAACAGTAAAATCTGTTGTCTAGATAAAATAATAGCTCACTGAAGAACCACCAAGACCTCAAAAGAATAAGGATTTTTGGAAACCTAAAGGATGATGCAGGGATTTATGATGGGGACATGTTGTCAATGATGTTTTAGAGACCAGAAGTGATCTTAAAGACATCATGACATTAAGGAGGAAGACACATTGATGGGGTTGGGCAACAGCTTGGGTGTCACATTGGCATCCATAAAATATTATGGGGATTATGGGAAATTCAGTGAGCTAGATAAATATTCTGTCATGGCTTTGTGAAAAGATGTAGGCAAGACAGAGCAACAGGGGCTGGGAGCAATGTGTGGCAGAGGAAGAAGTGCCCCCCCTCCCATATTTTATCAAAAATGTATCAAAAATACACTTGAAACCACAGGTTCATAGATATAGAATTGGAAAAGATCCCAGATGCAATCTAGTCCAATCTTTTCATTTTACAGAGAAGAAAACTGAGGCACAGAGAGATTTAAGATGAAAGTGGCAAAAACAAAATATAAATTGAAGTCTCCAGACTCCTTAGCCAATGGTTTCTTGTATTATTGTTATTCTTTTTATTTTACTGCCTTAGCTTCATTTTATATCAAGGTCTCTCTAATTGTTCTTCATTGCTTTTTAAGGGATATTGCTTATAGCCTTCTGCCTTCTTTTTCCTTTATATTTTGGAGATGATCTTGTACTCTAAATCAGTATAAACTTTGATTGGCATGTCTTTCTGCTTTGCAAAGAAATGAAGTGTTACAGGTAGAAGATAGTTTGGGGACGCTTTCCTTTTTGTGGCAACTGTCATGTACCAATTAAACACCTCTTTTTAGAAAATATTTTCTATTTTCCTCAGGTACATGTGAAACAAATTTTAACATTTGTTTTTAAAACTTTGATGTCCAGATTCTCTACCTTCCTCCCTCCTAACTTCCTTCCCACTCCCCTCCTGTTGAGAAGGCACATGTGAAGTTATACAAAATATTTCCATGAAAGTCAAGCTGCAAAAGAAAACATAGATCTCTCCTCAGGAAAAAAAAACTCAAGAAAAATAAAGTTTAAAAAATTATGCTTCAATCTGTACCCATCCACCACATTAGAAGCAATTGTAGTTATAGATAATTTTTCTCAGAAATCCACTGAGATTTGAAACAAGGAATACGTAAAATGGAAAGATACATATTAGCTGAAGGTTTTCCTTGGTATCATGGAAGGTAAACCTTGTAAAGTCTCAAAAAAGAGAAGGATTCCTTATTGGTAGTAGCACATCTAAATGCTCCTATTTGAAGAAGACACGATTACTTGAGCAGAATACTAGAGTCTGTTCAACAAATTTCAAAGAAACACAAAAGTGGTTGGTCTAACTATGTGCACTGGAAAAAGATGAAAAATTCATATTATCCAGATTAATCTCTATGGCCAAGGAGAAAGCCTATTGCATTATACTATCAATATTCATTTTTTAGACAACCCCTGTAGATGGACAATAGCCTGGGTGAGAATTGAAAATGAGATGAGTGATAATGTATCTGAGAATTCATGTAGCATTTTTAATAATACATGTTGCTCACTACCAGAAGTACTTAAGTCTTCAATATCATTGTACCTCAGTGATGTTGTTACAGCTATGAGCCATGGGATGCCACATTCTCAGAAGAAGAGAAATATTAAATAGCTCAAAAGGAAAGATGCAAAGTAAGTATCAGTGGGATGCAGCCTATTACTGATGCTGATTTGTATGTAAGAAGTAGTATAAATGACATTGTTGAGGATAGATACAATTATCAAAGGAGGTGAGGAAATTATTGGAATACGATGAAGGAAAGAGAAAGGCAGTCCCAGAATGCATTTGTACCTTCATGAAATTAAAAGACCAGAAAATTTTTACATAATGAATATTCCTTAGAGAATTTACAGAAAAATATCAACAGGAATTATACAAGGTCAGAGCATGTCAGGATGTTGGAACGTGCATTCATGGAAAAGAATATATATGCTGATTAAGCTTTATTGATCCATCAAAGTATCCAAATAAAAAATTTTGCTCAAGTTAACTGGCTTCTTCTCTGGGGTTTAACACTGAACCATTGCATTTTTAAAAACATTTAAAACTCAAAGGCAATAATTGTATTAGAGTGGACAGATTCCACTGAAATTCTCCTATGCTACCCTGTGGCTAGAAAGTTACAATCATTTCTTACAGATTAAGACTGAGGAGCAAAAACTCAAGCAGTTTCTATCAAACAGAAAACATTTTGAGTAAAATCAAAACCTAGAACTGGAAAGGAATTTTTAAGACTGCCCAGTTCAACATTTTCATTTTGCAGATGAAAAAACTAAGATCACTAGGATTAAGTGAATTGATAGCCCACCCCTCTCCAATCACACAGTAGATAGCATTCAGGAGTATGAAACTAATGCAAGACTTGAAGTCCATCTGTCTCAAGGCCCAGTCTGTTTATGTATAGAGACTTCCACCACCAACATGGCATCAAAATGATGTCTTTTGGTTGTGGAACCTAAGACACTATACTCAAGGGTGGAATGGCTAGTCTATGTTTGTAAAAGGAGCATCCCAACAAAGGAAATCATTGATCTTTGAAGATTTGAAGCAGGACATGGAAAATTGCTGGTTGAGGCACTCTCTCATGTGAGATTTTGCTGTCTTTTTATTATGTCTTCTTAAAAAATATATGTGTATCATATATATTTGTGTGTCATGGTACCATCTCTAAGATAGGGGGAAGAAAAAAGGGAGGAAAAAGAAAGTTACCTGGTAACTATTATATATATAAAGGAAAGAGCAAATTGTACATTAGTAGACTTGTAGTTTCATGTGCAATCATCTTTTTTCTGTTATACTGTTATAAAAGTGCTAGTTTTATTTCTTTAGTTCAAAATAAAATAAATAATTTTTTTAAAAAAAATGCATATATGTATATCTCTACTAGGTATAGTATACTATATATATAGAGAGAGATACATAATGGAGATATGTAGATAACAGAAATAGATAATGCCTACTTGAGCATCATATTGTACAATGGCAAGGGGAGAGACACATAGATAAAATACCCTTTCTTTTAGTTATACAACATTTGTCTTGCCTTGTAGGATCATCTCAGGAGCAGTGGGACCCAAATAAATCTGGATGATGTCCAAATTTCATACTCCCTTCCATTTAATAGTCAGACAGTAATTAGTTTCTTTTTTTTTCAATGAACAGAAACTTATTTTCTTTCACACCTCTTCTCCATGGGGATGTAATAAATATGCACAAAAACAGTATCATAATGTTGTACATGTCATCAGTAGAAATAGCTGATGCCTGTGGACAGAGCAGCTATTTTAATAAGATGGCTTATTACCTCTTACCAGAACTGTGTAAGGAAAACACTTCCTCACCATCAGAACTGTCTTACAATGAAACAAGTCACCTTGTTATTAACTTCCCTGTCATTAGAGTTGTCCCAGAGAGGATTAGATGAAAAGTCTATGTGGGAGGAATTATGGGAAATAGAATATATATATATATATATATATATATATATATATATATATATAGAGAGAGAGAGATAGAGAGAGAGAGAGAGAAGAGAGAGAGAGAGAGAGAGAGAGTCCATTCCCTTAAGGATCATACACTCTACTTTAGGAAAGATGACATGAAAAAATAATTATAACATAAAGAAGGATATAAACATTACTGTATTGTACTGTATAAGAAAAAACTAGAAATGAAGCATTCTGAAAGTTCATAAGAAAGAAAATATTTCTGGTTATGAGATCAAGGAAAACTTCATGGAGGAAATGAAACTTGACCTTGATCTTATAGGATGGAGAATAAATAATTGTAGAAGCCAGGTGAAATCTCACACTCCATTGGGTCCAAATAGCAAAAATGGATGAAGCTTCTGTGAGTTGACATCAAAGACCACATAAAGAAGAGAGAAAAAGGTAGTGATGGAGAAAGCCTACATCAGAGATCATAGGACTTACTATATAAGATCCAGAAGGAGTTGGAAAGGATATTAGAACTTAGATTATGGAATGTTAGATCTAAAAGTGATCTTATAGAAAGACTACCTAGAACATTCCTTCCATTTTACAGATGAAGAAATTGAGTCAGAAGGAAATAGCAAGATTTACACGCAAAAAGACCCAAACAATGGTTTAGAAAAATTGAATTCAAGTGTTTCACCAACCGATACTACTACCTGATGTCTCCTGTACACTTAGAATAGTTTTCCAATAAAAAAAAAAGTTTACTCTCTATGCTGCCTCCTTCAGGAAGATTTATTTGATCTACTTCACTAATTAATAACTTCTTCTCTCTTAAGAGTTCATGCAACATTTTGCTTGTAGCTTTGTGATCACTCAGATATTAATTTGAATTATTGTGAAATTACCATCTAGACTGCTTGTTTCATTAAGGCAGGAGCTTACCTTTTCTAGACTTCCTGTCACTTTCAGCATCTTGCACAATGCTCTGCATACAGTAGGCATTTAATAAATATTGGCTGATTTGGGTTAATTATTATTCAGTCATTTTAAATCATTTACAATTTTTCATGTCCTCATTTGGGATTTCTCAGTAAAGACAATGTAGTGATTTGCCATTTCCTCCTTCAACTAATTTTACAGAGTAGGAAACTGAGGTAAACAGAGTTTAGTGGCTTGCCCAAGGTCACAAAACCAGATTTGAACTAGAGAAGAGTTCTTTGCTCTAAGCTGCATTTTCTGTGCTATTTAGCTGCCTCAAATTGCGCTAAATTGAATCATAAAATCATTGAATGTCAGAACATAAAAGGAGTTTAGAGCTCTTCTACTAATACCACCACAACTTACATGTCATAATACAAATTGGGAAACTGAGAACTGAAGGCTGGTACATGATGTGCTCAAGGTTGCACATAAGTCTATATCAAGGTAAGGATGCAGATTCTGGGCTGTAACTCCCAGCATTCATCTCTCCCACCACTATCCGATATTTTCATCCTATCTTCCAGTAGCCACTCAGCTAATATTGCTCACTGTCTTCCCAAGGCATTTGTGAGTCTATCTGCACAATGCATAGCTCAGAATAGAATACGTCCCATGCCATTGTCATGCAAGGTTGACAGATTTTGGTTAACTTTGTGTTACCAAGTGTGCCCACCTTGGGGAACAGTCAGGGATGCTCAGGATCAGCGCTGGCTAACCTTCCTCCTTTGCATCCTCAGGACAGAGCATCTGTTTCCTTTCTGTTCCACCATGAAGGCTATACTAGGAAGAACCTCAAGTGACTTTTCCAGAAGGAAGTTGATGTGAACAGCTGGTATCTGTGTTCCCTTGGCAGAGAACTTGGACAGAAAGTAGATTCAGTTTGGCTCCTATTCTGACCCAAGACCTGAAACTAACTCACTTACCTGGCCAGTGACTGTGAGAGCCAGGTCTGCTGGGAAGAGCCCTGTCAGTTAATGCTTTTATTCCATTTAATCCACATGCCAAGCACACTGCTATGTAGTTTATGGTTGACCATGTATTCTGCAACTTTTCACCAACTATAATTCATGCCTGGAATGGGTTCTGCCTCATATTCTTCCTTATATTCACATCTTCAATCTTTCATTTCCTTCAAAGCTCAGCTCTAGTTCCACATAAGATAACTCCATCAATTGACCTTTCCCCCCAAAGTTATTTTGCATTTATTTCAATGTATCTTATATCTATCTTCATATGGATTTTTTTCTTGATTGAGTATAAATTCTGACAAGATAGAGACTCTTTCATTTTTGTCATTCCTTTTATGTTTTTTACAAAAGTAATAAAAAATTAAATATTTATTTGAATAGCAAGTTTTAAGTTCAAGCTACAATATTGGCAATTTCTTTTGTGACTTTTTTCTTTTTCTTTTTTAAACATAATAGTATTTCCCCCAATTACAAATAAAGATAGTTTTCAAAGTCATCTTTGTAAGATTTTGAGCTCCAAATTTCTTTCCCTTTCTTCCCTCCCCCTTCCCAAGACAGAAAGCACTCTGATATAGGTTATACATAGAAATACAAACTCTATTTCCACATATTGTGAAAGAAGAATTCAGAACAAAAGAAGACCGTGGCTATGGCGTAATACTTTATTTGGGAGACAAGAAGAATAGAAGAGTTCTGAATAATAGAGTGATATGATCATAATGGTCTATTATGAAGAGTTGCTTGTCCTTCATTCTCAAAGGGGACTAATGTTATCAGGAAGGTCTTGTCTTGACTTGAAAGTGAATTGATTTAAATGAAGCAGGGCCGTACTAAGTCACAGCTTCGCTTTCTCCTCCAGAGCTATCTGGGGCCAGTGGCAACATATAGGCAGAATGATTGGGGATGGCCTTAGATGCAGTGGGAGACCTTGGCTATGTTAAGCTAAGGTCTTTCCCATGTCTCAGTTTATCTGAGGCAGCACTCATTCAGTGATAAAGAATGGGTAAGAAATAAGGTAAAAAATAGCTTCTTTTTACCTAGTCAATTGAAAAAAAAATCTATTTGGGAGGCAAAGATCATCAGGGTTTCTGTCCAAAACAGACTCAATTGTTAAGCAGTAATACCAAGAATAGATTAGAAAGGAAATATACTAGGGAGACAAAAGAAGGTCAATTGGGTGAGCATTTTAGGTTTCTAGGAGAGAAGGAATAAGGGATAGAACTATGATTTGAAGACTAATATTATTTTTATCATCCCCATTTTAAAGAGGAGGGAACTCATGACAGATAAGTGTCCAGCTCAAGAATATAGCTAGGATACGACAAAACCAGTATTCAAGGAATTCTGAGAAAATCTGAGAGTTGGGAGTGACCTCAGAGGCCATGATTAAACAAGATCTGAATAGGAATTTAAAACATCTCCAATAGCAAACTCTTTACCTGAAGACTCAGGGAAGAAACATATTGTCTACTGAGGTATCCGATTTCATATATTAAAAAAACCCAATTCAGAACTTTGACTTTGCTTCAAATCTAACATTTCCTAAGGACAAAATTTTCCAATTGCTTCTAGCTGTGAGCTCTGGGCAAAGTTGAATGGGCTAAATCCCTGTTTCACAAGACAGCCCTCCCACAATAGCTCTCCTCTTTTTCATTTGGAAATATAAATTAATTTCCTACCAAAGTTTCTTAATTACACTCACTAAATAATGAGTCATTTCTCCAGTTTTAATTCTTTAAGGACTTCTCCAATACTAATCTATTGTATATGGTCATTTAAAGCTCTTTATTTCAGCTATTCTATTCTTCACCCTACAGATCTATGGGGTGAGAGATAGGGAAGAGAGGGAAGGATTATTCAAAGAATTTGAATATGTGATTAGGTAAATGGACATATCCTCAATAGAGATAAGAAAGGCAATGGAATAAGCCAGTCTTGGACTGAGGGTGATGAGTTTGGTTTTGAACAAGTTGAGCATGAAGTACTGGTAAATTCATATAATTTAACTCATCTTGAATTTTTAAGTATTTAAAATGTATAGAACATTGTGCTAGGAATTGGAGTACATACAAACTTCATTTTAGATATGGTCCTTGCCTCACAAAACTCACAATTTAAAAAGAGAAAAAAATATATACACACACACATATATATATGTATGTATTTATACATGTGTGTGTATATATATATGTATATATATAGGTACATATATCCTATTATGTATGTATACACATACATACATGAATGTATATATGTACACACATACATATTTATTTATACATGCATATACACATACACTACATTATACTGTAGTTATCTTTTCCACATCCTAACCTTCCACTCACTGTTTTGATATATTGTCAGCATAAGAAACTAAATGGGAATTGGGAGGAGTTTTGTAGAGCCACAGACAATACATTGAAGCCAGCAGATGACAAAGGAAAATGTTTAGAAAATTCAGAAATGCATAAAATATATGTATAATACCAACATATTTTATCTTTTAATAGCACAGTAATTCAGACTTCTCTGGTATAAAGGGAAGGCCAAAAATATTTTATATGGATTTTCTACATCAAAGGGGCACTGTACCTCTACCCCCCATAAAGTAAAAGAGATAGCTATAATGTAAAATGGGTTTTGAAGACTTATAAAATAAAATATTAAGTGAAGGTGTAGGAAGAGAAGCCTTTGCTAATGGGGTGGGGGGCTTTGAGGATAGTGGTGCTTAGAAATTAGGGAGTGTTTCATGGAGAAGGCAGAACAAGGTAAGTCTAATTAACTCACTTCTGCTCACAAATTTTCAGTGGTTTAATGAAGGACAAATAATTCTTCATCTGGCATTTATAGGCTCTCTTCTTCCATTCTGCAGGAGCAGAATTAAAGAGAAGTTTTCTTCTTCTCTCATGGTGATATGGCTCCTAAGAAACAATAAGACTAATTCTACCAATCCTGAAAGCCTTCAAGTAATAGCCAGGAGAGAGATAATGTATTTCTTATCTACATGCCAAATTTGCCAAATATGGAGAGACATATCACTCTATTGTTCATGGCAAATCTTTAAGAGTGTTTACCAAGTCATGCATTAGTGTAAAGGATATTTAAAATGATGAAATATTGGATCCTAGGAAAACTGGGATATTAATAACAATAATAATTATGATTAGATATCCATTATTAAAATGGCAATGATCAGTCAGATTTACTGCTTTTAAAAGATCATTTTTGGGGGCAAAATGGTAACTTTTCAGGACAAAACATATTTAAACGGCGAGAACCTTCTGCCATGTTCGGCTTCTAAGAGAAATCTTGACATAGAAGTAATGCAGACATAACAGAACACAAGAAGCTATGTCCCTTTAAAGCTGTTCAATAGTAAGTGAAAATTAATGTGTCACTTTTACTCTCTTAACATGTCCACAAGGATAGTCGGGGACCCTGGAGTGTTGCTAATTGGTTTTTCTCTTTGGAACAGGTTGGCAGGCCTTGCTTCCCTTGGCTGGCTTTAGGCGCTAATTCTCAGATGCATCTGTTTCTTATGACCTTCTTCCCCCAGCACTTCTTCATGGGAACACTGGCCTTCTGGATATAAGGCATGATTTGTGTTGCCTTGGAAGGATTATTGAGTATATTTATTTAGTGGGTTTGCTTACCTTTAACTCCCAGGAACTAATCCATTCATGATGTCAACTATGGCTAGACCTAATATGCAGGCAGATGCTTCCTAACAGAGAATACACATTCTCCATCCTAACTGCTGAGGCTGGAAGTATTCTTGTTGACTTATACACTTATACCACACTCCCCAACACAGCTTGGGGTAGATGCTAGATGCATATGACTTTTACAGAAAGGAAACCTTTCTTCTCTGGACTTTAACTTCTCAACTACACAATGTGAGTGTAAAATTGTAAGAATTACCCTATTATCTTAGAAATAAGAGTTGGTTAAGCTCCCTGCTGTAGTACACTCTTTTGAGTTACCTTTCATTTTTCATTTTAAAATTGTATGTATTTTTTCCTATTAGTATCCTTTGTTTTTATAATCACCTTCATTTCTACATATCTTTCTTCTTCATTAGACAAAGCCATCTCTTACCACAAAGAACAAAGAGGGGGAGGAGAGAAGTGGTAAGACAAAATTTCTATAAAACTAACCTATATCTCAAATAAGTATAATTGAATATATAATATTACATACTCAAAATTTCTTGCATTTCAAAAAAAAGACACATTTTCTCATCTACAGGATGAAGTTATCTCATGTCCTTTTAGAATAAAAGTTCTTAACTTAAGGCCAATGAACTTTAAAAATATACAGATTTATGTAAATATATATAAAATATATTTGCTATGTGAGTATATGATATTTATATCACATATAATTGATATCTATTATAAATATAAAATCATGTTATATGTTAAATTTAATGTTTAGCATTAATTGGTTTCTTTTGAAATATGAATTTTCTTTTATCCTTTTGAAGGCATTATTTTAAGAAGGGGTTGATATTATATCTTGAGACATCCACAAGAATCCATGACATACACAAGAAGAATCCTTATTTTACAAGGAAGTAGAAGATACTGCCAGAAGGATAGGGCAAGGAGGGAAGGGAAAGAAACAAAAAGGGAAAGGAAAGAAGAGGAGAAGGAACATGGGGTGGAGCAGAAGGAAAATGAATGAAGAAAGGAGGAAGGGGAGGAGAACAAAAACAAGAACAAGAAGAAAAGAAGAACGAAGAAGAAAGGGGAAGGCGAGAGGAAAATAGGCATAGAGAACTTTATGTACAAAAACGTTTAGAGTAGTTTTTGTGGCAAAGAACTGAAAGCTTGGAGGGGTTCCCTAAAGTTGGGGAATGGCTTAATAAATCATGGTGCATTCATGTAAAGGAAGGTTATCATGCTAGAAGAAATGATTAAATGGACAGTTTGGAGGGGAAAGTAAGAACATCTCTATGAACTCATATTAAGTCAGCAGAACTAAAGTAATTTATACAATAATAACTTTATAAAGAAAAACAATTTTGAAAAACTTAAGAACTGATCATTGCAATGACAAGTAATGATCCCAGAGGATTGGAGATGAAACATATCAATGACTCCCTTTCAGAGACGATAAACTCAAAATTCAGAGTTAGGCACAGTTTTTTTGGAACATGACCAAAGAGAAAGTTGTTTGGCTTAGCTCTGCATATTTGCTATGAGGGTATTGCCTTATTTTTTTTAAATGTTCAATGAGAAGAAAAAAATAATAAATACTTATTTTTTTAAAAAAAGAAAAAATATATTCTGAATTTTTAAAAGTTTCCATGTTGAAACTATACCCAAAGGGCTATCAAACTTTGATTCAGTTTCTACAGGCTTGTATCCTAAAGAGATCTTAAAGGCGGGAAAGGGACCCACGTGTGCAAGAATGTTTGTGGCAGGTCTCTTTGTAGTGGCCAGAAGCTGGAAAGTGAGTGGATGCCCATCAAATGGAGAATGGCTGAATAAGCTGTGGTATATAGGAATGTTATGGAATATTATTGTTTTATAAAAAAATGATCAGCAGAATGATTTCAGAAAGACCTGGAGAGATTTACATGAACTGAGCAGAACCAGCAGATCATTGTACACAGCAACAAGAAGATTAAATGATGACCAATTCTGATGAACGTGGCTCTTTTCAACAATGAGATAATTAAAGCCAGTTTCCAATGATCTTGTGATGACGAGAGCCATCTACACACAGAGAGAGGATTGTGGGAACTGAGTATGGATCACAACATAGCATTCTCACTCTTTTTGTAATTGTTCACTTGCATTTTGTTTTCTTTCTCATTTTTTTTCCCTTTTTGATCTGATTTTTCTTGTGCAGCACAATAATTGTAGAAATATGTATAGAAGGATTGCACATGTTTAACTTATAGTGGATTACCTGCCACCTAGTGGAAGGGGCTGGGGGGAAGTGGGGGAAATTTGGAACACAAGGTTTTGCAAGGGTCAATGTTGAAAAATTATACATGCATATGTTTTGAAAATAAAAAAAAAGCTTTAATTTAAAAAGTCTCCATGGCTGGGTTATTTGCATTTAGGATGATCTCTTAGAGCTTTGATTTGTCATAATGGACTTCAGGTGCAAAGGGGCCCTTTCCCTGACTCAGCATGTATACCTGGCAACCCAAAGCAGATGCAAGCATGCCCAGAAGCAACCCCCTACCTAAAGCATCAGCCTCATCAAAGCCTTTCCTATTTTAACTGCTGTGCTTTCTTCTCTGCTTCTTGAACCTGAACAGTTAGAGATACACAAAAGTCAGAAAAACCTGGGGTTGATCATCCTTATAGGCAAATTTTCTTTCTCTACTTTCTCTGACCTGGCTAAGGTTACAGCTTGCTATCATAATATAACTGATCTGCACAGCAAGAAAAAACTCCTTAGGGATTTGCACTAGACCAAAGAACAAAGAAATAGGACTTTACACTCCTGGTTGATTTCCACAGCAAGAAACTCTATAAAATTTATATGAGGTAAACGAGAAAATGGAATCCAATATTATTGTAGGTATTGAAGCTACCATGAACTCTCAACCAATTGTCAACTTGATTCTCAGAAATATACCCCAGTGATGCTGTAGATGTTCCAAATCTTCAAGAAACAGTTGGACTATGGGCAGGAGATTTTTGGTGTTAATTTCTTACTCCCAACAACATAAATCCAAAGTTCAGAAATTAATTTCCTGACATCTGCATACATACATACCCCTTTGTCACAAAGACAGTTCCTTTTCTGTTGTATGTGGCTTGCTTTTAATGATTTGTGTTAATTGATGTCCTACCTATTTCAAAAAAAAAAAAACATTTTTTCCCAAGTAGAATGATTCTAGTAGCTTTAAACTTTCTAGTAGAGTGACAATGAAATCTTTAAAGAGCATGAAGTAGCTCTGATCTTTTATTTTTATTTTTGTCTGCCCATCATTTAGCACAGTGCTTTGCACATTATAAGCCTTAAATGCTTCATTCATTCATTCATTCACTCTCCCAGGGAAAAAATGTCTTTAATAATTAGCTTGGCATCCAAGCTACTTGCTCTCAGGTCACAAAGATATACAGTAGGAAGAGCTAAGAAGGACACCAAATACCTGAAAGGGAGAGATCTACCACACATATATCTATATGTCATCAATCAATATGACATCACACTATAAAGGAATTCAGCTGCCATTTAACAAGCTATGGGTGCAGAATATTTTTAAATCAGAAAAGTAATTACTGAAGGCAGTTAGATAGTACAGTGGATAGAGTGTCTAATCTGTAGTCAGGAAGGCAATTTCCTAAGTCCAAATATAGTTTCAGAACACTTCTCAGATGTGTGACTCTGGGCAAGTTACTTAACTTGCTTGCCTCAGTTTCATCATCTGTAACATGAGCTGGAGAAGGTAAATCATTCCAAATCTTTGCCAAGAAAACCCCAAATGGGGTCATGAAGAGTCAGACATGACTAAAAAGACTACACAACAAACTGGTGAAGTTTCTCTCATCAGCTACTTATGACACTGCTTTTGGAGCTGTGGTAGTTTATCAAAAATTGGGCTATGGAACACCAGGGCTATTCTGGCAGACAGAAACCTAGAGAATGAGAAGAGTGTAAGTCTGGGGAGAAAGGCTTGAAGCCTTGAAGGAGTGTGTTGGATATAATCTCTGATTAAGGTAAAGAAAACCTTTTAGAATTGCAACTTTTAGGTCTAATTCTTTTGAGCAGTAAGCTCTGATTCACCAAGTTATCACACAAACCTTCAAATAATTTCAGAAGGACATGATCTGAAAAGAAAATGAAACAAGCATTTGGGAGTAAATAGGTTGGATCATAGAAGCAGAAACTTGGAAGGGATTTTAGCGGTCATAGATTTGAATAGCTTCATTTTATAGATGAGGAAACTGAGTCATAGGGAAGTTATTTAGCTTGACCACAGCCACAGAGAAAGTGCAATTGGGAGTCAAATGACTTCAAATCAACTTTTCCTCTTTGTAGTTTTGCTCCCACTAAATTATACATGTTTCACCACCTTGAGATGAACATCCAGCTGAAACATGGCACAGTGGAAAGAACATTAGCATAAGAATCAGAATATCAGGTTCTAAGACCAACTCTACCATTTGTGTCCTATGTGACCTTGGGTAAACTACTTCACTTCCTGAAGCCTCAGTTTCCTTATCTGTAACATGAAGGCATTACTCTGCAAGTTCAGTAAGATAAACCTTTCCATTATATAACTGATATTCCAAGGGCCCTTTCTGCCCTGCCCTTCTAAGTTCTAAGGTCCTTTGTAGTATTCTCTTTCTAGGATTTTCTGATTGCCAGCTTTCAGTCCTTTCAAGAGGGTTCCCAAGTAAACTGCTTTTGCTATCTGGAGTGTCTCTTTAAAAATCATCTCAATTTCCCTCATTTCTCTCAAAGAAGCTTGTTTCAATGATACCATATCCATCCACAACACTAGAAGTTCAACTAATGCAAAAAAAAAAAAAAGTGCCTAAATTGGAAATGTGAGATCTAAGTTTCTTTCTTCCCTTGGTCCGTCTTCCCACATATCAGAGAACATCTTTGTGGCTATCAATCAACTAATGAACACAAGGCATTAATCGAACATTATGTGAAATCTGTCAAACTGAGATTTTACTGAGAGCAAGTATTGCTTTGTGAGATCTGTAGCTCAGCCATTGATTAATGAAGATGTTGGCACTTACACACTGGGGGAGGTCGGGGTGCTGTAAAGAAAAGAGCAAGAAGAAATATTCAGAATTGTATAACATTTGCATTTAAAAGGCCTATGTAGCCTTGGGGAAAAAAGAAATAAGAAGAATAATGATAAATTTAGCATTTACATAACACTTTAAGTTTTGTGAAGCATTTTACAAACATTATTTTGTTTATGCTCATAATATCCACAGGAGGTAAGTGCTGTCTTTATTTCTGTTTTGTAGTTGACAGAGATTATGTAACTTGTCCAACTTCATACAGTTTATAATTGTCTAAGGCTGGATCTGAATTCAGATCTTCCTAACTCTTCCAGAACTCTATCTACTTTGTCACCTAGCTGCCAATGGATAATTGCCAGAAAATAAAAAAAATGAACATCACAGTGAATAACATAATGAGCAGAATGCAGGCAAATATACATACTCATATGTACACATATAGTCTAAGGACTATCAAATAGAACATATTTGTTCATGTGGGGGTGTATATGGAAAGAGAGAGGTAGAGAGACAGAAGAAGGAAGAAGAAGAGAAGGACAAAGAAGAGGAAGAAGAAGAAAAAGAAGGAATATATAATATATATTTATATATATTCTTTCTCTCTATATATATGGATATATATTTTTGCTGCAATGCTGTTTATACAGATACATATATACACATGTAATGTGTTACATGTGTATATATGTATCTGTATGTGTGCATGCATATAAGACTCATCTTCCTAAATTTCATTTTGGCCTCAGACACTTCTAAGTTGTGTGTACCTGGGCAAATCACTTAAGCCTCTTTGCCTCATTTTCCTCATTTGTAAAATGTGCTGGAGAAGGAAATGGCAAAATTGCTCCAGTATTTTTGCCAAGAAAACTCTAAATGGGGTCATGAAGAATCAGACATGATTCAAACAACTAAATACCAGGAAAATATAGTGCTTTGAAATTTACTAATAAATCTTATTTCCCAAATCACTTTATAATGTGAATTTCAATCAGCTTCTTAAAGAATTACAGAAAGTCACAATTTAAAGGGTCTTAAAGCCATCAAGTCCAATCTGAACCTGCAAAGAAATCCTTTCTACAAAGTTGCTGAAAAATGATTATCTAGCCATCACGTAGAATACCGCATGTGGCAAAAAATTCACTACCTTGCGAGTGACCCATTTTATTTTGGCAAATTATTAATTATTAGGGAGGTTTTTTTATATATTCATCAAATATTCACCTTTCTAACCTTTCACCCACTGCTTGAGTTTCTTCCCTCTGGGGCCAAACTCTCCATCTGTAAGCCCTAACGAAAAAGATTGTCCCTCTGACATCTATCATATGCAAATCAGGAAGGCATTTGCAAGATGGAGAATGGTCACAACAGGGTGACTAAGATGGTGAAATAACAAGGACCCATATTGAGAAGCTAAGATTTGTTGAGAGTAAAGATGTTGAGCCTGGGAAAGAGGAGAATTGGGGCAGATGTAATGTTAGCAATGTTCTGTCAAGTGGAAGAGAGATTAAACTTTATGTGATTCCACAGGGGAATCATCAGAGTGGAAAGGTATAATGGAAAGGGCACTGAGACTGGAGTCAGAGGATCTGGGTACAAATTCTTTCTCTGAACTGTAGACCAATATGAAGACCTATTCAAATATTTTAAAATAAAATCTAGATAAAAAGCAAGAGAGCCATATAAAGAATCACTAAGGTCTGCTTTCATTTATATCAAGAATAAAAGGATGATTTAACAAGAGAAAACAATGAACATTATCACATCTTTGCTCCAGTGCTATTCATATGGGTGATGTTGGCTATGTCACCTCATATCCATGGATCCCAGTTTCTTCTTATAAAATATTAGAGGATTGGGTTAAAAGACCTCAGAAGTCTTTTATATTCAAAATCTAAGATTCTAAGTATAAATATTAGTGTAAGAAGGATCACTGAAAATTATCTTGTCCAGCAAGCTCATTTTATAAATGAGAAAATTGAAGGTCAGAGAAGGAAAATTAATTACTCCAAGCTATGTAACCAGTTAATGAGAGAGCTCAAGATAACTGGGGATAGTACCCAGAGACATCATAGAAGTAAAATTAACAAGACTTGGCAACTGATTCCATATATGAGCTGATTGAGGGTGAAGAATCAAGAATAATGCAAGATTGTGAACTTGGGCAAAATTACCCATGTATATAACTTGTAAATAAAAAGCTATATTAAAAAAAAAGATTGTGAACTTGGATGACTCTGGGAAGAATTATAATATTCTGTGCCTGGCATAGAACAAGTGCTTGATAAATGTATATTGTCTGGTTTGTCCCCTATCCTTGAAAGAAAAAAAATGATTTTCAGAATAGGACAAATAATGATTTCTGTTTTGGACAAGTTGAATTTGAGATATCTATAGGACATGAAGTAAAAAATGTCCCATAGACAATTGATGATCTAAAACTAGAGCTTACAAGAGACTAGGGCTGTGTATATAGACTTAGGAATCTCTACAGAGAAATGATAATTAAACTCATGGATTTACCACAAGAGAAAAAGGAAAAAGAGATGGGCTAGAACAGAACTTTGGGATAAAGCCGCAAGGAGGTGATGACATATGGCTGACAATCCAGCAAAGATTCATGGCAAGGTGATAGTCAGGCTCAGGAGATAATAGTGTGAAAAATTCAAAAAGAAGAGAATATCATTAGAGAGTGATCATCAGCATCATCAGTTGCTTTAGTTAGGTGTATGAAGATTGAGAAAAAAAATTATGGAATGTGGCAATTAAAAGATCTTCAGAAACTTTGGAGGAAGCAACTTCTATTGAGTTCTGAGGTCTGAAGCAAGAGTTGCGAAAGGGTGAGAAGTGAATAAGAGGAAAGGGAATAGAGCTATTGAATTCTTCCTTCCTTCCCTTCTCTCTCTTAAAAGACTGGGTTCAAATTATGATTTTGCTATAGGATATGGGCCAAATAAGATGCCATCTTTGGACTTCATTTTTCTCATATGTAGGAAAAAAGGAAGTTGTATGAAGTAGATGATTTCTACATCCTGTTCTAGTTCTAGCTTTCATAATCCTTTCTTTATTAAATGAGATAAAACCAGGTGTAAGGTGGTCTTATTTATAACTTCTAGGACCCAATCCCACATTGACTAAGTAAGAAAAAGGTTAATTTATGGGTAGATTCCTACACTGGACTCAAAGGGGTAGACCTGTAATTTAATTGACGCAAGAGTTTTCCAAGAAGAAAACCTTATCAAGGTCACATTGCCAGTAGGAGTCAGAAACAGTACCATTCTCCAAAAGCAGCTCTCTACTATGCCACACTGCCTCTGGGCACTGATTCAAAGTAATAGATATTTTCATAGCATCTATTACTAGATTTTGTTTGGCGCCATTTTTGTGAATAACAGTTCTGAAAAGTTTACTGAGCACTCAAATGTGTTCTTCATTGTATAACAGACTGAAGGAAGAGGAAAAATACAAAAAAAAAATTAAAAATACAGTCTCTGTTCCTGTGGGACTTAGACTGTCACATGGAAAAGAGGAAACCCAGAACAATCCAACAAGCCAGGAAAACAAATATTATTAACCTCATTTTGCACATGTGAAAAGTGAGACTTATGGAAATAATATAACTTGTTCAGTCCTAGGATCAAAGAACTCAAGGAACAATTTACTAATGATGAGCTTCTGTAAACCTTATGGTATGTGTTCAGTCATTTCAGCCGTGTCCTCCTTGAGCCCATTTGGGGTTTTCTTGGCAGAGATACTGGAGTGGTTGACCATTTTCTTTTTTCAGGTTATGCTACAGAAAAGCAAACTGAGGCAAACAGGGTTAAGTGATTCGCCCAGGGTAATACAGATAAGTGTCTTAACTAGGTAGGTCCATATGCAGAACCTTTCTAGGAAGATTCAACTTGAAGCTAGAGCCTGCAAAAATAAATAGATTCTTAAAGATTCAAGGTCATACAAAAACACACACACACACACACATACATACTCACACTCCAAGTGAGGAGGTCGGGGAGGACTTTGGCATGGGGGAAAAGGGAATAAAAGATGTCTTAGATAAAGTAGATCTGAGGGTCTTTCCAGTCTTGTCTGTAAACTCTGATCAGAGAGATATGACTGAGAAAAGAGGTAGGCTATTCAAGTAATAACATCAGTGAATAAATGGATGGCCCAAAAGTTCCAATTGACATTCATATAAAGTCAAGAGAAGTAGGGGAAGGCCTTCAGCATACTGAGTGGCCCTCTGACAAGTGATTTATAGGAAGGCATGGCTAAGAGTCAAGGGATGAGCTGGGAGGGATAAGATTGAAAGGAGTCCCCATTATACTCACTTGATTCACATACTAATACACCTTATGTAGAAGATCTTTATCTTCTTCCCAGCTCTCAGCTGTTGTTGTCTTCTCCTTTCTGATGATTTTCCAACATATATATTTGTGTGTGTGTGTATATATATATATATATATACATATATACATATACATATATACACATATATATATACATATGTGTATGTATATATATACACACACACATATATACACACATGTATGTATATACATATATAGGTATCTTGGTTTTGTTTTGTTTTGTTTTGTTCTACAAATCATCTTCCCCATTTGAATGTAATAAAATATTAGCTTCTTTTTAGCAGGTTATGTTCCCCCCGTATTTGTATGTGTGAGAAAGTGCATACTCATGTGTATACGTATTCATATATCCATATAGGGATATATATATATATATATACACACACACACACACACATACATATACATATATACATATATATATATACACACACATATACATACAAAAATATGTATATACATATACATACGCACAAAGTGCTGGAGAGTACTGGAAGTGAAAAAGGTGTTGGTAATACTAAAATACTTTACATATATGGCAAAATATCTAGTTCACTGGTAATTATTTGTAGCCATTTATACTTAACACAGTATAAAAAAATAGTATAGATTACATTATATTTTCTGTCCTGTATGCAAACCAACACTATAAGCAGTCAAAACTACATGTGTATGTGTGCTTCCATTGCTTAGCACAGTGTTGGGCATATAGTAAGCATTTAAATAATGTTTATTGACTAAGATCAGAAACATCAAATGGGGAAGTCAGAGATAGATATGGAAACAGCAGGCATTTGATGAGCATATGATTTTGGTATTTGGTGGCTCTCGACACATTAAACAGGAGAAAAAAATTTTACATGAATGAGAATTAAAAAGGGAAAAAATACTTTGTGAAATTCCCACCAAGATTTAAAGATTTTATCACAAGAGGAAAGATACATAGAACAAAAAGTTTTCCATGCCCAACTGAACTGATAATTGGGCAGCACATAGGACCTAGACATGAGACCATTTTAGATGAGTCAAAGCATAGAACTCCATCATGGAGGAGGATTGCCATAAGGAAGGTGACATGCAGGTCCAGCAAGTACCAGATAAAAGGCAGCAGGAACTGGGAGCCCACTGGGTGCCCTTTCATCAAAGTCTGTGACTCTATTCTCAAAGAGGTAGCTTCAGAGAAAATTAAGCTCACCGTCTGTCAGAATAGCTAAGCCAAAACCATTATATATCTCCCTGGAATCATCACAAGTCCACTTCCTTATCAGGGATGTACTAAAGTCACACCTTGTAATTTGGCCAGACTGCTTAAATCATTTTCTTAATGCACTTATTTATACTTAACCTGGTCTGGGACTTTTCTTGCCCCTTCCAATTATAACTGAAAGAGCAATCACACCAGGAGCCTCTGAGCTGCAGGAGCACAATGTAAGAAGATTAATGATGCCCACAGATCATCAAAATCTGGTCTTTAAGTTTACAAGATTAATTAATAACTCTGTACTGAATAGTAATGATGTTGCATGATAGGAAAAAAATACAGAGAGAATAATGACCAGGAATCTTCAATATAAACTTTGCCCCACTTGAATTGAGTTTAAAAAAAAAAAAAAAAGCTAAGCTAAAAATAAATAAAATAATATAAAAATAAAATAAAACTAAAGGATTAATTATCCAGAATTTACAAAAGCATTAAAAGTTAAATGTTAGAGCTAGATCTCAGAGACCAATTTATCTGTCCTCCTATGGGAAAAGACTTCTAGAAAATAAAGTGATTTGTCCATAGTCATATTATTAAATATGCACATATTAAGGAGCTGAGGCTAGTTTAAAATTGGGCCTCCTTTTCCCTTGTCTTTTCCTATAGTTACAAGTCCATTTCCATCATTCTACACTGACCTGGAGAGTGAGGGGGAGTTATCTTTGTTTGCATATGTCATATATAGCTAGTTAGTGAGAGAATGAAGAATAAAATGTGACCTAATGCCCAAGAAAGTGTTCTTTACCCAAAGATTTTTTTTAATCTATCTGTAGATTTGAGAAAAATAGAATTGGTCTACAAATCAAAGTTCTTTTTTAATCATTTTTTTTGGCCAAAGTTTTAGGATTAATGCTCTAGTCAGTACCACAAAGGCTATTAACTGAAGTAGCCATGAGCTTGCATGAAGCCTTGTCTTCTCCTGGGAGTTGTGGTAATGTCACAGAGATGCATTCACACATGATCTAATGTGACAGTTGACCTGGAGCCCGAGTTTGATGGAACACACTCTCCCACAATTCTTGGGGGATGCCCATCTCCAGAGCCCATGTTCTTTTGAGCTAAGACACATGTTCAAAGCAACCCTCCTTTTTCTCTGTGAAGAAAATTGTCAAAGCACCTCAGTTCAACTACATGAGGAAATAATGCTTACAAGGGCACCAGCAGCATAGGAGTGATAGCACCTGACCTACTGACATACCCTAGTATAAAAACCAACTGGCACAGAAGCTGGAAAGGGGGTGGTAAAGCTAAGTATCTAGGTTAGTGTGAGATGGTCCTCTGCTGCAGCTTCACTGAATAATAACTAGCATTTAAATAGCATTTACTATGTGCCATGCACTGTGTTAAGTGCCTTATAAATATCTCATTTGATCCTCACAGCACTCTGGAAGATAGGTGCTGATATTATTTCCATTTTGCAGGATAGGAAATTAAAGCAAACTTTTGCCTTACCCAGGATCATACAGCTAGCAAATACTTGACTCTATAACCCACCACTCTATCCACTGTACCACCACCAAGTTGGTACCTTTGCCTGCAAGGCACTCACTCTTTATTTCTGTTTCTGGAAATCTTTATTATTCTTTTATTATATATATATATATATGTATATATATATATAATATATATATATATATATATACATATATATATATATATATATATTTTTTTTTTTTTACTGAGGCAATTGGGGCTAAGTGACTTGCCCAGCATCACACAGCTAGGAAAGTGTTAAATGTCTGAGGTCACATTTGAACTCAGGTCCTCCTGTCTTCAGAGGTGGTGCTTTATCTACTATGCAAACTAGCTGCCCCAATCTTTATTATTGTTTAAGGCTCAGATCAGATTTGACTTCTTCCCTAAAATCTTCCTTGATTATACCATTTATTATTACTTTTTCCTCTTTAAATTATCTTATATTTACATATTTGTTGTATTATGTACACAGTAACTATCTTATCTTGTCTTATGTATACTTATTTATCTTATACTCTTTCCCACTCCCAACCAGTAGAATGTAAGCTGATTAAGCAAAGGGATGTCTTCATTTTTGTCTGCAACCCAAGCAGATAGCTAGGAATAAAGTACCTTTTTAAACCATACCATAATCTACTCATCCCTCAAAGTCTGGCTCAAATGACATTTTCTTTACATACACCTTACTGACAAAAAGACAGAAATGATCTCCTTTTTCTGATTTCTAGATATACTTTATTGATAGCGCTCAGGAAGCAACATAGGTCTGTTCTTTTCTCTAAAACCTCCATTCTAGGAGTGGAGAGGTTGTTTTTGACATAAGATAGTGTGGTACAATAGCTGTAAACTAGGATTCAAAAAGAACCAGGTGCAAATCCTCATCTTTAACTCTGGCCAGCTATATGAGCATGGTAAATTATTTCATCTTTACAGAAAGAGATGGTATTGAACAAGGTCAATCTTAAAGTTAATGTGATTAATCTGTGAATCTGTCATCCATTTCTTGTGGGCCCATAACAAGTATCAAAGGGCTTTGCACAAGCTTAATTAATGTTCACTGAAAGAGAGAGGGGATAAAAAATTGCCTTTAAGTAGGAGGATATTAATAAAACTTTAAATATAATACTGCTCAGTCTCTATTCTCTGTAAATAGAATATTTCTCAATTTTAACTCATGAATAATGAATCTCAGCATGTAGATAAGGTGCAGGGTCTGAAGTTAGAAAAATCTAAGTTCAAATCCAGCCTCAGATACCAGCTGTGTGATACTGGGCAAGTTAATTTCCTTTTACCTCAGTTTCTTCAATTGTCAAACAGGTGATAAGAACATCTTCCTCATTGTGGGGACCAAATGAGATAGCTGTAAAAAGCACTTAGTCATGATATAAACACTTATTTCTTTTCCCTTCTCTCCGTTCACTTACTCTAGAGAGGGAAATAAGAATTGCCAGAAAGTAGTCTAATCATAAAGACAATATTATTCATCTAAAGCTGATCAATGACTGAGAAATAAGTCACAAATACTGAACAGCATTGCTTTTCTACTAATTGGTAAATGCCATCTCAAATATTTATTGACAAAAGCTGCAAAGGAACTAAGTTACCCGTCTGACCCATACGCCTGCCATGGTTCCACTTGGGTGGGGTTCCCATGTTTCACTCTTATGATGGCTTAAGGTTTTCTTGCAGGATGCCCTATGGGAAGGTCAAGGATGAGAATCCTTGACTCAGGGTACATCAGGTAAGATTTGAGGATAAATTCATTTCATTTCAAATCAATTATAAAGTGCCTCCAAGTATCAGTGATACAAAGACATGAATAAAATAGTTCCTGGACTTAGAGAGTTTACATTATACTGCAGCATCATTCAGTATGACTTTAGTAAGTACTAAAATATATGCTGGGGCAGATAGGTAGAGAGTTGGTACTAGAATCAGGAAGAACTGAGTTCAAATCCAGTCTTATTAGCTATGTGACTATCAGCAAGTCACTTAACCATTTTTGCATCAGTTTCCTTAACTGTAAAATGTCCTGGAAAAGGCAATAGATAACCACTCCAGTATCTTTGCCAAGAAAATCCCAAATGGGATTGTGAAGACTTGAATAATGATTGTAAATGGCTAAACAACAACATATCATTAGACCATCAGATAGAAAGATTGTAAGTTACTAGAAGGCAGAATGTTTCATATTTATCTTTGCAACTCCAATGCATAACAAAGGACCTGGAACAAATGTTTATTGATTGATTGATTGAGCATCAACAAGAATTAGACACACAAGTAATATTCTGGAGATTTCTTGAACATTCTAGAGGGAAAATGGAGTTGAAGGTGCAGAGAAATAAGAAAAAAGGAAGCTGTTTCTGAGAGAACTTTAATACTATTTCTGGACAAGGTAAAAGAGTTTAAGTCCTCTTGAAATTGAAAGACGTTTTGTTTTTTAATCTGCAAAAGGAAAATATCTTCCTTGTCTACTTTACTGATTGTGATGAAGAATAAATAGAAAGAACAAATATGCATTGTATGCATATGAAATATTCTTTATGTTATGAAGCCCTAAAAATGAGGATCTGTATTAATAATGGTGGTGCTGATGATAATAATGATAAAACCACTGGAATTTCAGCAAAGGAAATTTTTCCACATCTAAGTTTTGCCAACAAATAATTCTGTCTTTCGGCAAGAAATGCAGTCTGGGACTCAGGATATGCTGACATAGTAGCTGGAATTTGATGAAGAGTCACTAATAGGTTTTTTTCCCCCCTTATACTTGGAATCAGCTGTGAATAGTGTCCTTACATGGCAGAGGTTCTTAACCTTGAGTGCATGAATTTGTTATTTAAATTTTTTAAGAATAGTATTGCAGTATAATTACATACAAATTGAGAACTTCAATTCAGTATAACTAGTTTCCTTTGTAATGCAATGTATTTAAAATATTATTCTGATAAGAGGTCCATAGACTGCTAAAGGGGCCAAGACACAAAAATGGTTCAGAACCTTTCTTTGATGAGGAAGAGAAAGCATATGAAAGAGTTGTCAGTTTATTCACTTTGGGATTTGGAGATTTAATTCTTGTTTTCCTTTTCTATAAAATGAAGGCATGTATGGGATGCCTTCTGAGAGCCTTTTTAACTTTAACATTTTGGAATTCTGTGATGGGAAGCTAGTCATGTCCTCTCATTGCTCTGATCTGGTGGCACAACCATGGATATATTCTGAAGGAGACTTCCACAAGACTCAATTTCCTTGCTTGCCATTCATGAATTCATGAGCAGATTCACTGGTGCTGGAAGTCTATGACAGAGATGTGGAGAAGCAGGGTTAGTTCTGGGCTCACTGTCTTAAGAATCCTCCTGGTGACCTAATAACAATACACTGCAAATGTGTGTGTGTGATTTGTCACCTCTTGGAGCCTTATCTTGAGGACATTTCATTTTCCCCCTATATCAAATGATTTTGATGCTGTTTCTGGGTCCTGTTGCTATCCTGCTCTTTGACTTGTGACAATCTTGCCCAAGAAAACACTGGTTTTCTTTTGATTGATTTAAGCAATACCACAGACAAGACCTGTCAGAGCCTTAAAATCTCTGCAACAGTGAAATCTTCTACACTCTAAAGTCCCTTCCATCTGTGACAGCCCTAATGTTCTATGTTTTTATTGGCCCTCAAAGTGCTGACATCCAGTGTTCAAAGGGCCCTCCCAGCTTTGAAATTCAATATTCTGAGTGCCCTTCCAGCGCTGACTTTATATGCTTTAGGGACATTACAAATTCTGATAGTCTATGTTCTAGGTAACTTCTCAGGTATGACATTCTATGATTTATGTGATAAGGTTCTTAGCTCTAATATTTTATAACTTCCTTTTTACTTCTGTTTTTCATTCTATGTTCTAAAGTCCCTATATGTGAATTTTGTTGAATGGTCTCTTTCATCTCCAATCTCTGATTCTAATAACCCTTTGCTGTCCGAAGTCACAAAGATTCTTGACCAGTAAGAATGTCATCCAGTAAAGATATGCAACTGGGTCTGATTGAATAAACAGTGCCACTCTTAGCTATACAAATGAGGTTTCCATGTAGCCCCAATACAGTAACGTTTTACTGAATTATCGACTGCTTCATTTCTTTATGTGGCTGGCAAATAGAGTTGGGTTAGTCACTCCTTTACTCTGAATCCCTGAAGCATTTTGTTTATCAACATGGTTCTAATTAACCTTTCATCTCACACATGATTGTTGCTGTGGCAACCCTAATTCTTGGCCATGAGGACAGTTCAGTCACTAAATCCCGAGGGAGAAGTAGGGAAGGGGAAAGCCACTATGTGCAACAACCAGAGTCACCCATGGTGTCAGTGCCCATTCTAGCACTGAGCCTGAGGAAAAGATGAATTGCAATTCGACAGGAAAGGCACAGGAGATCCAATGCAAAGAAGCAGACCAATCCGTAGACCTTAAGAAAGCCACATAATCCTGGTAAGAAATTCTTCCCTCTTTTAAAGCCCAACTCAAATCTCACCTCTTCCAGAAAGTCCTTCCAAATTCTCCTAATCAATAATGACCTTTTCCTCCTCATGTCTTACATAGAATTTTGTTTTCTATTTTGAAATCAAATACTACCTTTTATCTGAAATAATTTCCGACTCTCCTTAGTGTCCCCAATCATCAAACTACCTTGAATAATGGACACTAATATTCAAAGCTCCTCAAATATTGCTTTAAAAATAAATTATTTATTTTAACATATATTACTTTATAAATCATGTTGGGAGAGAAAAATCAGAGCAAAAAGGGAAAAAAAAACTTTGGGAGAGATAAAAAAAAAAAACACAGAAAAAAGAAGTGAACATAGCATGTGTTGATTTACATGGTCTCCTTAGGGTTTTTTTTTTTTTTCCTGGATGCAGATGGTATTTTATGTCCAAAGTCTATTGGGAGGGGCAGCTAGATGGCACAGTGGATAGAGTACCAGCCCTGAAGTCAGGAGGACCTGAGTTCAAATGTGATCTCAGACACTTTTGTGTGACCCTGGGCAAGTCACTTAACTCCAATTGCCTCAGGAAAAAAAAAAATTCCCAAAGTCTATTGGTATTACTTTGAATCACTGAACCACTGAGAAGAACCAAGTCTTTCATAGTGGATCATCACATATTCTTGCTGTTATTGTATACAACATATTTCTGGTTCTGCTTTTTTCATTCAGCTTCACTTCATGTAAATTTTTCCAGGCCTTTCTAAAATCAGCTTGTTCATAATTTTTTTTATACAACAATAATATTCCATTATCTTCATGTACCACAACTTGTTCAACCATAACCATTTCTCAATTGATGGACACTTACTCATTTTCCAAATTTTTTCCACCACAAAAAGAGCTCTACAAACATTTTTGCACATATGAGTCCTTTTTCCTCCTCTATGATTTCTTTGGGATATAGACCCAGCAATCACACTGCTGGGTCAAAAGGTATGCATAATTTGATAGCCCTTTGGGGATAGTCCCAGATTGCTCTCCAGAATGGTTGAATTATTTCACAATTCCACCAACAATCTTTTAGCGTCCCAGTTTCCTACATCCCCTCCAACATTTATTATTATCTTTTCCTATCCTCAGCCAATCTGAGAGGTGAGAAGAATCTCAGATATTTCTTTGCATGTGAAAGAAACTGGGGACCTTGTTCACCAGGACTATTGTCATGATGTGCAATGGGAATGCCTTAGAGAGATTATGGTGCACACACAGACAATCTGTAGAAATGTCAGTCTTACTAACCATATTGTTAAGATAAGCCTTTTTTCTCTTGCCTGTGAAGCTAGAACTTGAACTTTGAAGGTACTTCCTTCAAAAGGAACTTGATAGGTCTCAACCTTTCTTTCATTTTTGTGACTCTGTTGCTCTCGGTTTGACTCTGATATTGAGGAATGCAGTGAAAAGCAAGGCTGTCAAGGGGGGCTCTCCACTGAGGGTCCATAAAAATGTAGTCCCATAAAAACAGAAGTCAGTTATTTTGCTTTGCTGTTCTTTTCCTTTCACAGTGAGTTTTGAAAGAACAGAAGCCAAGCCTCTGGGAATCTAGGAGTTGGTGCCCAGCTAGACTCTGCAGGCAACTTAGCATCAGCACGCTGAAGAATAAAACGTTATCTTGGGGGGATTCAATTCTTTTAATCTTTGGGATTCAAGTCTATGATAACTGAGATAAGGATTCATCAAGTTTCCATACTGCATCTGGACATGAACTAGAGAAAGATGATATGTAGAAACTGTGTTAAGCCTAAATCCACTGTTCCCAGAGAAAGTGATAGTAAAAGAGAAAACATATCCTAAAACATCAAGAGGATTGATGCATTTGTACTTTTGTTTCTTATTCATGCCTTTGAAGTAAATATGTTTCTATAAAAGTTAACTATTATTAAATGATTTAATAGTTGGGATGGACATGACATATGAAGGCTAAAATTATTAATAGTGGAGAAAACTCCCCTATATTCTCAGTTCTTATAGGGAGTAAGATATAGCCAATCTGGTTCCAAGAGGGAAAACCAGAACATAGTCTCAATGCTAATAGTCATTTTGCATCCATTTTATATGTAATTATATAGGTGCCTATTGCTTCCCCCAATGGAATGTAAGGTCCTTGAAGGCAGATCTATACATCAGGAGCATTTAGTATTAGATTGACTATGTAGTAGTATCAAATGGCTTTTGATTGATTTGTATTTAAAATCAATCATTGCACAGTATGATTTATGTGTTTTCTTATCCTATTTTGTAATGACCGCGTATTTAAAATCAGCCAGAGTCAGGAACTCAGGTTAAGGGAAAAATCTTCAGTCTTTATTGAAGTGAAGAGGTGAATAAGGATTGCGATAGCAATATGGGCAGCTGTGACAGGAAGCCAGCTAGCAGAGAGAGAGAGAGATCTGAGCTGAAAGGTCGTTGCAATGGCAAAAGCAAACAGTCTCTCCTCCCCTTCCTTTTCCACTCCCCTGCCTCCACCCACCAGAATCGTCATTTCCTATACAACACATCAGGACTTGCACAAAGAGTGGGCGGGAGCCATTCTTTCTCCAAGCTTATATATTAATAGAGCATGGTCCAATTACTATTTAGCCTCACGTGCTTGGGACCTCAGTGCATCAACTCAAGCCTCAGCCCATTACACTATTTCACGATAGCCTCCACAAAAGCAGGGACTCTCTTTTATTTAAATCTTTTATTTTCCTCATCATGATGGTGACAATCCCAATGCTAAGATTTTTAAAAAATGTATGCTAAGTGGAATAATGACCACAATGATGGATTTGGAGTCTAGAAAACTTGAGTTGAAATTCTGCCTCATATTTGTTGACTGTGTGTTCCGAGGCTTAATTTTCTTCTCTATAAAACAGGAATAATAATCAAAATACCCATCTTGCAGGGTTTCTATGATGATAAAATTGATGTTTTTTTTTTTTTGCCAAAATTAAAGCATTACATAAATGATGCTGCTATTATTATTAAATTAACAATGTAGTGATTTATATTCCTTTTCATTTGTGTGTTCATTTCCTTTTCAAGACTAAGCTCCATGAGGGCAGGGATCATGCCTTAGCCCTTTCTATATCTTCAAAAACCTCAAGTGTAATATGAGATACATATGAGATGTTTAATAAAACACTGTTAAGTTGGATTTATCCTTTTTATCATCTTATTATGTTAATGTTGAAGATGAAGATGAACAGATACCATTTTTCCTTATGGCAAAAATAATATTGCCATAGGGTGCTAATGTTTAGTTGCATGTGTAGCTGATAGTCAATTCTTTGTTGTTTCCTTCTCTCTTAAGATTGTGATCTTTTCTCCTAACAGGAGCATCTCTTCCCTCCCTATTTCCTTTCTCTCTGGAGATTTAATCAGTTATACATAATAACAATAATTAACATACTTCTTAGTCTAGGAGAAACATATCACATCCATGTGATCCCTTTCTCTATTTCATGGCATTTATATCAGATGAAAAGTTATTAAAATAATCTAAATTGCTAAAAGCCCCCAGTTTGAATTGTGTCTCTTTGTCCAAATAATTTATATTGTTGTTTATCTTTGAGTTCTTAATGTTTGAATCAAAAAGAGCATTAGAATACAGACAACATAAGAAATGAGCAGAAAATCATAACATAAGTTCTGTTGCTGGATCTCATAGAAAGAAGTTACAAAAAGAACATTTTTGGGGCAATTTCCTCAGTCCTTGAAGAGGCACGTAAAACCAAAAAAGCTTCAGTCTAAGTATGAAGTTCTGCAAGATGCTTTCACTGCCCAATGGGCTTTCTCCATCTCTCCCTTCTACCCATCGAGTTGTCCTTTTTTCATTTTTCTGAATTGATTTCTGTTTGTCTATTCTCTCTTTACATCTGACTCTTTCCAGCTCAAATTATTAAGCCCTGGGGAGGATGGGATTAGTGATGTCATTTCCTTACTATTGCTGCAGCCAATCAGCTCTCATTTTCCTTTAGTCTCCTCTCCTTTCTTTTCCTTTAGTCTATCTTTCCCAGATTGTTTGTAGATTTTTAAGAAATCCTTGCACAACTCAAGCGATTTCTTCTCATTTAAAGATTGCATTAAGCCCAGATCACTCTTTGGGTTGAACTACAAATGCCAGGATGCCAGTCATTTGTTAAATTCTCATTACAAAAGATACTTTTTAGGTAGTTCTGCCTTCAAGTGTATCCTTTCTATAACTCTGAAAAGACTATTAAGTAATGATGATTATCATTATTTGACACACAGGGAAATCAAATCAGTCCTTAGATGGGTAAAGCAATTTGCTAAGAACTCAACTTTTGATCCAGGAGATTTTCTGCCTCCTAGTCCAGAGATATTTTCACTGTCCCCTAGGATATTGCCTTTGAGATTCACTAAGTTAAGAATTCTTCACTTGGTATCCTTTAATTTAAAATGGATGATCATAATGTGATATTTATGTATAATATATTTAAATATAATCTAATCTAATATAATCCATAAACTAAAGTATTTCACTTTAGGTACATGACACCATTATAGGCTTTACCAAATTGTCAAAGATTAAAAAAAAAAAAGGTAAAGATGTCTATCTTAAATCTTCTGAAATGCAAAGATTTCCTCTTAATTTGGTCTTTAAAGAATGACTGAAAAACTGTGTTTCTTGGCATTTAAATCATATAAGATGATCAGAATAGAAGGGAGACTCATTTGTATCTCCAGAGCTTTGTTATTTTTTACACTATTCATGGCCCCTGAGCTTAGGACAGATCTTGGCACAAAGTAGGTACTTAATAAATGTTCACTGAATTGAATTTGTAGCAAATCATCTTTCCTTTCTGGACCTCAGCTTTCTCATCTCTAAAAAGAAGGGGTTGAAATGAAGGATGAGTAAGATCCTCCACAGACCTGACAGTCAATGTTTTATGTTCTAACATTCCTTTCACCCTTCTTTCCTTCTGAATTATGAGAAATGCAAAGTTTAAACCTCAAAGTTCATTTATTATGTTAATGGCATAATAGTGTATGTGCTGACATAATAGATACAGCAAGCCAGGCCAGTGTTCTATAATTATATTGAATTAAGGAAATCCAAAGCATACTTAGGGAGAAAAAAAAAAAAAGAAAGAAAAAGGTACATGTACCCAGAATGAAAAGAGATTTGATTTTTATCACAATCCACATGATGGAAATGGACATTTATTATTCATGATTGGCATATGAGCAGCTAGAAAGCTTTTTGAGGCTTTGGGAATTCTAATTCCTTTGGAGTTCAATTAAAAAAAAACTAGGAGATTTTCCATATCTATACTTAGAAAATCAGAATTTTGGAATCAGAACGAACTTCAGAGATGGTCTAAAGCTCAGCTTCTTTCAATAGCTCAGGGTCTTACAACAATGTCAGAATTGCATAATTCTGATTTGTTATCAGTAAATGTTTTATTTTTATACCTGTTTTATATACCTATGTAACTAGGGTCATGAAAAATTCTTGGGCAATAAATGAGTGGAAAAAAATTTAAGAAACCCTAGGTTTAAAGCATGAAGTATTTCTTCTATGGCATTGGCAGAGGTTCTGGGATCTTCTGCTCAAATATTTTTAGAGTAAGTTCCATCCTCTATTCCTTACTATAAAAGGGGTAATAATTAGATTAAAGAAAGGTTTCTTAATCTGAGATTTGTGAATATGTTTTGTTTAAAAACACATTTTGATGATTGGATTTCAATGTAATTGATTTTCTCTGCAACCTTATATGCCTTACATATATTATTTAAAATCAGGATTCTTAGAAAGGGGCCATAAGTTTTATCAGTCTGCACAAGGGGTTCAGGACATTAAAAAAAAAAAAAAAGAACTTCTAAGCAATATGCTCTATAAGGCCCTTTGCAGCTCTGAAGTTCTGTAAATCTATTTCCAGGAATGGAAAATGTCTTACTTAACAAGGCAGCCTCTTCCACTATTGGACAGCTTTAATTATTATGAATTTTCATTTTTTAATGTTGGACCAAAATCTGCCTGCTATTAAAGTTAGCTTTGCCATCTGGAGCCACAAAGAATTAGTCTAATCCCTTTTCCACATCACAGACCTTCAGATAATTTGAAAGCAGTTATCATTTCCCTATGGTATTACCACCTCCCCTAACCCTCTATTCTTTCCTTCAAACTAAATAACCCTATTCCTCCAAACATCCCTCTTATGGCATGATTTCTGAAAGACTTACAATGGGTTGCCCAGAAATGAAGAAAATAAAACTAAGAATTTAGGCATTTTAAATGACATATGTTCTAGTTCTTTATTTTATAAGTAAAGATATGAAACCCAGGAAGCTAAAGTTATTTGCCAAAGGCTAAAAAAATGACTGACTGATTAATATAGGAGGAAGAGTGATAGAAGGGTTTGCTCCCATGAGCTCTCTGAGAATGGGGTATGAATGCACCAGCAGCCATAAGGAACATACAATTGGGCAATTTTGCCATATTTATCTATTAATATCTGAAAGATATATAACAAGTAAAATTTCCATCTAGGTATCAGGCTTCGAACATGTGCAAATGCATATTTTTTAGGGGCAGTGGGACATCTGTGCTAACTGATGGCCATTTTATTTTTTATCTTTCTCATTGTGCATTTGTATGGACACAGAAAGAAATAGAAAATTTGTTTGGCTTCCCTTGAGGTAACTGGAGACAAAAATAATTCTTTGTCATATCCTGTATCCCTTCTGTTAAATTTATGAGAAAGCAGTCCCAGGTGGCATTCTTCTTTTGGCATGATTTGAGCTGGTATTGTGCAGCAGAAAGAACTGGAGACTAGAAGTTGCAAAGTTAGGGGTCTAGTCCTGCCTTTGATATTGGACAAATCTATTAATCACTTAGGGCTTCACATTCTCATCTATCAAGTACAGAGCTTATTCAAATTCAGGATTGGCATACATCTCTTCAGCAATCTAATGAAGGTAAGTACCTCTCAAAATAATGTTATTTAAATAAAGGAAGGCAAGTCTAAATTCCAATTAGTCACCAGTGAGAATAAAGATGCATTTTATTTTTTCATCCAAGTTGATGGATCCCTTGAAAGAAATCCACTCAGATTCCTAGGAGATTCATGAATCCCAGAGTAAGAAATTTTATTCTCTTCCCCATTAAATTACTTATTTAGTACTGAATATGGGCTCTGATTTAGAACTATACTATTCTTAGTCAATAATTCCCAACATTTTCATGTATAAAGATTATTTTTATATTAAAATGTATAAACTCTGCTATGAGAGTACTATCTATTGGCTGAGAAAACTATATAATCAAAAAGTTTCCTAGGGATTCACTAAGCATTTTAAATTAATTTGCATTTTATTAATCAGAAACTTTGCATTAGAATGAAAGAAATACACACACACACATATATATACACATAACACACACATACACATATATGAGATGTATTATATATTCAGTTCGCAGGTTTGTTTACTTATTTGTGAATTCATGAACTCATTACAAGACTATCTCAGCTCTTGGTCCACTGATTTGGAACCAGTAGATTAAGTGACCTTGTAGGTTCTTGCCAGCTTTAATATCATATATTTCTTCCGAGTGTGAACATGACCCTTGAGGTCATTAATAGATAGGGTTATTACAGAAATGACTGTAACTATCTAAAATGTTCAAAGAGTAACTGCAGTTACCATCTTCATCACTAGCTCACCAGTGAGCTTCAACTTTAATCAACAAGTTAGGGGGTTTGGTTTGTTTGTTTTGAGGAAACAAAGATGTTTACTCAAATGACCTAGCTAAAACTGTTGTTGTAAAGCACTTCCCTCAGACATAGCGACACATTTTTCCACAAACAAATCTCAGGAGAAGTAAAAATCTTACAGCATAAAGTGAGGAATTCATATTGAGGATCCATATGGCCAAGACAACTTAATGTCCTTTTGCAATTACTAGTTGTGTGAATCTGAACAAGTCACTTAATTTCCATTTCCCTCAGTTTACTCAAATATATTATGGGAATAATAATATCTCATAGGTATTAAATATTTATAAAGTGCTTAGCATAATATCTAGTATGTCATAGGAGATAATGTATTTTCTGTTTTTTTTTTTTCCCTTCCCTTTTTCTTTCCAGGAGTTCCTCACTTTGAGAAACTCCAAAACTCAGCTGAGATGGCTCTTTCTTGAGCACAGTATTTCTTTTCTATCTTAGCTAGAATGGAAATATGTTTCTGGGTTAGGTGGAACAAGTCACTTAGTGGCAGCACTGGGTCCTCAGTAGGTTCTACTATGGCCAAAATGGGCTCAGGAGGGTTGTCCAGCCACTATGGTTTTCTCATAGTGCATCATCCTAGAGAGATGATCTCAATCCTTCCACGGGCAACTGGGGTCTTATTTATGTTTTAAATTATTCTCAACTATGAGTTAGGCTGAGGAATAGTGTGTTTTCTTCAACCGTAGCTTTGTGATGAATTCTTTATTGTACAAAAGTCCTTTCCACCCAGAAGCAATACTATGAAGCCTTGGTAAGATCAGTCATTTTAACCTTCCAGAGTACTTCAAAAATCATAATTATGTATATAAGTGACAAAAGATAAAGTTGTGAATGAAGGAGTTGCCTAATGTCTAGATCATACTTCTAGAACTTCAGAAAAATCAACAAACCTCAGACCTTGGGTGAATATCTAAACATAGAATGTGGAATGTCAGAGTTGAAAAGCACTTAGAACATGGGGCACAAGCCATTATACTTCCACAGAATCTTAGAGCACATTATACAGAACATTAGAACTTAGACATAATTTTGGCCAAAAAACACCGATTATTAAAATCTTAAAGGGACCCTAAAGATTCTCGATCCAGAAATTCTTTAACTTTTGTGTCATGTATCCTTTGGGTAAAGGAAATAGACACCAAGTTTTAAAAAAATGAAGGAAATACTAATTTCAATTAAAAGTTAGTGGGGGTGGGGGAAATAGGTATTTTTTCCCATCCAAGTTCATGAACTCCTTGAAATCTCTCTGTGGAATCCTAAAGTTTCTGGAAACCCTAGATCTCTCTCAACATTCTTATTTGTTAGGTGAGGAATTTGGACCTCAAAGAGAGGCATGACTTTAAAATATATATATGTATATATTTAATGTGTAACAAATATATAAACATAAAACAATTTATGTATAATAAACAATCATGAATAATTCACAATTATATAATAAATTACATGTTAACTCATAAATATATTCAGTATCATATATTAATTATATTATGCATAATTAATATATGAATATTATAGCATATAAATACAATAGAATATATGTTATATTTTATAAAACATTATAGAATATAACATAAATATTATATAATATATCAATATATTAATAACAAATATATATTAATATCATGTAATAAGATTATAAACCCCTGGCTACCAAGGACCTAAATCTCATGTATTTACGTAATACAAATCATCTCATACATACATATTACAATGTATCATATATTTGGATTGCATAAAGTTAACTAAATATATATATATTATATATATACACATATATTTGTATATATATGTACATATATATGTTACAAGTAGGAAGATGCCTCATGATGTCACATGCTACATTTCCATGTATAATACAACCTTTTATGTCTTCCATTTTCTGGATGCCATTCTTTCTCAAAGATAATACAAGACCCTGGGTGACCAGGTGCTTTCTGGCCCCAATTATCATGCCAGGACTTTACAAGGACACGGCCTGCTCTAGCTCTCCCAAGTAATAAAAGGAATCACAATCCAGGTGTTCTGACTCTACTCAGCCCTTCTCACTGTACAGCTTTGCTATGCAAAGTCATGATAACTTTTTAATTAGTGTTTTTCTTTCATGGAGGGAATATGGTATTTTGAACTGTGCCGTGTCACATTCTAGCAGAATAGCAGTTAGCGAGTTTTTATGTCCAACCAGTGCATGCCATAGGCCCACGAGAAAAATGTATTCTTTGGGTTTAGAAGCAGCGAGAAGCCCGAGGTTGGACAATGACACGTTTCAAGCTTACTGTATGGGAGGCACGTCCCTTCCCTCTCTGCCTGCCAATTAAAAGAGGATTTTTCTCATGGGGACCAGTGAAGTTGTTGGATTTTCCTTTATCCACAATTCAGTTTATAGACTGAAAACCTTTTAGAGAAATACCCATTGTCCTTAGAATTCCAGTAAATAGAAATGATGGAGCCATTTTATCCCTTGGAAAGCAGTCCCATCTAAACACAGACAAAAGCAGGGGAGACAGAGGTATATACCTTTATCAAAAATCCATCATGCATGTAGAGTATACAATACGGACTCCAGTGTCAAATCTCTCAGCAGTAGACTTCATCAAAGAGACAGGACAGCTTCAGTCTTTCATTGAATGGGAGAGAGGGATTTCCTTCAAAGCTTCCCTTGAAATCCACTTTTAACAACCCCCCAAGCTGCGGATAATCCTCTAAGCCCAGGACCCTCCCCAAAGTGGCCATTTCAGACTGAGCCTTTTTAGGACCTCCATGAGATCAGGACCACAGCATAGGCTGGGCCTGTAGTCTCCAATTTTCCTAATGGAAAAAGACATAATGTGGGAGGTTGACAATGTTTGTAAACATGTGCAGAAAGGCACATGGCCCAATATGGCCTCAGTTCTTGTGAATGGTCTGGGCTGAGGGGCCTGATTGATAGTATCCAGCTAAAAACTCAACAAGGCTGTCACATGGTGATGGTAACATGGCCTGGTTGGATAACTGGAAGCTGAACTATGTTTGTGTGTTCCTCTTCTGTGGCCATCATAGCATTATTGATCTAGAATGCAAAAGACTTAATATATAATCTATATACATATAGAATATATATAATAATAAAATAATATGTATGTATATAATATAATCCAATTCATCCCATTTACAGTCAGGGAAACTGAGGCAAAGAGTGGTTAAGGAACTCCAAGTGCCAAAATTAAGTGCAGGTTTAGGATGTGAATGGCAGACCTCTGACCCCAAATTCATTGTGTATGTGTATGTTTTCCATTACAATATGCTACCAATATAGCAAACTTATTTATCAATACTTCCATCTTATATGTGCTAAATAAATATTTATCAAATGACATTAAAATAACAGTTCTAATTTCTATGGAGTTTTAAGATGCACAACATGCTTTCTTTACAGCATGCTACTTGACAAGGATATTGTGAACCTTAAAACTTATCAAGTAGTTAGCACAGGTATTATTAGTATTTTATGCATGGGGACACCAAAGTCCAGAGAATCTGATGTCAATTCAATTCAATACACATGTGTGACTCTCTGTTAGGCAATGTGGTTACAAAGACAAAAGTGAACTTTTCTACTTTCAAATAGTTTATACTTTGCGAGGGGCAAAGGAAGAAGAGATGGGACTACAATATCCTTACACACAGTTAAATAAAAATAAAATAATTTAAATAAAGAAGACAAATCATGGAGAAAAAATGGAAAGCTTCTTACAGGAATGTACCTCCTGAGCTTAAAGAAAAATCAATATTCTGAGAAGCAAGGGAGAATCTACCCTAGGGAAAGATGGCTTATGTGAAGGCATAGAGGCTAGAAATGGAACGCCGAAATAAAATAACATGCAGAGTTACTGTGCTACAAAGGATCTTCAGAACCAGGTTTCTAATCTCCCTGAAAAAGGCATCAGCATGGCCCCAAATCCAAAGTTGCATCAGATGCCTTGAAATAGAATAGGGCCAGGCAGCAAGGGAGAGCTGTATGATATGCTGGAAATAACCCCGACTTCAGCATCAGGTGACCTGATTATATGTATGAGTTCTATTATCCACTTTCAGAGTTGGAAGGTGAGAACTCATAAATTATCTAATTCAGAATTCCATCCAAATCATGAATCCTCTCTACAACTTCCTTGGCAACTACAGTCTGCTTAAACACTAACAGGGATGCCGAATTCATGGAATGATGTGCTCGGTTTTCCAAAGGGACTATTTCAAAAGAAACATGCAAGCTCACAAATTTCTTCTAGCTCAAGAAACCATAGTGTGGTGATTTTCAACGTGTTTAATACTGAAATATTTTAGCATTAATAGCATCAGAATTTTAGAGTTCATGGATTTCATTTTCATATATCTCAGTTCTTCCTAATATTGAGGGGGAAAATCCTTTTAACTTCCATCCATCATTTCTATGTGTTCTGCCACCTGGGTGTAAAAAGGCAGAAGCCCTTTTGCAAGATGGTCCATTGGATACTTGATGGCAGTGATTACTGTTGCCTGTTTTATATGAAGTAATACTAAATTCACCAGCAAGAACTTCTTCTTCTCCATTTATCTCTGTATACAATCTAAAAGGTAAAACATTGGACTTAGGAGTCAGGAAATCAAAGTTCTAGCCCCTACTCAGTCAAAACATCTTATGTCACATTGCACAAGCCATTCTGAGCCTCAATTCTTTATAACTATAAAATAAGGAGGTGGGTCATTATCTGAGTTCTTGCCCAATTTTAACATTCCATGTTCTAGGATATGAGGTTCCCTTTCAGATCTTGCACTCGATATTCCACATTCTAAGTTTTCTCTCAGCTCTGAAATTCTGTTTCATATTCTAAGGTCTTTTTCAGCTCTAATAGTCTACAATTCCACTAATGCCATGGTATTTCATCTCTAAATTCCTTAGAAATCTATTCATTAGTATTATTTCCTGGACTAAGAGAAGTGTGAAAGCTGTTGTTCTTTTCTTAATAATCCCTCTATGGGAAGTTGCACAAATTAGTCTATTTCTTGAGTCTTCTGCATATTTTTTTTTTTTTTTTTTGGTTTGTTTGTTTTTATGGGAAGATCTAAAAGCTTTGGCTCCCTTCATAAGTTCTTTAGAAGGCTTACTTTTCCTTCTTTCTTTCTTTCTTCTTCTTCTTCTTTTTTTAAATTAGGGAGTAGCAAATTAAACAAATTGGCAAGATAAAAGCTCCAGTATGAATATGCATGATTCATTCTGTAATCAAACACTACCTAATCCTTTCCAGAAGAAAGGATCAGAAAACCATTTTCCTCCACATATTTAAATTCAAATTAGCCCTTAGTGAATGTTTAGACAAATCTTACGAGAAAGTCGATTTTATTTTTGTTTAGTGCCTTTTCTTAATAATGCATTAAGAGTTCCTGAAGTATCTGAATTTGTCAGCCTGAGCCCCTGGATAGATTTATGATGGGAATTTTATTTTTGTAGAAACATAAAGACCCAGATGATCAAATTAGGGTCACTATATGTATATTCAGTATAAGAACTTGTTAACAAACAACTAACCAAGCATGGAATAGATTTTCTTAGTAGGTATTGACTTGATCCTCATGAGATTCAGACTTAACTGGAAGTTTTTCAAGGAAGTGTATTTAAGCAGCAAGTAAATTGTGGATTAGATAATCTGGGGACCTGTTCTAATTGAGAGGCAGGGGAGTGTGATAGAAAGAGAAACTGTAGCTGCAAGTAGGAAATGTGGTTCAAATCCCAGTTGTTGCCAAACTATTCCATACTATAGTTTTATGAAGGGACAATTTTTATAGAAAAAGATTTTTGGTGTAAATTCATTCAGAAAAAAAAAGTATCACCATTAAAAAAAATATTATTTTCAGAGGTAGGGAGGAAAGGTTTATTTAATTTTGGGGGAAGAAAGAAGGCTCATTTATTCTGTTAGCTAGATGTGTAATCATTGAAGAATTACCAAATGTTTCTAACCCTTAGGTAACAACTCCTCTGTAAGGTGAGAATAATATACCTGCTGCTTACCTTCTAAATAGGGTAGTTCTGAGTAAAGTGCCTGGTATGCCTTAATGTGCTAGGTGACACAGTCATGTGGAGAGAGGGCTACACTTAGAATTCAGGAGACCTGGATTCAAATTCTGCCTTAGATACTTACTAGTTGCATATTCCTGGACAAACGATGTAATATCTTTCAGCTTCAGTTTCTTCAGGTATAAATAAGGACTACAGTATTATCGATTTCCCAGGTTTGTTGTAAGGATCAAATAAGATCATGTGTCAGGTACTTTGCAAACCTTAAAGTCCTATTTAATTGTTAGGTACTAAAGACCTGGGAATTGTGATATTGTCATCCAATATCCTTCTAGTTCCACAGTTAATCCATCTTTCCTTTTTTAAAGTTTAACATATTTTCATTCATCAGTATTTAAAAATAAGAGAAAAATATTTTCAATAATATGCATGTGCTCCAAGATGTTAGAATCACGGAGAGGTTCCCAAGGTGACCAAATTGGATGCTGTTTTCAAGGCATGAATTTGGCGTCTGCCTGAACATTTCTCATCATTCCTGCAGAAAGCCTGTTTTGCTGTCTGAAAAGCAATCACAGAATGGCAAAGCTGAAGGGAATCTTAGAAGCTTTCCAGTGCAACATCTTTCTTTTGCAGGTAGGGAAATAGAGGCCTAGAAGTATATCTACAACATGTAGCATAAATGTTCAGGACCTGCTTTACCATCACCAAGTTGCCTTCTACCATCTAAAGATATTTTTATTGCCAACCAATTCCTGGAAATCAGATTGTACTTGGGTGATGGAAAACAAGTTTGGGTTTGTTCAAAGGGAAAAAACAGAAATGTTTTTGTGCATGTAACTACTTAACTCACAAATCAACAGAGGCTGCTTTGGGGTAGCTGGCTTCTGCAAAATAGGAGCCAAACTATTCTACCATGGGATTCATTCAGTGTCCCGCAGACCACAAGATAAATAGAGAGGTTTCCTTTCTCTGAGAGACTATCAAACAAAATGACAGATTCAAAATGCAGCCTCTTTCTTCTTCAAAAACCAAATACTCCCTCTCCCCGCCCCACCCTCAAAGGAAAAAAAAAAACACTCACTTTTTTTTTTTTCTGAAATAGCTCACAAAAATCTGGTGCTGAATTTCCCCAATTAGGGGGGAAAAAAAGCTTGACAGGACTTGGCAATGGTAAAAACAGAAAAAAGATTTTCAGGAAAACAAATCGTGATTTTAGCTTAAGAACTATTAATACACATATATATTAAATATGTAATATAGTAATAATATCACTAATTTAGAATATAGTAATATTAATAGTTATATTTATATAATTATTTATAGTTAAATATTAACAAATGTATACCTAAGCCTTTCTAGATATTATTAATTTAATTGTATGTTGCATGTGTATATAAATATCCCTTTAATTAAAATATATAAATACATAAATATGTATATGTAAACCAGTTATTATTTAGAATATTAACTTGTTATATATTTGACAAATGTATATGTACACACACTTGATGAATGTACACACAAATATATACATATACACATATATTTATGCAGACAGGTAGGTAAGTATATAGAGAAATAGAGCAGCTAAGTGACACAATTGATAGAGTACTGGGCTTGGAATCAGAATGATTCCTCTTTATGAGTTCAAATCCAGTTTCAGACAGTTACTAGTAAAGTGATCCTGAGCAAGTCACTTAACCTGATTTGCCTTAGTTCCTCAATCTGTAAAATGAGCTAGAAAAGGAAATGGCAAGCCACTGCAGCATTTATTCCCAGAAAACCTCCAAAGCAGTCGTAAAGTTGGACATGACTGAGAAACAACTGAATGACAAAATATAAGGGTACACACAGAAATATATACATATAAATATATGTGACTATATAAATAAATGTGTGTATATGTGTGCATGTGTGTATTGAGTGGCTTATATTGATTTAATAACTGATAATCCCTTCTCTAAGACTAGGCAGGGGAAAGCATCTTTGTGTTCTAACACACATCCCTATCCCCTCCTGAACAACTACTGTAATCCTTTGGGTCCACTTTTTTTTGTAGGCTAAAAATTGGTTTTAAAAGCCAGATAAAGTGCATTTTGTTGTTGCAAAAATGCAATCTATCTTTTCATTCTGCTGCTCCTGAGATGACAAATTGATTTCTTTTTATACACTGCTACCTCTCCATCCCAGTCTGCTTGGCTCTATGAATATAACTGCTGCTGGGAATCAGAACCCTATGAATATAGAGCAAGTGGTAACAGGTTTAGTCCACCCCATGCCCACACTCGGCTCTGAAACTTATAAAGTCACAGAATACAAGGACTACTAAGGACTTTTGAACAACCACAAACACAAATGTCCAAGATGTCAGGACTAGGACAGATCTCAGATTGTAGAACAGAGAATGTTAGGTCTAGAAGGGACTTTAGAAAAAAAACCAAAGCCCAGAATGTCATAACTGAGAGGAATCATTGCTTAGAACATAAAGATTAACACTGGAAGGTATCTGTACAGACTGCAAAAAAACTCTAGAACACAGAACGTTACTATTGCAAAGGACCTTACAGTACTGAACATAGAATTTTAGCTCTGGAAGGAATCTCAGAGTCCATCTAGTCCAATCTAATCATTATATAGGATGTCACCAAGGTTCTTTTCTCTGATCTCTTCTTCCAATGTAGTTATGGTATGGTATGGTGTGGTATGGAAGGGGAAGCAAATAATAAAATTCTTCTATTACTGACAACCAAACAACCAATCGATAGCTAAAACAAAGGAATAGATGGTTTTTTAAAAAAAGTCTATTTGTCTTTTCTAAGTGATATATAGAATATGAGCTCCTTGAGGAAAGAATACTGCATTTAAGAGATTTGCCTAAGAGCAACAGTGTGAGGTGAAAAGAGTACTAAATTCGGAATCAGAGGACTTGACTTTGAATTCCACCATGCTGCTTAGCTTTGTGACTCTGGATAGCTCAACAAAGACACAATGCAGCTAAGGAAAACAAAGCCTGAAGTGCCCAAATTTTAAAGGACACCACTTGCCTCCTCACCCCACTCCATCACAATTTAGCTCAGCACCAGAGAAAAACACACAAGGCAACCAGAAAACCAAGAGCATTCTCTTTCTGCTTGCCTAACAACCTGTCTGATGTTAAGTGGGATTTCCTTTTTGGTGTGTCCTTAACTTTTGTTCTGAATACCCTCCAAACAATTTTCTTCTCCCCAGGAGCAGCACATTTCAAACAAACAAATAAAAAACAAAGAGAGATGGGGAAAAAAAAAACCTCCACTAAACCTTCCCACAGCAAAGTTTTTTTGTAGTAAAGCTGAAATTCCAATCTATGGTGCTGGTAAATCCACTAAAGTTTGTATTGCAAAGTTCAGAATCCCATTCACCTTTTCAGCTAGCTGTTTGCAAGGCCGGAGGAAGAAAGTCATTTAAAGCCATTATCAATTCACAATTCACACACAGACACACAGACACACACACACACACACACCCCTTTTTAAAGTCTGGTTTCTGTAGCAAAATAAACACACAAATAAGCAACAATAATAAAAATCTAGGGTAAAGATTTTGTGGTTGTTGTTTTGGGTAGGTGGGTGGGGGTGATTGAAACAATTGGGTTTAAGTAATTTGCCCAAGATTACACAGCTAGGAAGGATCTGTTAAGGGACAGAAATTAGATTTGAACTCAGGTCTTCCTGACTCCAAACCTGGGGGCAGATATATAGAATGGTTGTAATATTTTAAGATAAGAGAAGGCAGTTACCAAAGCAACAGGGATCATCCATAGAGTTTTGGCGTGTTGGGTGGAAAAGGTAAGTAGATTGAGGATTTGGAACCTAAGCCAAAAGATCCTTGCCAGCACTTACTTCTAGGTAGATCTCTCCTGTATTTTCCATACATAGCACCTGTCCTATTTATTCATGTAGTTCTTGCCCAATGTTTTTAAAAACCAGGTCCTCAACTGAGACTAATGGTTCAAATAAAAATTTACTACTGAGGGGATGGAATCATATCAGTCTTGATATTTTTTGTACAAATAACAATTGAATTAAAAAGATGCTGCAATTAAATTAAAATAAGGTTCACAGAGTTTCTTTTAGCAAAGAAAGAAGTTGGTCTGAGTATTTTTTTTTTTTTGGTATACCAACATAATTCCATGTACCATTTGGTCATTTTCTATCATAATGCTCATGATAAGATTTTGCAAAGAGACCCCCATAAAAACATGCATTTAAAAGATTTGCCTAAGAGAAGTATTTTTAGGTGAAAAGGGTGCTAGATTTGGAATCAAAAGACTTCACTTTGCTTAGCTTTAGAAGCTCAATAAAAAAACAATGCAGATAAAGAAAACAAAGCTTTCTAACACATAAAAATTAGCTATAGAAGTTAGAAAATTTTTATAAATTACTTGCTAAGATCCTCCAAATGAAGTCAACATATACTTTAATATTTAGTGAATTCACTGAAGAGGTAGGAAACAGGCTAAATTTTTTTTAAAAAAAGATATAATGAATATGGAAATGAGGAATAAAGAATGAAAGAAGTCAAGGTATTATAGACTACACATAATCTGAATATTTAAATTCCAAAAATATGAAATAGTATACATTTTAACAGATAGGAAGCAACTTCTTACTAAAGGGGGAGTCATTCCTTAGTTACTTAGGCAAGCTAAATTCATTCAAAGTTAGAAGAAAGAATAAAAATTAGGGGGAAAAGGCATATTGTGTACTTAAAATATTCCATCTTAACCTGGATAAATTATTGACAAAAATTGGATTTGGAAAAAAGAAAAGACAGGATAGAATATATTAATTTTACATAGAAATTTAACTAACATAAATCAGTTAACCTCATCGAGGAGATTTCTTGTTGTTGACTCATTTTTCAGTTGAATATTACTCTCGATGACCCCATTTGGAGTTTTCTTGACAAAGATACTGGAATGGTTTGCTTTTTCCTGTTCTAGCCCATTTCACAGAGGAGGAAACTGAGGCAAATGGAGTTAAGTGATTAACCCAGGGTCATACAATTAGTAAGTATCTGAGACTGGATTTGAATTTAGGAACATGAGTCATCCTTAATTCCAGACTCAGCACTCTATGTACCTAACCACCTAGCTGTCCATGGAGATTAAAGAAGCTTAAAATGATTTGTAGTCAATGGACAGTTTATTTACCAAGCAGAAACATATGGAAACCATGCACAATATCAGTTTATGATACAAACAGATTGCTGATATCTTATAGAAGAAGATGAAAAAAGATTATAAGTAGCATAATTTCATAAAAGTAAGAAAAGCAGTAGAGGGTAAAAGGTTTAAAGAAAGTATGGTGAGAAATGCAACTAAACAAAGTCATCACAAAGACATTTACAGACAAAAATATTTTTATAACAACTATTTTTTATCATTAAGAAAAATAGAACTACTACATTTGGACTCCACTCTCACAGTTCCAGATGTCATTTTAAAAAACATAGAAATGAGGGCCTAAAGAGAACAAAATGGGGAAAACAGCTGGATTAGACCAAGCATAGAAAAATGAGTTCTGCTGTGCTCAAGGAGACACATTTATGATGAAATTGAGGGATTGATTCACGAGGTACCTGAAGAAAGGGAAGATACCAAATACATGGAAAAAAATCTTGGCCCTTATAAGTGGTAAAAAATGGTGAACGAGTGAATGTCAACTTTTACTGACCTGAGTACCTCCTCCAGCTATCTAAAATTTTTATGAAAATCAGACAGCATTCCACAGTAAATTTTATCCTTACCCTCACACAGTTGGCTGAAAGATAGAGACAACATAAGTTCCCACTGTTATTTTTGTTAGTTGATTATTTTTTCAAATAACATTTAATTCAGTTGAACTAATGTGTCACTTTTAGGGTTTTCTTTCTTCTATCCACAAATTAAAATTATTCAAGATTCTTTGAAAAATATAACAGTGATAACTTTGGTTCAATCGTTTTTTGATCATAAATATTGGGCAAAGCATAAATCAAGGAGACATAGATTATCCAAACAGGTTTGCTACTGTTATGGTAGTAAAGAACTGTCAGTGTAAGATGAGGAGGAATTGCCTGTGCATGGTGAGCACCTCCAGATGTTTCCATTTGTGCATTATATTGTGTTCCTTGATTTAAGTCCAGGAATAATGCAGAGATTCTCGGAAAATATATGTAACTACTCAAAAGCATTTGGTCTAATCATCTGCAGAGGAAAAAGGAAAACAAAACAAGTGGGTAAAATCTGTCTATTGTTGATATTATGAAATGGAGTTAGACCGAGTAGGGTTAATCTATAGGACACATTTATCAGAATATGTGCCTTGGATAGACAATAAAAATCAACAAGTTGGGTTTAGAATTAAAAAGGAGAATTGGCTGAGATGCCTTTAAGATATTTAAATACCCTCTAATGAGCTCCAACTTTGGGACCGTTTCACCTAGAAAATCCCTTTGGCACACCAGCCCACTTTCCCCATGAGTTCCTTTTGGAGATACACTCAGGTGAGGTAGAATTCATTTTCCTCACAGGTGTGCTGCCAACATCCTGGACTTTACCAGCATGTCTCCCTCTGTCATTTTTCACCTCTCTTATGTATATTGTCTTGTCCCATTAGAATGTAAGCTTTTTGAGTGCAGCTACCTTTCTTTTTTGCTTGTATCTGTATCTTCAGTGCTTAATACAGTGCCTTAGATATAAGTACTGAATAAGTGGTCGCCTACTTGCTTCAAACTTCTCTCCCCCTCCCCAAAGAACCCATCTTTATAATACTAACATTCTACTGTCTTATTATATAACTGTAAGTCATGGGAAGCTTAGAATATGTGAAGAAATAAAAATGAAGGTCTGTCAGAAGGCAATGGAGAAGTGCACATTGGGTATAAGTAGACTGCAACATAATAAATCATAAACTCAATTGGAGGCCTTCCAGGAGAAGCTGGATAACTATTTGCTGGCTAGTTTATTGTAGGGATTTTACTTTGGACATGTATTGCATTAAAACACTGCTAAGATTCCTTCTCACTTGAAAATTCTATGATTCAGTGATTAGTCCAAGGTCAAACAATCAATAAGAGATAGAGCTGGGATTTCAATTCAACAAACACAATAAAAAATATGAAAAGCATTGTGCTAGGTGTTTGGTGACAAATATTAAAAAATGTCATAAGCAAAATTGAATAGCAAATGGAACATATTTTCCATTGGACCTTGAAACTTAGAAAGGAGTGGAGAAAAAGGAGATTAGCGTGTATTAAGGCACAGAGACAGCAAGAAACTTTTTTTTCAAAATCTATGGAAAGTTAGTGAACAAGGATGAAATAAAAATTATGGAATATGTCCATTCATTCATACTTATATGAAACATTTATTAAGTCGTTACTATTTGCAAGACATTATCCTAGGCAACAGAGACACAAGCATGACAAATGACAAAGAAACCATTAAAGAACTTAAAATCTAATGAGGGATATGGTGAGTATACAGATTAGTATGCTACAAGATGGACTGTAATAAAGGCAAAGGAGAAATATGAACAGTGTGAATCAGGAGAACTACATTGGGAAAGGTGACACCTAAGCTAATCCTTGAAAGAAGAGAATTTTGATCAGCCACAATAAGGAAAGAACATGTTCTAGGCAAAGGGGATATACTGCACAATTGCACGCAAGGGTTTAGAGGGCAGTATATTGATTAGAATACAGAATACATGAAAAAAGAAATGGAAATGGGTTACAAAAACAGGTTACAACACTACTGGGAAGAGCATCAAATATCAGAGTGAGGGGTTATTTTATTTTATTTTTTATCTCAGAGACAAGAGATAGGCACTAAAAGTTTCTGAGTAATATTTCAGCAGTCATGAAGCTGGCCAAAGTAATTTAAATTGGGAATTCTTGAGGTACACAATTCTTCAGTCTCTTTCTAATGTCTAGAAATAATTTAGTTAAGAATTCCTGTCTTTAAATAGCAACACAGAGGGAAGAATACATAGCTCTTTACATGGCAATCACATCCACTGCTACTGTTCTGATCTTCAAAAGCAACAACAAAAATGAAACATTCACTGTTTGTTGGTCTTCTAGCTGTCTTTAATTAAATCCCAATCCTGTAGCATATGGTAACCTCCTCTCTCCCTTTTCCTTCCTCTCCCTCCTCCCTGGTCTCTCTCTTAATCACCTTCCTTCTCCACTCTCTTTTTCCTCTCCCCTCTCCCCTTTCTCCTTTTCTTTCCTTTCCCTTTCTTTCCACTTATTTTCTCTCTCACTTTCCCCAAGTCATAATGGGTAGTGAGCACAGATAGTATAGTGGGTATTATTGCTCATAGCATTCAATTAATGGATAATTGTAGAAAGCATGTGTTTTAAAGCCAGCAGAACTTGCTGCCAAATGTGTGGTACATCCACAGAGGCTTTCCAAAATATTATATAGCATGGACCTAGAGCCATAATTGCATATCATAACTATATTCAAGTATTTGGGGTACATTACTCCATATGACAATATCAAGGGCACAAATAAAGAAAGTTACTTGGAAACTGATTTTATGTAATAACATTATCACTTTTCTAGATGTCCAGAAATTTGCAGTATAATCCTTTACATGAAACTGTGGTGTACAGACATCTCTCTCTCTCTCTCTCTCTCTCTCTCTCTCTCTCTTTTCTCTCTCTCTTTCTCTCTCTCTTTCTCTCTCTCTCTTACTCTCTCTTTCTTTTTCTCTCTCTCATTCTCTCTCTCTTTCTCTCTCTTATAATTTTGGCCAGATAAAGGAAGATATAGCATCTTTATAACATTAGCAGTTGATTAAAAATCTGGGAAAGAAAAGTAGCACATTGGATGACCAAAAGAGAATACAGAGATTTTATTAGGTGACCTTAGATATGATGAAATTTGTAAGATCACAGGAGAACTCTTATGTTGGGTATAAAAAATTCAAGTTAAAATATAAGATGAAAACTTAATTTGATATCAACTCATCTGAAAAAGGGGGACCTTCATGGACTGTGAACTGAATATGACTTAAAAGTATGATACAGAAGTCAAAAAGTTTAATGCAATGTTGGGCTTCGTTAATCAAGGTTTCGTGTCTGGGAATAGATGAGTAATGGGATCTGCACTCTGTCTTGATGAATCAACATATGGTTTATTTTATTCAGTTCTGCCCTCAAGGAGGATGTAAGAAAGGACAGAAAGCTAAGACTTACATTGGCACACAAGCCAATTGCAGAACGATGAAACACTTGATAGTATTTAGTACTAAATTAATGAGGTATAGCACTTCACAACTTATACAGAGTTTTCCTGACAACAACCCTATAAGATAATTAGTACAGTCTAAATATTAATATCTTAATTTTATAGATGCAACTAAAGCTCAGAGAGATTTTAGTTAATAAATCAAAAATATATATATATTTGTTATGTGTCTACTATATGCAAGGCATTGAAGCAAAGGAGAAATAGCCTTGTGATTTGCTCATAGTTGTAATAATTTTCATAACCAAGAATAGTTTTCTCCTCCATTTCCAGTGCCCTCTTTACTTTTTCATGCTGTCTCTGGTTTGTAGTGTCCAACCTAAGATCCTGACCAGTATGGTTCAAACTAGATTAAAATATGATTTGAAAATGTTCAATAAGTTAAAATACAACACAGATAATCCTTCTTTGTGGTTTTCTATGTCAATATGCAACCCAAAGGGGTCTGTCTTTATTAGAGTTTGAATTTTTTTGGTATACAATATTGGGGTCATAGTATTTCAAAGTGAGAAAACTGTTGGTTATAACGGTCTGTCTAGTCTTCCCAGAAGAGACAACACAAATTGGGCATTGAGTAATTAAGTAGCATTTCAGTAAGTGCGTGTTGTGTGTAAAGTGGAATGGGAATAGATTATACTTATGGGAAAAAAGAATGAGAAAATGTAAATTTGGGGGAGAGAAAAGAAGATACCAGGATGTAGGGGAGAGCTTCTGAAGAAGATATGGTTACATTGCAACCAGACGGCAAAGACCGCTGGATGCCAGACTGAAGGATTTGAAGACAACAGGTAGACACTGTATGTGGTAGCTGAGCAGGGGAAAGATCTGATGAAGGGGATTTATGAAATTTGAGGACAGTCAGCCTGATGACTACTTTTTGTAAAAATCTAGGTAACTTCTTTCTTCCCCACACATGCCTCAGTTATCCTTTTAAGATTTAGGTTTCTTTAACTTTGTCCATTTAATTATACCTTAGCAAGGCTATCCGTTGTTTATTCACTTTTAATTTCTCCTAATTAATCATTCTCTCCAGTCTCTTCATCATCTTGCTCTTCTTCCCTAAACTCTGTAATTTATCAAACTCCGATGCCCAGAACTCTAAGCTCTAGTCTGTGCCCTGCTATTGTCCTTCCATCTTCAAAGACTACATTGTCCTAGACTGGCTTGTCTCAGAAATGAGTCTGAATCTCTCAGGTAGCTGCTACTGGTGCAGTTTGACCCAGATGAGTGACTGAGCACCATGGTGCTATCTCTCCCCTACAAATATCCCCACTGTAAACATTGCTGAAAAACAGATGTCATGTATAAGAATGACAATGGACAGGAGAGCCACTAGCTAAATCAGATAATATCAAAATAATTCAATAAATAAGAAAAAACCTTTTTTATATACTGCAAATGTGATTCTGTCAGCAGCTTGATGTGTGACCTTGCATAATTAATTGCATTTTTCTGGGCCTTCAAGAGACATGGAATGGGCAATCTCTAAAGTTCAGTCCAGATTCATATCACAAAATGGAAAACCAGAAAGACCACAAACAGGCTCGTAAACACTTAATCTCATTGTATTTTAGGCAACTCTTTAAGATTTTGAGTTGTAAAGAAGGCGATTATTTTTATGGAGATAGCTAGGGGAATTGGTGAATAGAAAGCAAGCCTACAGTTAGGAAAATTTGAGTTAAAATTGAGGCTCTAACACTGGTTGGGTGATTCTGGGCAAGTCACAACTTTGGTTTGGCTTAATTTGTTCAATTATAAAATTGGGAAAGTGATAGCATCAACCCACAAGGATGGTTATGAGGATCAAATAAATAATACTTCTAAAATGGTTCTTCAAAGGATATGAAGAAACAATTTTCAGATGATCAAATTAAAGCCAACCATAGTTATATATATATATATACACACACATACATACATATATATATATATATATATATATATATATGTAAAGATGTTCTAAATCACTATTAATTAGAGAAATGAAAATTGTAATGAAAATTAGAGAAATGAAAATCTGGCACCTCTCAGATTGGCTAGGATGACAGGAAAAGATAAAAGACAAGGATGAACGTTTGAAGGGATGTGGGAAAACTGGAATACTAATGCATTGTGGGTAGAGTTGTGAAATGATCCAACCATCCTGGAGAACAACTTGGAATTTTGCCCAAAGGGCTATCAATCTGTGCATCCTTTGTTCTGGCAGTATTAGTACTAGATCTGTGTCCCAAGGAAATCATAAAGGAGGGAAAAGGATCCACATGTGCAAAAATATTTGTAACAGCTCTTTTTTTGTGGTGGCAAAGAATTGGAAAGAATGGCTGAATAAATTATAGTATATAAAAGTGATGAACAAAGCTGATTTTAGAAAGTCCTGGAAAGGTTTACATGAACTCAGGATGAATGAAACAAGGAGAACAAGGAATACATTTTACATAGTAACAGCAAGATTGTGCATTGATCAGCTATGACAGACTTAGTTCTTCTCACCAGCTGAGTGATCCAAGGCAATCCCAAAAATCTTTGAATAAAAAATGCCATCTGCATCCTGAGAGAGAATTATGGAGAATGAATGTAAATCAAAAATGCTATGTTTACTTTATTTCTCCTTTTTCTTCTGTATTATTTTCCTCTTGTGATTTTTCCATTTTGTTCTGTTTTTTTTTCTACCAGCATGATTCATAAAGAAATACCTATTTAAAAATTAATGTACATGTATAACCAGAAAAAAGAAAACAATAAAAAAGTTTAAAAAATAAAATGTTTTTGGGCAACTAAGTGGCACTGGATCTAGAATCAGCAAGACTCATCTTCATGAATCAAAATCTGGCCTCAGATATTTAGTAACTTTGTGACTCTAGTTAAATCACTTAAACCTGTTTGTCTCAGTTTCCTCATGTGTAAAAAGAAGCTGGAGAAGGAAATGGCAAACTACTCCAGAATTTTTGCCAAGAAAACCCCAAAATGGGGAGGAATGAAGATGAATGTTAAAAAAAAAACTGTATTTGCACATATTTGGAAAAATAAAATATCATTAAAAACAAAGTGAGAGGGCCAGGTAGGTGGAGCAGTTAATACAGCACCAGCCCTGAATTCAGGAGAACTTGAGTTGGACACAATTAAAAAATGACCCAGCAAAAAATGCTTACTACAATGTCTAGTGTGGTGCTTAATAAATGTTGTTTTCCTTTCTTTTTCCTTCCAGAAGTTCAATATGAAAGTTTTATTACATCAGTGAGATTCCATTCAGTTCTCCCTCCCCTATAATCTAATATTTTCCAGGAAGGCTTTTTATTCTACCATTTTTTTTGGTGGGATCTATATTTGCTTATCTTTATTAAAGTTTCATATACTGCTTTCTTAAGTTTGTGAAGAAGATGAATACAAAGGCATAGAGAAAGTCTGGAGAAACTTTGAGAATTTGGAACTGAAAATTAAAATTAAATAAAATAAATTTAAAGTATCTAGGTGCTATAGAGCTGCCTTGAGTTAATACTCAATCAGTGGCTTAGTGATTATAGGTAACATAGTACAAATGGAAGGAGATCTGGACCTTGTGTTATATTCTGACCAGATGACTTCTTAAATGAGTGACCAACTAAGGCACTAGGCTGTTAGCTGACTTAACAGATAGTGTATAATTTTGCATTCATAAAGACCTGAGTTCAAGAACTACCTCACACACAAATTAGCTCTGTGACCCTTAACTTTTCTCAGCCTGAGTTTTTGTTTTTTGCTGAGGCAATTGGGGTTCAGCGACTTGCCTAGGGTCACACAGCTAGGAAGTGCTAAGTATCTGAGACCAGATTTGGACTCAGGTCCTCCTGAGTGTTTAAGAGCCAACTCAAACCATACAGGTATATTGAGTTGGTAACCTGATCTCCAAAGATTTAGACTGGGGATAAAAGAAAAGGTGCTTGAGACATCAATGTTTTGTCCTTGGTCTAACAGTTAATATGTGTCAGTGGCAGGTCTGCCATTCACATCTTCCAGACATTAAGGTTGACTCTCATTCTGGCTCTACAGTCTCCTGCAGCTTTAACATTCCACAATCATTTTTCCCCCTAAGGTATCTTTCAACTTTAAGATTCCATGAGTCTCTGAATCCATATTTCTCCAGACCCCTCATCCCTTCAGTTTAGAAGTTTGTTTCATCACTATTGCTTAGCAGAGAAAATCCCTGGAATGTGTCAGCAAAGAATTGTGAAGTGTTTTCAGTTTTCTCAGAGCTCCCCTGATGGGACAAAGAACAAGAGTGACAACATTTTACACTTGACATTTCAACACCGTATTCCACGTCTTTTCATTGGAGGCTATTACAGGCAAGACCTTCACCTTCACTGCTGTACCATTCTCCAGTGAAAAGACCTTTCATCCAAAGAGAACGTGTCTGACACAAGATTGCAGCATCAGAGACAATTTTTTTTCTATTAACTTGGATCTGTTGGAGTTTTGCTTTGCTTTGCTTTGTTTTTCCCTATGAACTAACTTGAATTTGAAGGAATTATTTTTCCCTAAAGATTATCTGATGTGGTAAAGATATTAATCAGAGAGGGCAGCTCTAATTTGCACTGAGTCTTTGAATGAAAATTACGATAACGATACCCAGAGTTCATATGGTACTTTTACAATAATGGTCTTGTTTGGACCCCACAGCTTCATGGGGTAAGTAGTTGGAAAGGTGATGGATGCAATTCACTGGATAGATTAATGGACTTGAATTCCAGAAGAGCTGGGTTCAAATTCTATCTTTGAATAAGTCTTTTCATCTCTAAGCTTCAAATTGCTTATTTGTAAAATGAAGATATCTCATATCAGCTTGATATTCAACCTCATATTAAATCAACCTAACAGGACTACAGTGAGACCTCAATGTGATAAAATGCATGTAAAGTCCTCAAAAAAAAAGGCCATATAAGTAACAGGTATTATGATTCTTATTTCAGAGGTAAATAAACCAAGGTTCTAAAAGGTAAAGAATTTCAAGGGAATTAATGGAAAAATGCAAATGAAAATATAATAACAAATGTTGGAGGGGATGTGGGAAAACTAGGACATTAATATATTGTTGCTGGAACTGTGAATGAATCCAAGCATTCTGGAGAGCAATTTGGAACTATGCTGAAGGGGCTATCAAACTATGCGTATACTTTGATCCCACAGTGTTCCTACTGGGCTTGTAATCCCAAAGAGCTCTTGAAGGAGGGAAAGGGACCCACATGTGCAAAAATGTTTGTGGCAGCTTTTTTTGTAGTGGCAAAGAAACTGGAAACTGAATGAGTGCCCATCAGTTGGGGAATGGTTGAATAAGTTATGGTATATGAATGTTATGGAATATTATTGTTCTATAAGAAATGATCAGCAGACTGATTGCAGAGAGGTCTGGAGAGACATGGACTGATGCTGCATGAAATGAGTAGAACCAAGAGATCATTATACCGGGTAAGAACAAAATTATATGATGGTCAATTTTGAGGATGTGGTTCTCTTCAACAATGAGGTGATTCAGACCAGTTCCAATGGAATTGTGGTGAAGAAAGCCATCTGCACCCAGAGAGGGCCATGGGAACTGAATGTGGATCAAAACATAGTATTTTCACCTTTGTTGTTTATTTGCATTTTGTTTTTTTTCTCATTTTTCCCTTTTTGATCTGATTTTTCTAATGCAGCATGATATTTGTGGAAATATGTATAGAAGAATAGTACATGTTTAACTATATTGGATCACTTGCAGTCTGGGGCGGGGAGGAAAGGAAGGAAGATTTTTGAACACAAAGTTTTGTAAGGGTGAATGCTGAAAATTATCCATGTATATATAGAGAAAATAAAAAGCCTTAATTTAAAACAAATTTTAAAAAAGAAATTAAGGTTTTGTGATGTTTGTAAATTGCACAAGGAAATAGATTTGATAGAAGAGCCAGGGTTAAAAGGAAAGTATCACAGAAGCAGAGGCCATTTCATTCTACTTCTACTTGAATAGGAATGCTCTTAGGGGAAAAACTAAAAAATTTTCCATTCACAACCCCTTTTTGCCCAAGAGATTTTATGTGACTCCAAGTATATAAGTCTATAAAATAGATATGCAAATCAAATGTTTACTGATAATAAGTCTTAATTTCATGATCCTCACATTTAATTTCACAACCCACAATTTAAGAAGCTACAGCATTCAAAACCATCCACACTTTTGGAGAAGCCATCCAGTGATAGCAGTCTTGCTAATTCTTAAGGCATTCCTTTGTATTTTGGATAACTCTAAAAAATAGGAAGTTATGCTTCAAATAAAACAAATCGGGTTGTACCTCACATAAAACATAATGCCTTATAGCCAATTGAATTCCTCTGATCTTTGAAGCTGAGAAAATCAAAAGAAAACAAGATGAAATTTTCTTCCATTTGAAAGTCCAAAAATACTTTGATTTACTCTCCAGTCTTCTCTAAGTTAAATGCCTGGAAGTGTGGTAAATAATTTCCAATCATCTCACCATCCTTGCTAATCTCTCTTAGGCAGTCTAACTTATCAAAGATCTTCCTGTTACTTATATGCGCTTTATGTTTTGTAGAGGACTTTACATGCATTTTATCCCATTGAGGTCTCACTGTAGTCCTGTTAGGTTGATTTAATATGAGGTTGAATATAAAGCTGATATGAGATATCATCATTTTACAAATAAGCAATTTTGTCCAGAAAGGAACTGATTAATCTAAATGTAGTCTGACCAACAGAACCAAAAACAAGACTATCACTTCTCTCACAGGTTATCATATTAATTATACCATTGACTCAAAAATACTCTGGTATTTTCCATATGGATTATAAGCCATCCAGTACATGTTAAGTAGGTTTCTTGAACCCAAGAAGAGGGTTTCACATGCTATCTTGATCAATATCATCTCAATAGATCTCAGAATTTCTGATCTTTAGGTAGGGCTCCCTCTCCTAGGCTAGACTGTAACTCCAAGCATACATATTCTCTGTAAATATTAAAAAAAAAAGACTAAAGGTAGGCATTATTTCACAAATGAGGACACTAAAAGAGAAGCATGAAATAACTTGATTATTTAATGTCACACAACTAGTAAAGGGAAATTAGATAGTCATGCCCTTTCTGAATCCCAATGACCCTTTCATTCAAACACAGTGCTGGGCACAAGGTGGTAAAAGTGAGAAGGAGCTAAGATCTATATCAGGCAGTGTCACTGGTAGAATTCAGAGCAGCCCAACACTAAAGTGAGCTTTCTGCCCAGTATTTTATATTATGGACTGTTCCTTTCATTTCATTTCCAAAAACATTAAGTATCTTCTAAGTGAAAAGCACTTCCTACAAGTAGTATAAGCACCCTGGGATGTTGATCTGTGTGAAAGGGTAGAGAAGGATGAAAAAAAGTTCAACCTAGGATCATGAAAAAAGCCCTGGTCAAGGACAAACATTGTACTTGGTTCTACCTGTAAGATGCTCTAGGATCAAATGCAAGAGCCTTTACTACTTTGGGGCTCAGTTTAAAGTGTTATGCAAATGTAATTTTGTTATTGCTACCATGATTTTCATTTATAAAATAAAAGTATTGGACTAAATGACTCACCTACGCTTCTCTGAGTCTCAGTGATCTTATCTGTAAAATTAAGTGATTAGACTAAATTGGATGTTCCTATCAGCTCTAACTGCATGTGCTTTTCAGTAAGGAGATACTAGGCACCAATTCTGCCAATTTTATAATTAGGCTGGGTTGTGGTCGTCTTCTTATCAGGCTATGAGTGCTTTGTCCCTACTTATCCCATCAAAAATATGACAATCATTGAGTCATTTGTGTATCTTTATCCCTTCATTTGGTATGCCCAAGATCCTATCCTAGATAAATTATATAATGTGTCTTGCTCAGGATGGGGAGAAGACTGAGAAAATTCTTGTAGAATAGCCATTGACAGGAAGGAACTTAACAACTCCACAGCTCATTGAACACGGGAAGCATATGAAGAATAGGGAAAGCAATGAACCCAATAAACTTCAACAGGCATTTTGGCTGGTAGCCCAAGCCATATACAAAAAAGGAAGACTGAGGGTAATTTCAAAGCCATTCTTCACAATGGAGAGTTGAGACATATTGTGCAATACATCAGGATTTACCACAAGCAGAAAACTCAGTTTAGTAAATGGACCATTTGAGAGGGAACCACATTATGTTGTAATTTTAACAAATGGGAGTTCTTCTGACATGGGCTGTGACAAGGACACATAATTCTTTATCTGTCATGTAGAGGAAACATCAAAGTCAGCTGCCAGGCTGGCTGGGAAATGTTCCTTTATGAATCAGATGTTTCCTCCAGTCCTATCCAAGTTTGGCGAAGTCAGGAACTTTCCAAGGTGCTAAAAGAGAGTTTGTTAAGGCTGGAACCAAGTATGAAAGAAAAGCGGGCAATCAGTCTGGAATCATAAATGGAGAGACAATAATATGGTGTCTACATATTAATCAAATAACCAACAAACATTTATTAAGCACCAGTGCATAGAGAAGATGAAAAAAAAAAAAAAAGATGGTGAAACCCAGCATTCAGGAAGAGATGAGCCACATGCATAGTAGGGTGGAACATAAAAGAATCAATTGCAAGATGGGCAAAGAGATTGAGATGGTCTCAGAAAGCCAAAAAAGTCAAAACAATTCTGTATGAGAAAGTGAATGGGTAGAAAAAAAGATTTAAATTAGGTTGCTGGGGGAGAAAAGTAAAAAAAAAAAATTATTCTATGAAGGAACAAAGGAAAGCCGTAAAAATAGCGAATATTGAAAAACATCATAGGAAAAGCCTTTTGAAGTTATCTACTACAAATCCTCATTTTATGAGCAACAACTGACATTTAATGCTTTAAAGTTTGCAAAATGCTATACATAAATTTCTCATTTGAGTTTCACAAAAACTTTGTGATATAGGCTGTATGGGTATTATCATCCCCATTTCACAGTTGAGGAAAATAAGACCAAGAGAAGTTAAGTGGCAAAGCCTGTAAATTTTAGAGGCAAGAATTAAATTCAATTCTTCCTGACTCTGAGTCCACTATTCAATCTATATGCTGTTCTCAACAGGCAAATAAAGTAAGGATCAATCATTGGCTTATAGGTAGTCCAATTAGAGTGAGCTCTGAACTTGAAGATGAGAGGCCCAAATTCAAATCCTGTCTCAGCTATTGATAAACTTTGTACATCTGGACAAGTTTCTTAAACTCATTCATCCTCTTTTTTTTCCAGTTCAAAAAATGGGAATAATAATTAATACTTATCTCACAAGTTTATTATAAGGATCAAATGAGATAGCATAAGTCAAGAGATTTGCAAACTTTAAAGAATTACATAATCTATATCTTCATCATCATCTATATCAAGATCATCATCATGACACATCAAGGTAAAGGCACATACTCAAGGTCTCACATGCATAGGAAGTAGCAGAAACAAGTGCTCTGACTGCATCCAATTACCAAGTTGTCAAAGGCAGGCTAAACTATGACAAGCTGAATTTGTGCTGGAGTCAGCAATACACAATTGGGCCCCTCTGTTTCCCTCCTCAGTTTTGCTTGCTTAAGGCAACAATCTCATCTGCCTAGACTTTGTCCCAACTCTAGAGAAAAAGTTTAGAAGAAAGGAATTTTTACTTCAGAATAGTACAGCCAGCAATGAATCTATAAGATTGGAATGAAGAGGGGTCAACAAAGCCAAGATATAATAAGAAAGTTTTAGGGGAGATCTGATCTTGGGAAGACGATTATAATAGTTTATCTTCCATGAGAAGGGCTACACACTGATCACTTTCTAATCTGATATGTGGCTCACATTTAAATAGGATCCCCAGTGTCCAATATTCTGGACTGATCCCATCTAAAAGGTCACAAATGGATCATCTTAAAGTCCAGGTATAAGTAAAAAGAAAAGCGTTATAAGGATCAAAACCAATGGATGTTATCAAGAGGCTCAAATGCCTTCTACTTATTAACTCCAAGTCTACTATCGGCTGATTTCATGGTTTCTGTATTTTTTGGTCCTAGTTCTGAATACTTCTGTCTCTTCATTTTGTGTCTTTAATACATCAATATATGCCACAGAGAGGCAGTGAAGTCTAAGACAACTTCTAATCTCATCTAATGAACCCATCACATATTTATGTTACAGAAATTTTTTGCAGTCTACAGACAGGAGAGACAAGTGATTTGTTTAGAGCAGGGGTAGTATTTAATCTTTTTTGGTGTGCAATGGATCCTTTTGCAGTCTGGTGGATCCTATGAACACTTTCTCAGAATTATGCTTTTAAATGCATAAAATAAAATATTACGGGATTTAAGGGAAACCAATCATATGGAAATATAGTTATCAAAAGTTCCAAATTCCCCCCTGAAATCTCTTCAGAGATCCCTAGCTTATATGTGCCCATTCCTAGGCACAACACAGACAGTACTAGCCCTCTAGAGTTGGTTGCTATAGAAGGTGACACATGAACTCTCAGGCAATAACTAGAAAAAATATGGAATCATCAAATTTCAGTGGAAAAGGAATTGAAGGGCCTTGTGCTCTAATCTATGATTTAAGGGGATTCAAATCTATAAAATCTTGAATTCTGCTTGGGGGACTTCATTGAAGTAAGCCATTCCAATTTTGGAGAACACCAATTCATAGGAATTGTTTCCTTTTTATCCAGCCAAAATCTATCTCTAGGTAATTCTATATCCATTTCTGTTAGGTTGGCATTCTGGGGCAAAGAAAAATGAAACTAATCCCTGTTCTGTGTAATAGTCTTTTATATACTTAAATGTAGGTATTATCTCTTTCTTAAATTGTCTCATATGTAGGCTAAACCATGAAGGATAGAGCCCTAGTGTCAATGTTAGTACATAAGTTATGCTGGATATCCTATCTGAGTCAAATATACTACCTCTGAAATATACCCAATAATACTACAAATCAGTGTAGAGGCAGTCTTAACAACCCCAATACCAGCAAAATTCTGTCTCTAATCTCTATATTCTACATTCAATCATTTCCCTGAATTCAAAAATAAAAGCCAAAGAGACAGGTCCCCTGCTTACTGCCAGGTCTATTTGCCTACTTATTTCTTATTCTGACATATCATATAGGATTAGGGGTGTAGTGGGGTATGGCTGCTTTGTCTAACAATATCAGTAATAGTAAGTATGTGTGTGTGTGTGTGTGTGTGTGTGTGTGTGTGTCTGTCTGTCTATCTATATAAAGCAATGGTTTGAAGTTTAAGGTGCTTTACAAACATCTCATTTTATTGTCAACCCTAAGAAGCAGATGCTATTCTCACTAGTTAACAAATGAGGAAACTGAGGGTAGGAAAGGTTAAGTGATTGCTCAGGATCTTATAGCTAGTGTTTAAGGTATAATTTGAACTCAAGTGATGATGATCCCAAGTCCATCACTCTGTCCACTATCCACCCAGGTTTCCTACCATTTAGATATAATAAATGCTTAGTGGTATTAGCGTTAACATCACTAGGTGCGTATATAAATGACTTTGTAAACCTTAAAGTGCCAGATACAAATCAGCCTTTGTTGTCATTGTTATTTCCTTCAGTACAAAGAACACTCACATGAAGTTGGAAAACCTGGATTCAAGTGCCAACTCTATTAGTTATTTTTTAAATCAAATTTATCAAATCTCTACTTCTTTCCATGCTAGTTTCTTCATCTATAAAATGAAAATGCTGTTTTTTATGCTCGCCTCTAGGGGTTTTTTCAACATAATTGATTTGTGAGGGTCGATATTTCACACTATTACTACTACTACTACTTCCTCCTCCTCCTCCTCCTCCTCCTCCTCCTCCTCTTCCTCCTCCTCCTCTTCTTCTTCTTCTTCTTCTTCTTTATTATTATTGTAATTATTATTATTTCACTGAGAGCAAAAACCTGACCTGTATTGGGTTTCTCAATTGGTTGTTGCCAATTTGGAATTCCAATTCTCTTTTCTAATTAGCACTATTAATTCTCAGAAATGATTGTGTCTGGCTCTGAATTTGCTATAGAAACATTCTAGTCTCCTCCCTATTTTCTCTTGATCTGGATCTGGAGGACTGTCATGGAACCTTAAGATCTCAGAGTTGCTGGTTCTTTAGAGGTCATCTAGTTCAATCACTCACATAGTAGATGCATTAGAGTAATTTCATACTCCATTTCACTGTGAGAGCACACACCTTTGTTTGCTCATCCATTCAGATTCATCAAGCTGAACAAAGTACTTCAGACAACAGACTTTGGACTTCATTCACTCCACCCATTACACACACACACATACACACACACACACACACACACACACACACACACACTACAAATATACATCTAAAATCTCAATAGTCATAGCAAATCATACACGTTTATTACTGTCACATATATACCCCCATCACAAACCCCCCCAACACATTTCCACTATATATACCCTAAACATCCCTCATAACTGCCTTCATGCAGCATATACACACTATATAACATTATATACTGACTATATACATATTATATAACACAACTCAATGAGCTATTACTATGTGCATGACCCTATATTAGCCAAAAATAGTAGGACAGAAATGAAAGTCTGCTAGAAGAACTTAGATTCTACTGGAAATAGAATGATAATTATATATTCTATTGAGTTTTATATAAGATAAATAAATACAAGGTTTAATTTGAGGAAGATGAAAGTACTGGGCAAGGAAAAATGGGGGTAAAAGAGTGCAAATCAAAGATTTCAGCAAGTAGGAGGAAACTGAACTGAATCCTGAAGACAAATAAGAATTCTGACAGATGGACAGATGAAAGTGCATATTTTAGACAGAGCAATTAACAGAAGCGGAACAATGAAATGTTGACTACAAGAAAGACCTTCTTGGTTAGAATAAAGAGTGAGTAATGGGAATTAACATGGATAAAGGAAAGATGAAGTCAGATTGTAGAGGTGAAAAGTTTATATTTTATTAAAAAGAAAGCAGGGAGCCATTGTAGGTTTTCTGATCAGCATTGTCAGATCTGTGGCTTAGGAAGGTAATTCTTTCAAATGTGTGAACTGGAGAGAATGGAAGCAAACACCTGGTGGGAAGGCTACAGCAATAGTCCAAGCAAAAAAAAAAAAGATAGGATTTACCATATATCTCAAATTTTCCCTATATCTCAATTACCTCATATCCCCAAACACATGAACACAAATATACATATACCACACAAACATGTAAGTCTCCCAGAAATAAACCTTCAACCAGAAATAAACACCTCAAATATATAGAAACATTAACCCTGAAAAATAGGAACATAGCCAACTTATTTAGCATGATTTTAAAAAAATATGGCTTTTCATTTTCAAAATATATGCAAATATAGTTTTCAACATTCACCTCTGCAAAGCCCTGCATTCCAGATTTTTTCTCCCTCTCTTCCCCACCATCTCCTCTCCTAGACAGCCAGTAATCCAATGTATGTTAAACATGTAGCATTATTTCTTTTAAACAAAGTAAACTGCAATCAACTTATCATCAAACTGAAGTTGGAAAGTCATTGCCACTACCACAGCCCTTAGTTCTGTTCATGTTGATTGTTTCTTTAAAATATTAATTTGATTTTTCATCATTAGTCTTTTTGTGGCTTTTAAAGAAACTGGATCCGGTGGACCCAGATTTCAATCAATTTTTGCTGAGGGAACATAATGAAAACCTAGACTTTCCCATGGTTCCATGGCTGGAGGAAGCTTTTTGGGAGGACAAGTGAGAGAGGAAGAAATGGAGGAATATAGCAAGCCTGACCTTTCATAGACATTCTGGCTAAAAGATTCAAATCATGGGAATTAGAGTGACCTGCTATCAGATGCCTTTGATCTCATCTAGGAAAATACTGGGAATTTTAAGATTCTGAACATCTTGAAGAGGTATTTTACATTCTATACAGTTCTCATTCCTAATATTAAATATGATGGAGCTGGGTTATATGATCTCTGATTTTTTTTTCTACCTCCAACATATTACATTCTATCTTGTAAGTTTCCTTCATTCTCTAAAATGCTACCTACTACATTCTAAGAACCTCTATATCTAAGACATTCTATGTGCTAAAATATCTTTAGGATCTAATATTTTCTGGACTTTCCTTTAGGAAAAGATTTGTAATTTTTCTAATACATTTCTTTTTTTTTAAAAAAAAGGACTTAATATGAATTTCCTCCAGTTTACCCAGCAACTTCCATCCTTGCCAAATGTTCCCAGATTGTACATAATAGTGGGTACATTTTCTCTTTTTTGAAATATTCATCTCTAGAGTTGTAAAAGTAAAATTAACTTAAATTGACCTAGAAAAGATAAGGCTAAAAACTGGATTTGCTCTTCCTAAGTAGCTCATTTCAGTCCATTCTCTCTCTCTCTCTCTCTGTCTCTCTCTCTCTCTGTTTCTCTCTCTCTCTCTCTCTCTCTCTCTCTCTCTCTCTCTCTCTCTCTCTCTCTCTCTCTCTCTCTCTCTCTCTCTCTCCCCCTTCTCTCTCTCCTCCCCCTTTTTCTCTCTCTCTTTTCCCCTCTCTGTCTCTCCTGTCTCTATCTCTCTCTTTCCTTCCTTCTTTCAGTCTGTCTTTCTGTTTCTGTCTCTTTCTCTCCATGTGTCTTTCTGTCTCTCTTTCTCAATGGTTTTCAATATTCAGATCCAAAAAAGGATCTGAAAATATAGTTATAATATCTGGTAAACAACCTCTTGTTTGATGAACCAATCACTCAAAATTTCCATTTCAATTTATGGTACCTTTCATCTTTTAGGGAATTTAAATGATATGCCCATATTCATTGAATAGTATAACTAAAGTTAGAAGGTTTCCCCTAGGGTAATAAAGTCTGAAATCTTCATTTTACAGATGAGGAAACTGAGACTCAGGATGATTCCCTGACAAATAAGTGTTAAGCATCAGGTTTGAATCTACATGTTCTAATTCCAGAATCTGCGATCATATGGCTCTTAAGGTCTTGAAGTCACCTTCTGTATTTTTAGAGTGATTTTAATTTCAAGAACACAGTTTATTTAACAGATAGTCCCAATCTCAGAAGCAGCTATACAAATATTATGCTGATGTGGGTAGCAGAAATAGATTCCCCTTCCTGATCTCAAACCATTATACCCAGACCTCCAGGAACACCTAGTTCCTCCTTGGGCAGATACACAGTCTATCTTTGATTCTGGTTGAAAAGTATTCATCTTTCCATCCTTCTCATCAACAGACACATAGATAAATTGAAGTCTACTCTTCTTCCCTGATTCTAGTAGGGAGTAGGTGGGTGATTGAAGAAAATTACAAGGGCAGAGCTTAGAAAGAAAGAAATCTTCACACTGTGTACAATCCAGAGGCTGAAACAGTCCCAAACCAGCTTTGTAATATCCTTCCCTTCCTCTGAGCAATAAGGGGCATTTCAAGGTGTGTCTGTGGTTTCTTTTTATTTGAATCAAGTGTCTTTTAAAGTGCACAAAGTATTTTCTTCAAAATAGCCCTCTACCATCTTAGAGACAAGGGACCTGAGTCTCACAGGGATAAAGTGTCTCATCTACAAACATGGGTATCTAAAAAAAGAAGAGCTCCAACTTGAACTGAATCAAGGTCCTCCAAGTCCAGTGTTCCTCCTACGATATCACTCTGTCTCTCTAAATAAATCGAGACAGGGACATTAACATCAATTCATCTAAAAGATACCTATAGCTTGTTAGCTTTCTATATTTGTTTGCAAAGTAATATTAAATATATTGCAAAGTGTTGATTATGAGGTCAGATAACTTTCCCCTCTTTTCTTTGCCTTTCCGATGTTTCTGTATGCTAAAGTGATGACATTAATGTTCACTATTCAGAAAATGCTTTGTAAAATTTAAAATACTACATAAGTAGTTGGCTTTTTCCCTCAAATTCTCTGTCTCTCTGTCTTTGTGTGTCTCTGTCTCTGCCTCTGTCTCTTCCCCATCTCTCCCTCCCCACTTTCTCTTTTCTCTCTCGCTGTCTTCCTCCCTCATTCTGTTTCCCTCTCTCCTTCTCATTTTCTCTATCCCTCTCTTCTTCTGCTCCCTTTCTCTCTTTTTTCTCTCCCCTGCTTTCTCTTTTCCACCTTATCTTGTTCCTACATTTGTGATAGATTTTGAGGTAAAAATGGCTCTGAGACATGTCAACAACAACCTGCTTCTATTCTTTTAAATTTAATGTTCTACACACTTTTGCTCAGAGGGATACAAAACTGCTTATTCATAACTGAATAAAACTAGTGGGACGTAAGCTCAACCCCTTTAGGCTCACTGAAAAGCATATTAGGAATAATTTCAATTGCAGAAAGTGAGAAAGACATCAATATGATTATTTTTCCACTTAATTTGTATTTTTTCTTCTTTGTCTACATTTGGGCAGCTTTTCGTTCCATTCAGATTGGATATTAATGAGAACTGGATATTACTATATCTATTAAAATGCTATTGTCAAGTTTTAAAGTATTAATATTGTGCCTAGATGAGGACAACAGATTGTTTTTAATGGTCCAGTCTTACTACAGCTTTTTGAATCCTTTTGGATATTCTGAAATATTTATTTGTAGTTTGGGCATTTGTAGTTCTGTTGGCTCATGAAAAATAATGAGGTTCTGTTAGCTAATTCTGTTAGCTTATATTTTGCTAGGTATTTGGTGCATGCTAATTTTTTTCAGCCTGCAAGGAAGAGCTGGACAATTTCTATTTTCTTTGAATAACCAGCATTGGTCAGAATGTGAAGTCTGGGTTAGTTCCCTGGAGGCTTCTGAATCAGCCGGAGTCTGAATAAGCAAAAGTCCTTGGTCTTTAGGGGGAGAAGTAAAGGGGATCGACAAAACTGCCACACTCTCTCCATCAACATCCCTTCTCCTCATCCTCCTACAAAGTGACTCTGGATTGTCTCACTCCACCCCCGAATCCCTCCTACAATTCTCTGTATACACCAAAAGATCGAGCCAGCGCAGGATAGTGAAAAGGGCCATTTTTTCCCAAGCATCTGCTAATAGTTATTGTCCAATAGGTAATTAGCCTTAAGTGCTAGGCTGTCTGATTCCAGGGCACCTATTCAGAGTTTTGGCCCTTTACAGGTCAGTAAGTCTGCAGTTTCTTAGGAATAATCTTTCTGTAATCTCTGTTAATGGTAGCCTGATTCTTGAAACTCCTCTAATTCTATTAGAAAATTCATGTCATTAGCTTTTGTTATGATTATGTATCTTTATTTTCTTCTTATCATTAATCATCTGTGTATATATACAAACATACACATATATAGATAGACATATTTATATACATATACATATGCATAAAACTACAAATCTAATCTATACAAATAAATATATGCTTATATGTATGTGTGTATGAATATGTATGCATCTCTATCATCATCTCTATCTCAAGAGATATAGATAGTGATTCAGTGAGGCAAAGGTAGTTTTCCAATTTAGTGGCAAAATAATTATGACCACTTTAAAGAGGGACTTGAGAATATAAAATAAAACACGAATGTTAAAACTAGGATATCTATCTATCTATGTATGTATATGTATATATATATATATACACACACATATGTCAGAGCTGGAAGAATCTTTTGTATAATCTAGTTTTCAAAATAGATGACACATGCTTCCATGTGGAATGAGAAACGTGTCAAAGAGATAAGGGGATATTTGGCAGATAACTATTATTATAGCAAAACTAATCTCTATTTCATTTCTTGAGCACACATCTACATGGTAATTTCCATCAATACGGAGGGGTGGGATGCATGAAGAACTGATGTTAGAGCAGGAAGACCCCAATTATAAGGTTTATTGATTTTTCCATGGTCACAAAGAATATTAACAACAACTCAAAATTTCTTTACATTTTTAGCAAATAATTATTCTAACAATTAGCCAATGAGAAGACATATAAGTGGCATAGTAAATAGAGTGCTGGGTCTGGAGACAGGAAAGCTTGAACTCAAATCCAGCCTCAGACACTTACTTTGTGACTCTGGCCAAGTCATTTAATATCACCTTGCCCCAGTTTCCCGAGTATAAAGTGTGTATTTTAATAATATTTACTCTTAGGCAAATCATTTAACTTCTTCCTGCCTCAATTTTTTCAATAAAAAAAGGAATGATAATAGCATTTACTTTTCAAGACTGCGGTGAAGATCAAAAGAGATAATATTTGTAAAGTACTTAACAGTTTCTGACATGTAGTAGGTATTTAATAAATGCTTGAGACCTTCATTTCTTCGTTTCTGTGAATCAGTCATGTTCAGGGATTATAAGACTAAATTACCAAATCAAAGTTGAGACCTCTTTTTACTATGCTATTCTCTCAGGCCAATGAAACGATGTTGGTTAACTACCAGGAAGAAGAAAAGATAATATATCCAGTTTTTCTAAAGGAGGATTAGCATGCAACTTATCCCCCCTTCTTTGTTTTGATTCATTAAAAACAAACAAACAAACAAACAAAACAGAAACAGAAATAGTCTAAATGAGAAATTCTGGGTCTCATTTGGTACTTTGCAATGTATTTTGCTTATTGTGACATATTCATATAGGATGGTATCAGAATATGTAAACAAAGTATCTGGAGTTTGACTAAATACAGAGTATGCTCAGCTTGACTGGATAATGGAAAATTTATTTCATTTTAAAAATCTCACATTCAATCTGTTAAATGCTACAAATCATTCTGCTACTAGGAATCTGCCTAATTGCGAGTGTACTTATGATATAAGCAGGTGCAGGGAAAGAGCCATCAGGCATTTTGGTTTGCTGAAAAAATACTCTGGGATTGGGAGTTAGGAAACCAGGATGCTGGGCTAAAATCAGAGGACTTGAAACTTCTTTTTCTAAAGTACAGCTCTGAAAGCTTGTGGTCCATGGTCTAAGGTCTATCTCATCATAAAATATGATTTATTTTATAGATAGGGCAGAAGGTGGTTCAGTGGATAGAGCACTGAACCTAAAGTCATGAAAATATCTTTTTTAATTCAAATGTAGTTTAAGATACCTACTAGTTGTGTGATTCAGGGCAAGTCACTTATCTCTCTCTCTCTCTCTCTCTCTCTCTCTCTCTCTCTCTCTCTCTCTCTCTCTCTCTCTCTCTTTTACTAACTTGTTATTGATAGAACCCATGCCAGGGTAATTTTTTACAGCATTATCCCTTGCACTCACTTCTGTTCCGATTTTTCTCCTCCCTCCCTCCACCCCCTCCCCAGATGGCAAGCAGTCCTTTATATATTGAATAGGTTACAGTATATCCTAGATACAATATATGTGTGCAGAACTGAATAGTTCTCTTGTTGCACAGAGAGAATTGGATTCAGAAGGTAGAAATAACCCGGGAAGAAAAACAAAAATGCAAACAGTTTACATTCATTTCCCAGTGTTTTTTCTTTGGGTGTAGCTGGTTCTGTCCATCATTGATCTATTGAAACTGAGTTAGATCTTCTCTTTGTCGAAGAAATCCACTTCCATCAGAATACATCCTCATACAGTATTGTTGTTGAAGTATATAATGATCTCCTGGTTCTGCTCATTTCACTGAGCATCAGTTCATGTCTCGCCAGTCCTCTCTGTATTCATCCTGCTGGTCATTCCTTACACAACAATAATATTCCATAATGTTCATATATCACAATTTACTCAACCATTCTCCAATTGATGGGCATCCATTCATTTTCCAGCTTCTAGCCACTACAAACAGGGCTGCCACAAACATTTTGGCACATACAGGTCCCTTTCCTTTCTTTAGTATCTCTTTGGGGTATAAGCCCAGTAGAAACACTGCTGGATCAAAGGGTATGCACAGTTTGATAACTTTTTGAGCATAGTTCCAAATTGCTCTCCAGAATGGCTGGATGTGTTCACAATTCCACCAACAACGTATCAGTGTCAGGGCAAGTCACTTAACACTATTTGCCTCAATTTCTTCATCTGAACATTAACTGGAGAAGAAAATGGCAAACCACTCCAATAGCTTTGGCAAGAAAATCCCAAATGAGGTCTCCAGAAGTCAAACATAACTGAAGAGTGATTGGACAACTATTTTCTAGATAAGGAAACTGAGAAATTTCACTCTTCTGGCTAAAGTCATTATTCTGTTCTGGACTATTATAAAAATCTTTTGATTGGTAACTTTTTATTTCAATCTCTCCTCCATTCAGCTATCAAATCAATCCTAAAAGTCTGGTTTGGCTGATCATGTAAATAGTCCTCCTTGTATCTGACCCTTATTCAGTAAACTCTAGTGGTTCCCTATCTCTTCCAGTTTCATGTATCTTCTCAGAATTTCTTTCCTCCTCCCTGCCCCTTTCAAGTCTCCTAATGCTTTCTTCCTATCTTCCACATCCTCTAACATCCAGTAACTTTAGTCCCCTTACTGCTCTTCACACAAGATACCATCTTCTCACTGTATGCATTTGCTTGGGTATTCCCATGACAATAAAAGTCTCCCTCCTCAATTCTGCCTCCTGACTTCCTTCTACAATTTTGTCTTCTACAAGAAGCCTTTCCAAAGCCCCCTTAAGGCTACTGCCTTTCTTCTGTTGATTATCTCCAATGTATCTTATTGGATTTTTCCTGCTGTTTGCATATTGCTCCCCTATTAAAAAGTGAGCTCCTTTGAAAGAGGGACTGTCTTTTGTCCTTCTTGGTATCCCCCAATACTTGGTACACTGCTCTGCATATAGTAGGCATTTAATAAATGCTCATATTATCACCTTGTCCAAGAATGGAATAGGGCTTGACCTCAAGAAGCTTACATTCTACTGGCAAGGATACAATACAGGCATACAGGTAAAGGCAACATACACGGGAAATATAAAATAATTTATAGAGAGAGCGGGGGTGGGGAAAACACTAACAACTGGATGTGGTAGGAGGTGGAGAGAATTAGGAAAAGCTTTCCCTTAGGAAAAGAAAGCTACACTGAGCTCTGAAAGATGCTAGGGATTCCCATTCACTGGAAGGAGAACATCTTAAATATAGGGAAATGGCCTGAGCAAAGGTTTGTACATGGGAGATTGGTTTCTATGGAATTCAGTAGTGTTGGGTGAGAGTATTTCCAGCTGGAATCTCAGGTAAAGTTTCATAGAAAAGGGATTGTAAAGACTGGACCTTGAAAGATTATTAATTCCCCATCAGTCTCATGAGCTATTGCCTTGAGAAAGGAGTCAATGTGAACTTGTACCCAGAAAGTGGTATGGGAAAATAAAAATCACTACCACTACTCTGAAGACCTTTTCACTTACATTTTGAATAAGATGACTTCTAATGTGGATTAGGAAACTGAAGGCCAGCGAGGGAAAGTTGCACACCAAAAGGTAATGGAACGAGAAGTAGGCTCTGGGCCTTCTGACTCAATCCAGCCTCTTGCTCAGACTCTCTGTGGCTTCCCTTTTCCTTATCAATTTTAGAAATGTCTCCAATTATAGAAGAAAAGCAAATGAGTATGGGGGGGGGAAAGAATAACCAAATAGAATTGCTTTAGTATAAAAAATTATTTTAAAACAATTTAACTTGATTAATTCATTATTATTCATAGGGGCAGTTAAGAACTGTTGACAGTTTATTAGGAAACTTGTCTAACTATTTTCATTCCAAATGTTAATAATTTGCATGCATAACTAATGGCACTTACTAAAAGAAAAGAAAGCATGATTTTTAATATGAATAACCTTTGCCATTCTGCTTTTTGCAAAGCAGAAAAATAATCAGTTAGTGGACTTTTTGTTTTATTTAGGAATTGAATAAGCCTTTTAAATTGTCCCTCAACTACAAAGTGGAAATGACAAAAACTTCATATTTCTAGAGTGTGTTACTAATTAGCTTTGACTTGTTACTAATCTGATAAGGTAGGACATACAGATATTATCATTCCCATTTTGCAGATGAGGATATAAAATCTTAGAGAAGTAAAATAAATTAGCCATGATCACTTGGCTAAGAGGTGGCAGAGTTGAGAATACAAGTCCAATGTCTTTCTGCTACCTACTAAGTGGCTCCTTATTATATGTTACTTACCTCACTGGGTTATTGTGAGAGTCAGCTTCATCTAATATGATATAATTAATATAAACACACATACACATATATGTGCATAAACATATGTATGTATGTAAACCTTAGGTAACCTAAATTACTTTGCAACTTTCAAAATTTCAATGGATCCATGATCTCATCTATGAGTAACTCGAAACTATAATATATATGCAGAATATTATGACTCACAATCTATATGATGATAAGCAAGATACAATTTCTTCAAATGCTGAGAAAGAAAAAGAGGAAGCATGCAAAACTATGGAAAGTAGCTATTACATGGAGTTAGGATAATAAAATCTAGGTTCCAGTCCTTCCATTAACTTGCTGTGTGCCCCCTAGCATGTAATTTCCTCTCTGTTCTTCAGTTCCCTAATCTAAAAAAAATGAGATAAGATTATAGATAATCTGTAGACAAGATAAAAACAACCTCAGAAGCCATCTAATTTGAGGTGACAAAATAGATAGTTCTGGAGCTGTGGTCAAGAATTTGATTCATTCTCTGAATGGATGCCCATCAATTGGAGAATGGCTGGGTAAATTGTGGTATATGAATGTTATGGAATATTATTGCTCTGTAAGGAATGACCAGCAGGATGAATACAGAGAGGCTTGGAGAGACCTACATGGACTGATGCTAAGTGAGATGAGCAGAACCAGGAGATCATTATACACTTCGACAATGATATTGTATGAGGATGTATTCTGATGGAAGTGGATTTCTCTGACAAAGAGACCTAACTGAGTTTCAATGGATAAATGATGGACAGAGACAGCTACACCCAGAGAAGGAACACTGGGAAACGAATGTGAACTATTTGCATTTTTGATTTTCTTCCCGAGTTATTTTTACCTTCTGAATCCAATTCTCCCTGTGCAACAGGAGAACTGTTCGGTTCTGCAAATATGTATTGTATCTAGGATATACTGCAACATATTTAACATATATAGGACTGCTTGCCATCTTGGGGGGGGGTGGAGGGAGGGAGGGGAAAAAATGAAACATAAGCGAGTGCAAGGGATAATGTTGTAAAAAATTACCCTGGCATGGATTCTGTCAATACAAAGTTATTATTAAATAAAATAAAATTTAAATTAAAAAAAAAGAATTTGATTCATTCTCAAACTCAAACAATTGCTAGTTGTATGACTTTTGGTAATCACTATGTGTTTAAAGTAGGAATAATTATAGCATCTCTCTCACAAAGTTGTTGTAAAGATTAAATGGTAGCAGATATGGTGTTCTTTGTAAGCTTTACAATGTTTAAATAAGTTATTAATATTATTATTTTTTAAAATTTTTATTTAATAATTACTTTATATTGACAGAATATTATTATTACTGTTATCATCATCATCCTGTCTAACCCTTTGAGTTTTAGATCAAGAAACTGAGATTCTAATAGGTAAGGACTTCTCAAGAACTTGCTACATAGGTAGTAAGCATCTGAGATAGGATTTGCACCTAAATCACATTACTTTGGGGTCTGTGTTCTTTCCAATATAAGACATTACCATTTAGTTGTTAATCAGTTATCATATTATTAAACATCACTCAGAGAACTTTTTATATGGCTTCATGGAAACCACAAAAATGTCTTCAAACGTTTTGCTTTATATTGCAAAAGCTAACTAGTAAGAAGATCCTAGGTTTTAAAACTGGAGGGATCTTGAGATATGGTTTACTTTAAATACAATAGTTTTACAGAGGTAAAAACTGAGAACCACAAAAGTTAAGTAATCTCCAAAGAGCTAATGGCATAGTATTTTGATCACATGGTCTAAATGTCTTATTTTTCATGAGAAAACTAAAGTTGGAGAATCTTGCCTAAAGTCACATGTCTACAACATGGCAGAGCTAGAATTCCAAACAAAATTCTCTCTAATTTTATACCCGCTGATTGTTCCCATCACAATGCTGGATCTGTCTTCATAGTATTGGAATGAAGTACGCCCCAAGCAGAACCATCTTCATGCTTGGGGTTTCCATGAAGGCACAGCATCTCTTCTGATGGCTTGTGACGCCATGAAACAAGATTTTCCTTGCTAGATTGGCACCTCAGCCCATGACTAGGCTTTGGTTGGAAGGGAAAATGACACTAGTGATTGAATTCTGTCTGGCGTGACAATCCATCCTGCTTTCTGGAAAGAATACACTAATATTTGATCTCTTCAATGTCTCTCTTAACTTCCCAGAAAAGCCAGAGTCACATCAGCATGCTCCCAGCTGTGAGCCCATAATTAAAACCGTGTTTGCTCATTCACATGTGACTACCGCCAGAAAACTTGATGGCCTTGACTTCATTAATTCAGTAGTCAACAGAGCTTTCCAAGAAACTAATTTCTTAATTATAAACCCAGATCATTCAATTTGTCAAATTACTGAACAGAAAAAAAAAACAAACAAAAATCTAAACACCAAAATAATTTACCTTCTTAAGTACAAACATAAACAGAGGAAGGTGGACCCCCCTCACCAATGTAATCAATATTTTGTTTCAAACTGAATTTCAAAGAAAACACAATAAACATTCAGTTCTCAGTAATTTAAATAAAATTACACTGATTAATTTGAAACTGCTGGATGAACTTGAATTTGAGAACCTCCCATTTATACAGAGGTCAGACTGTGGCAAAATTCAACATTCCATAACAGCCACAAATTGAGAAGAGTGTGGGATTGGAATGACAAAAAGACAATGTTAGAGTTGGGAAAGACCTTATTAGAACAGAGGCTTAGTATAGGAAAGGGTCTTAGCTTCTAATAATAGCTAACATTTAGGTAGCATCTACCATGAACCAGGCATTGGATTGCTTTACATATATTAAATCACTCAAAACAGAACACATGACCTAGAATGTTAGAGGAGAGGAACTTGAGAGATCTTCTAGTCAAATCGTTTAATTTAAATGTAAAGACATTAAAGAGATGATGTGATTTGCTAGTGTTTGAGACAGGACTATGCAATGGCAGGAAAGGGAAAAATGTATATAAGCACTTATGTGACAAGCATTATGCAAAATACTTTCACAAATATTATCTCACTGAATCCTCACAACAACCCTGGGAGGTAGTTATTATTTTTATTCCCATTTGACATCTAAGGAAACTGAGGCTGAATAAGATTTAAGTGACTTACCCAGGCTCACTTAGCTTGTAAATGTCTGAAGCCAATTTTGAACTCCAGTTCTCCTGATTCCAGATCCAGTGGATAGAGCAGTGCTCTATCCACTGTGCTAACTCATTGCTACTATAGACATATACATCTAAGACTGCTGACTCTAAGCCTAGTGTTTTCCTACTATATCAAATTATTTTTCTGGATTCATAGGCAAGAGACTTCCATTCAAGTCTCCATTGTGGTACTCGTTAAGCACTTCACCTTAAGCAGATGAGTTTCCTGATCTCCCAAATGGGACACTAATACTATTTATCTCTAATGACAGGGTCATTAGAAGTATTTGTTTTGATAATTCTAACCTTAAATATATATACACCTCTATGTATACATACAGATACATGAATACACACATACAGTTGTCCCAAAATCTTCGTTCAGAGGTATAATACTTTAATGTTATACTACATTAAGGCTTTTGGAACCATAGAGCTATATATAGTTACAAAATTACATGTAGATAGATTTTATCATTCAGTCATTTTTAGTCATCCTCACATCCATTTGGAGTTTTCTTGGCAAAGATAGTGGAATAATTTGCCCTTTCTTTTTCCAGCTCATTTTATGGATGTGGAAATTGAGGTGAACATGGTTGAGTAATTTATCTAGGGTCACATTGCTAGTAAATATCTGATATCACATTTGATCTCAAGAAAGTGAAGCTTCCTGATTCCAGACCCAATACTCTAATCACTGTGCCGTCTAGTTCTATAGATAGACAGATATATGTATACATGCACAAACACAGGTTTTATGGGATATGTTACATACATGTGTGTTTGTACATCAGTGCTATGACTTTTGGAACTCTTCTCTCATATATATATTTGTATGTATATGCATATATACATATACACATGCATCTCTATATTCACATATGTACATATATAGCTCCCCAAATCTCAGTATATATACCGCATTTATCTATATATATGTATATGTGTGTATATATAACATACATACACATTATATGAAATATACAAATGTATATCATATGACTACTCATGTATATATAAATATAACACACTTGTAATTAGTTAGTTATATATACTTGGTCCAGACTTTTGATTTCACTGATGTAGTGAACTCCCAGAATTCCAGTGAGGAAACTTACTCTATCAATGCAATGAATTGTATCAGAATAAAACTATGTTTTAAGAAATAATTGAAGAGGGGAACCCGGAACTCTGAAAATCCTTGAAGGAGAAAATCTTCTTCAATTCTGCCTCAATAAGAGACCCTGTTCCAAGTTTTTTTTTTTCCCCCTCTTAAACAAATTTAAGTTTTAACTGCTTGAGGGGGGAATGAAACGGATTGTGGTCTCTTTAAAAAACTATATTTGTGAGTATTCCTTTCTGATTCCCAACTTCTCCTAGGTGATGCATTATCATTTCAGAAAGCTAGGACCTTTAATTCACAAATCAATCTGAACGGATCACAACTCAGTTTCTTAAAAGGACCACAACCTGTTTCATAATGACTATGAAGAACATAGAGAATAATACAAAGATTTACATAAACTGATGCAGAATAAATTAAGCAGAGCCAAGAGAACAATATGCACAATGACTACAATAATATCAATACAAAGAATAAGCACAAAATAATCAAGAGTACTGCAAAATTCTTGATAATTGTGGAAATATGTACAGAAGAATTGTACATGTTTAATATATATTGGATTACTTGCTGTCTAAGGGAAGGGAGGGAAAAAAAATTGGAACACAAGGCTCTGCAAGGGTGAATGTTGAAAACTATCTGTGTATATGTTTTGAAAATAAAAAGCTTTAATAAAAACAATGCTGCAAAATTACAAAATTAAAAAAAAAAGAACATGGCCCCCAAGAAGAAGATACCACTACCCATTTTATTATAAAGCTGAGAGGCACACTGGTAGTAAATGTTGTGAGTGTGGTATTATCTTTTCAGACTTTTTCATTGTTATAATTAGTTTTGCTGATTTTCCTTTTTTTCCTTTTCTTTTTCTTTCTTTGTAAGACACATATATGAGAGAGAGAAAGAAACAAAAACAGAAAGATAGATAAAGACAGAGACAGAGATAAGGAAAGAGACAGAAAGGCAGAGACTGAGATAGATAGAGAGACATAGACAGAGACAGAGGAGGAAGGGGAGATACAGAGAGAGAAAAGGAAGGTGGGAGAGACAGGGAGAGACAGAGAGAAAAAGAGGGGGGGAGGGAGAAAGGGAAGAAAGGAGGAAGATAATTATATAATATTACATTCTGGGAGGGAACAAAGGGAAGGACACAGAAAAATTGTGTTAATGTAAAAGGAAACAAAAGAGGCAGCCAGGGGGTATAGTGGATAGAGTTCTGTGCCTGGAGTCGAGGACCTGAGTTCAGATTCAGTCTTAGATACTAATTGTGATTCTGGGGAAGTCACTTAACCATATTTGCCTCAATTTCCTCTTCTATAAAAGGAGCTGTTAAAAAATGGGAAAAGCACTCCAGGATTTCTGTCAAGAAAACTCCAATTAGTTCACAGAGACTCAAGCACAACCAAAATGACTCAATAACAGTAAAAAGCAAAAAAAAAAGATATAAATAAAATCTATTTTAAACATAGTTCTATTTTGATGATATCTCTAAGACCTGTCTCCTTTCCACTCATGCAACCACTGCCCTAGTTCTGGCTATTTACCTAGTCTATTTTAGCACTCTCCTAATGAGGCCACTCTTTAAAGGTTAATGAACATTGAAAAAGCAAAGGAACTTAGGAATTACACTAAGCAAAGATCTCATTTAACAAGTTGGACAAACTCAAAGTCCAATTTTAAGTGAAATTCAGTTCAAAACAACAAACTTATTATGCATAAGGGATTCTTGAAAAGTGCAACAAGACAATTAATTCCCTTGTCTTAATAGAGGTGTTAGAGCATAATGAAGGATAAGATATTTCTACATTTATACATACATATACTTAAACAAATATGGGTATGTGTGTCTGTACACACACATATTTACACAATGCAGTATATATACATAACTATATGTGTGAATACAGACACAACCACAAACTCTAGCAATTTTAGCCCATTCATACTATGTACCAGAGAATCTGAACAGACTGTAAGGGTTTAGAAGAAGTGACTATTGTGGACTGGGATGGTCAGGAAAGGATTTAGGGATAAGGTTATATTTGAACTAAGGCAAGAGGGGAATCTAAAAAATGGAGAGAAAAGAAGGGGGTAGGGGTGATGGTTTCAAGTCTAGAGCATAGCATTATCACTGATGTTTAATGAAGCTGAGAAATTCACTAGTGAGAAATTAGGGAGTATGAGCAAACTGGGCCCTTTTCCAGCACCATCAACATGAATTCCCCAAACTCACTTGTGGAGTTCCATTTTCTCAGTGGCTAAAGTACTCCCTGGGTACCAGTGAATCAGGTACTCTTTGAAGTTGCATCAAACATTTCCAGGCCACTGGGGCCCCATTTAGTAAATTGCTGCTTATGAATTGAGGCAAGGGGAAAAATTGGTTAACTATTAAGTACTGATGTTAGTATAGGTGTCTAGGGCATCCTTTGCACACAGCAGGCACTTAATAAGGGTCTACAGACTGAGTGGATAATAAAGATGAAGGTATGGATAAAGAAGCCAAGGACAAGAGAGGGAAAAAATCATTCAGGAGGAGAAAGTGAGGCAAACAGAAGTTTTTAACTGATATATGACCCTAAAATCTTATATGGGAGGATTAGGGAGAGACTGGATTATGTGATTTTTATTGTTCTTTCAATTCTAAGGCATATAACTCACAAAAATCACAGAATTTGCAGAGTTGGAGAAGACCATATAAGGCATCTATTCCCATTTGTCCCCTTTATAATATTCTAAGGAAGAGCTCATCTATTCCCTAGTTGAAGCAACCCACTATCAAAGAAATCTAAGGGAGGACAGTGCCAATTATTAGGATTTTTTCTTATATCAATCTTAAAACCTCTTCTCTACCACCTCCACTCATAAAGATTCTTGTTTAGTCTTTTCTGGCAGAAGAGATTTAGTCCATTTGGAGATATGATAACCTTTGAAATAATCGAAAACAGTTCTCATATCCTCATTCAATATCCTAGACAGCTAGCTAGATAAAGAGCTAGATTTAGAGTCAGGAAGACCTGATTTCAAATTTGGCTTTAGACACTAGTAGTATGACCTTGATTTGATCATTTAACAGTTCCCAGAATCATCCTCCTCATTCATAAAATGAGGTTAACAATAGTACCTTCCTTGAAAATATCAGGAAAATAACAGGCTACAGGAAACTTGAAATAAAGGGTTCTAACATAGATTAAATGGCTTCAATAGCAAGCTACCATAAACTTGACTCACAAGCATATCCCTAGTGTAGTCCCAATGACACTAATTATGAAGTTGGATCTAAAAATTATCCATATAAATACACACACATATATATATATTACTTCACACACACACACACATACATACAAACATAAACATATATTTCTCTATTACTATGTAATAAACTGTGGTCCAAACTTCAAATCTCATTCTTAGACACAATATTCTTGACCTGTTTTAAAATCTACATTTCTCTAATACTATTACTGTTATTTATATAAGACTTTAAAGTTTTCAAAATCTAGTAGTGAGATTATCTCCTTTGATCAATGACAGTTATGAAAACATCATTTACATTCCCTAAATCTTACATTTCCTTGCTAAATACTTGAATGTTTTTTAACTATTGCATTGCTTACTACAAGCCTTCTGGTAATATCATTGGTGTCCATGTAAAATGTTAAAAATCATGAGTGATCATCAAATTTGATTGGCCTTGAGAGGTGCCTTTCTAATCTATAAATCTATACCCTCCAAAACCTTTATTTACCTTCAAACTTTAAAATCTAGACAGTCCTTTGATAAGCTTCAACTGGTCCTACCAAATCAGGAAAAGGCTTTGGATACAGATCTGACAATGGAGAGGGTTTTTAAAATTTTTTTTAATAAAGCTTTTTTATTTTCAAAACATATGCATGGATAATTTGGCAGCATTGACTTTTGCATAGCCTTGTGTTTCAGATTTTCTCCTCCTTCCCTCCATCCCCTCTACTGAATGGCAAGCAATCCAATATATAGTAAACATGTTAAATTATATGTTAAATCCAATATGTATAAACATTTATACAATTCTCTTGCTGCACAAAAAAAATCAGATCAAAAAAAAAAAAGAAAGTAAATGAGTAAGAAAAGAAAATACAAGCAAACAACAACAAAAAGAGCAAGAATGTTATGTTGTGATAATGGAGATGTTTTTTGTTCAAGGACATGCATAGAGGCTCATTAGCAGGAGGCAAATCAAGAAATGCAGAATTGCTTTTGGTCAAAGCAATATATGAAAACTAATATAGTTAGGCATGAAGAATACTTTAATTATATGGACAGACTGAGCATCTACTCTGATAATATTATGAATCTTTGAAGTATTATTATTAATCAATTATTATTTGTTATTTGTTATTTTTATCTATTATTATTAATCAATAATCAAAAAACCTTTAAGTGCATACAATATATCAGGCGCTGAGTTTGGTGCCATGGATACAAAGAAAGGCAAAAAAGAAAGGCCCTGAAGAAGTTCATAATCCAATAAGGAAAACAACATGCAAGCAAATATGTACAAATAAGACATATATGAGATGATTAGAAAATAATTCATAGAGGGAAAGCTTTAGACTTGAGAGAGTGTAGGAAAGGCTTTTGGTTGAAGGAGGGATTGTAGCTGAAGCTTGAAAGAATTGAGAGAAGCTGGAAAACAGAGATCAAGAAGGAGAATATTCCAAGCATCATGTACAGCCAGAGAAAATTCTCAGTCAAGAGATTGAATATATTGTTCAGGGGACAACAGAGAGACCAGTGTCTGGATCAAAGGGTACATGATGGAGAGTAAGGTGTAAGAAGACCAGAAAGGTAGTTCATTTATTAAGATGTCAGCATCTGTAGGAAACAAGGTCATGGAGGGACTGTGAACTAAAATGAGTTTCCAAGAGAAACTGTGTTTTCCTAATGCATAACCTTTTCTTAGAAGGCAGACAAGCAGTCATGGCCACAGTAGTTTGGAAGTCTTTTCATTCATCCATTTGAATAGAATTCTAAGTTGCATTCTATGGTAGATTAACTTTTCTTAATATGGGTACCATCTGGTTAAGAAACATTTCCAAGACACTGGGGAGGTGCTAAATGGCTTCAAAAGAGACTCAGAGGAAGAAGTGGCTTAATTTCCTCAGGAAAAGCCCTATTAAGACAGGGAAAATGCTAATTGCCATCACATTACACCTTCAACACCAACTGGGTGCAAAAACAGACAAATATGTTAGTGTTTTTCCTTTTATCCAAAGCTCTCATTGAAAGGGTAAAAATGGGCTTCTTTCGACCTTCCAAGTGTTTGATTCATTCAATTCCAACAGAACGTGTGCATTTGTACCTATTGTATGCAAAGTATCACTCTGAGTTTGGCACAAAAGCTTGTGAACTTGAAACTTTCTCTCTATTCCTATAACATCTTCCCTAGATCCATCCCTCACCTCTAGTCCGAATTACTGAGATCACCTTCTTTCTAGATTCTGTAGATTTCTTTCTCACGAATAACAAGAATAAAAAAACAAGATGTGAAGACAGAAGAAACCTTAAAGATCAAATACCATGATGCCCTCATTTTGGTGATGAGAAAACTGAAATTCATAGATATAAAGTCAATATGCTTATAACTGACAATTTTGAATTTGAATTCAAAATTGCAAACTTTAACTCCAGTGTTTTTTCTTCTGTACATGATGCTTCTCTATCCTGTCAAAGTGGCCAAATTATGTTTTCTAAAAGAAACTCTGATCATATCGTTCTCCTCCTTTAAAACTTCCAAGAAACTACAGGATAAAGTTCAGTTTCCTGGACCCAGTATCCAAATTCAGTCTTGTAAATTAGTTTTTTTTTCCCCTCCTAGTCCAATATTTTATTAATTTCTCTCATGTACATTTGTAACTAGTCATTTGCAGGTTGTATCTGACTCTGTGACCCCGTTTAGAGTTTTCTTGGCAAAGATTCTGAAGTGGTTTGCCATTTCCTTCTCTAGATCATTTTATAGATGAAGAAACTGAGGCAAATGGGGTTAAGTGATTAGCAGGGTTTACAGCTAGAAAGTATCTGAGAGTGGATTTGAACTCAGAAAGATGAGTCTTTTTAACTCCAGGGTCAGTTCCACTATGTCACATAGCTGCTCCCACTGAATCTACTGGCTGCTTTCTTGATTGTTTTGGTCATTTTTTATGACTGTAGTATCCCAACATTTCTCCCCTATTTAAAAAATTGCCCATTTCTTAAGGTCACCTAAAATGCCGACTTTAGAATCAGAAAGCTTGAATTCAGATGCTACCTTTGATACTTACTAGCAGTATGAACTCAGGCATGGCAAGTAATCTCCCTGGGACTCAAATTCCCTTATTTGTAAAGTGAGAAAGTTGATTTATTGGACTCTGAGGTCTCTTACAGATCTAGACCTACAATTTTAAGTTCCTACATGAAATTTTTCATTCTTCTTTGACAAGTAATGCCTTCTTACATTAATTACTTGGCATTTCTTTGAATTTTTTCTCTTTATATTTATTCTGTGTCTAATTGTTGACTCATTTGTCATGTTCTATTCTCTATGAACACATTGAGGGTTTTCTTGGCAAAGACATTGAAGTGATATGCCATTTCCTTTTCCAGCTCATTTTAATCACCTTCTTAGATTACATGCTTTCTCATACATGTGTATACACATGTATGGTATGTATGTATGTGTATACACAAATTTATTGTCCCTCCTTTAACTCCATGAGAGTATTATTCCATTTTTATTTGTATCCTCAGCATCTGACATATAGTAGGCATTTAATAAATATTTGCTAGTTAATTTATATAATTTTTATTTATGTGCAGCCATGTAGCACAATGCACAAAACATTGCAGGCAGCTGGTGGCACCGTGGACAGGAAGATCTGAGTTCAAAACCTGCCTCAGAGACTAGCTGTATGACTTTGGGAAGGTAATTTAACCAATCTCAGTTTCCTCATCTAATATTATCTCCCAGAGTTATTGTTCAGACAGAATGAGATTCATAATATCTATAAAGTAGTTTACAAGAGGACAGCTAGATAGCATGGTGCATAGAGTGCTGAGTCTGGAATCAGGAATACTTATCTTTAGTGGTTCAAAACTGGCCTCAGACACTTACCAGCTCTATGACTTTAGACAAGTCACTTAACCTTTTTGCCTCAGTTTCTTCATCTGTAAAATGAGTTGGATAAGGAAATGACAAACTACTCCAATATCTATGCCAAGGAAACTATAAATGGGATTACAAATAGTCAGACATGACTGAAACAACTGAACAACAACAATTTTACAAACTTTAAAACGCCATGTAAACACCAGTTGTTATTACTATAGGACTGTCTTGGTGGAAGGAGCTTCCTTTGTGGGAAATCCCTTGGATAAATGAAATTCCAGGTCTGTTCCCTGCATCCCTGTCCCTGTCCATAGCGTCTCAAAGTTCTTAACCATTATCATGGAACAGAGCTTTCTGAAATGGCTCAGTTGCAGATGAAAACACATTGTGCCTTAATTAACCTCTTTAAGACTTAGTTTTCCTAATTCTAAAATGTGACAACGGCAAATATTTACACTACTTATCTTGTAGAGGGAGAGGAGGGGTTTACTATTAATTTTAATGTGTGTGTGTGTGTGTGTGTGTGTGTGTGTGTGTGTGTATAACTTTGATTTAACTGGTATAGAGGATTCCCAGGGAGGCAACACCCTCAATCAATGCAGATTAACAATCACCCAGAATTTATAGTTTTAAGAGAGCTGACCAGTGTACTGACAGATCAAGTAATTTGCCTTGGGTTCCACACTTATTATGTGTCAGTGTCAAGCCTTCAATCCAGGTCTTCCTGCCTACCAAGAAGATCCTCTGCATATAATAAAATATTTGTTGTTGTTGACTCATTTCAGTCATGTTCTACTCTCCATCAGCCCACTGGGGGTTTTCTTGGCAAAGACATTGGAGCAATTTGCCATGTCCTTTTCCAGCTCATTTTTCAATCACCTTAGATTCCAGGCATTCTCAAACTTAGTCACTTATTCACAAACATATATTCAAAATGATTAAAGGATATTGTCCTTCTTCAAGGAAAGAAGCAGTAGAAACAAAGCTCCCTCATTAAGGACCAGAAAGGGCTTCAAACAAGCTTAAGAAAACATCTCTTTGTTGACTCCCCAATTATTCTGATAACTGGGTTAACCACTCAGAGTTCAGCAATTACTGGGGAAGACAACAAGAGATTATATTTGTTAAGGGGCTATATTTGTCCCTGTTCATTACTGTTGATAATCATTGTAATTAACATTGAACAATATACATAAGATAATATGGCCACACGATTTTGGGGCCTCCTTCTGGTCCCTAGCAGTGATCTATTCTGAGGAAGCCATTATGCTCCCAGAAATTTTATCAGTTTGCTGTGGTCTTTGCCTTCCCTAACCTCTTTATGCTCTATCTTATTTTAGATGTGCTGAAAACTTTTCTGTCTGAAAGGTATCCCTACTTTCATCTGCTTAAAGCTTTTCTTTCACACATACTGACTTGAAAGATTGGCTATGCTGGTGGGTGAAGGGGAATAGGAGAGTAGGTGGAATTCATTATTTTAACAAATACACAATACTTCAGCTCAGTAGATAAGGAAAATATAGGCAAGGATCCTCATTAGTGCTGTATTTCTGAATGTTCATGGAGAGAAGCAATCTTTCAAATTCTTTTTTGAAGCTTTAAATTTTTGTATTCAAAATCATCTTATTCACATACTCATTCATGTATTAATTCTTTCATTTATTAATGTATTCATTATCATATTCAATCATTCATTCATTCATTGCTTCATTATCAAAGTCACTAATTCATTCAATTAACCCACAGATATCTGCATGCTTATGTTGTGCAGAGCCATGTGCTAGATTGAAAGGGATGCAAAGAAAAGATAAAGAGGTAAAAAATCCAGTTAGTGGCAGAGTCTTTTGGAAAGAGTACTGGTCTTTCAATAGCAAGAAATAGGCAAAAGCCTCTGTTGTCATATATATATATACACAATTAGCTATGTGATGTCATGCAATATACTTGTCTTTTCTGAACTCTATTTTCACAAGATGCAAAACGGGCAACATCTACCTTCCACATAGCTTATACTAATCTACCTAAAAGAACTCTTATGAAGAAAGGATTTGGTAAATGGCAAAGCTCTCTATAAATATAAGTTGTTGTCATAGAATCATAAAGTTTAGAGATTGAAAAAGTTTTAGAGACCATTTGGTACAGCCACCTGACATTTTGGACACAGAAACTAAAGAGTGAAGAAAGTCCCTTGGCCAAAGTCACATGCATATGAAGCAGCAGCAGCAGGTTGGAAGGCAAGGGCTTGAAACCCTCAATATTCCCCTATAACACATTCAGGGCTCTCTGCTCATCTACGTTAGCTAAAAGTCAATTTATCATGGTGAAATATGACTGGGCCTAGGGATCAGAAGTCATGGGCTTTCAATGAATTTTGACACTTTTGTCTCACAAAGGATTTATTGCTTTGCTTTTTGTGCTCCCATGGATCTTTTATCTATCTATGTCTATTCTGGCAACTATGAAGAGGAGAACTATAAGGCACTGTCCCTTATCTCTTCCATTGTTTCCCCATGCTCTTCTCTCTTGGTGAATTCACTAGCTCCTAAAAGAGTTATCTTTATAAAGATATATGAGCAGCTGGATGGCACAGAGGATAAAATATTGGAGATTACTTCTCTTCCTAAGCTCAAAGGAAGACTTATTTGCTGTGCAACCTTGGAAAAGTCAATTAATTCTTTCTGCCTCAGTTTTCTCATCTATAAAATAAGCTGGAAAAGGAAATAGCAAACCAATACAGACTCTTTATAAAAAAAATCTCAAATGGGGTCACAGAAAGTCAGACATGACTGAAATTACTGAATAAAAATACTGGTGTATATGTACATGTATATATGTGCATATACAATGCACATTTTGTGTGCTTATTTGTATAATTATTGTGGATGTGTACACAGCATGGTATATAAACACATATGAAGATATATTGTATAATATATTATAAACATATGTATTATAATGCTAATGGAGTTCAGTGGGACACTTAATGGTAATACATCTTTATCAGTATAAACATTGTTTCTCACTCTATAAAACTGAAATTCCACTAGAATAGGGATTGTTTGATGTTTTTTGTATAACAACAAATATTGTTTTTTGCAAATAATAGGCATTTAGTACGTGCTTACTTAATTAAACTGAATTCAGTCTGAGCTCTAATGTTTGCTAGCAGTGTGACCTCAAGCTCTTACTTTTCCTATTCGAGCATCTATTTCTCTGCTTATGAATTGGAGAGGATAACATAAAACCACTCAAAGTATGTTGAGATGTCTCAGGCAATAGTAGGTTGCCTATTACTAGAAATCTTTAAACAAAAGCTAGGGATGAGTCCACACCATGTAAGTTGGAACTAGTACTGGTTTGCATGTTCACTGAGGTCTCTTCCAGCTCTTGAATTCTTTGCTTCCATGAAAATTTCAGGCTTGTTTGAAGACTAGGCTTGATAAACTCTACAACTCTCTATAAATATAAATTGTCATTTATTATTTTATAAGAAACAACACAAATCAGGAAATTCAGCTGCTGCTGCTACTTAATCCTGTTATTACAAAATTCTCATCACCAACATATCCTGTTGGATACTTTTAAGGGCATCTCTTAAATGGAAACTGATTTTTTTTAGGAAGAATCTAGCAGTTTCCAAGTACTGGGCCAGCTGAGAAGCATTTGCAGACCTAAAGCAAAATCCAATTGTCTTTTCTTTGGAAGGGTTTTAATTTCCTAGTACCATTTAATTCTGAGATATTTAACAAAGCCAAAAATTCCTAGGATTTAGAGCTGGAGGAGAGTACAGCAATCAAAACAAATTTCTCTTTTTTTCAAATGACAATTTTTCACCCACAAGTTGGAATGACTTGTTCCATGATACAAGGATAACATGGAGCAAGTCTACATTTGAGCCCAAGTTCAACTGTACCCTGCTATAATGATTATTTCCCAGAATTCTATCCTGATGTACACAAAGATTAAAAGTCAGGTCTATTGCTCCCAACCCAATTATTTCCTTCTGTATCAGTGACCTCTTCCAACAAACTTACAAAGTACATGAAATAGTACCATCAGAGAGCTAGAAGGAACAATAAAAACCATATAGTCCAATTTTCTTACTTTACAGATGAGGAAACTGAGGCTCATGGAGGTTATAAGATGTAATCAGGATCACAGAGATAATAACCATCAGAAATTTGAATGTTAACTTAGATATTCTGACTCCAACTGTAAGATGCTTCTTGGGGCAGATAGATAGCATTAGCCCTGAGGTCAGGAGAACCAGAATTCAAATCCTTTCTCTTTACAATTACTAGCTGTGTGATCCTGGGCAAATCCCTTAATTCTGATGAATTACCTTGCAAAAAAAAAAAAAAAAAAAAAAAAAAAAAAGCTTTCTTCTGCTCATCTTAATTAAGACACCAAATCTCCAGAAGGTTCCTGCTGAAAAACACGTGTGAGTTCCTACCTAGGAACAAAATTCTACAATAAGAGCACATTACTTTAAATGTGGTGATAATATCAGTCTTTAGTTTTAGGTTCAATAACACTTCTGTCTTCAATTTAAAATTAAGCCAATATTCTAATGTATTACTGTCTACAAAACAACAGATGGACAATCACCTTTAATGATTCAGTCATCCTATTCCTGTTTTTCTAGTCATCATATTGGTCTGAAAACTGGACTTCTCTCTTCTATCACCTCCAAATTTAGAATTATGAAAGCTGAGAGCAGCTTAGAATTATGCTACTAACAGTACATATAAAAACATAATGAAGTCGAGTGTGACAAAGACTAAAAGAGGAATAATTAATTGAAGAATGTGTTAAGAAAACTAACAACTTTTAAAATATATCTACACCTATATTCATTTTTAGATCTATTTTATCTCTGTATCCATATTTCTGTCACTAGCTATATATTTGTGACAATTTATATTAATTATTTTTGTTGTTTTTCATTCATGGCTGATGCTAATTTGGGGGGTTTTCTTGGTAAAGAAAACTTGCCATCCCTTCTCTAGCTCATTTTTACAAAAGAGGAAACTGAGGTAAACAGGGTTAAGTGACAGCTAGTAAATGTCTAAGGCTGGATTTGAACTCAAGAAAGTAGTCTTCCTGACTCTAGCCCCAGAACTCTATGCATGATTGCATCACCTTGCTGCTCTGTAATTATATTTATATATTACATAAGTATAAAGGATAAGATGATGTATTTTGTTATAGACTTATAAATTCCACAAATATCCATAAATTCTAGTTTAATCTCCAGAATCAAATATAAAATCCTTTATTTGGTGTTCAAAGCTACCTCTTATCTTTCCAATTTTTTAACACCTCTTTTCCCAGTGATCCAGTGGTATTGGCTTTTTGGCTACAACGCAAACAAGACATTCCATCTTTCAGCTCTAGACATTTTGTTTTTCTGGACCCTATGTCTAGAACACTCTTTCTCTTCACTTTTGTCTACTGCATTTCCAGGCTTCCATTAAGTTCCAACTAAAACTCTTCTATAGGAAGCCTTTCCAAACCTCCAATTCGAGCATCTTCCCTTTCCTAATTATTTCCTATTTATCCTTCCTATATCTTGTTTGTATATATTTATTTGTTGTTTCTCCCTTAGATTGTCAGCTCATTAGGGGAAGGGACTGTCTTTCATGTTATTTTGTATCCCCAGAACTTAGTCTGGCAAAAGGTAGGCACTTAATGTTTATTGATTGAGTATAAAAGATAGGATGACAACCTCAAAATCAAGAATCCCTGACTTCAAATCCATCTTGTGACCAGTTGTGTGAACTTGGGACTATCGCTTAACCTTTCAGTTATCCATGTATCTGTCTAGGATATTATATTTAGAGGAAGTGCTGTCTTGTATTCAAAGAGGGAAATAATTCATATAGTAATCACAAGAAAATCACAGGGTCAGTTCTTATCTGTATCATCTATTTATCTCTCTATCATCTTTATTTTTTCTAGCAAATTAATTTATTTTTAACACACATTGCTTTATGAATTGTGTTGGGAGAGAAAAATCAGGGCAAAAGGGAAAAAGCATTGGAGAGATAAAAAAACAGAAAAAAGAAGTGAATATAACAGGTGTTGATTTACATTCAGTCTCCTGAGTTCTTTTTCTAGATACAGATGGCTTTTTCTATCCAAAGTCTATTGAGATTGCTTTAGATCATTGAATTAGTAAGAGAACCAAGTCTTTCATAATTGATCATTACATATTCTCGATGTTATTGTGTACAATATATTCCTGATCCTGTTTGTTGCACTCAGTATCAGTTTATATAAATCTTACCAGGCCTTTCTAAAATCAGCTTGTTTATCATTTTATAATCATTCCATTATCTTCATATACTACAACTTGTTCAGCCCTTCCCCAACTGATGGGCATCTACTCATTTTCCAATTCTTTGTTACAACAAAAAGCTGCTACAAACATTTTCGCACATGTGGGTCCTTTTCCCTCTTATATGAATTTCTTGGGATACAGACCAGTAATAGCAATGCTGGATCAAATGGTATGCACAGTTTTATAGCCCTTTGGGCATGGTTCCAAATTGCTTTCCAGAACATTTGGATCAGTTCACAACTCCATCAACAATACATTAATGTCCCAGTTCTCCCATATCCCTTCCAACATTTATCATTATCTTTTCCTGTCCTCTTAGCCAATCCACGATATGTTAAGTGGTAATCCAGAATTGTTTTAATTTGTATTTCTCTAATCAATAGTGATTTAGAGCATTTTTTCATATAACTATTCATATAAGTATCGTCTGTATTTATAAATGTATATAGCTAAATAGGCATCTATCGATGGTTACATATCTATATTTTCACAAACATGCATACATATAGATATATTAATACATACATACATACACACATAGTATAGATATAGAAACTATATTTACCTTTACTGAAAGGTAATGTCTTGATGCCGCTGCTTGGCAGAATTGCACCCTCCATTCTTGAAAGATATCTCATGGACTAGAAGTTTATCAAACTATAAAAACTTTGTGTATCAGCCCAAGAAAGGACAAAGGACTATTTCTGCCCTCTGATAGCCAGCTTCACTATTTGTGGAGAGGTTCGTTATCAAGTTGGCCTGTTGGGGATGATTTTAACAGCCATAGAACCTTTCAAAGATCATTGATTAAAATCTGCAATGGGGAAGTATACTCACATCAAATAAAATCTAAGGAAAAAAACAAACAAAAACAAATAAAATCTGAGGTCCTTAACCAATTATTTCCCATCATTATTTTTCAATGTGTATATACATTTCTCTCTCTCTCTCTCTCTCTCTCTCTCTCTCTCTCTCTCTCTCTCTCTCTTTTTCTCTCTCTCTCTCTCTCTCACACACACACACACACACACACACACACGCACATACACATGTGCCTGTGTATGCGTATATGTGTTTTCTTTGTCAGAGATGCCATTTTTTTGGTACTACAGCCTTTATTCAGGGGATGGTACTGAAATGATAAGGTACTTTCAGTTGCCCTATTTCCAGTAACTCTAGATAGGGCAAGAAGGAATATGGTCAGTATGCTTTATACTGCCATAGCACAGCCTGTTTGCCTTACCTTGTCTGTCCAAGCTTTGTAGAAATTATACTTGGATAACCTCCCATCCCAGTTCTCTGCTTTATCCTGCCTGCAATTCTGACATCTCTCTTAATTCCTTCTTTTCTCTCAGCTTTGCCAACCTAGCTCCCGGCTCTGGACTCCCAACATTGCTCCTGGCTACTATGATCAGCTGTTAATCCCCCTTCCCCTGTCACTTTGCAAAAAGGAAGGCATGATGATTATTTAGTATGACTGGTTCTGCTTAGTATCTATTAATATTTGGGGAGTTATATAATGTAAAAGTTGAAACACTAAGTCACATATATTGAGCTGCTTCTGCATGAATAAGCAGACAGCACGGTAAATGAGAAATAGCTTTAGATTTGTTATCAGAAATCCTAATCAGGGCATGACAGATAAAGAGCTGGAAGAGGTCTCAGAGGAAGTCATCTGGGCTATCTCCCTTATTTCATAGATGAGTAAGTTAAGGCTCAGGGAGTTTAAGTAACTTCTCTGAATTCACAGGTAGTGAATGTCTAAGTCATACGAGCAGGGAATCACAGATGTTGAGCCTGAATGGAACCCAGAAGCCTATTTAATTTTACTGATGGGGAAACTGAGGCATAGAAAAATTGAATGGCCTAATGCCATCTGGTATTAGATTGAGAAAGGAGAATAGGCAAGAAAAGTCTACTGAGAAGGTTTTAGGTGAGGAGAAGAGAACAGATAATTTATGACAAATGGCTCTAGAATACTTTTAATAAGCTAAGGGCAAATTATTCTATTGGGAGATGGGATGAAAGAAGAACTAAAACCTCAAAAAGAGAGAAATTTTGGGAATATCATTGTAAGGAGTATGAAAGAGAGTCTATAAGAGAAAAATCAAAGGATTGCTATATGGAAGTAAAAGCCCAACTGAATTAAGCTAATGTGATTCCATTTTAGATAGCAAGAGCTCAGTGTCAATTGAGGTCTTCAAACAGATTCAATGACTACTTTCCAAAGGTATCATAATGAACATTCCTTTTAAACATAGGTCATACTAGCTGGCCGCCAAGGTACTATTCATCTGTAGATTTTACGATCCCATGATTGTATTTGGCAGCTTGAGAGGAGGATGGATGGTGTAGGGGAGAGAATGCTAAGCTTTGAATCAGGAAGACTTGGATTTGATTAACTGTATAATTCTGCCAAATTCATTCTACTTTTATCAGCCATCATTTACCTCATCTGCAAAATGGGAATACAATTCATGGTTGGGTTAATAGATTTATTAAGATGAATAGGTTCGGTTTAGATAACATATGTCAAATGCTTTGTAAACCTTATATGACAGTAGGAATTGGGAAGATTGATTATGGGGTGAGAGAGGGAATACAGAATAGAGAATTGACAATCCATGAAAGCAAGGGAAAATATCTGTAAGGGAGTCAAGGGTATATGACAGAGTACAGTTCTATTAAAGGAATAAAATGAAGTCAGAATTAGGTAGAAAACTGGAAATGTAATTAGGATAGGAAGAACAATTCCTTCCTGGAATTAGAAATTTCAATGAGGTTTAAGAACTGGTTTGGGCAGCAGATGCAAGAATGCTTAAGAGATTGTAAGCAAAAAAAAGAATCCTACAAAAATTCTAGGATATAAAGCTGGAACTGAAAGGAATATCAGAAGGCAGTTAGTGCAACTATCTTATTTTTAAAAGGAATATACCAAGATCCAAGAAGATTGATTTATCCAAGGTAACACAAGTAGCAAGAATCACAGAGTTGAAAATCAAGGCAGAACCATTTTGGTTGATAGTGAGATTCAAAGTTAATCACCATGATAGAAAGGGGCACAGTGTGAAGGGATGGCAGAGGAGAATCAGACATAGGGAAGAGTAAGACTAAGGTGGTTCTGTAAGAAATTTCATGGAGGGATAGCAAGTTATACAGCATGTGAGTAAAACATATTTGTTAGCTATTGGACAAGGAAAGCAACATGTGATTAGATTGTGTAGTTAATTGGAGGGTAAAAGTTAATGATGGTAGAAAAGGTGATATAGTAAAGAAAAACTCCACCCCAGGCAACATATAACTATTTCACTTCACTATCCCTATTCCTCTATACCACAATCCTAATAAAAGACCAGGATTGCAGCTAAAGCCTAAGATGGGCTGTGCCTCTATAAATTGCAATGGCTGCCAGAAGAGCTATGTATCAAGAAGGTAGGATTTCTGTGCCACCTCATCTTTCATGTAAATTCTTCCCTAATTTACTTTATCAGAAATGATTTCCTCTATGAGAGCATATAGTGAACTTTATACCTCTCTCATACATTGGTCATGTGTTATTTTACATTACATTTACCTGTATATATGCCTTATTCCCCTACTTGTTGTGACCTCAGTGAGATAAAAAAAAATCTTATGTTGAGGAATCATATAGGAAGATGTTCAGGAAGCAACAACTTATGAAGGGAAAAAATAGTGAAACATTTTTGGTAGTACAAAAACAAAACAAATTGAGTTTCCATTAATTAGGGAATAGATAAATAAATTATATTATGAAACTAATGAAATATTATTGTGTCATAAGAATCATATGGGTGTACTATAATTATGGGGAATTCAGAGTAACCTGGGAAGACATAATATGAACTGACCCAGAGTGGGGAGATTATAAATTAGAGAATAATATACATAATAGTAGAAATGAATAAACCAGTAGAAAAGTTTGGATCTGAGATTTAATGCAATAATCAGTCATCTTTTTGGAGGAACAGAGATGAAATCTATTTGTTTTTTTCTCAGTATAGAAGCAAGGTATTACAGGTACAGAATGTTGCATGGACAGTTACAATGTTACAGTGAAAGACTTTTGTTTGGTTGCTTCCTCTATTATAGGGGAGAGGTCAGTGGTAAGGGGTGTTGATGGGTGTAATTGGGAAATCATAGTGATACAGAGAACAGACAATATAAACTAAACACTGAAACAAAGAAAATCAAAAAAAGAAGAAGAAGAAGAAGAAAAGGTCCTAAATCTAGAGTTGGGGAACCCTGGATCCAATTATTGCTTCCAAGAATGAACAAAGTGTACAACCTTGATTAAATCACTTTACTTCTGGATCTCAGTTTCCTCATCTGTAAAAACTGACATATTCATCTGGACTAGATGATATTTCAATTTCCTTCAAGCTCAAGGTCTATAATTCCAGGACCCTATTATGAGGATAAGGAAATATGTATCAACTGAGCTTTCTATATCCCCACAATACCTAATATAATGTGCTACAGCACATAGCAAGAACTTAAAACATGTTTTTTTTGAATATCTAATAAAATCACTCCTGAAGTTTTGAGTTGTAGGATAAACAAAGAACAGAAGGAATCCTGACTGATATCATTACCAAGAGATTATGAAGAAGCTTCAACTATGATGAAAAGGAAAATATTTGACTGACCATTACTCATTGTGCCCCTCTGAGTCTCTGTTTTATGATGTGATAAATTCATCCTTAATGCATGGAAAGGCACATTTCTATTCATTATATACAACTCCCTTCTCTCTATAGTCATCTGAATAAAAAATAATGAATTTCCTTCCTTTCTCTTATGGGCTCTATCAATAAAACCTCAGACCAAACCAATTAGCATTTAGAGTCAGAAACTTCTCTAGTTTGCTCTAGGTTTCCTTTGTACAGTCTTCCTCAGCAGACAATTGTGTGTGTCTGATTTACCCCACCTTTCTTTGAAATGTCACTTGTATTTTCCTCATCAGAGACTGAAGAACAAAACTATGTCTCAAGACTGGCAACGTATCACTTTCAATTGTCTTTAAAAGCTGAATAAATCAGAGTGAGGGATAAAGACATTCCTGAATTATTACATTTGATGACTTAGGAAAGAATATTTACTTTGGGCCTCAAGCAAACTTGCAAGTGACTAACTTTTCTTCAAGTTTCCCCGATTCTCTTGTAGTTTGATTGATTCATATAATCACAGAACAACAAATCTCAGAGCTAGAAGGGCCCTTTGAACAAAGAACACAGAATAATGGAACCAGAAGTGACATTAGAATGTAAAACAAAAGACAAAGTTGGAAGGGACTTGAGCACACATAGATGATCAGAGCTAAAAAGATAGGTGCCTTAAAGATCATTTAGTACAATTCCTTCATTTTACAAATGAGGAAACTGAGGGTGAGCAAAAGAAGTAATTTACTTACCTACTGCCAAAGACTTCTAAAGAACCAAGACAGATCTTCTTATGTTATAGGTTTTACTGCTGAGTCTTGAATTTTGTCCATAAGTATTGTGTAAGGAATTGAGGAGCTGATTCAAAGTTATTTTGTTTTTTATTTAATGTCTAAATAACTAATCAAATTCATAAGAAACCTAGGCACCTTTCCAGGGAATGGAAATTAATGACAAGGGGAATATCCTAGAGGAAGGTGAATCATGGAAATGATTCAAAGTAGAAGACTTCTTCAAATCTTCAGCTACTGGATTAAAAAAAAACAATAACAATAATAAACCCCTTAAAAATAAGTAGGAATTTATCACTTATGAATTTCAAAGTGGAAGTTACCTGAATTCATATATGTTCAGGAAGACTTCTATAAGAGCCAAAAGTAATATTTAATGCTCAGAGAGGTAGACAATTTCATAAGACCCCGAGGTCTTATGCAGGAAAATTCATGATATATGGGAAAAAGCAGAGACTTGATAGGAGCTTTGGTGAAAACTTCCTTATTCTAGAGAGCTATGCATTCTTCCAATCAGGAAGAGAGATTGAGGAAAGAGTAAGCAAACTGGGAGAAACTGAGGCAGAAACCTGGCTCCTCCTGTCCCTAGCTATGTTCACAGGATTTTGTCTTTTTGCTAGTGACCCAACACAGAACATGCCAATGTGGAGGAAGTCAGTGCTGCAACTTTGAGCTATTAGGTTTCCATTTATAAAGAATGGGAGAGGGGATGAGGAATAAGAGATGTTAGGGAGCAAACTGATAATATGATGTTTTGGACAAGGTCAGGAGTTTAAATGATACCAAGGCATTGCTTCTGCCAGAGTTATAACAATAAAGAAAGATATTAAAAGTATCGTACACTAAGGATGAGGTAAAAGTTCTGAGTTTCAAATTCTTAGAATGTTAAGACTATTAGAATACAGAATAGGGAATCTGCAAGAAATCTGAAAATAATAGAATGTCAGAGCTGGAAGAGGCCTTAGAACATAGAATATTGGAACTGGAAGGCAATTTACAACATAAAATGTCAGAGCTGGAAGTTCTTTTGGCAGTCATGTAGAACAACTAGAAATAACTTGCTCATTTTCATCTAATAATCCTCTAATTGCTTTCTGAAATTTCCTCATTATCTAATTTATTAAACTTAATAAATTTTTACTAAATACCTACTATGTTCAAGGTACTGTGCTTAGATCTGAGGATGTGGAAATGAAAATGTAACAGTCTCTGCCCTTAACAAACCAAAGGATAATTGAAACAGAAAAACTACACATAACTAAGGCTGGAGCAGGCAACAGGAAAGACCTCTTATTTTAGGTGTTTTAAAGGAAGCTGGAGATGTTCAAAAGCAAAAGCTTTCTAGACATGTAGGAATGCCAAGACAAAGACACAGAGGAATAACCACATAGATATCAGAGTGTATAAAAGGGTATAACATGAAATAAGGCAGAAAGAATAGGCAGAAGCAATATTATAGAGAGCTTTGAATATCAGGGAATATTTTGAATTTTTACTGTACAGAAAATTGGAAATCATTGATAATTTTTGAGTTAGGGAATGATGTGGAAAGAGCTATCATTTAGTAGTATCAATTTGGTAGTAGAATGTAAACTACTTAAAGCCAGAAATGTTTTTTTTTCCCTTGTTCTTATATTATTGACACCTAGCATGGTGCCTTTGCAAATAAGAGCTTCTTAATAAGTGTTTGTTGAATCAGAATCAATTAGTCCTAGGCTCAGGATCAAATGACTAGTTACTGTGTTTTTTGGAAAGTTACTTAATTTCCTTAACCCTTGATGAAAATGTAGAGACCAGAGGGAAAGAGACTTTCAAAAGCTAGATATTGTAGAATAAACAATAAATCACCATAACTCTCCCATATTCACCTCCAAACAACCCTAAATAGCATCCTGAAACAAATCCTACAACATGAGAACCAGCAAAAAGATGGAAATGAGATGATCTTTTAGCCCTCAAACCTTGAAAAATCACTGAAAAAGATCTGTCTTATTCAGGTAAAAAGAAAATACATTCTAGGACAGAAGGTGTCCCAGTAAGTCAGCAGCAAACCTCACCTCAGCAAACCAGTGAGAGCTCATGAGACCCAGTGAGGTGAAGGAGGCAAACACCACCAGCAGGACACCCATCCCTATACTCACACATATGTCTTAGCATAGACAGGGGAACAGGCAGACTCTAGCTCCAAAAACTGCTGTGTGATTCAATGTAGCCCTAAGCAAATAGGCTCTTTCCAGGGCCAGACATCATTATGCTTCAGTGTAGCTCCAGGGCAGAAACACATGCCAGACACCATCACTAAGACTCTGGCAGCAGGTAAATTGCCAGACTCCTACTGTCTCCAACAGCACTAATTACCCTCCCCAACCCCACCAACCACTCCCTTTGTCTTAGGCAAAGCAAAAGCAAAAATAAATCCAATTAAAGAAGGAAACTACATCTGGTTAAAAGATACCATAGACGGTGAAGTAATATCAATAGTAAACATATATGCACTAAGTAGTATAGCATCTAAATTCTTACAAAAGAAGTTAAATGTGTTACTGCTCTATGAACAAACATGAGAACCAGCAAAAAGATGGAAATGAGATGATCTTTTAGCCCTCAATCCTTGAAAAATCACTGAAAAAGATCTGTCTTATTCAGGTAAAAAGAAAATATAGAGAGCATTAAAAATAAAAAAATAGATAATTTTGATCATATTAATTTTTTTCAAAAGAAAAACAAAACAAAACCCAACAATTCAACCAAGATTAAAAGGAAAGAAAAAAAATGAGAAACAATCTTTACAAGCATTTTGATAAAGACCTCATTTCTCAAATATATAGAGAATTGTATTTATGAGAATATAAGCTATTCCACAACTGACAAATCATCAGAGGCTTTGAACTGGCAGTTTTCAGTTGAAGAAATCAAAGATATATATGGGCACATGAAGAAGTGCTCTAATCACATTTGATTCTAGAAATGCAAGGGAAAACAATTCTGAGATACTATCTCACACCTATCAGATTAGCTAATATGACAAAAAAAGGAAATGATAAATGTTAGAACGTGAGAAAATTGGTGAACTAATTATAGTTAGTAGAATTGTGAACTGATCCAACCATTTTGAGGAACAATCTGGAACTTTGCCCAAAGGGAAACCAAATTGTGGATACCTTTGATTTATCAATACCTCTACTAGATCTATTTTCCAAAGAGATCACCAAAAAGGGAAAAGGACCTATATGTACAAAAACATTTATAATAGCCCTTTTTAGAGTGGCCAGATATTGAAAACTAAGGGGATACCTTTCAATTGGAGACTGCTGAATAAGCTTTGGTAAATGAATGTAATGAAATACTATTGTCAATAAGAAATGATGAACATGCAGATTTCACAAAAACCTGGAAAGACTTGTATGAACTGTTACAAAGTGAAATGAACAGAACAAGGAAAACATTGTACACTGTATCAATATTATGTGATGTTCAATTATGAATGAATCAGATCTACTCATAAACACAATGATCCAAGACAAGTACAAAGGACTCATAAAGGAAAATGCTATCCACATCCATTTAAAGAACTGATGAACTCTGACCATAGATCAAATATACTTTTTTTCAATTCCTTTATTCTTCTTCATGTTTTTTTTTCCTTTTGATCTGTTTCCTTTTTCACAACTATGACTAATAAAGAAATATATATATTCTACATGATAGCACATGCATAACCTACATCAAATTGCCTGCCATTTTAGGAAGAGAAGAAGAGAAGGAAAAAAAGTAAACTAAAAATCTTGCAAAAAAATGCTAAAAATGTCTTAACATATCAATGGGAAAATAATATACTATTAAAAAACAAGGAGGTTGGACTACTTGATTTTGATGGTTCCTTGCTATTTTGAATTAATGAGTTTTATATTTGGTCTCGAGATCTTTGTTCAGCCTGGTGCCTTTTAACATTTCTATCAATGACTTATATGAAGGCATGGATGGAATCTGTAACAAATATGCATATCACACAAATCTAGAAGGAATAGCTAACAAGTTGGATTATAGGTTTATAGATCTAGAGCCTGTAAAAATGTCAAAAGTTATCTAGCTGAAACCTCTCTATGTATAGAAAGGAAAATTTGAAGCCCAGAGAAGATAGGCAATATTCCCATGGTCATAGAGGTAATAAGTATCAGAGGCAAGATTTAGTTAGAATGTTGGGCTGAATATAAGATTATAGCTTCCAAAAAACAAACAACAAAAAAAATGCACAAATATAAGATATGAATGTACCTAGATGGAAATTAATTTGCGAATAATCTGATGGAATTTTTTTTTTGGACTGTGTAATAGTTACCACAAAGACTTAAGCAACATATGATATACAAGACTATTGGGTGATAATCCCCAGCATATTCTGTGTTAGTCACACCATATCTTGAGCATGTGCTCAGTTCTGGAAGCCATATTTTAGGAAGGTTGCTAATAAGCTGAAGGGAAAATGTTAAGAGCAAACTAACCAGAATGTGATGGGCTTAATAATCTTATCATTTAGAAGAACAGGTAAAAGACTAGAAGTAGCAGAGGCATGCTATTTACTAGTAACTCTTTGAAGGACTATTGTGTGGCACAGAGATCCTTCTTCAATGGATGGAATTTATAGAAGTAAATTTAATCTGGATATAAGAAAGAGCTTTCTAATAGCTAGATCTGTTCCCAAGGAGATCTTGGGGAAATGCCTCTATTATTAGTACATTTTTCCTCTCCAGATATCTTTAAACAAGGCTCAATGACCACCTATTAGACATTCTTGAGAATAGATCATAGCCATGGATATTCCTTCTTATCCTGAGATTCTGTTATTATGAGAATAGGATGAGGAGAGGGGACTAGATCTTCTCTAGGTAAGATGCAGAGCTCTCAACAGTCCCAATGTTTCCAGATTCAAAGGTTGCTCTTTTCTACACTGTTGTTCATGTGGAAATTCCATGTGGTAGCAAGTCATGGTATACTATGATCTCAGTAGAACCAAAAGTTTTGGATAGTGTAAAGGCATTAGAAATATCTATGGTAGAGGTGAAGTGGGGTACAAGATTTTATTTTTAAAACCTGCATCCATGAATAGATAAAAATATATAATTAAGGGATATTGTATTGTGAAAACTCTAACTCTCTAGCAGTAGAGGGCCTGTGTTTCAAAAATAGCTATGATATTCACTTCCTGCATGCTGTTATAGAAGTAAGTTCTCCTGCCTGAACCTCAGTTTCTTTATTTGTAAAAAGAGGGGCTTGAAATAACTTCTTAGTTCTTTTCTAGCACTAAATTTGTGAATCTGAATATATGTGAAAACGGGGAAAGAGTTGGTACACTTATATAAATAGAGTAAAAGCTACAGACAGCTCAGGTAACACTCTGGTGTCCATGAATTATTAAAGTAACCAGAAGAACGCTGTCAGTATGTTAGGGGATCATAGAATCTATGGTTTATTTATAGAAAATATGAAAAAAAAAAGAATTACAAAGGATGAACGGACAGTGAGTGGTGTTCTGCACTAGTTGTGGGGTATCTGAACAAATGAGATCAATGAGGCACTGGACTGTGAAATCATAGAAATAAGGATCAATTCTCTTTGTTCTATTCTGCTAACACACAGGTAATTCTAAAAATATGAGTATGTTGAGATACCCATGACATTATTTAAAAAATGGAATTTTCTTCATTTCTGTAGAGATCTGCTAAAGGGAAAATGTGAAATCTATCTTCCCATGCAAATCAATTAACTACTGAGAGCTAGATTAATGTCCATCCAGATCACCTCACTATGTTCCTTTCCCAAAAGATATGGTGTAAGAAATAGAATACATTTTATTGCCTCAGGCAATCGCCCTAGTGTCCTTTGCTAAATGTTCTCTTCTGGAGTAACATCTCCTTTTGAGCTCTAAGTAAGATAACCTGAGTGACATGGAGGGGGTGGTAAGTAGCGTGACAACAGAATGATCCAGCACAGAAATAATGGAAAAGGCTGCATAATTTCGAGCCAGGAAGAAAAAAAAAATCTGTTGATAATTCTACTGTGAATTAGCTATGCAATCTTGGCCAAATTATTTCCTCAATCCTGGCCTTAGTTCCCTCATCTGAAAAATTAAAGGTTTGAACCTGATCACTAATTTCATTTTCTATTTAAAGGCTCCGTTGTTGTTGCCCAATCATTTGAATTGTGTACAACTCTTCATGACCCCATTTGGGGTTTTCTTGGCAAAGACATTGGAGTGGTATGCCATTTCCTTCTACAACTTATTTTTCACATGAGGAAACTGAGGCAAATAGGGTTAAGTGACTTGCCTAGAGCCACACTGCTAGCATCTGAGGCTAGATTTGAACTCAGGAAGATGAGTCTCCCTGATTTCTAGTGCTCATCACCTGTGTTACCTAGTTGCCCTTAAAGAGTCTATTACTCTTCAGAAAATGTCTCCTTTAATTTGTGACAATGGAACAATAAAAGTGATTTATAAGCACTATAAATGGAAGCTACTAATTATAGAAATGTAGTATCAGCATTACCATCTGTTTTTCAAAAATAAGGAAACCAGAGCTGAGAGAAGTTAATAAGTTGCCCAAAATCACAAAGCTAATAAGTAGTACTTTGTGATCCAAGAGATAGCACAAAGCTAGGCTTGGAGCCAGGAAAACTGCAGTTCAATTCTTCCCTCAGACATTCCTTAGCTCTGTGATCCAGGGCCAGTCACATTCTCTCAGTTTTCTATCTGTCAAATGAAGAGGTTGGATCCTAAAGTCCTTCCCATTACTCCAAAAGGTTGGATCCTAAGGTTCTTTCCATTAACGATCATTATTCTCTAACAGAGTAGAGACACAGTGCTAATGTGTCTCTTGAAAACATGAAAGCCCACATCTTAACTCTACAAAATTTGATTTTTAAAAAAATATCATTCACTTGTAGATTTTGAGGTATTATTAAGACACACAAGGACTGACTGAACTCCAAATCAATTCTTTTGTACCAAGGAAATTCGAATTTTATTACATGAAAAAAATGTGCATCCATCAAAAATTATATAAAAAGTATGACTCATGAAGCCCGCTCTGTGATTTCACTCTGAGAAGCTGTTTTTTGTCTAATCCCAGCTCTACGCTCAACCATCATCTCTGACCAGTCTCACCTCAGATACTGAGAACTGATGGTGCTTTGTAGGAGGGATGATACTCTTTCCCACCCAATATTCAACTGTCTGTCTTTTGGAACTGTCTAACCACTGATAGCCTCCACTCCCAAAAACATAATTCCTCACGTAATCACTTCCAACTGGGAGATAGCCTCGGGCTGCAACAGAGAACAAGGGATGAAATTGTACTTGAAAACATTCAAGAAATCTAAATACCAACTTAAACCCATCAAACTTGCCCTAAAGTCTAAGTATTCAAAAACCTACAAAGAAGCTAAGATTACTCTCTAGGATAGATGGAATGCCACATTTGAGGCCAATCTGAAAGGCTCTTTATACACTTAATAGAATAAAATAAATCTTCAGAATTATGCATATACAGAGGCAACCTAACACCAATGCTTGTAGACAATCTTCCTTTCCACCTTGTAAAATCAACAAAAACCTAAAAGTTTTATTTCAGTCCTGAGGCAAGGACTGGACTCTCACTCAGCTAGAGAAAAACAAGACTGTTCCCCACAAAGTAGGAATCCTGGTGTTTGTTTTTCAGGAGACAGATTTTTTTCTTTCTTTCCTTGTTTTTCTTATCTTTTTTTCAAATGAAGAATCATTCAAACTAGCTTAAAATGTACCATTTTTTGTGATCCTTTTCCCTTTTCCTCTTTTTTCCTCTCTCCCATCCCTCTCTTTTGTTCTCTCATTCTTGTCTTCCTTCTCCTTCCCTTCCATCTTTCCTTTGTTTCCTTCCCTATCCTCATTCCTCCTTTCCTTCTCTCCCTTTTCTTCTCTCCTTTTCTTTTTCTTCCTTCCTTCTTTCCCCTTTTGCTTTTTCTTTTCTTCCTTTCTTCCTTCTCCCCTTCCTTCCCTTCTTTCTTTTCTTTCCTCTCCCTCTCTCCCATCTTCCTTCTTCCCCTCGCCTTTATTTTTCTTTCCTTCTTTTTCTCACTTTGTCTTTCTCTTTCTCTCTAACAAGAGTTATCATCCACCATTCTGGGAATATAGATAAAGCCCCTACAAATGGAGTCTCTAAGAAAATCATAAATGCCATGTGCCTCTTCCTACTCTTTTCTCCCATTAAGCAATTCAAGATAATAGTAGTTAAACAAATTAACCATAGTTGTAATATTATGGGTTGACCACAATGAAAGAAAAAAAAGAAAAAAAAAACACTAAAAACCCTTGTCTGTGGACAGTCTCTTCTAACCCAGAGTAACCAGAACTGTCTGGAAGGTGCATTATTTTTGACTAAGTGAAATGAAGAATTTGGGTTATTCCTCTGGATCACTGATTTCAAATTCTCCCTAAAATGCCGGAGAAATTATAGCAAAAAAATGGGCTATTTAGGCTGAATTTTCAAAATGATTGCCTTAAATTTCAACAACTTCCCTAGTTTAAACTTAGAATAGCAGAATTAGAGCTACACAGTATCATATGGAATGTCAGAGCAGAAAGAGTAGGTCTAACTCCTTTTACACCCAGTTCCCTTACTAGGTCCCTTCTAGTACAACCCATTCCCCCCGTGAAGCTGCCTTCCTCCAGAAATCACTTTCCATTGACTTATCTTAATACATGTTTTATTTTCACAGTAGAATGCAGATGCTTTGAGAGCAGAGACTATTTTCTTTTTGTAATTGTATCTTCAGCACATAGTATAGTGTTTTGCATAGAGTAGATAATCTATAATTTTGTCAATTTGAACCAAACCAAATAGACTTCAATCAATTCAATATACGTCTGTCATAAAATGTCAGAACAGAAAGGAACCTCCTAACATGGAACATCAAAGCAGGAAGGGCCATAAAAATGAAAGAAACCTTGAGGAAAAAATCATTGAAATAGCACCTAAAAATGTGCACATTTTACATGCAATATCTCATTTGAATTTCACCTCAACCCTGTAAAGAAAGAGCTATTATTGTACTCTGTTACCTTTGTTAAAAATGATTCTGAAGTCAGGGTTGTACAGTATGTAGAAAAGATTTGAATCCAGATCTTCCTGATTTGGAGAGAAGCACACTATATACTGCACCATGGGACATAGAATATTAAACTTGGAAGGAACATTACAATAGAGAATGTTAGAAGTAGGGGGAAAAAAGCAGTTTTGAGCTGTCCTCCCATTTTCCAGGTAACCATGTATTATGGACTAATAAAACAATTAAATTCTCTACTGTGTATCCTTCCCCCATCTCCTCAGGTAGATGACAGGAAATAAGAATTGGGACTTGGAACAGAGATGGGAAGAAAGTAGGACATGGGAGTAAAAGGATGCTCAGTGAAGAAGGATGAAAGACCAATTTTGTTGTGTTTTGTTTTAAACTTTATAGATTTTACAAAGAAAGGGCCTCGAGCAATAAAAGCTTTGTGAACCATAGACAATTTGCTGTATTCAGTGGTTGGCCTTTTCCAGATCCCTCTGGCTTTAACATGAGAAAACTGAGGACCAGAGGAGAGACATGACCTATTCATGTTCTGTAGGAAGAACTTGGATTTTCTGAATTGTAATTCATTGCTCCTTCTAATGATAGACCCAAAAGCTTGGGGAGAAAAAAAAAGACAGACTAGCTTTACTTCCCCTGGCTCAAAGTCTTTCCTGCTTTGTGCCCTCTCTCTTAGAATTATTTTTTTTATAGGTTAGAACAAAGGGTTTTTGTAAAGTTCCATTAAGAAGGAGACAGAAGAGGGCATCTTCCCAATGGGAAGAGAAAGTTCATTTAAAAATAATTATTCTCCAAGTAGACCAAACAGAGAACATTTATGGTATTTATGTCAACATGTAAGAGCTCCACCCAGGGAAGGCAGAGACAGCCAGGGGTTGCTAGGAGACTTTTTGGCTCTCATTGCCAGGCAATGCTTTCTTCCTCCACAGGAGAAATACATCAGAAAGAAATTCGGTGAGAAGCAGAGATCGTGGCTTTCTTCTATTTTTAGCATCCAAGTCTTTTTTTTTATTTTTAAAGGATTTATTATCCCAAGTTTATGCTTTGGAATGCTTTGAAAAGGGCAATTTGGTATTAAATCTGAGTCTGACTGTCTCCTGGTGCCAGGACTAAGCCTGCAGCACTTCAGGTTATTTAAGATTTCAGTGTCATAAAACTGCCATTCTATCCCAAACTCCTTTGGCCTGATCCAAATCCTAGGTGCTTGGTCTCTACAGTGACCCATCCCACTGTTGCTATCCATGCCAGACCAACAAGCATTCATTAAGCATTTATTTGTCAAGCATTGTTAGGTAGTATGCTGTGGTTCAAAGAGAAACAGGTAAAACAGTCAGGAAACCTTAATTTGAATCCCTACTGTGACAGTGATTCAGAGCATAACATTGGGCAAATCACTTTCCCTCCCTTTGGGGCTCAATTTCCTTTCTTGTACAATAAGAGGATTAGAGTACAAACCTCAAAAACTTCTTCCATTTCCAATATTCTGTAATCTAGGATCTAGTTTATCATGATTCTGACCCAGGTTACATATGAAACATTTTCCTTTGCCTTATCCCCACTTGGTTTGGTTTTCCCTGTGTTTTCTCTGAATTTAATCAGACTGTTTCAAATTGATTAATTTGGTATTTTAATCTGTCCATTTATCAGAACTGATTAGGTGCCTCCTATGTGTTCAGCAATAAGGCTACAAAGATAAAAAGGATATAACCTTTGTTCCAGGTCATGGACTACAGCACTAAAAGAAAGCTTATATGTAATCTAGTTTATCCCATTTTACGGGTGAAAAACTGAGGTCTAAGTGGGGAAGGGATTTGCTTAGAATCACACATGTAATAAGTTCAAAATAGGAACTCAATGGTTTTAGTCTAGAGCCAGTACATTTTTCATTACATCCTGCTTTTAATTTAAACTACACAATACCTGAAGTTAGGGAAACACTTACAGAAAAAAAAATACATGATTTAAATTTAAAAGTTGAAGGTAACCAGAACAGGTGACAGAAAAATCTGGAAAGCTTAAGCATTTTCATTAATTTAAAGCTGAAAGGAATCTTAGTACCCAATTAGTCCAGAGAATGAACAAAGATCAAGAAATCAAATGACTTGCCTAATATCACCCAAATATGCAAAACCTAGGGAAAATTTGAACCCACATCCTCGTATTCCAAAGTTAATATTTCTCTACAGCAAAATATTAGTCCCTTCTAGTGGGTATGACTGATATGGGAGGAACAGGGATGATGTCCTGAACAAAGCAGGTCTTAAGTGAACTATAAATAAGAAAGATAATTTAAATTATTTAAAAGAGTTGGGAATACCATTCCAAGGTTTGGAAGGAGAGTGACCAGCAATTTTTTTTTAAGCATAAAGAGTAGAGAGCATCAGAAAATGGAAGGCAGTGCAATTTGACTGGAACCAAGAGAATATGAATGTGAGGATTGGGAAATAATACTGGAAAGGTAGTTGGAAAGAATTGTCAAGACTATAGAGGAATCAAAATGCTAGAATCAAGGGTCAGTATTTTGTTCTGTAAAGCAGTAGGGTCATAGTTCAAGTTGTTTTAGCCAAGGAATGAGGTACTCAGAAAACCATGTTATGAAGATTATGCTGGATAGATGAATGAAGAGGAAGTAGATAGGAAAGATTTCAATAAATGGCATGATCATTAGGACTTGGAATAAAATGGAACCAATGAGATTGGTGAGAAGGGGAAAGATGGGAGAGATGTTGCTCAGACCAGCATCATCCCTGCTCCCTAAACAACTACCAGAGCTGGCCACACTCCTGAGACTCACCAACCTCATATAGTTGCTTTCTTGTTTGCACCTCTCTCCATATGCCTTTCATTAATCCCAGCATCTTCTTCCAGAGGTAGCATCCCTGCTAAAAGACTCAGCATGGCACTGATGCCAGTGTGCTCTAAATCTTCTCTGTCATGCTCTACCATGCTCATGGAGGAAAAACCAGAGTGAGAAGGCAATAAATAATTCACCTGACATTTTATGTTACCTTAAAGTAATTTCTAACAAGGACCATTTTATTTGAATTAGGTTGTTTCAGTTTAAGCCAAATTGTTCCCAGCTATTTGCTGCTTAGTGACAGTCAAAAGAGTGGGATGTTTCATATTAACTACAGTTAAATAAACTATGACTAATCCGATGCCACTTAAAAAATTTGTTTAGTATATTATTTTCCCCAGTTACATGTAAAAACAGTTTTTAACATTTGTTTTTAAAACTCTTGAGTTGCAAATTCTTTCCCTTTATTGCCACTTTTAAAATCCACATTTGGCCATCATGTAAACAAGCATAATTCTTATTTCAATGCTGATCTTCATTCTTCCTCAGCAACAGGTACAGAAAGAGATGGTGTTATCCCCACAGATCAGGAAAAATGGAGTAAGACTTTCCAATAATCCTACCCCCTCCCATGTGTACACTATATTTGTAATGATAAGATTGATTTGACTACCAAATTGACTAAAGCAATTACTAAATGTAATTAAGCAATACTCTATGCTAGAGAGGATATAAACATGAAAAATGATATTCCCTGTCTTCAAGGAACTTACAAAGAAATGTGGAATTGGGGAGCAGGGTTGTGGCACATCCATAAATACTGGATAGTATAAAGGATAAAGGTAAACAACAGTGATCAAAAAGGAGATTCAAACAAAGTTAAAGAAAGAGGAATTAAGGGACTACTGAAGGCTTCATAGAGGGGGTGGCCTCTGAGCTGGATTTTTATAAGCAAAGATCAAGAGTAATGGCAATCTGAGCAAAGGTAGTCAATGAAAGGAGACATCTGATAAAAGGAAGAAATTGGAAGTAGCCAGCACAATATAGGCAGTTTGTGAAAAGAACTAGCATAAAACATGGTTGAAAGGAAACCATAGAGACAGACACAAGGAAGATCTCTTAGAAGACAAGAAGGATAGTCTATCCCATGGGCATGTTTTAGTGAAAATCTTCTGAAGAGCAAAGTGTCAAGGCCAAACATGTGAATCCAGAAGAATAGTTTGTCTTCTTTCAAAGAGTAGTTATTGTTTGTCCTTCTTTCTCAAAGAGGACCATGACATCAAGAAAGTAATGCAAGGAGATGCAAGTGAATTGGATTTAAGTAAGGGTACATTGTGCAAGGTCACCTGCCTCAGTTTCCCCTCCAGAATCACCTGGATTCAGTGGCAAGATAAAAAGGCAGTCTTATTTACAAAACATGATGTGGCTGCTACAGAAGCATTTTACATTTCTTAATATCACCTTTCCAATCTACCCTCCCCTCTGCAACTACATAGAACAGAGCAAATATATAGTTTTCAGAGAACAGTTTGGTGATATAGTTGGTGCCCAAAGTAGTTTTTATATGAAAAAGAAGAGGAATATGTAAAACAAAAAGTGTTTATTTATTTTAATGTTTTCAATCAAAACACATACTTAATTCCAGTTAGATATCCTCAAAGGGAAGCTAATAACAATCCCTGAATTTTATAAGAGAGATTACTAAAAAGCAATATTCAAATGAATTATGTGAGCCAACTCATAGGGGGCAAAATACTTGCCTCAGGGTTGAAACAGTATTACAAGAAGGCACATAGAGATTTCAAATCAAACCTACTATTGGACAGACCCAAAGACTATTAAAACTAGAAGAGACATCATAATGTAAACTGGAAAGTCCTTTATGGATTTGGAGTATGGACTTGAAGCAGAAATATATGAATCTAAGTACAACATTTATTAGCTCTATAATATTGGTCAAATCATAAAACTTCTCAGAAATTCACTTGCTTCACACTAAAATGGGGCCAATAATACTTGCCCTGTATTAGTTACCTTGCAGAAGTATCGTGAGATCCAAATGAATCGTGAAGTCAGAGAATATTAGCACCAGAAAGGATGCTGAAGGATCATCCTTATTCTTTTTGCAAATATAGAAACAGAAATCCATAGAAGAAATGGTTTGGCCAAGGTCATATGGGTAGTAAATAGATGGAGTTCAAGCCCAAAATCTACAACTCCTGAATCTCTCTCTTACATTGTACTTCTAGATGAAAGTGCTTCATGATTGTTCAGGGCTAAAGAGTAAAGGAGAGCTCTTCTTTGCTTCTACTTCAACACTTTCCTTTTATAGATGAGAAAACTGAGGCCAGATAGGGAAAAGATACTGCTGAAGGTCATATAATGGGTTAGTAGTATAATTAGAGCATGAACCTTATTTTTAAGTAAGTGGATCTTTGGGGAAACAGCCTTAAATTCGTTGTGTGTGTGTGTGTGTGTGTGTGTGTGTGTGTGTGTGTGTGTGTGTATTTTGTTTTATTTTTGCAATCCAAAGCAACAAAGTTAATGTAAGCAATAACATGAAAGTAACCATCTTTTGTTGCTCCATTTCATTTTGTTTTCTTTTGTTTTTCCCACTGAGCCAAGGGGGATAAACCTTGTGATCTCTCTTCATGTTGTTATTCTCATTCTGCTTTGGCAGCACAATGTCTGAAAAGGCAAAGATCAATCCCTGTTGGAGAGGACGCTGTCCTTCCAATTAATTTTGAGTTGTTCTCTTTTCTTGGCTTATCTCTTTTAAAGTTGCATTGGGTTGATTCTTCCTGTACTGACAGATTCAAAGCTCAGCATACTCCACTCATCCCTTCATCCTTCCCTGGCAGAAGAATTGAGCTTTTAGGGAATTACTGCATAGAGGTCATCTGTAAGTAACACTGGTGCTATCTATGATATATTGCCAAATATGGAGGAAAAAACACTGCACCCAAATTAGGAGGCCTTAGCCCTAATCTTCCCTCTGTCATTTATTAGCCACATGACTTTGAATAAGTCACATGACTTCTCTGAGACTCAGTTTTTTGATCTGTTCAATTAGGAATTGGATCTATATACTATCTTTCCAGCTTTGACACTCTTATTTCTCTGCTATGTATAATTCATAATGACACGACTGTATTCCTTTGCTTACACAAATTCTTTTTTATCGTTTTAAAAAGTTTATCCAGGTTATACATGTACATTATTTTTTATTATGTCCATATGAATCGTGTTGGGAAAGAAAAAGTCAGAACAAAAGGGAAAAACAAGAAAAAATCAGAAGAAAAATAAAAGATAAAAATGGTATGTATTTATCCATTCAGTCTCCATAGTTCTCTCTCTGAATATGGATGGCATTTTCCATCTAAAGTTTACTGGAATTGCCTTGGATCACTCAATTGCTGAAAAGAGCCAAGTCTATCATGGTTGATAATCACAAAATCTTGTTGTTTGGTACAATGTTTTCCTGGTTCTTTTTACACAAATCCTATACCTGAAATTCCCCACTTCAGCCTTTCAATTTTCTCCCATCCTCAAAAAAAAAAAAAAGGCTTCCTAATCTCTTATCCCAAATGAACCATTTTCTTATCTGATCTATTAGCATTTAAAAATAATTTTTTTTCTTGTGCATTTATAACTTTCCATAGTTATAAAAATGATCTGTGTAAACATTTTCCCTTTTTATAGTAGACTCCTTGAGGAGATCTTTGAGAGCAGAGACTATATAACTCGACCCTTATATTCCTAAAACTGAGCATAGCAATGTACTTCCTATACTCTGTATTGCTCATTAATGTACATAATAGGTCTTAACAGATATTTCATATATGAATAAATTTATCATATTTCTAGAGGAAACAAAGCTGGTTGGGAAAGTGAACACAGTGGATAACATAATATTCAAGAAGATTTTGACAGACTGGAACATTGGATAAAACCAAATAATAAATGTAATTGGGATAAATGTAAAATCTTTCACTTGAGATACAAAAGTCAGCTTGACACATACAGTGTGAAGGATGGATGACAAATCCACTAATAAAAGATTGAGGGTTTTTGGATAGGGCAGTGAACTCAATATGAGTAAGCATTGAGTGGGGGCAGCTGTGAAAGCTAATGTGATTTGCGGTTACCTGAGAGAAGTTTCATTTGCATGAACAAGAAGGTGATATTCCCAATAGACTCTGCCCTAGGCAGGGATGATCTGAATACTTAGTTCAGTTCTGGGAATCATATTTTAGGAAAGACAGTGGTAAGGTGGAGAATGTTCAGGAGAAGGCAATCAGGGTGGTGGTATAAGCCACATGAGTTGATACCATATGAGGACTGGTCAAGAGATCTAGGGATAGTTATTCTCTCAAGAAACTATATACATTGTGTGTGTGTGTGTGTGTGTGTGTGTGTGTGTGTGTGTGTGAGAGAGAGAGAGAGAGAGAGAGAGAGACAGAGAGAGAGAGAGAGAGAGAGACAGAGAGAAAGGAAAGGAGGAAAGGAAGAAGGGAGGGAGGGAAGTAGAGAGAGACAAGGAGAGACACAGAGAAAGAGAGAAACAGAGAGAGAGAGACAGACAGACAGACGCAGCAAGACAGACAAACAGAGAGAGAGAGAGAGAGCAAGAGAGACAAACAGAGAGAAAGAGAGAGACAGAGAAAGAGAAGAGAAGAGAAGAGAAGAGAGAAAAGGATAGGAGAAGAGAATGAAAACTGCCTTTAAATATATGAAGAGCTATACCTTAATCTATTTGTCTATAGAATATGCAACTAGAAGCTAAGAAAAATTAAGACTATTTTTGGGAACTTGTTAAAAATTAGTAACCCCACAATGGAATGAAATATCACTCATTGAAGGTCTTGAAAAAAAAAAGGCTCTCTGGCTGGCAGATCTTTTCCAGGTATAGGTTGGGCTAATGGCCACTGTTATCTTTCATAATTCTGAAAGTCTATGATTATATGAATATTAGAATGAAAGAACAAATGGACAAGCTCTTGAATATAGTAAATTTTAGGTCTCTCTTTAGGCATCACTGAGTATTAGCTCAGTAACTCTGGTTCTTTATAACCTTACACAGGATTGTCCAATGTTCTAACAGTAGGAAGCCCCAGAGATCTGATTTGAACCCTATAGTCTGGACAGAGTTGAGAAGCAATAAAACCTGGGTACTTTGTTGAGTGTTTAATGGCTCTGTGGACCCATCATTGAGAGGTATCCCTTAAGTAGAGGGACTTCAAACTCATTTGTGGCTCCTTGTTCTAATTAACTTTTGTTCATCTAGTCGTTTAAGTTCATAGCAGGAAGTCCCCCCAACTTTCTGAGAAGTTTCCTCTGGATTTCTTGATAATTGTAGGTGAGTGGTGTCCAGGGCAGTTTACTTTGATGTGGAAAGTTCCAGGAATAATAAGAGGAACCAGAGGGAAACAGATTGTGATATCCTTTTAAGTAACAATGATATCAGTGATATGTGATATGCTTCCAGAATTGGAAGGAGAACACCAAATGCAATGTGCATGGTAGCATCATATTAATTGTTAGATTCAAAAAAATATAATCTCCTTTTGTAATGCAAAGAGCTTAATAAAGATCCATGTCTGTAGGTGCTGCTAAGTTCAGTTAAAGAAAATTAACTTCCTTTTTTTTTTTTAAACAGCGAATGGATAAAGCTATTTATTTTTTTAAAAGTCTGCTAATCAGCTATACACACAAATACATTGACATGGATACAAACACTTTAAAACATTCTAAGTCAAATGTAAAGATAATAATAATTACTATCATAAACTAATACACAGCCACATAAACAATCTATTGGACTGCAAGCATTACAAAAGGAGATTATATTTTTTTTGAATCTTTAACAATTAATATGATGCTACCATGCACATTAAGTTTGGTGTTCTCCTTCCAATTCTGGAAGCATATCACATATCACTGATATCATTGTTACTTAAAAGGATATCACAATCTGTTTCCCTCTGGTTCCTCTTATTATTCCTGGAACTTTCCACATCAAAGTAAACTGCCCTGGACACCACTCCCCTATATGTAATGTTTCCTTCTATTAGATTGCAAACTCGTTGTGAGCAGGGATTGTCTTCTTTAAAAAAATTGTATTTCCAGTGCTTGGTATAGTGTCTGGTATATAACAAATCCTTAAAAGAGTTCATTCATTTATTTCAAGGCACAAACTTCCAAGCTAACAGCAAATTGTACTGCAAAGACAGAAAAATATCAAGTTGACCTGATATACATATGTTGAATCATGAGACTTTCTTCTCAGGAAATGATTTCAGTGAGCAGCTCATGAGTCATTGCTTGATAAAGGTATCCAAGTCCGGAGTAATATTAATAATAAAAACAACCTTCTGGTCTCAGAATAGATAGCCTAGCCTAATCCTTTCATTTTGAAGTAGTGACAGTGTAGGTGTATATGTGTGCACATATGTATTTATAGAGGCACAGATATGTGTGTAAATATGCAATATGCTTATAGATATATGTGTGTATCTCTCATGATCACAGAAACAGAATGCACCATTGCAAAGTATCACTAACCCAATCCTTTCATTTTAAAGAGTAGCAAATTAAGGCTTTTAGAGACAAAGTGACTTACCAATAGTTGCACAAGATATCAGTGGTGGGAGAGGGACTCAGTGCCAGACCTTCTCAGTCTTCCCTCTATAGCAGGCCATCTTCACCAAAATTAATTTAAATTTCATTAGTGCTTTAAGAGTGCAGAGCTTTTTGTATTCAACATCTCATGTGATTCTTACACATAGCTGAGGGAAGCAGGACAAGTAATATGCTCTCCATTTGACAAAGGGGGAAAGAAAGAGTTAGAGATGCTAAATAACTAATCTAGGGTTACAGAACTCTCAGAAATCACCCAATCCAACCTTTGAAATTATGGGTTCTTAAACAGATGATTACCTGCTAATGAATGGTAGATCTTGATCCTTGGATCAGAACAGATCTTAAGACTTCCTAGTCACTCTTCAATTCCCTCAAGACCAGCCTAACAACAAAGCTGCTTATTTTTCTCTCTTCTTTTTTTTTTTTAATAAAACTGCACTGATATCTTCTTTTCATATTGCCTAAATGTATCCTTTTATCACTTCTACTTCTTCTACCCAGAGAGCTACTGCACATAATGAATCAATAGAAACTGGTATAAACTGTCTTTCCAAGTCTTTTTTTTTTTCTAATTCACTTAATTTTTCAAGTGGAGTTCTGAAACTGTAAGTATCAGGTAGAGACTATGCTTCCATCTTTCCTCTAAATTTCCCAACTCTTCACCCCAAGCTCAGTTCATGCAGAAGAAGTATAGTTCTAGCACAGGGAAGGACTGCACAAAAGGGCAGAAGCCAAAGATTATTGATTTTAGAGCTTACAGTTTCCTTATAAGTAATCTTTATTTGGCAAATGAGAAAATTGAGGTCCAAAGAGATTAAAGAACTAGTCCAAAGACATACAGATAGTATGTGGAGCTGGTATGAGAATTCAGGACTTAGAAGCCAAACTTGGTATTTTATCTACAATTCTTCTTTGTATCCTTTTTTGTTTCTTTCAGTGAATATTGAAAATGGAGAATGACATTGTCAAGTGGAGGAGACAGCATACTTAATATCTCTGTCTGTTTCTTTATCTATAAAATGGATTTAATCATGTCCCACTAACTCAGGAGGATTTTATGAGAAATAATCATTAAATGACCTCTTTTAAAGTACTTTGAAAAGATCCAAGGCTTCATAAAACATCTCATAACAATTTGAATGCAGAAAAAGTTATATATAGAATGTCTTTTGATTTGAATTGGGAAGTTGAGTTGCATTTGGGATAATACCTTTTAATACTTAGACTCCATAACTTAGTTTTTCCATGAGTATTAATGGCTTCTTTTCCATAGCTTCTTTATTGTTTATAAAACAGCTATCTCACAACAACCATAGAGATAGAGAATGTAAGTATTATTAAACGATAAAGAAAATTAGGTTTAATGGAGTTTGTAGCTTCATAGTATTTATAGCATGAATATATGATCATATAGTCTCATCTCTTCATTTTTAGATGATCAAACTAATGCTCAGAAGCAAAATTATTTGCTACAGGTATTATATCTGGTATCAGAATTGAGATTCTAAGCCATATTTTCTGACTACAAATATAAGTGATTCACTTGTCCAACTATTATATGAACTAACAATAACTATCTGGGAAAACATGATTTTAAGAATATAGGAGGGAGTTAACATCATGGAAAATCTGAAAGAAATGGAAAATGGATTATTGTGTGTATGGATGTGTGTTACATACATATATACACATACGCATATATACACATGTATGTAGCAAACTAATTTTACATAGTTGCTTTTGTTTGTAATCCTATATATTTTGCTTAATGCACTTAAAAGTTTATTCTGAGATGGGGTTCATAGACTTCACAAAATTGCCAGAATGATCTATGACACACAAAAAGGTTAAGAATCCCTCACCTACTCCAAACCTTTCATTTTACAAATGAGTAAACTGCAACCTATATTTGCTGAAAGTCATTCTCTCTACAGCTATTACCTCCCATTCCTCTTCTCTTACTGCCAATTTCATCATTGGAGTAAAATTATTCTCTCCAAGGTTATAAATGATTTCCACACTTTAGAATCCAATGGATTTTTCTCAGTTCTCATTCTTCTTGACATTTCTGCAGCATCTGATCATTTTCTTTTCTTCTGAATACTTTTGTTGTTTTTGTAACACTGTTCTCTCACAGTTCCCTTTTCCATCTCTTTTGCTAGCTCATCATCCATCCTTCATCCCTATGAATGGGTATAAGTTCAGTGACTCCCTACTATTACCTCAAGTATAAATTGCATTTAAAATCCTTTATAATTTGGCTCCATATCTCCAGTCTACTTTTTTAAAGATAATCTTATCTTATATCCCTTTCATGTACTCTACATTCTAGTCATACTGGTTTACTTAATATTCCTTGAGCTTGCCATGTCATTCCTTGCTTTCATTCTTTTGTGTGTCTCCTAGAACTTGGGATGCCCTCTCTCTCTTCACTTTGTCTCTTTTCATCTCTTACTTCTTTATTCGAAGCCTTCCTGATTCTTCTAAATATCATTAATCCATTCCTCTCTAGCTGCTTAATAATTTTTATCTGGTGTATCTACCCTACCCTTCCCCATAGCAAAGCATTAAATCTTTGAGAAAAGAGACTATTTTTAAATTTTGTCTTTGTATCCAAAACATCTGTTACCATGCCTTGCACAAATAAATGGGTGAAAGATTAATAAATAACAAAGCTAGGATCTGAACTCAGATTTCTGAATTCAAATCTAGCACTCTGTATTTCCCCCTGATATATCAAACACACCTCCCTGTTTAAGTAATATTCTGTAAATAGTTTGTTATTTCGTTCATTTCAAGACTTCTGGATAATTAACAATTAAAAATGTGTGCTAATCTATGTTTCTGCAGCACCCAAGTTTTATTTTTATGTTGAGCTTTTCTATTTTTCAGAATTAGTCAAATGACCTTTGAGATCTTGCTGTATTAATTTCAAGCATTGGATTTTAATTACATGCTATTATGTAACTAGCTGCAAAATAATATTTATTCCTTTGTTTTATTTTTTCCCCTCTTAATATGCATAGGCTGTGTAATCTAGTGGATAGAAAGCTAGCCTCTGACTGCGTTTTGCTTCAGTTGTATGATGTTGAGCAAGTCTTTCAAGGCCAACTAGTAGTTGTTGTTCTCCTTGTGACCTCCTTTTATATATTTTTAGTAAAAATACTGAAATGATTTGCCATTTATTTCTCCATCTCATTTGACAGGTGTGAAAATTGAGGCAAATAGGACTAATTAACTTACCCAGGATCACATATTTAGGAAGTGTGTGCAGCTGCATTTGAACTCAGGTCTTCCTGACTATAGTCTCCATTTTTTCTACTGCTCTATCTAGCTGTCCCATCCCTGGGGACCAAGTAGTATCAAACTCAAAAGAAATGGGGGTTATTAATGCATACATAACCCCCCCCCCCGCAGCTACATATTGACTTAGTTTTAAAATCTACTTCTATTTTTTTAATTGTACTTCTTTCTGTTTATTTTGTTAAATATTTTCCAGTTACATTTTAAACTATTGTAGGTTTTGTGTCAGGCAGCCCTGCAGGACCTGTGTTTGACACTTCCGCTCTAGGCAACTTTCTAAGATTAGAAATTACCAAGAAGGTGTCAACTTGTGTTTGTAGAGGAGGTTTCTTCTGCTAGGAACTGTCTTACCTCAACAAAGACCATGCTATTTTATGCCAAACACTGTGCTAATTGGTGGTGATACAAAAAGAAAAACAAGAAAAATCCCATTCTCAGTGAGTAGGACCTAGCACACATATGAAAGTTTGGCTACAGGGTAGCTGTAAAATTCCCAATGAGCCCTTAGAGGTATAAATGACAGATCAATTAGCAAAGCCTATTTTGGTTGGAATTGGAAGGGAGATAAGGAACATAAACAAACATAACTTTTTTTATAGAAATTTGGATTGCTAATGTCAAATGAGTTGAAATGGGAGACTTAGGTGGGAAGAATTTTAAATTCTGGTTCTTCAGAAGCTGTGGCTATTAAGGTAAGAACTGCAGCAACTCTGCTACAAATATAAACGACTCCATCATTCAATATTAACCCATGTATTTCCCCTTTCTTTTTTCCCCAATTCATAAATTGAAGAGTCCTATGTGATAACTTGGAAAGCTGGGAGTTCTTTGATAGACATGTGTTAGAAGTTAGAACAAATGTTGTTTGCTTGCAGTTTATTTTGCTTCTCTTTTTTAAAAACTGGTTTGATTGGATTTTTCTTGTGTAGCATAAAATTGTATAAATATGTATACATATATTAGATTTAATATATATTTCTAACATTTTTAACATGTATTGGACTACTTGCCATCCAGGGGAAGGTGTGGGGGAAGGGGAGAAAATTGGAACATAAGGTTTTGCAAGGGCTAATGTTGAAGAATTGTCCACACCTATGTTTTGAAAAATATAAAAAAAAAACTTTAATTGAAAAAAATGGAATTTGAACAAATTAAGCTGTGGATGGAAGATCAAAAAGTAAATGGAGGGTTCCTGTAAATGATGTAATGATAGTGTCATTCATTTTAGATCGAAAAAACTGAGTTATATCCTGACTCTGTTATTGACTCTACTTTCAACCTCTGGAAAGCTCCTTCACTTTTGAAAGTCTCCATTTTATCCCATATAAAAAAGGGTACATGTAGATTCTTCTGAGTTCTTTTTAGTTTTAAGTGTTATGATCCTTGAACATGCCAAATGCAAGAAACTAGACAAAAGAAGAAAGAAATCACAACCTAATTTGAAGGGGACACAGAAATGCAAATGATTGCAAATAAAACCAGGCATGGTGGTCAAAAAGGAATAGCAGAAGTCAAAACCAAAGAAGGCAAAGTAAACAATATACAGCTACAGCAAGACAAGTTATTGGATGGATCTAGAAGGTTGTTTCAGCTTCTTTCTAAAACAAACAAACAAATGAACAAAACCATATATATGTTTATCTCTCTGTCTGTATGTATGTATGTATATGTGTATATGTGTGTGTGGGTGTGTGTATACATATATATAATTGGGTTACTATCAAAGATGAAACATTAATTATATGCTATTCTGTAATATACTGCTTAATTTCTCTTAACCTCCGCGCTTAAAATGAATTACTAACTAGGACAATTATTTATGACAGCCCAGGAGGTTGGAAACATTTTAGCCTCCTAGCTTCACATAGTTTCCTATTTTCTGACATTATATTATATTAAGTTTCACGAGCATTTTGCCAGAGAACAGTGATTGGGTGAAGGGTACTCTGGAGGGGGCATCATTCTGTTAGTGATAAGTGATCAATCATAACAAGTTATACATATTCTTTATAGCTTGTCTCATTAACTTTTTGCAGGGAGGAGGGGTTGTACATTTGTATATATAAAGAATGTCACAATAGGAAGATATATAATGTGAGAACCAAACGGGATCTTACAACATAACTCCCCCACTCTCTGCTACCCCCGGAGAATGTCCTACCTTCCTTCCATCCTCCCAACCGTGTCCTGATATATTCTTGCTGATCTCTTTAAGTAAATCTCTTTTTTTTTTCTTCAAGGCTCAATGTAGATGTCTTCCTTCCATGAAAATTTCCCTATACCTTAAACCTGAAAGCTTTCCTATTTACTAAAGCTTTTCCTAAATAATGTAGTCTGTCTCCTTTGCCATCTTCACATATACCTTGTATGTTATTCTGTGTTTATGCATTGTATGTCATTCTAGTAAACTACGAACTCCCTGAATGCAATATGGGCATTGTGCTATTTCTCATATTTGTAACTTGTTTCCTAATAAATCAAATAACCGATCACATTTATTAAGTGCCTAGTATGTGCCAGGTACTGTGCTAAACACTAGGGATATAAATTTGAAAATTAAAATTTTCTGCCTTAAAGAATCTCTCTGATGAGAAATAGAATATAAATGAATAATATATCTCTTAAGATTTACTTGCCTAACTTGCATTAACTCCTAAGTATTGGGGTCCTCAGAGGATCAGCCCCTTTCAAGATTCTATAGGGTAACTTGTAAGACTAAGTTTCTTGTCATGAACCTCAACCAGTGATTATCAGCCTGACTCTCAGCCAGATTTAATTAACTTTTAGAAATGTTGTTAATTAAGCAGAAATATAGAAAGCAATTATACAAACATCTTGGTTCTCTCCTCTTCTCACCAAAAAGCCACAGGCTCATTCTATCTTGGTATATATAAGAACTTTAGGAAAATTAGGCTAAAAAAGAGAACACATATGACAAAAAAGGTAAACTCACAGTCCCTACTTATTATAAAATCTTTTCTCCTTTTGTGGCATCTGCATGAAGTTCGTTTTAGGTATAGCTCTGCTAGTAGCCAGGCTCACTGTTCTTATGTTCACCAAATAGTGCCTATCCTTGGTGGATTCCTGGTATATCTGAGCTTTCAGTGTAGATTCTATCATCTGCTTCTATCCATACTGCTTCAGGCACACTGCTACTGCTACTATGAAAAATCCACATTTTCAGACCTTTCACAATTCATGAGGTTACTGCTTTGTTAATGAATTGGGGAATAACCTACCATCTCTAAGGCTTTCTTAGTAGTTCTTAACTTAACCAGCATGCAAATGATTGGATCCGAACAAGGTTTCTGTTTTTATTCAGTACCCAAGAGCTGTGATTTGATCTACTCAAACAAACCAAAAGATTTTCCCCAAGTGAATTGCCATCTGCCTTTCCTCTAATGGCCCCAAAGTCTTTTGATCCTTTCAAAGTGATTAAAGACTTTTTCATAACTAGTTCATGAATTTGAGTGAGTGATTAAGCTGAGATGTCTAGACCATCTGTGATTAATTGGAGATGGTAGTGAATCCTATCTTTATACACACATGTATAGGCATTTATGTATAAATATATGCAATATATAAAGCACCTAGGTGGTACAGTAGATATAAGGACAGGCCAGGAGTCAGAAAAAATATTTTCCTAAATTCAAATGTGATTTCATACACTTACTGACTATGTGACTCTAGAGAAATCACTTAACCCTATTTATCTCAACTTCCTCATCTGTAAAAATGAGTTGGAAAAGGAAATGGCAAACAACTCTAGTATCTTTGTCAAGAAAGTCTATATGGTGGGCAGCTAGGTGGTGCAGTGGATAGAGCATCAGCCCTAAAGTTAGAAGGACTTAAGTTCAAATCTGGTCTCAGACACTTAACATTTCCTAGCTATGTGACCCTGGGCAAGTCACTTAACTCCAATTGCCTCAGCAAAAGAAAAAAAAAAAAGAAAATCTATATGGGACCATGAAGAGTTGAACATGACTGAAATTACTAAACAGCTACAAATACAATATATATAAACTGGATATAATCAGATAGCTTCAGTATGAAACACATCAAAAACTGGGCAGGGAGAGGTCAAAAGGGAGTTAGGAAAGACTTTAAATAAAAAAAAAATGAGATTAAGTTTTGAAGGTGTTTGTAGATGAAGAGAATGGATAAACTGTCAGCATTTTAAAATGGTGTAAGATAAAATAGAACATGATTTCAAAAGGGAAAAATAAGTAAGATTCTTTGCTCAGGTGGGGAACAAAAAATTCTGGCTAGGGTGCAGGAGAGTAAACTTCATAGAGAAGGTAACATCTGAATTGAGCCTTGAAGGATGAGATGGATATTACTTGGCAGAGATTTTTGGCAAGAATTAGAGGGCTGGAGAATATATGGGGCTGATTGCATAACAGAAAAATTACAGAAGTCAGATTACACTCTAGGGAAAAATCAGAAATTACATGGTTGATTCAGTGGAAGCTTGGAATGTAGAATATGTACAGAACACAGTATGAAGGTAAATAATTTGAAGGAGACGATAATGATGATGATGATGATGATGATGATGATGATGATGTTTTTAGATAATATTTTAAGTTTGCAAAGCACTTTCGAAATAATATCTCATTTCATTCTTACAAAAATCATATCAAGTAGATGAATATGTGATTCCCATTCTGCAGAAAATGAAACTGAGGGTAAGAGATGTAAAGTGGCTTGCAAGAATATGAGATATAATGTAATCTATGACCACAATAATAAATAAACCTATTTTCCTGATAGATTCCAGTGCTTTGTCTGCTGTGCTGTCCAGATAAGGATGGGAATACCTGCACTAACAATCCAAACCCTTGGTTTTTGTCTCACCTCCATCACTATGTATTTGTCTATTCTTAGATAAATCATTCCCCATTTCTAGACTTGTATTCCCTTACTTCTAGAATAAACGAATTTTATTAGATGTTTGATCACAACCTTTTCAGTTCTTTGACTTGTTCTCATCATTCTTTGTATTCAGGGAGACATTAGGGAATCCCTATCATCATATGCTACATTGGAGATCTCTGCTTCTGGAGGCTGAACTAGTTTATCTCCAAGGTCCCTGCCAACTCTGAGAGTCCATAAAGGATGCTTACACTATCTAGCAGAAGCAGCATGATGTAAATAATTTGAGTCCTGGGACTTACCTTTATTCTTTAAAATGAAACCAAAATAATGATCTTGATAAAGGTGATGAGGATGAAGATGATGATAACTTACATTTCCTCATCTTAAGGCAATAACTCTAAATTTCCTCAGCTAATAAATAATATTTTGCAGCACATGTTTTCCAGATAAGGGAAATATATCCTCCACAAATGAAGTGCCTTGAGTCAATATTATCATCACTCTTCCAGCTCCCAAGTTAGAAGAGTAGAAATACTGCTTCTGAGGCTTTATGATTATGTGATTTTGGTATTATGGAGAGAGTACTCTATTTGGTGCTAGAAAGATCAAAGTTCAAATCCTTCCTCAAATACTTACAAGCTAGATCAATGTAGATAAGTCACTTAACCTCTCTCTGCCTGACAATGGGGATTATAAGAGCATCTATTTCTCAAGGTTGTTGCAAGGATAAAATGAGATAATATGTGTTGTTCTTGTTTTTCAGACATTCAGTAATATGTGACTCTCAGTGATCCTGTGGACAACTGCCCACCAATACCATGCATGGGTATTGATCCTGGATTGGTTTGCCATTCCTTTCATCAGTGATTAAGGCAAATGAGGTTAAGTTCCTTGGCTAAGATCACATAGTCAATAGATCAGATTTGAACTCAAGTCTCCCTTTCTGCATGTCTGGCACTCATTGAGCCATTATTGGTGTTCATTTGTTTTGAGATATGTGACTCTTTTTGATCCTATTTGTGAATTTCTTGGCAAAGATACTGAGGTGATTTGTCATTATTTCTTCAGCTCATTTTACATATGAGGAAATTGAGGCAAACAGGGTTAAGTGATTTGTCCAGTGTCACACAATTAGTAAGTTTTCAAGGTTGGACTTAAACTCATTTTACATATGATGAAACTGAGGCAAACAGGAGTAAGTGATTTGCCTAGGGTCATAAAGCTAGTAAGTATCTGATCAGATTTGAACTCATGAAGATGATTCTTCCTGATCCCAGGCTCAATAACTTCCTCATTTAGGCATCTAGTTGCCTCCAAGTTTTGCAAAGTGATTTACAAAAATTTAAGTGCTACATAAATGCTGACTATTCAGGAAACATGCTTATAGGTCTTGGCTCCATCAATTACTAGCCAAGTGACCATGGTCATGTTCCTTTACCTCTGTGAGCATTTGTTTTTTCCCATATATTCAGTAGCTGAAGAAAGTAAAAAAAGAAATGATAGAGATTTTCATGGCCACAAGAATGAAGACCAGATAGGAAAGGAAAGATAGTTTGAGTTCCTTAAGACTGAGAACTAGGATGTCTATATAGCAGATGCAGTCAAATGTGAGGTTTAGAATCCAAAAAAACTCAAAGGGGAACCCCAGCTCCCATATTACCTATAAGAGAAGCCATTTTTCCCTCTCCAGGGATCAGTTTCCTTTAATATCAAATGAGAGGATTGTATTCTCTAAATTCTAGATCTTTGAGGTGTGTTATATTAAGTGAAAGAACAGAGAATCAATCAGCTATCAAGCTTTTGTTATATGACTACTATGTTTCAGGCACTCAGGCAATAGAGTTATAAAGACAAAATGGAAACAGTGCTTTACTTGGAGGATACATTATTTTACTGGTTAGTAGGATACAGGACAGGAGACCAAACAGTCAGAACCTTGGCAAATTCATAGGTTGTTTGGCTCAACTGACCAAGAATCCTACTGGATGTATAAGTATGGTCATTCAGCTTCCATTGTACTTGTTTGTAGAATGGGAAGATAATACTCACAATACTTGTCTTATATATGGAAAGAGATTTGTAGTTAGAGATCCAAGTCAAATAAAGTCCTTTACCTAAATAGAACAGTGGTCTTAGTAAAGAACAAAATTTGGACTCAGGAAAATCTTGGTTCAGATCTTAACTCTTGCTATGTGATTACAAGTAAATTATTTCTCAGTGCCTTAGGCAGCTCTTTATGACCAGAAGTTACAGAAAAGGGGCCAATCTGTTTTATCCAAAGGAGTTTCCATCGTGGGAATTCTTTAACCTTATGATATTATAGATCCAGACTCCCATCTTCCCTTGTCCACTCAACCTCTAGTACATTGGGCTGTCTTTAGCCCTGAGTTTACAAAGATGAAACAAGTTATATCCCTTACCCTCAAGAAGTTTATCATCATTGGGAACAGGAAGGAATCAGAAATAGATATAATGTGTGTAAAGAAGGATAATATGAAGTAGAAAGTATGATAATGACAGTGGTAATGAAGAGATCTCAACAACATATACAAGAAAATTTAAGGGGCAGGGGAGGGACTAGGACTCTCCAGGTAAACCTAGAAGGTTCCCTAAACCCCAAAGGTCCTCTCAAGCTGGACCTGGGAGAGAAGGATTTTATTCTGCTGAATGTGAAGACTGTCTTAATTGTTAATTGTGAGATAAATGGTTGATTCTCTTCATGATTACTAAAACTGCAATTACTTGTGTCTGATATTCTACCAAATTCATTGGCAGTAATTGAGGGATGCCTATGTAAATGTCAGACATTTTCTAGGAGAAAGTTGTGAATGAAAACTCAATTCACACAAGTAACAGAAAGCAATGTTCTAACAAGTATAGCTTTATCAATACTGGAATAAGTGTTTAAGTAGCCAAAATAATCAGTGAACTCATTCTGTTCTCATTATGTATTTTTAAAGAATCAATAGCCAAAGGAGGATGAAGTGTTTTGCTTTCATGTCTTTTCTACTCTACAGCAGACTTTCATAATGTAAAAAGATAACCTAATTGTTTCACAATTCCAAGTGAGTTCTGTACAATTGTGGCTTCCAAATTTGATTCTGATGTGATTAGTTCCTATCTGGTTTTTCTTCACATTCATTAAGACAGGCAACATCCATGGAAATACTCCTTCACAATGTGCCTGCAGGGACCAAGCACTTGACCCATCCTTCAGTCTGTAAAGGAGTTATGGGACATACCCTGTTCTGTATAGGTCCTTCCATAAATCAAGATTGCACCACAAAGCAGCCTGTCATAAGTTCCCAGATGAACGACTGCAAACAAAATAAATCAATATTCTGCCTCCAATAGCTAAAGTGCTATGCATTTTCAGCACATATCCAATGTGTAATGAATAGCATATTTGTCAGGTTCTGATTACCTCCCTCAGGAATATACAGTAAGACCTTTTTAGTAAGATATGCTTCTTCCAGTCTAACCTGCAAGTGTTTCTGGACTGATTTTCTCTAAGGCACAGTTTCAATCACCTGATCACAAACACGTCCAATGACTCCTCACTATCTGCTGAATAAAGTTTAAACTCTTCTTGATTTGAAAGGTTCTTTTAAATGCTCTTTCTAGCCCTCTTTTACAGCACTATTCTTTAGCCAAATTGAAGTACTCACTGATCCCTGTATGTGTCTGAGAGATTAGGCACATTCAGGGATCAGTAAGTATTTCAATATATTCTATATCAAATTGAGTGCTTCTTGTGGGTAGGGCCTGCCTTTTGCCCATCTTTGTGTCTTCAGCACTTAAATCTCTTCCTCTCAAAATTCTTCCTCTCCTTCAACACCAATATTACACACCATTTTCTCCATCAAGCTTTACCTGGTTCTTTCAGCTGGAGGTTTCTTTTTTTCCTAGGATCCTTGGGAGGGAAATATAAAGCAGAGACCTAGAATACTTTAAGAAAATATGATGATTAAAAAAAATTAGATTTGTTGGATCACTAAATATTTCAGGTGATACTTTATCTTGGTCTAGAAGGAAAGAAAAAGTTTCATTTGCTAGTGCTGTGAAGCAAATTCTTGCAACAGAGGACTGACTTCACAAATGCATAGAAGTGAATAGGAGAAGTCATATCAATCATTCAATCAATAAAAATAAGTATTAAATATTTGTAGTATTCTAGATAATATGCTAGGCCTTAGGGATGTAAAAACAAAAGAAATAGATGCTTGACCTCAAGAAACTTATACTTTGTAAAGAGAACCAATATAAGTATTGTTGAAGATACCAAAATAATTATACAACTATACATATATGTATATACATGCATATACACACATAATTATACTCATATGTATGCATATACATATATGCACATGTGTATAAACATAAATGTAAGGTTATTTGAGGGAATTCATTAAAAGCTAGGGAGTGGGTTCAAGAAATGCCCATATAACAGGCACAATCTAAGTTGTGTTTTGAAGGAAACTTAAAATCCTAAAAGGCAGAGGTAAAAAGAGTACATTCCAAGAACAGAGATAGCCTTTACCAAGTCATAGAGATGCAATGATGGCCTGTTTTATTGAACTGTATTGTATATGAAAGGGATTAAGGTATAGTGAGACTGGAAAGCCACACAGAAGCCATATTGTGAAGAACTCTAAACACTATAAAGGAATTTGGTTTTAATCCTGGAGGTAATGGGTAACCATTACAATGTTTTTGTTGCTATTTTGATCAAAAAAATTTATCAGTCAGACATATATTTTAGGAATATTTACACAATTTCACTTTCTCTGTCTAAAGTAAATCATTCTATCACAGAATAGAAACCATATCTATATCTTTATTTGGTGTCACACATCATAGCTTATATAGCATTAATCACAAAGATAAGCTCAAATCTCTATCCACTACCAAAAAATTCAGATTCTTCCAGGATGTAAGCTGAGTACTTGGACTAAAGAGGTCCTTAAGAAGCTATGTTCATTCTTTCTACTGATTAGTATATAACCATGGGCACAAGTGCATAAGAATAAAAAGATGAAGCTCATCTTCAGGTCCCCTACCTGCCTTGTTTATGGTTTCTCTTCTTGGTTGGTGTCCAGTGTTTTTATAAATGCATTTTTTCACAAAGGAAAATAGTCTAAGAAATTAAAACAATGAATTAACGGATTAATCTTCTGAGCAAAAGCAATGTTATACAATGGGGAAAGGGCTGCTTTTATAGTCTGAGTGTCTAGATTTAAATTCTAGCTGTGCCATTTAAATTCCATGTGACTATGGGAAGCAACTCTGGGAGCCTCCCAGTGTTTCCTTTGGGACTGGACTATGTGACTTCAATGATCATTCTTACTTAGAATGCATATTTATTATTTTTTGAATGTGACAATGTTTAGATGACAGGAATTTTAAAATTGGGAAGTCAAACTATTTCAGAACCGAGAACACTCTTTAACAATCACCTAATCTATCCTATAGGTCATAAGGAATACCCTACACCAGTAGTATCAAACTCAAATAGAAATGGGGACCATACCATACCGTGATGACTTAGGAAATCAATACTAACATTATCTATGTTTTAGTGTATCTTCATTTATTTTGCTAAATATTTCCCAGTTATATTTTAAACTGGTTTGCTCTATAGTTAGGACAATTCTGCCTTAGACAACATCTTGAACATGTGGCTATCAACATTTATTTGAGAACATTTTTTTAAAGGAACCTCATTGTCTATTGAGAGAATCTACTGTGCTTTTGAGAGCTCCAAAAAGTTGCTTCTAAAATTCACCTCCTGGAAACTCCCATTCATCTTTTTTAATTCCAACCCCTCTTGCTTATAAAATTCTAAGCCCTAAAATTCTTTGATAACAAGGGTCATGCTCTCCTTTAAGCTTTTCTTTAGAACAACAACAACAACAAAAATAAAATCATGATGGGTATAATGGAATCCGTGAAAAGGAAATATTTCCAAGATTCAGTACCTCTCAAAGCAAACTATCTTCATTATCCCTAAGATTTAGTCTTACTCAAGCTAGGCTTGAAAATAGACTTGACTCCGCATTTCTACAATTCACTGCCCCTACTGAGGCCATTGTTGCCAAAAAGACAAGAATAAATGCAAAGAACCTAAGGAAGATGCTTAGAAGACCTGGGTTCTAGTCTCAGGTTTGCCAATAATTGTGTGTGTGTGTGTGTGTGTGTGTGTGTGTCCAAGAAAATTCACTAAAGGCTTCTGGACTTCAGGTTCTTCTTTAGTAAAATGCCAGAACAAGACTAAATGATCTGAAACATTGCTTTACATTTTAGAGTTCTATAATCCAATGATTTGATGAGTTTTTTACATTGAAATTAGAACATCAACTTTTAGATCTTAAACTCTTAAAATGTATGCTTCAAATGAATGTCTTCCTATTTTACAACTGGCATTTTACCTCCAAGTTCTTCAGCCTTTAAATTTTGGCTTACTTCTTTTTGATTCAGGCCTCGTTATCCTAGAATAACAGAATCATTTGATATGAGGTGAAAATGACCTCAGAAAATGGAACACTTACAGTCAAAGAAAGAGAGTATAGAATATAGAACATGGTAAATAAGGAGAATCAGCCTTAGAGCAAAAACCGTATGCTAAAAATCACAAAACCTCAGAGCATTGGTCTTTAGGACATTTTTATATCTCACTTTTTTTCACATTCTTGAAGGCAGTTTATGTCAACCATTACTTGGGCAAGAATTCCTTCTACAACACAACAGATGGTCTTCAGCTTTTGCTTTTAGAAATTTATTAAAAAGAAACTCACTTCTTTCTAGAGCAAACCATTTAACTTTTGGACAAACCTGACTTAGGAAGTTTTATTTCTCGGTTTTTGCATCTCCTCCTCATCCTCATTTTCTTCTTTCTCCTCCTTCTACTCCTCATCAATATCATCTTCCTTCTTTTTCTCCTCCTTCCTCCTCTTTCTCTTCTTCTTCCTCCCATTTCTTCCTCCTCTTATTCCGCTTACTCCTCTTTTACCATGACATAAAATTTTCCTCTGTGAAACTTTTTCCTATTTCCCCAAATTTTATTCCTTGGGAGTGACAGGAAACTAGTCTGAAGCCTCTTCTACTCAACATTCATTTAAAATGCTTGAAAAAAGCATTCTCTCCTCACTTAGTTTTCTCTTTTTGCCTAAACAAGCCCAGTTCTTTCCATTAGAATTAAGATGGCAGTTCTCTCTGTCCCTTGCCATTCTCATTATACTCCTTTGGATAATCCCACTCCATGACTTTCTTAAAGTGTATCACTTCAAACTACACATAATGCCCCAAATGGGGTCTGATCATCTCCTGTTGTTATGACTCTTTTAATGTAGCCTAATATTGCATTAGTTATTGTGGATGTCTTCCAGAATGACAATTCATGTTAAGGTTGAACTTATTCCATAGAAACCAACATATTTTTTTAAAATTACAAATTGATGTCTTGCTGCACCTCCCACATTTTGATTTGTAAAGTTCATATTCTGAACACAAGCATGAGATGTCGTATTTATCTTTTGAAAATTTCTTCTTTTTCCACACAAATAAAAGTCAGCTCTAATCAATTGGAAAAATATCAAGGTACTCTTGGGTAAATTAAGCAAATATAATGAAGATGACAATTACCTAAACTAATCTAATCTAATTGTTATGCCAATCAAACTCCCAAGAAACTATTTTACTGACCTAGAAAAAATAACAACAAAATTCATCTGGAAGAACAAAGGGTCAAGAATTTCAAGGGAATTAATGGGGGAAAAAAGGAAATGAAGGTGGTCTAGCTGTACCAGATCTAACAGTATATTATAAAGCAGCAGTCATCAAAACCATTTGGTACTGGCTAAGAAATAGTCGATCGATGTAATAGGTTAGGTTCACAGGACAAAATAGTCAATGACTATGGTAATCTAGTGTTTGACAAACCCAAAGACCCCAGTCTTTGAGACAAGAATTCACTAATCGACAAAAATTGCTGGGAAAATTGGAAACTAGTACAGCAGAAACTAGGCATTGAACCACACCTAACATTGTATACCAAGATAAGGTCGAAATGGGTGCATGATCTAGACATAAAGAGTGATATTATAAACAAATTAGAAGCACATAGGATAGTTTATTTCTCAGATCCGTGGAGGAGGAAGGAATTTGTGGCCAAAGAAGAATTGGAGATCATTATTGATCACAAATTAGATAATTTTGATTATATTAAGTTAAAAAAGTTTTTGTACAAACAAAACTAATGTAGGCAAGATTAGAAGGGAAGCAATAAACTGGGAAAACATTTTTACATTCAAAGATTCTGATAAAGGCCTCATTTCTAAAATACGTAGATAATTGACTCAAACTTGTAATAATTCAAACCATTCTCTAATTGATAAATGGTCAATGGATATGAACAGACAATTTTCAGATGAAGAAATTGAAACTATTTCTAATGATATGAAAAGGTGCTCCAAATCACTATTGTTCAGAGAAATGCAAATTAAGATAACTCTAAGATATCACTATACACCTGTCAGTTTGGCTAAGATGACAGGAAAAGATAATAATGAATGTTTGAGGGGATGTGGGAAAACTGAGACACTGATACATTGTTGGTGCAACTGTGAACAGTCCAACCATTCTGGAGAGCAATTTGGAACTATACTCAAAAAGTTATCAAACTGTGCATATTTTTTGACCCAGCAGTGTTGCTACTGGGCTTATATCCCAAAGAGATCTTAAAGGAGGGAAAGGGACCTACATGTTCAAAAATGTTTGTGAAAGTCCTTTGTGTAGTGGCAAGAAACTGAGAAGTCCATTAATTGGAGAATGGCTGAATAAATAAATTATGGTATATGAATGTTATGGAGTATTATTATTTTGTAAGAAATGACCAATATGACAATTTCAGAGAGGCCTGAAAATTTACATGAACTGATGCTTAGTGAAATGAGAAGACCCAGGAGATCATTATGCACAGCAACTTCAAGATTATACAATGATCAATTCTGATGAGACAATTCAAACCAATTTCAGTTGTTCAATGAAGAGAGTCATCTACACCCAGAGAGAGGGCTGTGGGAACTGAGTGTGGTTTACAACACAGGATTTTCACTCTTTTTGTTGTTGCTTGCTTGCATTTTATTCTGCTTCTTTTTTTATTGATTTGATTTGATTTTTCTTGTGTAGCACAATAATTGTATAAATATGTATACATATATTGGGTTTAACATATTTCTACCATGTTTAAAATATATTGGACTATTTGTGTGGGGAAGGCACACACAAGGGAGGGAAAATTGGATCACAAGGTTTTGTAAGGATTAATGTTAAATAATTGTCCATACATATATTTTGAAACTTTAATTTTTTTAATTTTTTAATATTTTAAAAAACTTTAATTAAAAAAATTCATCTTTTTAAATTCTATCAACATTGTAGCTTGTTAAGATAATTTGAGACTCTGCATCTATCATATATAATGCTAGCTAATACTCCTAGCTATGTGTCGCTCTCAAATTCTATATGGTCATACCAGATAAAGTTTTAGATAAGTCATTGATTAAAAAAAAAAGTAAATGGCACAGGGACAGAAAACGGACAGATGCCTCTGATTCTCCTCTTCCTAACATACCCCCCCAGGCCCTTATTTACTCATTTTTACTTTACTTTCCATATTTACTTTATCAATGAGGTTCCTTATATCCAACCATTAAGCTGGTTATAAATCAATTTATTGTCTATCCTTGACTATTTTATACCTTTCCATCTTTTCTATACATTTTCTCACATGTGAAATAATATTATTGAATTAAATGTTTTTAGCCCACAAGTTAAACTTTTATTAAATGTTTTTAGCCCACAAGTTAAACTTTTATCAGAATTTTTATTTAAATTAATCTATCTATGTACTATTTATTTTATCATCTATTTATCTATCATCTTTATATATACATATACTTATATGTATATGTGTACATATATATATATTTATATGTATATATATATCTATATATATCTATATCTATATATATATATATATATATAGTCTCCAGATTTATCAGTGGAATAACTATGCAAATTAATGAAATAAGATTAGTCTGGAATTATTTGGTCTTCATGAACCCATACTGTCTCCCTGTGATCACTGCTTCCTTTTGTTTCTTTCTTTTTTTAGGGGATGGAATTGTAGGGAGAAGCAATTGGGATTTGGTGACTTGTCCAGGATCATATAGCTAGTAACTGCCTGAAGTGGATCAGATCTTTGTGACTTAATTGCTTCTTTTTTTTTTCTATATTGTCACTAAAAATCCTATTAATAATATAATACTTTAGAGTTGTGATGGATGTCCAAACATAGAATGTAAATCACCAGAGTGATGAGAGAATGTATGATCAGAGAATTTTCAAGTAGTTTTTCAAGATCATCTAGTTTAATTTTCTTTTTAATTTTGAGGGACAGAATTTCAAATAAGAGAAGAAACTTGTCTGGGAATCAACATTTCATTTAACTGGTAAAGAGAAAGGTGATTAAAAAAAGATAGCTATCTGGGGTTTGGAGGAAATATAATAGTTGCTTTATAAGGGGCAAATAACTATTTAATGGCTCCCTCATTACATGACAATTAGAATTCATATCACTGCAGTGTACTTCCATGTCTATTTATGATCTATACATAACACAGTTATCACACTTGGTGCCATTAAGTAATCCACAATTTTCAGTAATAGCCAACATGATGATTACAGAGCACAATTAGCCATGTAATTATCTTGTTATGCCAGAGTAATTACATGGGTGCATTGTTTGTATATTGCAAGTTATTCATATGCCTAATCACAATTTTTCTTTGACATGTGGAGAACTGTCCTTGGAGTTGCTTCTTCAATGTTAACAAAAATGGCCATTGAATAACAATATTAATGCTATTTCTCCCTTTTCATTGCTAAATGAAAACATTGGGGCCAAAGCATTGGAAAGATAAGATCTTCCAACTTTATTTAGTGACCAAGATCATGTTTCCAAATTGTAATGAGTAGAATATAGTATGATGAAAAGAGTCTTGTTTTTATAACCAAATAATCTAAGTTCAAATCATATCTGTAGCATTTATTAACAGAGTGACCTGGGACAAATCACTTGCACCTGTTAGATTTCAGATTTTTCAATCCTTAAAATGATGAAATGTTAAAGTATCCCTTCCAGACCTAACTCCTAGGGAGAACACATGGAAAATGCCATAATTAGATTCAAAACACTCATAGGATCCACCGTCCTTGATTTTTTCAGTCATTTTTAATGGTGAGAACACAGTCCTTGGCTTCTTTTCCTTGAATCACAAAGACCTCTTTATTTCTGTCTGTTGACATTTACCATCCTTCAAAGACCAATTCAGATGTTCTCTTCTCTAAGCAGCCATCGCTCTGTCATTCGACAGATGTTGATAGTACTTTATCTCCCATGCATGTTATCTTTCGTTTGGAGATTTTATGTACTGCTTTTAGTCCCTCTGCTTGACTTCTATGGAGTAATACAAAGCTTGCTTTCTGACTCTGGTACTTAATAACCATGTGACTCAAAGAATAGCCTTCTCCTCAGTGTTGTGATGGGTAAAATATGGGGAAGAGTCAGATAGAGCTCAGGTTTCAAGCCTGGATAACTAGAGGCATGGAGACACCCTTAGTGAAATTAGGAAGTGAATCAAATTTGAGGAGGAATATGAATTGAATTTGAGGCAACTGATTAAAATACTCTCTACTTTTCAGAATCATTTCAAAGATGAGGTCATGATTAACAAATGATCTGCAAGAGGTATAGAAAAGGGAAGTTGCCATTTCTTTCCAAAAAGATGAGTAGGATGATGATCTCTGCTCTAGATTCTGGTTTTCTTACCAAAAAGATGAAAATAATAACACTTACTATAAATATTGAAGAGATCTAGCCATATTTGAAAAAAATATTTTCAAAATTATCTAAGCAATATGGAGCAAAACATACCCTTGGACCCAATGATAGTCCTACTAGGTTTAAATACCCAAAACATCAAAGGGAAACAGGACTAATAAGTACAACTGTGTTTATTATATATGTCTGTGTAGGAGGTTGTATGTGACAGAAAATTGGAAAATGAGGGGAAAATGGCAGAACAAACTATGGTTTATGATTGTGATGAAATTTTTGCTGTTAGTCATTTTTCAATTGTGTCTGACTTTTTGTGAATCTATGTAGGGTTTTCTTGGCAAAGATACTGGAGTAGTTTATCATTTCCTTTCCTGCTCATTTTATAGATGAGAAAACTGAGGCAAGGAGGGTTAAGAAATTTGCCCAAGGGAAACACAGCTAATAAGTCTAAGGCAAAATTTGAACTCAAGAAGAGGATCTTCCTGACTCCAGGCCCTCTACTTGATTATGCCATCTAGCAGTCCTGTGATAAATACTATCATACTATTAACAAATGGTGGAGGGGATATTTTCAGAGAAACTGGGGAAGATTTGTATGAATTGATATAGAAAGTGAGCAGAACCTGGTGAACAATTTATATAATATTAATAATATTTTCAAGATTAATTAATTTGAGTCACATGGAACTCTAGTCACCATAATGAATAATTAAATTCAAAAAAATTATGATGAAACATGCTACTAACCTCCAGATAAAGAGGATAAAGATGTTTTTAACAGGAATAATGCATTTTTACTTCATCATATATGTTCATAACAGGTTTTGTTTTTATTATTTTCTTATTTGGGATGAGATGGACAGGTGGAAGGAAAATAATATGTAACTCACAATAAAATTGAATTTAAATTAAATTGAAATAAAGTTGAATTAAAAGAAAAAAATACTTTCAAAATTATCTTACAGAGATAGTATAAAGAAAATGTGTTGTAAATCCTAAAGTTCTCTAGCTACATCAGTTGTTATTTTTTGTCTAGAAATTAAACAGTCTACCCTTCCACTGATAAATAAATACAATAGTCCTCTGTGAAAAGTACTATCTTTTTTTTGCTACTGGACTTGTGACTTTCAGGATTTCAGTCTAAAACAGTGGAAAGGAAACTATCACTGGAATGAGAGGACTTAGATTTAAATACCACTTTATCTATATGACCTTGGACAAGTAACTTGGACCTCAAAGTTTCCTTATCTGTAAAATGAAAAAAATGGACTAGCTGACTCTAGAGGTCCTTTCTAGTTGTATAGCTTTGGGCACAGGATTTCAATGGTATGGAAAATCTCCTAGTGAAACTAAATCCTTCCACCATACTTTTTAATTTACAATCTTTAAGAAATTACTTGAGCATTAAGGACCAGAATCGACAACAACAATAATGACAATGACAGCAATAAAAAATGCAAAAAAAAATAATCCCTGCTCTATAGAAATCAGGTTTATACAGTATGTATTAGGCTTGAACTCGAGCATCTCATTCTGAAGCTGGTTCTCTATGTACTATATTATGCTACCTCTCCAGAAAATGTCACATTCTTTGGCATTTTCCATTTTAACTTATTCATCACAAAATGAAATAATATTTGTAAAGTACTTAGTATAGTGCTTTGTACATAGTAGGCACTCTATGAGTGCTTACTCCCTTTCTCCTTCATCAAACAACTGAAGCGTATTTATTGTGATATATTTATTTGAGTCCCAAATCACTGGACATGACTCACTTGGATCAAGGAAGGAATTTTGCAGTCCAAGAAGAGTCCAATTGAAAGTGAGCAAAGAAAGAAGTAGATAGAGTACAGTAGAATAAACACCTACTAGGTAGAGTGCTGTTGATCTTCAAAATAATCCTCAAAATTAATTTGGTATGAACAAGGAAGGTAGTACTTTCCCCATTTTATAGATGAGGAATCAAGGCTTAGAGAGTTGATATGATTTGTCCATGATCTATAAATGGCAGAGTAAGTTTGGTTCTAATTCTAGGGTGTTTTCATTGAGGGTAGGGGCTGAGTTTTTCCCTTTCTTTGTATCCCGAAAACTTAGCACAATGACTTGGTAAATGTTACTTGAATGACTGACTACAATGGCTTCCTTGGCAACTAGGCAATTTGGGAAACCACTTTACTTACCTGGAGTTTTATTCTCCAATTTCTAAAAGACAAAGGGAATATATATAGAAGTGTCAGATTTATAAGTGACATAAGAATAATTTATGGACTGTATCCATAATATATGAACTGTATGGACTCTTACATTAAAAGAAGCATGACTTGAGAGAAATAATATAGGATTTGGAGTTAGGTGATCTGGGTTCAGGTCCAAGCTCTCCAAGTTGAGCCCTCTTACTTGTGTAATTTTAGGCCTACAGCCCTACATTGTTGAAGAGTTTCCCAATTAGTCTACTGTGGCTAGTAAGAATTCTACTACTTATTTTTCAGGGATGTTATTAATAGAAGATTTTGTTTTTGAATTGTTTCAATCACATCCAATTCTTTGTGACCCCATTTTGGGTTTTCTTGGATACGGAAGTAATTTGCCATTTCCTTTTCAATCTCTTTTTACAGATGAGAAAACTGAAACAAACAGGGCTAAGTGACTTTCCCAGGGTCAAAGAGCTAATGTTTGAATCCAGATGTGAACCAGGAAGAATTTTCCTGACTCCAGATATGGCACTTTATCCACTGCACCACCTACCTACCAAAAGACTTTGTAAACTGCTAGAAAATATACATTTTTACTCCCTTCTTGATCACTGAGAACTATCATCTCTTACTTACATCAGGGGATTAATTGAGATTTGACCTTCCCAAACACATTTCCCATCTGTGAACCCAAACCACATTTAGGCAAACACACACACACACACACACACACACACACACACACACACACACACAACGATGTTGTTTAGTAATTTTCAGTCAGGTATGACTTTCATGACCTATTTTTGGAGTTTTCTGGGCAAAGAAATATTTCCTTCTCTTCCCACTATAATTAGGAATTGGAGCAAATTGGGTTTAATAACCTGCACAGACTCACACAGTAAGTGTCTGAGGCTGGATTTCAACTCAGTTTTTCTTGACTCCAGGCCTGGCACATACACACATGCATATATATATATATATATATATATATATATATATATATATATATTATATATATATATATATATATATATATATATATATATGTATGTGTGTGTGTGTGTGTATGTATGTATGTATACATGCACACACAGAAATAGCTTATTCTTCCTAAAATTAGAAATATAAGATATCCTTAAAATTATATTGTTCTTGGCCCAGCAGTTTTTGTAGCTCTTTTATTTCTACAGCTGCTGTCACACCATCTAATGAAAATGATGGTGACCAGCAAAAGTCATTAAGTTCTACGAGTTCCTAAGAGGGCGAGACCACTGTTTAATTTTTTTGTCTTCATATCCCAGCATCTCATGGTGAATGACACATAGCAGGTGCATTATGAAAGCTCTTTGGATGGAATTGAATGGGGTGCTTCCAAAAAGGAACCATTTGAGACTGGGATGAGGGTATGATATAGTGAGCTAATCCTTGTGAGACAGATAGCATTTGGAAAGGAAGGAAGCAGCAGGGAGAGCCATCTGGCTTTAGGGAAGTAGATTTTAAATGTGTATTTCACTGACACCATCATTAGGATAATGGAGTTTAAATCCTAGCTACTCCACCTCTTAGATCTGTGATAATGGACAAATCATTAATATCTGTAAAACTTTGTTTCCTAATTTGTAAAATAAACATAAAATTAGCATTCTTTTAAAATCTAAAATAGTAATTATTATTTTGCTTTATGTGGCATTTTTTTCATGAAAATGTTTAGACATCTATGTTTTTTAAATAATAACTTTTTATTTTCAAAATATATGCAAAGATAGTTTTCAACATTCACCCTTGCAAAACCTTGTGTTCCATTTTTTTTCTCCTTCCCTTCTTCCCACTCCATTCCCTAGACAGCAAGCAATCTAATATATGTTAGACATATAAAATTCTTCTATATATATTTCCAAAATTATCATAAACATTCTTATCATACCTATGTCACAGTATTACTAAATGGAAATGCTTTATAAATAAAATCAACCAAACATTTACTCAGTGATATGTATATATATATATGCATAAACCTATTCACAAGTATCTGTGTGTGCAAACCTATAAAGACATGTATGTTTGTCTAAATGTACATAAAACACATATATGTATAGAACACACATATATACATATTTTCTGAGATTAACTTGGATATAAAAAGAAGAAAAATGCACTGTCTGTACTTTCATGGAGCTTACCAGTCTCATAAGGAAGAGCACCACGTGTACATTAGAAAGCAAGTTAGAATGGAATAGAGGTAAAGGAGAAATACAGATAAAGTGCCTTAGGACAATTTGAGGAGTGAGAGATCATTTAAACTTCAAAGTATGATATAAATCTGAGTTATTGTTATTGTTATTACCCTGCCCCTAAACTGAGTCTGCCCCTGCTCCTCAGCAGCACTGGTAGGTTTCTAGCCTGGGCTGACTGGGTGTCTCTGCTTATGAGAAATTGTTTAGAGCGTCTGTCACTTTTATCTGACACACCAGTGGGACTTGGTATTCCTGCTCTTGATTGTGACAAGAATTCCAAACGACCCTGCCAGAACACACAACCTTCAATCATTCAGAGCTCACATAAAACCTACATCAGACAGAAAGAAGATAGAGTATCTTGTTTTCAGTCTTTCTTCCTCTCCCCCCTCTCACATGTTCTCATTCTCTTTTTCTATCTTCCTCTCTCTTTGTGTTTCTCTTCTCTTTCCCTCTTTCTTTCTCTTCTTACCTCTCTCCCTCCCTTCTTCCTTATCTCTTGCATCTCTCTCTTGCTCTCTCGCTTTCACTCTCTCGCTCTCATTTTCTATTCTTTCTCCTTTTTCTCCCTCTCCTCATTCTCTCACCCTTTTTTCTTTCTATTATCTGTCTCTTTGATCTCCTCTTCCCTGCCTCTTTTCACTCCCTTTTCTCCTTCTCATCTTCTTTCTGTCTCTCATCCTCTTTCTTTCTCCATTTCTTCCTGTCTTTATCTTGCTCATTTTCATACTTTCTCCTCTTTTTTTCTTTCTCCCTTTCATCCTATCTCTCATTCTTTCTCCTCTCTCTTTTCCCCCTCTCCTCTTTTTTCCTTCTATCCTCTCTCCCTTTCACATAAAACAGGGGCTCCTAGTTCAATTCCTTGGCATTCAGGGATATTACTAATATTTTTAGTGGTTTCCTTCCCAAGACAATGATTTTTTTGAGGTATAAGGATGTTGTGTGACCATGTTTCTACATAATCACTTTTACCACAATACAAAAATATAAGCAACTATTCTTGGGCAATAATAAATAATATATTGAATGATACAGGCAATAAATACTGCCAGATTCTCCCTGCATACATGACTGGGGCCACTTTTAAAGCACTGGGACCTTAATTAAGCCCAAATCAGGGCTGATGGCAAAATCTAATTTCAGCTCTAGATCTTCAATTGTCTATAAAATAACTCCATTTGAATATTTCACTGTCAACTCAAAATCAAAATGTCCTAAATAATACTGTTATTTTTTTCCTCCCTAAAGTCATTCTTCTTTCTGATTTCACACATTCTGTTAATAGGATAGTTCACTCAATCCCCCATGAGGATTGTAGAAGTGACTCCTTGAGAACAAGAATGATAATCAATAAACATTTATTAAGCACCTATTATGTGCCAGAAACTATATATTGTATAGGTGTATATATATAAAAACACACACACATATATATGTATGTATGTATATATATGTGTGTGTGTGTGTGCATGCACATTTAATGTATAGACACTATATATATATATATATATATATATACACATACATATATATTTAATACTTCAGTATATGATTTTATGATTAATACTCCCCATAAACATGTCTCTCAATACTCAATATAGTATCATGAAATAGCAGAAAGATTGGCACCTAGAAGATTGGGATTCTACTTCTAACTCATTGGCTTTGTGACCTCAGATACATCACTTGTTCTGTGCTTCTTTTACCAATCTGTTGCTGCAAAGGATCCTAACTGTAACTGGTATGGTACATCAGAAGCCATGTAACCCAACTTTCTCATTTTACAAATGAAGAAACTGAGGTCCAGGGATGTTATATGACTTGCCAAGGCTTCACAGGTAGTAGATGATGGGAGAATTTTGACTGCATCTCAGAATCTCTGTCTTCCTATCAAGTGGCCTTTCCCTTGGACTATGTTTTTAAAAAAGGCATTAATCAAATGTCGCCTCATGGGATGCTGAATAGTGAGCATTGTCAGAGGTCATGGTCTGATTGCCAGTTGGATGACATTCAGAGAAGCCTGGCCATCAAATGTCATTCAGAGTAATTTTCCTTCCAGTTTCTTATTCCTGAAAAGCAAACTCAGAGCTAATGTCTCTGTTCATTCTCCTTTTGCTAACGAGAAAAAAAATCTAACATCCAGATCTCTGCCCAGAAATGTCCCATCCACAGCATTCTGCCATCTAATCCTCTTGAACCAAGATTGTCTATAATTGTTAACTGGCACTAATGCTTGTAGCTATGACAATGACAGAGCCAGGCGTATGGTGATAATTATGGCATCCTTTGGGCTCTCATTCCTAGAATTCTTGGTAATAAGGTGCTTTGTGGAGTCTTTAGGGGAATATGCTCATAAAACTCAATTACAGACAGACAAGTGGTTCTCAATTATTGGCTTTTCATCATACAATTCAAGAAAAGGCTAACTCTAAAACTGTCCAAAAAACAAGAATAGGAAACAAGGAAACAGTGTATTCATATGTGTGTGTGTGTTTATGTGTATACACTCAGGAAAGCCAAAAGCAGTCTGGTTTTTCAAAGCCTTGGGCCATAATTCTGATTAATACACTTTAAATCTAAACATATATTGAGTCTTCACTCAGCCAGGTTTTGCAATAACAATTTCATTCAATTAATGTTTATTCAGTATCTACTTCATGTATACCATGATGTTAAGCACATGGGCAGCTACAAAGAAATGTTTGTATGTGTATAACCTTACTATTTATATCCCTAGAACTAGCAAAATGCTTCATGCTTCATATATGTACATATGTAAAACTATATATACAAAGATATGTATATATGTGGAATATATATTATATGCATGTCTATATATGTATATCAATATTGCACATGTATATATGCATCTATAAATATGTATTAATATACATATATGTATATATGTACTTGAGAGCTCTATTTCTCACATGAGGCAATTCAGGGTAATGAAGAAAGAGCGGGTGTTAGTCTTAGGAAGACCTAGATTCACATCTTAGCTCTGAAATTCCATGTAACTCGGGTTGAATCTCAAACTTTCAGTCTTTCATACAACTTTCAAAGATTATCATTTGTATAATAATTTCTAATTTTCATTAGAAAAAGAAGTTTCTTACCCTCTTGGTCTTACCTTATATTATTAAATTCACATATTCAGTTTAAATATATATCTATATCTATATCTATATCTATATCTATATCTATATCTATATCTATATCTATATCTACACACACACACATATATATGTATATCCATACATGTATGTGGGTATATGGGACTGGGACTGGATTTATACAAGAATAATTTCAAGGTCTCTCTGAAGAAATTTGGAATTGATTGTGTGACACAGGAGACAGCAAGAAAGCACTGTGCTTTAGACAAATGAAGCAGAATCACAGTAGCTCAAAGAAAAATTTGACATGTACAAATTTAGAGCCATCTCCACTCCAAATGTTCACATGGGCTATTATATTTTATTTATTTATTCATTCATTCGTTTGTTTGTTTATTTTTTGCTGAGGCAATTGGGATTAAGTGACTTGCCCAGGGTCACACAGCTAGGAAGTGTTAAGTGTATGAGATCAGATTTGAACTCAGGTCCTCCTGATTTTAGGGCTGGTTCTCTATCCACCATATGGATTATTTTAGCCCAACGTGGGTTAAAGTCTTCCAAGTCCATATTAGTCTGGTCAGCTATAGTTAAACACACCAACTCCAATATAAGTTGGACTCCAATATAGTAATAACATTATGGTCCTCTTTGAAAATGAAAGACAAAAATAACCAAATATATATATACACACACATACACACACCCCACATACACATTCACAAACATTCAAATTTAACTTTGAGACTTGGTTGTGTGACGTCAGATTAATCATACGGTCTAATGGCTAGAACCCAGGCATCCTGACTCCCACACCACTCTTTTAGAGAGGAATGGTAGAGAGATCAATGACCTTGAAATCTGAGAAGACACAGATTCAGGTCTCAGTTCTGATATTTCCTAGCTGTTTGGCCCAAGACAGACCTGCTAATTTTTTTTTTCTGAATATCAGTTAGTTCATAAATAAAATGAAGATGTTAAATTCTCCTACAGCTACTTGATAGGCTGTTGTGAGGAAAGTGCTTTGTAAGCTTTAAAGAGCTGGAGAAACAAGAATTCTGTAGCTAGCAATTCTGGAGATGAGTAGATTATTCTAATGAGGCTATCCCTGGGTTCCCAGAGCAGACTTGTTTTTTTGCCGCATCTGTAGCTATATCCTTTTTGTTCAATTAAACTTCTCTCACAGGTCAATGGATACTTACAAGTTCTCCAAGCTGAGGGCACATTCCACTTTCCTTTTTAAGTGTTCATCCTCAGATTCCTTTTTAAACAGTGCTTTGTGTGAGTGTTGAGTTGTAACCCTAAGTAGGATTCCATTTTGTTTAAAAGATTAAAAAAAAGAAAATCATCAATGAAATCCCTTTCATAACATAAGCTGAAGGGGAGAGGAAAACAACAAATCACTTTTTCTTGCTTCTCTCAGGAGCGGATAATTAGCTGCTGATGTATCAAAAGGTCAATGGAGGAAAAGATAAATGTATAACATCATCTTTCTAAAGTTCCAAGGAGTGATTGAGCCAGGAATCTGGAGACCTGGGTTCCAGAATTGACTCTGTCTGTCATTAACTTGCCGTGTGACAAGAGCAAATTACTTCTCTCTGTGCTAAAGAAACTCTACAATTTCAACTTCAGCAACATGTTTTTACAAGATGATTTCAAAAGCTCCTTATTACTCAGACACTGGTTCTAGTCCTTTCCATTCATAGCATCCTTCTATCACTTCATGGAAGTGCAATAGGAAGGCACTTTAGACCTGGGGAATAGGAATTCAGATGCTAACTCTTTTATTTACTATGATTTTCTTATTTGTAAGATGAAAGGGGCTAGACTCAATACATCTAAGGTACTTTCTAAATTTAAATCTCTGGTTCTATCTTGAAATATACATTGGGTAGCCACCTACAATGTAGTAAGTATCTCATAGCCTTTACATGGAACATATAATGGATGACTACTTAAGCTCTGAGTTGGCTTTCACTCCAATATTCCCTCATATAAGCAGGGAAAACTTCTGAGAGAAAAAACACCATCATATGCCCACACTCCAATCATCTCAGAGTCTTGGGGAAATCACCAAGTTTAATCCCTTCATTTTTTATATGATGCATCTGTGAAGTTAAGTGACTTGCTTAGGATCATATAGCTAGTAAGTGTCTGGGGTAGATTGGAATTCTGGTCTTCTAAGTCCAAGCCCAGTACTTTCTTTATTATAAGACAATAAGCTTTATATTTAGGTTACAGTTTATTTTCAATTATCAACCTGTTTACAATCTTTCTGAAGACAGCATTTCTTTGTAGTTAGATTTTAGCTGTTTTTATTAAGCAAAAATTCTTTCCCCATAATTTTCAGTACCAAAATATTCACCTATAAAAGGAATAATACTTTACATCCTTTTTGAACAAGCAAATTAATTATATTTTTTCTTTATGCAAGGAGACTATTTCTTTTAAGTACAAAATTGCTCCATGTGAAAGGATAGTACCTTACCTTATAAATTGTAAAATCCCTACTTTTCTTTAAAGTGCTTTTGAAATTCTACTTTGTCACAAAATCTTTCCCTAATTCTCACTGATCTTCTTGGATTTTCTATAGCATTTTATTTTACATTTCTCTGATGTACTTAACATAATTCTAAATATATATGTATGTATTTATATACATATATGTATATAGATATATATGTGAGTATATGTGATTATGCAATATATCTTTATATGTGCATACATATTGTATATGCATAAGAAAGTGTGAATACATATCTATTACTTTAAATATTAAGTTCCTTGACAGTAGAGATTATATTTGCTCTACTTTTATATTGACAGTGCGCGCACACACATACACACACACACACACACACACACACACACACATCCTTCCTCCTTTAAGCATAGTGCTAAAATATAATGGGAACTTCATAAATGTTTGTAGACTGAAGAAATAAATGAAAAAGAATATATTAAATGCTTTCTATGTTTTTAACATTGTGCTAAACACTGGGGATACAAAAACAAGACAAAATAATTTTTGTCCTCAAGGAGCAAAGAAAGATCGCACGTATACCGTAATACAAATACACACATATATATTTACATTTGTATAAAGACACATATAATACACAGATGTATATATGTATATGTAATATGTGGATGGAATATATATATATATGTATATATGTGTATATATACATATATATGTATAGTATATACATATACACACATACATACATAAATAGTTTGCCATTTCCTGAATCAGTGGATTAAGCCAAACAGAAGTTATATAATTTTCCCAGAGTCACACAGGTAGTAAGTGTCTGAGAATGGATTAGAACTCATATTTTCCTGATACTAGGCCCAATATTTTATCCACTCTCCCACCTAGCTGCTTGGGGTTAATGTAACAGGCTATATGACAAGAACAGGGTCAATGAGATATGGCTGGCTCTGATAAATCAGGAAATACTTTGGTTCTAAGAAGATACCCATTCAGTGAGCACATAAAAGATAAGTTTCTAACATTCCTTATTTTTGTCATAAAAATCTGAACGGTGGTGGTGGGAGTGAATGCATGTACATGTGTGTATATTTAGCATGCTCATGAGACTCTGGAATTGCCTGATTATGGATGGGAGAAGGAAGAGCCCAAGGCTTTCTACAGAATTCTGAGAATTAGTAAGGGAGTTAAGAAATCTCAAAAGAGCAAAATGAGCATCATTAGCTAGAATTTATTCTGTAAATATGGCTAAGTTGAAAACTAATTATAAAATACATTCATCTTAGTCTGGACAGCTCCACTTATCCAAGTCCCGGACAGCCTTCAAAGCTCAGTTCTACTCCTTTTTCGCGCATGAAACTTTTCTTGATGTGCTCAGAAAAAAAATAATTTTCCCTCCCCCTTGCATTGATGGATGTTCCCCTATCCTACAATTAAAGGTCTGCCTTGGTAGGTGGTAAGTTCCCTATCATTGGAAGTCTCCAAACTTCAACTTCAAGAAATTAAATGACCAGTTATGGATTTTATGAAAGGAATTCCTGTTCAACGACAGTTTGGACTAGACGATCTCAGGGGGTTGTGACCCTTTCTAACATGGATAGTCTTTGCTGTCTTCTAGTCTAGATAAAAACATTGGACTCCATAGTAGCCTGTCACAACTGGAAGCAACTGGCAGTTCTGGCCCCAGGAAGACATGTTCATCTTCCTTTAAGAGGCCTGATGTTCTTGGCAGTAGCTGCTCAAAACAATTTAGGTTTGGATTCTGCTTCTGGTTCTCGCTACTGTCTCACCAGGGACAAACCACTTCATAGGTTTGAACTTTAGTTTCTTAATCTATAAAGTAAGAACATTGTTGTTTTCACACGTTTGTGACCAGACTCAACTGAGATTTTACATGTATGTGTATGTGTGTACACACACACACACACACACACATACATATATATTATACCCTACATGTATAGGTTCCTATAATTGTGTGTTATTATTGTCATCTTCCTTTGGTTTCTACACAGGGATGCCATTTCTCTAGGGCTCTTTCTTAGACCTATATATTACTAGAAATTAATTGGGCTACATTTTTTATCTGAGCAGTTGGGGAATTTGGGCACAGGAGTTTTAAGGAAAAATTTATGCTATATACCTAGAAGAGAATAGTGGTCCCTCATTCATATTCATTTTCCCTCACCACTTCTTGACCACCACCAGCCCTTGCTAACAGTCTCCCAATATTCTTGGAACCCTCCTAATAACCCTTCTTGATTCAACACTAGACAAACTGTGGGGCAATGTGGAAATCTCTCTTAAAAGGCCTCCTATTCTACCTTCTATTCCCCTAAGATTCAAGGATTTCTTTCCGTACCTAGACAAGTAGATCAGAGTGACAAGCAATAACCACGATGGCATTTCAAGCCTGTTCTCAGGAGGCCATCTGTTAAGTTTTTCTCTATTAAAAACCAACCCAAAGATTTAAAATTAGCAAAAGAGGAATGGATTTTGTAGGATCTGTTATTTCTAGTATTCCTAAATTTAGTATTTCTAAACCTAATTGGGACAGCTAACTGGTACAGTGGATAGAGCATCAGATCTGGACTCAGGGAGACCTCGATTCAAATCTGGCCTGAGATATTGCCTAGTTGTATGATCCTGGGCAAGTCATTTAACCTAGTTTTCTCAGTTTCTTCATCTATAAAAAGATCTGGAGAAGGAAATGGCAAACCATTTTAGTATTTTTGTCAAGAAAACCCTCAAATGGACACAAATGGAAATGACTGAAAAAACAAAACTTTTAATTATTATTACACATTGACATGTCTTTTCCTCAGCCTCTCATCATCATAACATACATTATTTTTCTTTCTTCCCCTTCCCTCACCTCTCATATTTGGTAATTACCAAATTATCTCAGTCTTCCTCCATCACAGCTGTCCCCTCTACTCTATTTCCATTGTCATCACTTTCCTAGTTCAATGCAATGGTGGACAAAGAAACCTTCCCACCTGCATTATTCTTCCCTACAATTCATCTGTTAGTCATTCTGAAAGTACATGATATAAATCTAAAAAAAATCCTAGTCTTCCTCATTTGTAAACATGGTCCTAGGATTCCTCTCCTTAAAAAAACTTCTATAACTTCCTATTCTGAATTGAATAATATTTGAACTCTTCTGTATAACATTTGGATTCTTCACAATCTGACATCAATTTCCCTCTACCATCTCATCTCATATTATGGCTCTTTACAAATTCTATGCTCCAGATGAAGAGTTTAAGGCACTTATGAAAAAAAATGCTATAATTCATTTATTGTTGTTACTCAGTCATTTCAGTCACATTCAACTGTCCATGACCTCAATTGGAGTTTTCTTGGCAAAGACACCAGAGTAATTTGCCTTTTTCTTCTCTAGCTCATTTAACAGATGAAGAAACTGAGGAAAATAGATTAAATGATTTGCCCAAGGTTACACAACTGGGAGTATTTGAGGACAGAGTTGATCTCAGGAAGAGAATGCATTTATGTTTTTGTTTTTGTTTTTGTTTTTTTGTTTGTTTGTTTACTTTGTTTTAGTAAAACATGAGTCAGGATCAATGTTACAAAGTAAGAAAATTTCTGGTTATCTAGTAGAGACATCTTCCTAGAAATCTGGGTGAGGGGCTATGGCTAAAGAAAACAAATAACCATGCTCCCCTTTCTTCAAAAAGGGAATCTGAGCTCTGCCTACCACTAGAATTTTGGCACACACACATACACACACACACACACTTTTGATCAGTGTGGATCTGGAATTTTTATTTCTGCTTTTGTTCCCCTTTTGTTATTATTGCATATAGGTCTTACCAGATGTCTGTACATCCTCAATGCATTAACATTCCACAGACTCTTTTGCCATTCATTTATTCAAGGAGTTATTAGTAAGTACCTCCTCTGTGCAGAGAAGTGTACTCAGAATAGAAAAAGATAGTAAATATAGCAAAACAAGGGGCCTGGCCTTCATGAAAGTAAGAGGATAATGGAGACATAATAAAATCACAGACTCACAGTCCTTAGAGCTAGAAGGGACATAAATTATTGAAAAGAGGGATTTGAACTAAAATCTTTTGGGATCCAAGGTCAGTGCTCTATCCATTACATCAAGAGTAAATCATGATCCATAGCTTTTGTTTGGCCCATGAATTAAGACTGATTTTTACATTTTAAATAAAATTATATTTAAAAAATTAAGTATTCTTAGCTTACAGGCTGTACACATATAGTAAGCCAAGTAAATTTGGCCCATGGGCCAGATCTTGGTGATAACTATTTTACTAAACAACATATTTCTTTACATGAATGTCTTCTATAAACTTTTTTCTGGTGATCTATCCACTGTACCATTTAGCTGTCCCAATTAGAAGTTTAGAAATACTAACTTTGGGAATACTAGAAATAACAAATTCTACAAAATTCATTCCTCTTTTGCTATACTTTTTATTTATAGTTTTGAGATTATTATATCAAATCACATGCTTATAGGGCTCTTACAATGTAATTCCTACTGCTTTTCAGAGTTATTATTCTAATGTGATATTACTCCCAGGAATGTATGAGGATATTGTTTTCCCCACAGCTCTAAGGCCATTGCAATTCAAACTTTCATTTTACTTTGACTAAATTCTCAGAGTCCACAAGGTCTCTTTTCCATTATTGCAACTGTGACCAGTGTTTCAGATGACTGAGCACTAGATTTTTCATCAAGAAGACCTAAGTTTGAAATATACCTCAGGCACTTAGTAGCAGTGTGACCCTGGCGAAATTACTGAACTTTTTTTTAAACTCACTTTCCTCATCGGTAAAAAGAGGGGTCTGGACTAATGGTTTTTAAGACCCCTCTGCTCTAAATCTATGATTTTATGATTTGTTTCTGTTACTTCTTTTCTTTTCTTTTTTAAGGTAGTTGAGGTTAAGGGACTACCCAAGCATCATACAGCTAGTAAGTGTCAAGTGTCTGACTCCAAATTTGAACTCAGATTTTCTACTGCACTAACTAGCGATCCCAATCAAGTGTGGCTGTTGTTGTTGAGGCAATTAGGAATTAAGTAGCTTGTCTAGCAACACAGCCAGTAAGTGTTTGGGGCCAGATCAGAGTCAAATGTTTTTGATTCCAGGGTCAGTGCTCTATCCACTGAGCCATTTTGTTGCCCTTTATTATCTCTTAAGTAGACTATTCATATACTTTGGAAATATGGCTAATAGAAAATAAAAGATGTTATTCTAGGATCCTGGTTTACTTAGCTCTATTTTGTCATAAGGGAAAGCTATATTGGGGGTAGGGAGAATGATTAAAAAGTGACTGGGTTTTAAGGACAAGAACATTAATAAAACATATTTTAAAATTAGGAGAAAGGAACCAGAACATTTAAATTTAATTCTCTTCTGTTTTCTCAGCAGCAAAATTAGGGTTCCAACTCAATTAGTTTACATCTCTTTAGGCTAGTTATAGATCTTCTATGCTAAATGTTACCATGGTCACCCCAAAATGTGAGATCTAGGCATCCAGCTTGTCCCAAAATTTCAAAGGCAAGTCCTGATTGCTGAATTTTGTTTCCTTTTTCATTTAAAAACAATGCCTAAAATTCAAACTGAGACCCAAAGATAGCCCAGCAAAATCCTCTTTATTTGGGTCTCCTTGCAAATGATACAGCTTTCTGAGCTTCTGTATCAGTCTTAAATGATACAGACCTTGGGTCTTTGGAGTTGGAGATCTTCTAGAGACACAGAGAAAGAAGTACAGTGGAAAGGATATAAGATTTGATGTCAAAAGACATGGGTCTGAATCCCACTTCTATGACTACTGCTTAAGTAACATTACATACAATTTAAGAAAGAGCATTTATGGACTGGATAGGATAGTGGACTTAAAAGTCAGGAAATCCTGAGTTCATATCTAAATTCAGACACTTAGTAGCTTTGTAAGTCTGGACAAATCACTTAATACTCCTGTGCCAAAGTATCTTCATATAGAAAATGAGAGGGTAGGACTTCATGCCCTCTTGGGTATGTTCCATCTTTCTTTCTATGAGATCAACAACATGAGTTGTAATATGCTCAAAGATATTGATATGAATGAAATGGCAATGATAATAATAATAGCTAGCTAGTATTTATATAGTGCTTTAAGATTTTGCAAAGTTTTTTTGCACGAATTACATTATTTTTATCATCACAAAAATGTTAGAAGCTGATATTATTATTATTATCTTCATTCCCATTTTACAATTGAAGAAATTGAGACAGAAAGACATTTAATGAGTTGCCCTTTGTCACAGAGCTAGTATCTCAAGTTGAATTTTAACTCGGACCTTCCTCACTTTAGTTCCTTGGTCTATTCATACCACCTACAGAAATACCTCTAAAGCAAGGTAATTCCCTTGTTTATGTCCCTGGAGTATCAGTTCAGTGAAAGAAGGTGACCACATTCAAAGGTGAAAACAAATGAAAATATGTACTTTACAACTCATAGAATGAACCAGGTATGCTTACCTATTTACCTTGAAGACAAGATTTAAGAGTAACATGATCACTCTTTTCAAATTTCTAAAAGTCTGTCATGTGGAAAAAGAATTAAAGTAGAATAGGGAACAATAAATTTATAGGGTGGCAGGTTTTTTAGCTCATTTAATCTCCTAGCAATTTAAATTGTTTCAACAGTCAAAAGGGACTACCTTGGGTAATGACCCTTTCTATAATAGATGTTGACAGACACACATTGTTTCTAATATTATTATATAACCTTGAGGATTTACCCAATTTTTTCCAGGTTGCATAGGGGATGGATGGAACTTGCATTTAGGACCAGCCAAGTCAACCTTCATGTTTTTACTAGCTATCTGATTCTATACAAGTCACTTGCATTGGAACAGCTTGTCCAAGAGAAAAGGGATTGGGCTTGGGTATTAAGACAGCAGTAAATTCTAAGGAGTGTTATTGCAGAACAAAAAACAGAGAAAGCCCTTATTAATGAGAGTTGATGAAAAGAATAGTCCCAAGAATTTTGATTAAATAACCTACTCAGGTGCAGTAGAATGAGGACATCATCAAAAAGGAAAAGACACTGGACCCTGTGATGTTGGAGGTGTGATTTACCTGGGCCACATACATTCTGTCTCACTTCTGGTTTACATTTTTTTTGTGCCTACATACTCTTTCTACTCAATGTTATATATAGTTGTAAGAGATTGTAACCTCCATTCACTGAGGGCATGTTTTATAAATACTCTTCTTAAAATGCTTTTCAATAAATGCCTTTGCTATGGGTTAATTATTTCTTCTATCTGACTATTAAGGTAAACACACAGATGGGGGCCCATGAGCCATAATTGTAGGTATGCTAATGGGTAGAAGAGTTTAGATATGGGGTTAGTTGTCCCCTGGAGGCCCAACTGAAAAATAATAACTCAGGAGGGCATTTTGCTGATGCATTTTACATACATGTATACATATACATATGTATGCATGTGTTTATATATACATATAGATGTACATACATTTACCTCAAATCCAGAGATATTATGCTCACACACACACACACACACACACACACACATATATACACACACACACATACATACACACTTTTTTCTTTACTCCTTTTTAAAAAAAAATATTTATTTATTTTTAAAATAATTATAACTTTTTACTGACAGAACCCATGCCTAGGTAATTTTTTTTACAACATTATCCCTTGTATTTTCTTCTGTTCTGACTTTTCCCCTTCCTCTCTCCACCCCCTCCCCCAGGTGGCAAGAAGTCCTATACATGTTAAATATGTCACCGTATATCCTAGATACAATATATGTGTGCAGAACCGAACGGTTCTCTTGTTGCACAGGGAGAATTGGATTCAGAAGGTAAGAATAACCCAGGAAGAGAAACAAAAATGCAAGCAGTTTACATTCATTTCCCAGTGTTTTTTCTTTGGGTGTAGCTGTTTCTGTCCACATCAACTCCTAATACACTATGCTGATTCACAAACATATACATATATGCATATATGTATATATGTGTATATATGTAAACTTCTATATGTGTGCATCTCTACATCCTTGAGATATATACTCACACATATATACATATATACATATACATACATACATATATATACATATATATATATATATATATATATATACACTCAAACACACAGATATATAGATATATAACAAAAAATTAATGGTGAAAGGACAGCAGGTCAGCATCTAATAAGACAGCTATCCCAGCAGTGTCTGTGAGCAAACCGCTCTTACTTCTGCTGTGAGAGGAAAGGAAAAAACCAAAACAACACCCACAGTCACACAAAGAGCCCGTCCCAAAAATACCCTTGTTTCACACCACCCACCAAGAGGAGCTGCTATTTCTGTCCATGTACCATCATCTCTCCCACCCCCTGCTCAACATGTCTAACAGTGAATTCATTGCTTTAGCTATTGAGGATAAATTCAAGCTTCAGGATCTCTGGGAGTTCATCCGTTCCCTCCTTCCCCATCCCCCTGGCTTTTGCATTTCTTTTCCGCTTGGGAACCGCACATGAACAAGCAGCTTAAAAAAGACTTTGCCGCCCATTCAGGTCACAGCCGCAGCATGGCACTGCCTGGGAAGGGACAGGTTCTCACTTCACTGAGGCCCAATCCTATTATGAATGGCAAGAAGTACTCTGGGTTCAGCTTCCAAGCCTCCACTGTCTGCAAATGGGGCCCCAAGGGTGACTGGGTTTACAAAGCCTCCTACTCACTCAGACCAGCCAAACCACACACTTGCTGAAGGTGGAAGAACTTGGAAGACTTTCAAAATAAAGGCATTTCTTAGCCAAAGGAAGTTGGCTAAGGAAGTTGGATTGTGAGAGATTCTTCTTTCGGGCTTAAAATACTCAGTTGCTTCTGCGGCCCACAAGGAGAGATCAGATGTCTTAAGATGGATTTTACTGCGGAGTATCTTTTTAAAATAAAAGTAAAAAGGGTGAATAATGAGTGGCCCTGTAAAAATGATGTTTTTTTTTTAAAGTGTGTGTGTGTATATCTATGTGTATATTAGAAGGTGAGTACAAAAGTCATCTCAGCAAAAATAAAAATGAACATTTCTTCTTCTGCTCTGTTTCAGGTTTTTTTTTTTTAATGATAATAATACAGAGACACCACATATAATGGAGAGAATGCTAGATTTCAAAGGATGAAATTCTGAATTGAAATGCAGATTCTGCCCTTCATCAGATGCATAAATTCAGATTGAATCATATCTTCACTTCAGATCTCAGTTTCCTCATTTTTAAACTGGAAGGTCTTATATAAGGTAGTATGGAGGATCTCTCCCAAATATAAATTTATGATTCTATATCATGTAATTTATAATACTTAAAAGCTTACAAAGAATTTTGCTCAAAATAGCTCTGTGATATTAATAGAACAAATATTAGTATCACTGGCAAAAAAACATGAGGTTCAACAGGTGAAGGACTCGCTCAAGATGGAGCTAAGACATGAATCCCGGGTATTTAATTATTCCTTGTATCTCTTTTCAGTATTAAGACATTCAGACATTTCTATTAAATAATTCCTACGTGCAGCCATTCCATATGGTTGAATTAAGTAAGAAAGCATTACTGATATACTTTCAATATCATATGAGGCTTTTCTTACTACCCTCTCATGAACTGAGATGAATTCTTGAAGATGACTTTGTGATCAACTAGGGATGTCAGATTAGAAGTTCACAAAAAGAAACAGAGCCAAGATGAAAGAGGGATAGGGGATAGTAGTGTGGCAGTTTCTTCTCCACAAACTTCCCCAAACAGATATAGAAAATATACTAGATCAAATCTAGATGGAGAAATTCAGAAAAAGTCACAGTAAGTCATTGGTTGAACCCTACTCAACACAGAAGGAAAGACAGGGAAATCTAGAAGAGGCTTTTTAACTGGCAAGAAAGAGGTCCCAAATCTATACTCCAGCCTTTTTTCCAGCCTGCAAAGAAATAACCACCACAGGAATCTCAGATGAAAAGGGAACCTACAATTCTGCCTTTACTAGCCAAGGGAGTCTTCTAGCTCGTGGAGTCTAGCCACAGTCTCCTCTTGCACAGACCCAAACTTCAATCACCTGTAGAACTCACACCAAGCAGGCAGCAAACACATTTTACTGTAGAACAGAACACTTTGGAAGCACTGAAAGCTTACAGGTGCTTAACCCATAACTAGAATGACACAATATATATTACCTCAAAAAAGCAATCACACAAGATCTTCCTCCAGAAATGCTACTGAGTCCAACCCTAACATCAAGTCTGAAGTGAAAAAAATGGAAGAATGGATAAATAGAAATAGAACCTTATCATAATGAGCTAAATATAAAAACATTAAAGAAAAATGACTGAAATGACTATAAGAACTGTCTCCTAGAAAAACAGAGCCTGAACACAACTTAACTAGAATTCCTAGAAGAAAAAAAACTAGAATTTATATATATATGTGTGTGTATATATACATATATACACACACACACACATATATAATGGGAATGCTTAAGGGAAAAAAAAAATGTAAAAGAAATGAGAACCATAGAAGAAAGAGTTGGAAAGGGAATTAAGAGCTTGGCACAAGAAGCATACAACTTTGCCCAAGCAACAAACTCACTAAATAAAGGTAATCTATTCATATTCAAATATAGATTACTCTGATTTCTGTTACCATCAGGGTTTATAAAGGAAGGCCAACCAGACAAGGACTGGGAGTGGTTCTGTTATGTTTTGATGATCTTTTGAAAAGAATAGAAAGTGAAAGAGGAATATACTAGGAAGAAGGAATAGGAGGGTCAAGAATGATTTTATCTCACATAATTAAGGTTTGTAATTTGGATATAGGCATATGAACAAGGAAGTGAGGAAGAGCAGCTGATACAAGAAAATCTCATCTTAATTGTTCAAAAAAAGGAGAAAGGGGATGGGGGGAGAGGGGGAGAGATAGGGGAGGAAACAGAGGAAGGAGAGAGGAAGAGGGAGAGAGAGTAGGAGTAGAGAGAAAAGGGGGGAGAAATGGGGGAAGAAAAAGGTGGGGAGAAAGAGAGACAGAGGCAGAGGTAGAGGCAGAGACAGAGAGAGAGACAGAGACAACAAAAAGAACAATATTTTATTCCACAGGGAAATAAAAGGAAAAGGGGGGAGGAGGAATTAAAGGAAACATAAATTAAGGGAGGGATTAGTTCTAAGCAAAATAAATCCTAAGAAAGTAATTTTTAAAATACTTCAGCTCTTTTTGAAGTGAAAAAGAATGTATATCTTAAATGTGTACCTAAAATTAAGGAATGGATGAAGAGTTTACCGCATATAAATGTTATAAAATACTATTGTGTTGAACTTACTCTTATCAGAATAATGACTACTTAGAATTCTAGAGGATTAATGATGAAACATGCTACTCACTTCCTGATGGAGAGATGAAAACTCCCTATAAAATAAGAAAAACATTTTTAGGACATGGCCAATATAGAGATTTATCTTTACTAACTGTACATGTGTGTAATGGATTTTAATTTTCTTATGTTCTGAATGGGGGAGAAGGAGGAGGTAAAAAATAAAAAGTGAGAATGTAGATCTTGACCAAATAAAACTAAATAAATATTTTAATAAAGAAAAAAGCACAGAAACTTTGATCAACACAATGACCAAACACAATTCTCAAGAATTTAGGATGAAACATTCTGCTTACCTCCTGGTAGAGAAATGATGGAAGATTGCTAACTAAGATTATTTGTTTTAGACATAGCCAATGGGGAATTCTGTTTTTGCTTGACTACAAATATTTTTTAACAGGAGGTTGTGGTTTGTTTGTTTGTTTGTTTTCTTTCTTGAAGTCAGAAAGGGAAGAGAAGTGGAGGAAGAAACGACTGACCATTTAAAAGAAAATATAAGTAAAAAAGAAATTATTAAATAAGTTTATGGGCAAAGGAAATCATGAATAATGCCAGAGCTATTTTCTTTTCCTTCTTGATCTCACTGTTCAACACCTCTTCTTGAATTCTCTCTGCTTCCCATATTCTCCTGACATTGCTTTTGTTTCCAGTTTTCTTTCTACCTGTCTGCCTGATCTTTTCAATTCTCCTCTGTAGAACCATCAACAATAATCCACTTTTTTTGTATAAGTCTACTTTCATCTCTGTCCTGGGCTCTCTTATCTTTTCTCCTTATACTCTCCATTACCTCACCAATTACCAAGGATTCAAATGTCATTTTTATAAAGATTATTTCCAGATCTAAAATGTCAGTCTCAGCTCCTTCCTGAAACTAGATCCCATATCCAACTACCTCGTTGACTTCTTTCATGTTAACATCCTATAGACATTTCAAATTTAAAATGCATATCCTGTATATTATTACTTATTCCCATAAACTGACTTCTTCAAACTCCTGTATTATTATCATGAGTTCCATAACTCTTCAATCATCTAGGTTCCCAATTTCATAATTATCTTTGACTTTTTATTCTACCGTATACTCCCAAATCCAATCAATTATCAAGTCTTGTTAGCTCTACCTCCAGAAAATCTCTGCACCTATCCTGTACTTTAGATTCACAGGCCATCATTTTGATTCCAATCTGCCATACTGGTATCTTTAAAAACTACAGTTTTTAAAATATGGTCCACAGACCATCAGTGTTCTCAAAATCTGTAAAGGTCAAATCCATTTTCATAATAAGCTAAAAGGTTTTTTGATTATTTAAAAATGTCTCCCTTTTTTGAGTACACATCTGTGTGAAGAAAGATTTTCTTCACATACTTCAACCAAAACAACATATTGCAATAGATTGAATGCAGAAGCAGATATGAGAATCCAGATGCCTTCTATTAAGCCAGACATGAAAATGTTTTATGGAAATATGTAAGACAATGCTCTTTTTGTTTTGGAAAATATACTTGTTTTCCATAAAAACAAATTATTTTAGGCTAAAATTATGTATTTTCATATTAAGAGTTTAAATGGTTAGGTTTAATTTCTAATATTAGAAAAATTGACAGATAAGACCCATATGAAAAAAGACCTTTGAAAGGTCCTCTATAATTTTTATGATTGTAAATAAGTCCTGAGACCAAAAACTTTGAGAATCACTACCTTACATGTAGGTCAGACTATATCATTACCCTGCTCTGGTTCCCTATACCTCCAGGATAAAATTAAAATATCTCTGCCTGACATTTAAAGTCCAGCAGAGTCTGCTTCCAACCTATCTTTCTAGGTCAATTACCCTCTATTTACCCCTTAGGTATCCTATTTTCAAGCAAAAATGGACTTTATGATATATTCCATATATGAGGTTACTTCTTCCATGCTTTGCCTTTGCATGATCTGTTACTGAATTCTCTCTTCTTTCACTCACCTCTTCTTCTTGGAAAACATGACTGCCTAAGTAGGAGGTACACATTTTTGCGGGAGATTTCTTCTGATTCCCTTAGTAGCTTCTTCCTTGATCCCTCATTCCTCTGTATTTATTTCGTACTTTATTAGTTGAATATAAGTTCTGCTCTTTTAGGAGAATATAAGCTTCTTGGGGACACAGAAGGACTTTTTTTTGCCTGTCTATTCCTTTCACCTAGAACAGTACTTTTCACACAATAAGTATTTTAAAAACATTTGCTAAAGAAGTGGGTTATAGGAACAACAAAGTTGAATGGTGCAGTCTGGGGAAGCAACATGCTGAATTTATTCTATACTTTAAAGGCAAAGAAGTGGATCAAACTACATGTGACAAAGATTTTTGATTTGCTGTGGAATCTTTTTTTTTCTTTTTTATTATTAAAGCTCTTTATTTTCAAAACATGCAAAGATAGTTTTCAACATTCACCCTTGTACCCCTGTGCTCCAAATTTTTTCTCCCTCCCTCTCCCCAACCTCTTTCCTTTAGAATGCAAGTAATTCAATATATGTAAACATGTGCAATTCTTCTATATATATTTCCACAATTATCATGCTGCACATGAAAAAATCAGATGAAAAAAGAAAAAAAAGGAGAAAGAAAACAAAATGCAAACAAAAAATAGGGAAAATACTATGTTGTGATTCACACTGAGTTCCCATAGTTCTCCCTCACAAGGCCATTGGAACTGGCCTGAATCATCTCAATGTTGAAAAGAGCCATGTCCATCAGAATTGATCATAGTATAATCTTCTTGTTGCTGTATACAATGGTCTCTTGGTTCTATTCACTTCACTTAGCATCAGTTGAAGTAAGTTTCTCCAGGCTTTTTCTATGTAATCATTTTTTTTAAATAAATATTTGTACTTTTGGTTTTTAATGTCATTGCCTAAATTTCCCTTACAGTATATGATTCTGCAATCTTTTTTTTTTCTTTGTAGGTGAAAATATTCAAGTTGTCATATATTTGTCAAGTTCAGAGTATTAAACAGCATTTTAAAATCTTAAGAAGAGATACTTATTGAATTATATTGGCCAAAAGATATAGATGCTGATTTAATTTTTTTTTAACATGAACTGATGGCTGAGCAAAACAAGTAGAATCAAGAATACAGTGTGTACCGTAACAGCAAGATTGTGCAATGATCATCTAGCAAAGATGTGGCTCTTCTCAGCCATTCATTTATCCAATAAGACAATCCAATAAACTTTGAATGGAAAAAGTCATCTGCATCCAGAGAGAAAACTATGGATAATTAATGTAAATCAATGCATGCTATGTTTAATTTTTTTCTCCTTTTTCTTCTGTTTTTTTTTTCTTGTAATTTTTCCTTTTGTTCTGATTTTTCTCTCTCAACAACATTCACAAAGAAATGTACATTTAAAAATTAATATATATGTATAATCAGAAGAAAAGAAAACAAAAATTGTTTTAAAAGTTAAAAAAACAAAAAACAAATACCAGCCTCAAAAAACCCTCAATCAGCCTCTGTTAGAGGTGCTGTCGAGAGGATCTCTGGGTTGAGGAGTAAGTTCGATGAAATGCTGTATATTATCTCTTTCAACTCTGAGAATTCTTAGTTTAAAAGTAGAGAAGAAATGGAATAAAAGATAGTGACCTAGACATTTTTAAAAGTGTCTTTGAATTTTTCTGGCACCCAAATCTAAATCATTTTAGATTTTTACACTAAAAAGACTAAAAAGTAATATAGAAAGCTAAATACACACAGATTCCTCACCATCACCTTCTCCACCTTACCCTCTTTGGAGGAGGAGAAAGACCTCTTGATTTGAACAAAAATTTTTGGTTCAGAGAATCTGAATCCTAGATTTACCATTGATAGACATTAATTATCCATAGGTATCACAACCTTTCAGCTTCAGTTCCTCATCTTTGGAATGGGGAAAATAATATTTATATAACATTACTTCTTTTACAGGGTGGCTAGGGAGAAAATAATTAAATCTAAAATTTAATTATAAATGGGAGTTACTGTTTGTATAAGTGCTAGAAAATACCATAAAAGTTGTTAAAATATACTTTTATCCAAGTAAAAAGGAAAGATACCAAAGAAAGTTGCAATAGACAATGACTGAGTTTCCCACTGGGGGGAAAAAAATTACTTGCACTGATCTTTGCATGGAGTACTGTTCTATACTGTCTGTTTTGGAAGATAGTATAATTTAACAGGTGGCAAACTGCTAGTCAAGAGTCAGATACATTAGGTTTGCACTCCCATACTAGGAAAAGGTTTGGAAACTCAGGCTGGACATATCAAAAGAGCTTGTTTAACATGCTTTAAAATACCTGTACACTTTACACTTTACAAACTGGTGTTCATTAATTGCTACGGCCTCAAAATTCATCCCCACATAATCAAAACTCTATTGAGGAGAATCTCTCAGCTCAGTTATCTGAAGTTTAGAAAACAAACACTCAGCCTCTTCCTGCACTGGAATGAAGCCTTCTCAACATGACAGGTAAGATCAGAGTTTGGCCATTGAAAATCCAAGGTCATCACCACAATTCTGTGAGGCAACATAGGAGGACATGAATAAAGATACTTGTTATAGATTGTTAAAGGGATGTAAAAGTACATATTTTCCAACTGGTAAGGTTTCAATTTTCAGGGAATCGGATGAAATATCAGAGAGGGAGAAAGGGAGGAAATGTTTCCTTCTGCTCACTGCAAGCTTCTAAATATAGTGCAATGAGAAGTTTAAAAAAACAATGATATAATGAAAAATCTTCCATATATATAGATAGATATAGTTTCTTCAGCACTTATTCACATTACAACATGTAATCAGCATAAAATTTAAGGGGAGAGACAAGGAAAGAATTGTTTTTCCCTTTTGATAGAGAAAGGGACCAAGATTCAGAGAGCAATATCATAGCAAGTTAATAGCAGTACCAAGATTTGAAACCAGATCTCTTTAATTGCCTCATGACATTCAAAAATATGCTAAATGAATGTCTTTTATGAAGAGAGTGTCTACATTAATTTGAATGATATTTCCCCCCTCCCCTCTAGCTTTTGCCTAGACAAATGCTTCCCAACTTAAATCAAATCCCACTTTCTATGGGAAATCCCTTTCCCATAAACCGCTTCAGTCTACAGAAAACTCTCCTACATGGAATTCTAGAATTTTAGATCTAGAAAGAAACTCAAAAGTCAGCTATTCCAAAAGCAGAGCCAAGATGATGGATCAGGAGCAGCCATCCAGCTGAACTGTCCCAAAGTGAGACATTTTTTGTTCTATGAAAACTAACGAGGTCAGCAGAAGTCTATCAAACTGAGGTGGAGATCTATCCAGAGCCCACACACATATCAACAATAACAGCAGCCTCCACAGCAGCAGCTTCAGGAGCCCAGAAAGAATTAGGGGACCAAAAAAGATTATAGAGGTGCCTTTGCTGGCACTGGACATAGCTGAAAAAAAAGAACTCTTTAAAAAACAGAGAGGTCAAACAGAAAAGAAAAAAAAATCCTTAACAATTTACCCAATCAATTGGGCAAATGAAAGCTCATGACTACACGAGGTATCAGGAAATAATAAAACAAAGTCAAAAGAATGAAAACATAGACAAAAATGTGAAATATCTCATTAGAAAAACAACTGACCTGGAAAATAGATAGAGGAAAGGTCATTTAAGAATTATTGAATACCTATCCATGAGCAAAGAAAAAGCCTAGATGTCATATTTCTCCTTTTGTTGAAATATATGCATAATCTCTAAGAAATTATAAGCAGGAAGATTTCAGAAAGGTCTGGAGAGACTTACATGAACTGATTAGAATCAAGAGAACATTGTACATAGCAACAACAAAATTTTGTGATGGATTTGGCTATTTTCAACAAAGGGGTGATTCAGACCAATTCCAAAAGAATTGTGATAGAAAGAGTCATTTGCATCCAGAAAGAAGACTATGGGAATTGAATGTGGATCACAACATAATATTTTTAGCTTTTTTGGTGTTGTTTGCTTGCATTTTTTTCTTTCTCATTTTTTTATCTGATTTTTCTTGTACAGCATGATAAATATGGAAATATGTTTTAAAAAATTGCATGTTTAACCTATATTGGATTACTTGCTATCTGGGGAAGGGGACTGGGGAAGTAAGGGAACAAATTTGGAACACAAGTTTCTGCAAGAATATATGTTGAAAATGAGTTTTGCATGCATTTAGAAAAGAAAAGGCTATTATTAAAATATATATGCAAACAAAATTTATTCAATTTTTTATTTAAAAATGTTTGAATGAAAATAAATCACTTTGAATTTTAATGATCATCTTCAACTCTGTTCATAACTAATAACTAATCTACAATTAGTTTATTAAAGAACTTATCACAAAACTACAGACTGGAATGCTCTTGAGCTTGTCCCTCCCCTTATCTTGCCCCCGCATAAATGTGTCAGAAAACTCAAATACTATTTCTCATTCATTTCCCCCATTCCCATTACTAATCTTTCTAAGTTTTATCAGAGTTTCACCAAATAAAAAACTGTCCTGCTATTCTTTTGTAAAAAATAAATTAAAAAAAAAAATATATATATATTTAAACATTTTTATTTAACATTTTGAGTTCCAAATTCTATCCCATCCTCTTTCCTCCACCTCCCTGAGATAGTAAGCAACCAGATACAGGTTATCTATGTATTATATACACATATAAATATATACTTTATATAATATATTATAAATATAAAACATGTCTATATTACTCATTTTGTATGAGAAGACTTGAATAAAAAAAAGAAAGTAGAAAATAGGATGCTTCAATCTGTATTCAATCAACATCAGTTCTTTCATTGGAGAAATAGTATGTTTCATCATTACTTCTTTGGTAATGTCTTGCATCATTGTATTGAAGATAATAGCTAAGTAATCCACAATTCTTCACCAAACAATATTGCTATCACTGTGCATAATGCTATGGTTCTGTTCACTTCATTATATATCAGCACATGTAAGTCTTTCCAGGTTTTTCTGAAATGATCCTGCTTGTCATTTAAAGCACAATAATATTCTATTACAATCATATATCACAGCTTATTTAAACCATTCCCCAACTGATGGGCATCCCTTTGATTTTCAATTCTTAACCACCACAAAAAGAGCTGCCATAAATATTTTTGGTACAAATAGGCCTGGCCCCCTTCTCTGTCCCTCTCTTTCTCCCTCCCTCTGTCTATCTTTCCCTCACTCCCTCCTTTCCTCTATCCTCCCCTACTTTTTGAGATATAGACCTAATAGCAATGTTGAAGGATCAAAATGTATGCACAGTTTTACAGCTCTTTTGGCATAGTTCAAAATTGCTCTCTACAATAGTCATATCAGTTCACCAGTCTACCAAGAGTGCATTCGTGCTAAATATCATATATGAAGAAATTATCAAGCAAAACTACCCCATCTTCTTAGACACAAAGGATAAAACAGAAATTGAAAGAAACAGCTGTAAAATATAAAGAAAACAACACTGATGATTTAAAAAATCAGAACTAAATAGAATATAGAATATATTAGATGTGAACAAAATATTCAAGAAAAGCATAAAAAGGTAAATATGATAGTATAATTATAAAGGACTCAATGAAATTACACTTTTTACACTTCCATATGGAAAGATGATACATGGAACTCCTAAGTATTTAGTCATTTAGGGCAGTTAAAAGAATTTTACATAAGCAGAGGCTATGGGTGTGTAACACTTATGTTGGAATGATCTTTTAAAAAAAATGAGAGAGTGAGAAAAAGGGATGAACTGAGAAAGGGGGGAAGGGAAAGACAGAATGGGACTATTTTTCTCACATAAAAGAGGTGCCCGAGGAAGAGATTTTGCAATACAGGGCAAAATGGGTGATGGTGTCAGGCAATGCTTGAACTTTATTCTCACTGAATTTGTTCAAAGGAAGAATACACACACACTTTTAGTTGGGTACAGAAAAGTCTTTTGCCCAATAGGGAAATAAGGGAGTGAGACAAGAGAAAATGAGGGATTGATAGAATAAGGAAAGCAATGGTGAGAAGAAAAATAAAGTTTTGAGGAAAAAGAGGGGGGAATGAGGCAGGAAGGATACAGAGGAGAATGCCCAGTAAACATAACTGTGAATGTGAATGGAATGAGCTCACCCATAAAATGTAAGGAGATAGGAGAATGTGGATTAGAAATATGCTATTTACAAGAAACACACTTTTAACAGAAAGTTATATGTAGATTTAAAGTAAAGGGCAGAAAACAAAATCTGAAATGTTTCAATTGAAGTTTTTTTTGTTTGTTTGTTTGTTTTTTTTAAGACAAGGGTAGCAATAATGATCTCAGATAAAGCAAAAGCAAAATTAGATCTAATTAAAAGAAATAAACAGGACATCTACATTTGCTAAAATGCCATAGATAGTGAAGTAATATAAAAAAAAATTTAGAGCAGTTTTCTCTATAAAGACCTTACTTCTAAAATATATACTGATTATGGAATCCAGTCAAATTTATATATATATAAAAAAAAATAAGAGCCATTCTGCACTTGATAAATGGTCAAAAGCAAAAATGGTCAAAAATTTCCGAAGAAATAAAAATTATCTTATAGTCTTATGAAAAATTATTCTAAATCAAAACTTTTTAAGCTATGGTTCATAACTCCATAGGGAATCATATAACTAAATTTTGGAGCCATGAAATTGAGTTATTTATTATCAATAAATGTTTGGTTTGTATATCTATTTTATATACCTATATATTTGGGATTGTAAATAATTTCTGGAGCAAAATAAAAAAAAAAGGTCTGCAAGTGGAAAAAAAATGAAAAAGCACCTCTCTAAATCACTATGGATTAGAGAAATGTAAATTAAAATAACTCTTGAGATATCATCATATAACTATCAGAAATGACAAATGCTGGAGGAATGAGGGGGAAACAGATATGCTAATAAAATGCAGGTGGAATCATGAATTGGTCCAACTATTTTAAATAACAATTTGAACTATAGCTCAAAAGGCTATAAAATTTTACAAATAGTATTTTGATTCATCAACACCACTATTAGGTCTATAGCGGAATGAGAAGGAAAGGGAAGGGACATACATGTACAACAATATTTAAAGCAGCTCTTTTTGTAGTGCCAAAGAATTGGAAATTGAGGGGATGCTCATCAGCTGGTGGATGTCTGAACAAATTGTGACATGATTGTGATGGAGTACTACTAACTGCTATGTTGTAAGAAATGATGACAGAGTGTTGTCAAAAAAAAGTGTAAGAATCTATATAAACTGATGCAAAATGATGTGAGAACAACTAGATCATTGTGCACAGTACCATCAAGATCATAATGATAATAAACTGAGATATTTGGCTATTCTGATAGACAATGGTCTAAGACAGTTCCTAAGAACTCATAATGAAAAAATGCTATCTACTTCCAGAGAGAGAGAGACAACTGATGAAATCTAAGTATAAAATGAAGTACAATTTTCTTCTTTTATTTTTATTGCTTTTTGAGATATGGTTAATATGAAAATATGTTTTGAATGATTTCCCAAATATATTATTAATATCATATTGCTTGGTTTCTCAGTGGATGGGGGAAAGAGTGGGAAGGAAGGAGAGAATTTGGGACTCAAAACTTAAAAAGAATACTAAAAATAAACAAATATAAAAAAAAAATAAAAAGCAGCCAGCTAGTTCAGATTCAAAATGAAATAAGAAATCCACATCTTTTCAAAGTGGGACCTAGCCTCTGCTTAACATCTTCCAATAACAAGGAGTTCACTACTTGCTAAAGTATTCTGTTTGTGTGTGGATAGTCTTATTGTTGGGAAGTTCTTCCTTCTTTTGAATTGAAATATGCCATTCTTCTCAATTCATATCTACCTCTAGTTATGTCCTTTATAGTCAAACTGAACATATATTTATATTTTCAACATGCTATCAATAAAATAAATCTTTTATTCTTCAGATGAAACAACCCTAATTTCATTCACATTGTTCTCCTTTGTCATGATAGAATCCAATTCCCTTATGCTTTTGGCCACCTTTTTTCTAGGTACAGTCAATACATGTCCACCCAGAACTAACACTATCATCTCAATATGATGTAATGATCATTCCTATAGAGGTAAGGACAGATAGATAATCTCCTCACTCATTCTGAAAACTATGACTCAAATTAAACTTCTGGCTGCCCTAGCACAAAGTCAACTTACATCAAACTTACTGTCAGCCAAGCCCCTCAATCTTTTTCACTTGAATTATTATGTGAATCAATTTTATTTTGAATGGATAATTTTGATCTCACATTCATTGTACTTATTCTGTGTGTCAATTCAAAAAATGTGAATTCAAAGTTATAGACTACTTTGTATTGTTAGTTGGCTTTTTATTTGTATTTGTCTTGAAACATTGGCACAATTTTAACATGAATATGCTTGTAATTATATAATATGGCTTTAAGTCAAGAATATTATAGTCTTCAGAGAACAACAGTTTCTACTATACAAAGGACAAAAAAAAGGAATATAGTAGATATAACTAGGCTGTAACATATTTCAAAATTAAGTGTTTAAACTAAACATTCCAGAAATCTATAATGAGAACAATAGAGGAATCGATCATAGAATAAGAAATAAGCAAAAATAACCCACACATTTCCTAGGAATGCAGGAAGTCTATGTAATGTCAAGAAATCTAGAGAAAAGTTCCCAGTGTTATCTGATGGGTTCATCAAGATAGGTTTATAATAGGGCATGGATAAAAGTAGCACAGGATGGATTGGTGTGGATGAGTTGCAAGTTATATAAAGAGTCTCATATTTACATGATCAAAGATCCATAAAGGCATTCAGTTGAGCCATTTTAAAATTGTATTCAACTTTTCATGACCTTATTTGGGTTTTCTTAGCAAAGACACTGGGTTAGGTTGCCATTTTCTTCTCTACTATCAAAGTATAGAAGTGTGTGTGTAGCTTTTCTTCATGAAATAAAGCTACAAACTCTTTAAAAGCAGGGATTTTATCTGCCTTTTCTAAGCATAGCAGATAAAACACCAGTTTTGTATTACTACTATTACTACTATTACTACTACTACTCATACCTACTACTTATATAATTTATATAACACTTTTAGATTGGAAAAACACTTTCTGATTATTATGTCATTTTATCCTCCCAATAATCTTGGGAGGTAAGTGCTATTATTATCACTACTTTATATATATGGAAATTTCCATGGAAAGAGGTTAACTGAGTAAATATTAAGAAAAATTTGGATTCTTATCCTAGCTATGACTAGCTCTTTGACTGTAGAAAAGTAAATTTCTATGTGTCTCCATTTCCTCTTCTTTAAAATGGAAATATTAATATTTGTTCCATCTAACTCCGATGGTAGTCATGGGAAAAAGGGCTTTGTAAACTTTAAAGTGAGATATAAATGTGAGTTGTTACTATTATAATTCCTAAATGGCCTTGTACATAGTGGCACCTAATTAAATATTTAGTAGCAGATTGAATGATTTTGTCTACATGAGAAAATGGTGTTATTTCACATTTCAAGCAAGGATTGTGACAATAACAAAGTTATTTATTCCATAAACTCTGAAAGCCTTGTGTTAGACAGGTCATGAAATTGTATCTGGATTACAGTGAATGAGGGGAGAGAAGGCAGTCATGAGACTGGTGGGACAAATCTTATAAAGGCAGTATGCAGTACTATTTGAAGCAATGGGAATAGCTTAATTTAAAAAAAAATAATCCAGCCAAGCAGGGGTTAAGAATGGCAAACATCAGCAACAACTTACTTTGATCTAAAACATTCACAGGTCAGTTAAGGACTGAAAATCATGAGAGCTCTTCCATGAAGTCCCTTGTTCCATAATGCACAGCCATAAAACCTCAGAATTGGAAAGAATCTCAGAAATCATCTTATATAACCCTCATAAGGGAAAGTAGAAAAGCTTTTAACTTAGTCAAAAGTTCTGTCTTTGATTCTTGAGTATATCACCTACTAACTGTGTGGACTTGAATATAATTCTCCTCTTTGTCTTCAGTGTCCTATGTAAAATGAGAGGGTTGAACTAATGCGCCTGTGAGATGCCTTTCAGTTCTAAGATTAAGGGGACAAGATTCTATTTGAAGAGATCTATTGTGGCAGAGGTTTACTATCTCTGGTAGAAGCCCAGTTTTATTTATCAAATTTAGAGCTCAAAGCAATCTTGTAAATTTTATTTTTCAAACCATAAAAGTAGAGAGCATGTCTATGTCAATAGAGTATCTCCCTCAGCACCTAGAATAAAGCTCTAAACATAGAAGGGACTTAATGATTTTTTAAAAAAATAAATAAGATAGTTTTGCCTGTCTTGAGCTTAAAGTTTTTTTGATTTTTTCTTCATATAGATGCCTTTAGAGACCAAGAAGAAGCTTAATCTCTCTTCCCATTGACAAATCTTCACATGATTCTAGGCTTCCTGCCCTTAGTGCAATAGCTGGCATGTGAGTGGGCTCCATGTGACAGGAAACTCCTTATCTATTCATAAGTCTCTGAATGATAAAGATGGTTTAATACTTCATTCCAACTTAGCCTCATGGACTAAGCCAGGGTTGTTGCCTTTCAGTAAGTCCAATTAAAATCACAGAAGTAAACAAAGACAGCACCAAGCACTGCACATTATGTAAAAAAGGTGCTGAATAATACTCAATCAATGAAAAAAAAAGAGTGATCTAAGAAGATACATTGACCTCAAGGCAATGACTAGCTCTCAAGACAAATTAAGGAGCACCCAATGCTCTGTTTTCTTTGTTCCTGGAAGCACTGTACCAAGTTTCAATAGTTGAATTATCTAACTTAACTAATAGAAGTGTTCAGCCAAAAATGAGAGAGATGATACTCCTGTGAACTGATGAGATTGCAATTGGAGCTATCATGATTTCATCAGGAATGAATCATTGCAGACCAACTGCATTTCCTTTTTTGACAGGATTACTAAACTGACAGATCAGAGAGATGTTATTGATACAGTTCATCTTTATTTTAACAAAGCAAATGACAAATCTCTGTCACTACCCTAGTGGAGAAGATAAAAAGATATAGGTAGACAGTGAGTGATAAATTAGAAGCTGGTACAGATATCTAACTCAAAGAGTGGGTATTAATTATTCAGTGTCAACACAGAAAGAAGTCTTACCGATTGTCTCCAGAAAGTGTTCTTGGGCTTATGCTGTTTTACCATTAAAAAAAAAAAATCAAAGACTTGGATAAAGACAATAGCTAATGAAAGATGCAGATGACACAAAGTTGGGAGAGATAGGTGACATATGGAAAGGCAGAAGAAGGATCCAAAAATATCTTGGTTGCTTATAATATTAGATCAATGATAACAAAATGAAATGCAGTACAAATAAATATAAAGTTCTATCCATCAACTGGGGTATGGCTGAACAAGTTTTGGTATATGAATGAAATGGAAAAGTATTGTGCCATGAGAAATAATGAGCAGGCAGATTTCAGAAAAAACTGGAAAGACTTATATGAACTGATGCTGAGTAAAGTGAGCAAAACAAGAAACATCAAGATTGTGTGATGATCAATTATGATAGATTCAACTCCTTCTTAATAATATAATGATCCAAAACAATTCCAATAGACTTGTTATTTATTGATTTTTTTTAACATTTTAAATTTTAAAATTAAATTAAACATTAATACTTTAAACAATATTTTTTTCTTTTCCAAACATATGCAAGGATATTTTTCAACATTGATTCTTGCAAAACCTTGTGTTCCAATTTCTCCCCTTTCCCCCCACCCTCTCTCCAGATAGCAAGTAATTCAATATATATTAAACATGGTAAATATATATATATATATATATATATATATATGTAAATTGAACATAGGCATATATATGTATACAATTATCTTGCTGTACATAAAGGAAAATAAATGAGAAAAAATAAAATTCAAGCAAACAACAACAAAAGAAGTGAAAATGTTAAGTTGTGATTCACACTCAGATCCCACAGGATTTTCTCTGGGTGTAGATGACTCTTATCATCACAAGGTCACCCAATAGACTTGTGATGGGAAATGCCATCCACATATAGAGAAAGACATACGAAGATTTGAAAAATACTATATTTACTTTTTTGCTTGTTTGTTTTCTTTCTCATGAGTTTTCAATTTTGTTCTGATTTCTTTCCATAATGTGATTAATATGGAAATATATCTGGAATGATTGTGCATTTATAATATATTAGATTGTTTGCTGTCTTGGTGGGAGGGGAAAGACAGGAGGGAGAAAAAAAATTAGAACTTGAAATCTTACAAAAATTAATGTTGAAAACTATCTTTATATGTAATTGTAAGAAAAGAAGCTTAATTGAGGGAAAGGAGGATGCTATATTTTGTTAAGATTGTCATATGGAACGATAATTGAAATGTCTCTCTCCTCATTTCTCTTCTATCAGCCCTATCAGCTGATTTAAAGGGGCTGATTTAAAAGAAATGGATGGCCTTGCCTTGAAATATAACAGATTTAAGAAAAAATAAATAAACTTCATGACAAGGGAAGGTTTTCAAAAATGAACAGCAACATGATGTACTGAGCTTCCCATCACAGAATATATCAAGCCAAAACTGAGAGACCCCATGCCAGAAGGATTCTAGATTATATTCTGAGTCAAATATGATTTGGACATGATGACCTCTGAGATTCTTTCCAATTCTGATTTCTATGCGTGTTCTATAAATTTAAAATATATGTTTGCAAAGTATTTGTCTTTTCTTTGAACTTCTGTGCTGTACTCTTTTATGTTTCATCCAAGTATTCCCTGAAACATATTCAGACCTGAAGATATGGTACCCAGCTTCCAAGCAGTGCTGGAATATTGCTAAACTCAAGAAATCTCAGGAAGCTATAATCTGATAAATTTCCCTTAGGAGAAAATTCCCCTGAATAGGTATCATATTCAGTGGAAAGTCACGTATCGAGACTCAAGTGATAATTTTTATTTGTCCATGAAAATTTTGCTAGAGTTTTTTTAAGTGAAAAAAAAATCAGGAAAAAATCTATTAGAGTGTGTTTAGAATTAGAAAATGTGATTAGAATTATAGAACACAAAATTTTATAGATGAAATGTTTCTTGGAACTGAGAATATTAGTGCTGGAAGGGCTCTCAGCACCCAGAATTTCAGAGTTGGAAAGGAATTTATCACTGCGGACTCCAGAGCTGGAAGGTCCTTAGAAAACAGTCCTTAGAATGTTAGTGCTGAAAGGAACTTTAGACATGTAATAACATTTAGACCTGGAAGAGGACCTTTAAGATAATTTAGTTCTATCTGTTATTTTTTCTAGATGACAAATGGAGGCTGAAGTTTCATCATTAAATAGCTTTCCCCAAATTACATTCCCAGCACTTCCTTACAAATCTGAGATTCTATTCCTAGTTCTGGTCCCTACATTTTGGAACTGACACTGATAAGCTGGAACATGTGCTTCCACATGCTTCCAGAGAAATATGACCAAAATGGTGAAGAGAAAAATCCAAGTCCTCTCAATTTTAAATCTTTATGCTTTCCATTATAGCAGGTATCATCTCTTTCTGCTCTCTTTTCCATATTTTTTTTTTAGTCTGAAGTTCCTTACAGTTATAAAATCCCCAATTCTATACATCTATGTAATGCTCAGTGCTGCTCTGGAAGTCCACTGAAACTTCATCTACAGAAAAGCAAAAGATCAATGTTTCCCATTGCTGTTAAATATTAATTCAAGTATTAAATTATTTTGACTCTGCTACGGCTTTCTGAGCTTTTCAATGGTTCCCACTAGACAAGGAAGATAGATGATATTCCATTCTATTTCCTAAATCCTTTTGAGGGGAGGGGATAATATAAGCCACCAAAAAGGCTGGTTTATTAGAGGGAATTTTCTTAAATCAAAGGAGTTGTTTTAAATTTAACCAGATAGTGAGTAACCAAGAGAACTATGAAGTGGGGAAGAAATAGAATGACTGCTTAAAAGACACATTTTAATTGTCCCAGAACCAATATATTATTCATAGAGAAGGCAGTCTACATTCCAGATCTCTCCATTTTCTAGTGAAAGGTATCAAATAAAGCCATTCACAGGCATCAGCTCAGCTCTCACTGTGGCACATCAGGGAAATCAGGCCCCTATCAGAGTCCTCAAGTCTTCTGGATAGTGCTATTTATTACTTAGCATTTATTGAGTACTGGAAGGCATCTGTCACCAGGTTGAAGGTTTGAGTCAGGCTTGGTGGATTAATAGACCAGTCACATTAAATATTGAAACAATGAGAAGAATGAGCCATAGGATAAAAGAGCCATCTCTAAAACAAAGCAGGCCCCAAACTTTGTGTGAGAAGTAATCTTCCAACAGATTGAGATGAGCATGAACCAAATAAATGGTTCTAGGCAGAAAAGGAGCAGCTGAATTTTTTCAGTTCATTTTTGGGTACATCCCTCAGGCCACTGTTGCCACCATACTCAATTTGGGTGTTTAAGATACTCACAAGCCCCCAGGATTTTTGCCAGATGAGAAAAATGAACCCATCTCTAGAGCATCACAGAATTTACAAAGTTGCTCTACCACAATATCCCTATGGAGTAGGCAGCGAAAATTATTATTTCTATTTTTAAAATGGAAGAAATAGAGAAGTGAGTACTAGAAGTCAAGATTCAGATAAGGGTTTTCTGAGTCCAAAAACAATATTGTTCTCTGGGATGCTTGGATTCCTGCTGCTCCCCTAAACTATAATAGCTTGCATCTAGATAGGGCTCTAAGATTTACAAAGCTCTTGAGATGTCATTGACTGTTAGCATTGTTTCATTTAATAAGTGAGGACATTGAGGTTCCAAGTACGAATGTAGCTTGCCCAGAGTTTCAAGACTTAATAGTCATAAAGGACTTCACCCTCTTACTATACTGCATAGTTCATTGCCTCTGATTAGAGATTATGAAGCGAGGATAGTTAGGGCAAGTGTTAAAATTTCCACTTCCCAAAAGAAGAAGAGGGAAGCTCTGAGGATAAGATTGCTTTATCTCATAGCTAGAAAGTACAGAGCCAGAAGGCTCTTTATAATATACCATGCTAACCCTGCCCAAATTCTTTATCTCTCATTCACCAGACACTGATGTGACTGGATGGATCAAAATAAATTTAATTGGCATCAAGATGAAAGACTTAAATAAAACAAAAAATCAATGAGTTACAGTGTTTGAGGATCTTACTCTGAGATCTTTCGGATACTTGTTAAAACACAACAGGGACACAGAATATTTCATAGGAAGAGTAACTATAGAAACTTGAGATAGAATAGAGAAAATGAATTTTGAAAAGTTGGGGGAAATTGGTGGGGGAAGAAAAAGACTGATTACTATACTCAGATACTTGAAGGCCTGGAAAAGAAATTCAATTAGTTCTCCTTCATCCCAGGAGTATTTAGTGATAAGTATGGAAGAAGGAAGAAGATGAAGAAAATGATAATGATGATAACTAGAATTTATGTAGCTAAGTTTTACAAGCACTTTATATATTATCTCATTCGATCCTCACAACAGCCCTAGGAGGTAAGAGTTATTATTTCCCTATTTTTGTAGATAAGGAAATTGAGGCAGACAGAGATTGACTAATGTGCCTAGAGGTCATATAACTACAAAATAGTTGAAGCTGGATTGGAGAAAATCCTCCAAAATCCAAAAATATTAATGCTTTACAATGCCCCCTAACTAACTGAAGTTAACACTGGGCTTTTGACACATTTGTCAATGGTAGAGAATCTCCTAAAACCAATATTCAACCTGAAATAAGACTAACTTCCAGGCAGTCTTGAAATCTGCATGATTCAGGACCAAGTCAAAGTTGCTTCGGTTGCCCCAGGCAAAGCCTGTATCTTCAAAATTGAGATGAAATGAAATTGACCTTGAAGATGGAGTGGAGCAAAGGATTGATGGCAAGGCAGGATTGAACACTTTTCATTAACTTTACTTAAAAACACTCAGCATCCCGGAGTTATTTATTTATCTAACATCCTCAGTGCCCTAATATTTATATAATATAATTATATAAAAATGCTCCAGAAGCCCAGATTTCAGTTGGATATAAAGCAGAAATTCCTTAAAAATTAGTGATATCTCTAAGTAGAATGGGAATCCTTGGAAGATGAGTTCCCCATCACTGGACACCTTTAAGGAAGGTGGGAAGATACTATTTGCAATGTAACACAGTTGAATCAGTTTTGATTATTGTGTAGGAGATTCTTATTCAAGTTGTGGGTTGGATTAGATACCCTCTACATTCACTTCCAATCAGAGATTCCATTATAACTTGCCTGTCATAGCTCCCCAGGGCTAACAGGACTGGTTTTTATCTAGTTGATACAGAAATCAAGTCTTTCCATGTGGCCAGCTGGCACAATCCCTCCAGCAGGCTCAGGCTTCCTCCTAGAAAAAATCATTCAATATGAAATAAACAGTTTTTCATTACCTACTGTGTACCTAATATTATTACAGACAAAGAGGCCTGTTTTGGTGATGGGGATGGGAGATAAATGATAAATTAGTCATAGTTCCAGTTCTCAAAGAACTTAGTCTAACCGGGAAGGCAAGATGGGGTATACATAATTATAACAGCAGATAGGATAAGAATTTTATGGAATAATTTACTTGAAGGAGTAAGATAAAACTGTCACCATGTTTTGTTCCTTTTTTTTTTTTTTTTTTTTTTTTTTTGTTAAATAGACTCACCACCTAGCCCTGTCAACAAACATCGAATTGCGTTGGCCACCCACCTGTCTCAGAAGACATGCAAAACACTTTTAAAAATGAGCTAGTTGTAATTCATGATAGCTTAAGAATTTAAGATTTACAAGAGCTTTCTTCCCTTCATTTGAGCTTCATATATTTAAGCCTATGTGATAGGGCATCTGTTCCTGGCCTGACTTGAAACCAAAAAGAAATCAAGGAAAAAGGAAATATACAACATTCTTGGTATGTGAGAGGATAGAGATATTTATCAATTATTAACTAATGGATTTTATAGGATGATAGTTGGGTATCCATACATATGGGAGTCTTGGGTACTTCTTGGCCCCTTCTCTTAAACAAACCCCAACCTTCCTGTACCTGCCTCCCTAAGTCACTGCCCAGTCACAAAAGCATAATTCTCTCTAGTCCATGCACTCAATAATTGTAGCTATTTTATTTAGCAGAAAGAACAAACTTTTACTATTGTTGTTGTTTGTCCTTCTTGAAAAGGATCAATGGCATTAGAAAGGTGATGTCTTTATTTAACATGTATTGGACTACTTGTCATCTAGGGGAGGGGGTGGGAGGAGGGAAGGGAAAAATTGGAACAGAAGGTTTTGCAAGGATCAGTGTTGAAAAATTACCCATGCATATGTAAAGAAAAAGCTATGAGAATTAAAAAAAAGAAAAGAAAAGAAAAGTGATGTCTTGACTTGCAAGTGAATTGTATTCAAGTAAGGCAGGACTGTGCAAAGTCACCAGCTTCACTCTCTCCTCTTTATATAAAAAAGCTTTTATGTTATCGGTGTTATTTGAATGCTGTTGTTTTTTTTTCCCTCCACTGTAGACTAGGGGACTCCAACATGTGCTTTTAAAACATGTGATTTTGCATTCTGCAGTTTGGATGCTTTGACTTTCTAAAGGGAATAATAACATATTTCGGTCCCACTATGATGTAGACAAAATATTTTCCTCACAATGATTCTGTGAGATAAGCAACATATATATTATATCAATTTTGTAAGTGAAAGAACTCCTAAACAGCGTCACACAGCTAAGAAATGTCAGAAATGGAATAAGTGCCCAGATCCTTCTGAGTCTAAGTCCTCAGCTTGACCAAAGCATGATGTGTACTAAAAACAATGATCCATATCTCATAGATGGCTACCATACCTCTCCAAAGAATTTGCTCTTTGTTCTGTGGAACACAGGGATGGGGGGAGTAGCCAGCAAAGCAATTTCTGTGAACCCAGACCTTGGTGTTATGGAACAAGACCAACTCTCTGCCAAGAGCCTTTTAAGTAACAGTGTCCCAGAACCATCTTTCATTTTGCAAGCAAACCCCAGCACTGAGAGCCATCAGAGGACCCAATGCATTCTGGCTGCTGGAAAAAAAAAATCAATGAGAGAAAATTAAAAATCAACAAAGCCCTCCCATTCCCCCCCTCCTCAATGAAATGGCCCGTGATTCAGTCAATCCTTGTTAAGAGCCCGACTGCAATACATTCTTAATCAGGGATGAGCTCTAGTGACATTTCCTCATGTTTCTATTGCTGACTGGAAAGCTCGAAATGCCCCATGCCCCAGAATTCAGAAAGCAGCATGATTGAAGATGCCATTTACACAGTGTTATACATTCTAAATTCTGTAAAGTACCTTTATGCTAAAGCCTGGTTATGGGGTTGGAGACAGTTGGATGCACTCATCAGGGGAATATGCTACTGTTGTCAGTTGCAGAAAAGAATCCAGAGCTAATATTGGTTAAGTACACTTGAAAGCAGACCCCCTAAATTAAAGAAATCACTTCCAGGTCTCTAGTGAATTTTATTGTCTACAATGAGGTAATTAGGTCTTACCAATGGCATATTCTTCTTACTCTTAATTATTTGTTCATCCATTCATTCATTAACTTTCAAAGCAGCAAATTGCTAATGAGACTTTAAGCTATATTTGCCTAAATCTAATGTCCAAAGTCAGGAAGGTAGATAAATGACCTGCTATGTACTCTGATCATTGTTTAACCCCATCTCCATTTCAGTGTCTACTTCTGGGGACTATACTTTTAGGACATTTATGAAGTAGAGAGTCAATAGGAGGAGGCTGAGGAGTACTGAATAGCATGGTGAGACTCAATGATTTTTTATCCTTTAGTTTTAAAGATTAAAAAAAAAAACCTCTGAGAGCATTTAGCCAGAGAAGAGAAAATTTAGGACAAATATGATGTTTGTAGATCTTTGTAGATAGAATATTAGATATTCTGTTTGATTACAGAGGGCAGGGGAAGGCACAATGGGTGAATGTTACAAGGGAGTATATTCAGGCTAAACACATACACAAAAATGCATTTGCTTAAGGATATTAGTTGTCCAAAGAGGGAATGGTCTTCCTCAATAGTTAGAGAATTTTCTATTCCTTATATTACTCAAATACAGAAAGAGTTAATGATTATTTGTCAGATACCATAGAGAGAATTCTTGCTTTATGGTAAATTATTGAATAGATGACCTCTGCCCACTCCCCATTTCACAACAGAGATTTTATGATTCTGAGTATAAGATTAAACAAACCAATGTGTCTATGATTAGAGGTTGGAAAATCTCTGAGCATCCAATGAAATCATATAATGTCAAAACTGGAGGGCCTTTGCATTCATCTACTCCAATCCCCTTTAGGGAGAGGAAACTAATTCCCAGAGGAGTGGAATTAATTGAAGTCACACAACATTTAGTACCATAATCATGATTTGGAATAATGGCTTCTAATTCCAGTATACTTTGTTGCTATATAACATTGTGAAATGTAATTCAACAACCCAAAATTATGAAATACAAAGAGAAGGTGTGAATAACAAAAAGAAGTGAACTCAATTTGGATTTCAATAAGTACCTATAAGAAATATCTGAGCATAGTTTGATTTTAAGTCAATAAATGTTGATTAAGTACCTACAGTACGTGGTGTACAGTGTTAAGTGCAGTATGATATAAAAAGTTTGTAAGGCAATCTCTGTACTAATGGAATTTAAAACATAATAAGGTGAATGAGACAAACATGAGCCACTATGAAACATAATACATGAAAATTATAGCATTATGCAAAATGTAATATTATATGAAAAGGATATCAAAAGGTATGATGCAAAGCATTATTGGAAGTCTGAAGAGAAAGGTGCTTACCAAGAGAGAGAAGCAGAAAAAGCTTCCTAGATGAGGTAACATTTGATCTGGGTTTTAAAATATGGACAGGAATTCAATATATATTGTACAGGGAAAAGGAGGACATTTCTAGCATAAGAAACAGAGGCCAAGAGAAACACCAAAGTAATTTGGCTTTTAGAAAAAACTAAATATGACTGTGAGTTCTATTAGGAACAGAAGGACCTTGTGACTATGTTCTGGTGAGTGAGAAGTTCACATTATCTAGCCCATACATATGCTGACTGTACTACTTACTGGCCATCTTTACATCATGTCAGAGGTGTATGTCATTCCCATCCCTCAACTTTGCTACTCTATCTCTAAGATTAACAATGAACACTGTCATTCCTGCTTATGGCATGTCAATTAATTGCCTTATTACCTCATCATTATTCTTTCTGACTTTTCCTATCTACTTCTCTCTAGCTACCACTCACCCATAAATGCTTTTGTTTTCTTATCCCTATAAAAATGCAAGTTACTTGAAAGCAGGGAATGTCTTGAGTTGTTTATATTTTTATTCTCAACACTTGGTGCAATATATCACATGAAGTGATTGATATTTTTTTATTCATTTATTCAAACAGTATTATGAAGCAAAATGAAAAAAAAAAAAGGAAAGAAATTCTGCCTAAAGGGAGTGGGGATACCAGATTGTAGAGGGTATTGAATGCAAGACAAAAAGAGTTTGAATTTTATATATCTAGGAAAGAACCAGGAGCTGGGAATCAAGAGAATGAGTTTGAAATGATAGATTTTTATTTTATAATCAAGGAATTTTTATCCAATTCAGAACTAGAAGACCTTATAGATTATCTAACAAAAATGATTTTAAATTTAATTTAAATTTCATGTCTCTTAGCTAGATAAATGTCTAAGCAAAAGTAACTGAGAAAAATTGGTCAGAAAAGATAGTAGAAGCACCACAAAAATCAAGATCATGAAAACTTAAGGAGTAAAAGAGTGATGAAAAGGGGAAACTGAATGCAAGGTTGCAGAAAGGTCAGAAAGAATGAGGTCTTTGAAAAGGACCTACTTGTTAACCTTTGGAAAACTGAGGTCCAGAAAGATAAACTACCCAAGTACAGATAGGTAATAAGTACTGCATGGTTTTGAACCCAGAAACTGACTCAATTCTAAGGGTCATTTCATTATACTATGCTGATTGTCACTTCTCTGAACTTCAGTTCCTTCACCTATAACATTATTCCTGTAAAATTTATAATCTTTGGGGAAGAGTACCCAATAACTCTACATAAATTACAAAGCAGAACATAGTAGAACAAAAACATTAAGAAAGATGCTGTAGGGTCCAGAATTCCCCAACCCAAGTGAACTCTGACCTCCCCCAAACAAATGTGCACCAACATTGGGAAATCCAGAGTTCCCTAACTAAGGGACCCCTGAGCCTCTCCTCAGTACTGAAGAAAGAGTTCGGGAGCTCCATGAGAATTATAAAAATAGTTTAATAATCCTCTAGGTTACTTGCATAGGGGCTTTCTGGGACAGTTGCCAGATGAGTCAATGAGTCTGTATCCTCACCATGCAGTCTGGAGCTGCAATCAAACTATTAAATAGATCCTAGCCTCTTTTTCGATCTTAACTTTGCCCCTTGGTTGGGAATGGGAGAGAGAAAAGTTCCTTTGGTTGGGGAATTCCAGACCCTTAGATGCAGAATGGCATTTGTGTTTAAAGGAACGAAAGCTTTCTAAGATGCTTTTCCTTCAAATTCTGACATCCCTCATTCTGATTCTAATGATTTTTCCCTTTACCCTGTACAGGAAATATATCCTTATTTTTAAGGAAAATGGTTCATTCATTCAAAGACTGTCTCAGGTTGGGATGAATTAGCCTGCTGTAGGCTCTGCTTTCTCAGCCCCATTTGGGAAACTGAGATTGGGTAGCACTGTGAGTTTTGCAGAGAAAGCTAAACAAAGCATAAGGAAATTAATTTTGTGAGACAGGCTGAAAAGTAGTCTTATAGGAAGCTATAAAGGGGAGATGGGCCTATAATTATGGCTAAATGAACTCCTAATAGTTTTTCATTTTAGTGTAAAACCAATCCATTACCCAATAAAAGAAGGTAGACATGGTCATTGGTAGCAGGCCATTAGGAGTTCTGCAAAAAGTAATATCTGATATTATTCTCTGTAAGCAATGTTGTCCAAACACAAACTTCCTTATTAACAGGCTTACAGATTGTTAATGTTACAAAAGTCATTTACCAAAAAGTTGATTGTCATTCTTACTCTTTTCCTCATTGTGTTCAGAAAATCTAAATAAAAGGACCTGGCCATATCTTTCTAGTGGAGAAAAACTTGACCTTCAAGTATCCTGTCAGAGAATCATAGAATATGAAAGGTGAAATTTGCCTTGAACATAGAACAACAGTCTTAGAAAATGAACATATAAAGTCAGAGCTAGAAATGGAACCTCAGAGAAAATAAAGTCTAGAGGGTCTTAGCTATTGATGAATTCCTATAAGAACCTCCATTTATTAAAGAAGCCCAGGAAGATGTCTTACTTCCTTTCCTGGTTCTGTTCCTGATGTTCTAGATTTAAAAATCATGTTCATAATGAATATCTTCATTTTCTCCAATCTCTCCCCTCCCCTTTTTTTAGCTCCCTTTTGCATGCTGTCTAGCCTCATTCCAACCCAAGCTCCTTAAAGGCAGAAATGTCTCATATTTGTGTCTCTAGCATTTAGCATAATGCTAGGCTCTATAGTGAGTACTTAATAAATGCTTGTTTTCTTCATTCCTTGTTTCTTTCCTTCAAGAATCACTTTGCAGTCTCATGAAGCTTATAGACCTTTTCTCAAAATAATGTTTTTAATTACATAAAATGCCTAGGATCACAAAGAAAACTAATTATATTGAAATGCAATTATCATGACATCCCTTTAGTTCACAGACTCTAGGTTAAATACTCCTGAACTAATCTAATGACCTTATTTTATAGATGAAAAAACTGATATTCAGAGAGCAAATGGTCACTTCAAGGTCTTACAAGTAGTTGGCAGCAAAGCAAATGCTAGTTACTGACTCCTTAACCCATCAGAAAGAAGCCAAAGCTTCTTGACCTTCCCTCAAAAGACATCTGTAATAGTAAAGACCAGAATTACTAGTCTGGGTCATTGAAAAGATGGGGGAAGAAGAATCTTTTAAACTGGCACTTGGCCAACACCTACAGTCCCATTGTCAAAATGAGAGTTGATCTTTTCTGAAGTGCAAGGAAATCTCAAAGCATCCTTTCACACCTCTCTAGAAGTAGGATGTTGATGTCTGGCTCTTTGGATGTGAAAAAAGTTCCCACATATTTTCCAGGCTCAAGGCTGCCAAGAAAATTGCAATGAAACATATGTTGCCCTGTTAGTTCAGATAACAAATTGGTACCCTTTTGTTTGCCATCACTAATAATTAATTCATTCTCTAAACACACAACAACAAGGTGGGCAGGCAGAGCAGGCAACTCTGATTGAAGGGGCTTTCTCTGAAGGCCAATCCTTTGTGTTAGCCAAGAGATCTGTTGCTCATCATTGGTCAAGCTCAGCAAATACCTCATCAGACTGGGTCAAATATGGCAAAATACTGTTTTTACATCCTGAGAGCTCCCAAGACTGGCAAGTATGGAAAAAACAAATTACTAGTCACCAGATAAAGTATTTGAAATTAATATATGAGAGAGAAAAAGGAGGAAAAATAAAAACTCCAATTTCTCAAATGGGGGTCAAATATAACTATCACCATTGATTGGAGAAAAAAATATCCTGCCTTATATTGCTAAGTTACTGTTATATATACATACACACATATAAACATATATATATATATATATATATATATATATATATATAAACATATATATATATATACACACACACATACATAACATGGAGAGGGAGAGAGAGAAAGAGAAAGAAAGAGAGAGAGAGAGATTGATTCACTTGGGTGCATCTTTATCAAGCATCTATAATGTACAAGAACCAAACTAGAGTCTTAATGGTAACTAAAAAAAAATAAACAAACCATGATTGCTGTACTCCCTGATGGAGCTTATAGTATAGAAGCAAGGACAGCAAGCATGTAATTAACTATAAGCCCACCTGAAATGCACCAGTCTATCTGGATGAATTTAAGCAAGACCTGTCACCTCTGAGTTTTGGTTTCCTCCTGTGAAAATCAAAGGTTTGGATGCGGTGAGCTTTAAACTTCCTTCTAGCCTTCATAATTCATGACTGTAACTCTTATAAGGAAAAGAACTGCCATATTGACATTAAGAATAACATAGAGAAGAGGAAAGAGAGAAGTATTGTTAAGGTAAAAGCCTGCAGAACCAGAAGTAGTAGAAGTAGGCAAAGGAAACAAAAATAGGACTCTAATAAAAGTTCTGAGTCAATATGGGGGAAGAGGATATGGCCCCCAGTAGATGTCTAAAGGAGAAGCAGGTTTGAGAGAAAGATGAGGAATTCCTTTCTTAAATGCTAAGAAAGATAGTCCCAACTGTTTCAGTTCTAGTCACTTCCATCTGTTAATTGATTATTTTCAATTTATCTTTTATATAGTTCTTTATACATAGTTGTTAACTTCCTCATATGACTAGGAGGTCATTGAAAGCAGATTTTTTTTGCCTTTCTTTGTACTCCCCCAGCACTTGGCACAGTATGGTAGACACTTAATAATCTATTAACTTGCTGATACTGGAAAATTAAAGTGGGAGATGAGGCTCTGCTAAAGGTGAGAAATGTAGCTGTCTGAGACATATATTCAGTAAGTCCTGGGTTCAAAGTCATTCTTTGATAATTATTAGCTTTTTATGGGAATTAGAAAGTTGCTTAACATCTTTGAGACTCAGTTTTCATATCAGTAACATGGGAACATACCTAGCATATACCTCATAGGTTTATTATGAAGCTCAAAGGACATTAGTTCAATAAATTCTTTTTACAAAATTTTAAAGACCAATCTAAATATCAGTCATTAAGGTTGGTTGCCTAAGAAGAATTAAAAAAAATATATCTGGGCTAGTTAACATTCATCTTCTTTAAATTCTAGAATTGGCTGAACCAGTTCATCTTATATACTATATTCTTAAGTCAGATGGAGAGCTTCACTAAGTCAGTGAGTTCATAGTTATAATGGAGCATTTTCCTGATTGTTTATCCTAGGAAATTAATTTTTTTTAGAAATTTTGATAATGAGGTGACTGAAGCTCCTAATGGAACTCTAACTAACAATATCTGATCTCTGACAGATGCCCCAGGAATTCATGGCATGGCTATGTTTTATTAAGACAGTACCTAATGTATGTGGGGGCAAATATCTCAATTCATTTTGCAATCTTAACAAAATCAATCTTATTGATCTTCTTACCAGAACTAGTGAGATGAGACTGAACCCTAAACAAGGAGGATAAGGAAGAGAGGTTAGAAGAAGAGGCTACATAACTTTTCAAATTTAAATCGAATGTCCTTTCCTCAAAAAGCATTTTTATGACCCAGTCTTTAAACCCGCCCCCCCCCCATAACCTACTAGCTGAAATCTTGTCCAACTAGGATCTCTTCTGAGATGGAATCATAGGATTCCAAAACAAAATATATCTTAATTCTTTCTTTAGATCTCTCCTATAAAGGTGGTATAACAGGAGCTATTCAGGGGGAAACTATAAAATTGCTTATTAGGTGCTATAATGTAAAGGATTCATAAATCAGATATAGATGGCATGACCATTGATTTTCCTCCTGACACTTTAGATTTTCAGGAAGATTCTAGGGATTCAACAAAGCACAAAATGTGTTGGTAAAATTAAGAAATTAATTATTTCCCAAGCAATCTAGTGATAGATAAACTTTCATATGTTGAAGTGAAATAAAATTACTGAATGATATAATAGAAAGAATTTTAGACAGCCCTGTTGAATGATTAAACAACCAATGGGAGATGAAAATAATGGGATATTCTGCATTGAAAGAAATGATAAATATGATAAAAACAGAGAAGCACAGAAAAATCCACATGAACTGATGCAGAGTAAAGTAAGCAGAACAAAGAAATTAATCTACATTTATCTACTAGAATAATTTAAATAAAAAAATTTAAATTAAAAATCAAATCAAAATGTCAAAATCACAAATAATAAGCATGATTACAAAGAAGAAATACGAGAAAACATTCCCACCCCTTTGCTGAAGTAGAAAGCAAATTGCATTTATTTTCAGATGTTTTGATGGGCTGATTAGTTATTCTGATTTTTTCCTCCCTCTTCTTTTGCTTTTTTTCTGTCTTTAAAATTCCCATTTGCCCTACATCAAGATAAGGTCTAAATGTGTTTAGACATAAACAGTGTTACTATAAGCACATTAGGAGAAGAAAGGATAGTCTAACTCTCAAATATGTAGAGAAGAAAGGAATTTGTGGCCAAAGAAGAACTAGAATACATTATGGAATGCAAAATGGATAATTTTTATTACATTAAGTTATTTATATAACATTTATATATAAGATTTATTTATATTTATATATAATGTATAACAATTAACATAAATAATAAAAATAACAAATATATAATAATTTAATTATATTAAGTTTAAAAAATTTTGTACAGACAAAACTAATACAGACAAGATTAGAAAGGAAGCAATAAACTGGGAAAACATGTTTACATCCAAAGATTCTGATAAAGTCCTCATTTCTAAAATATATAAAGAACTGACTCAAATTTATAAGAATACAAGCAATTCTCCAGTTAATAAATGGTCAAAGGCTATGAACAGACAATTTTCAGATGAAGAAATTAAAACCATTTCTAGTCACATGAAAAAGTGCTCTAAATCACCATTGATCAGAGAAATGCAAATTAAGACAACTCTGAGATACCACTACACACCTCTTAGATTAGCTAAAATGACAGGAAAAGATATTGATGAATGTTGGAGGGGAGGTGGGAAAACTGGGGTTCTAATGTATTGTGGTGGAGTTGTGAACTAATCCAACCATTCTGGAGAGTAATATAAAACTATTCCCAACGGATTATAAACTACGTATATCCCCTGATCCAGCAGTATCTTTACTGGGCCTGTATTTCAAAGATTTCATAAAAAAAAAGAAAAGGATTCACATGAGCAAAAATGTTTGTGGCAGCCCTCTTTGTAGTGGCAAGAAACTGGAAACTGAGTGGATAACCATCTGTTGGAGAATGACTAAATAAATTGTGGTATGTGAATGTTCGGAATATTATTGTTCTATAAGAAATAATCAGGAGTAGGATTTCAGAAAGGCCTGGAGAGACTTACATCAACTGATGCTGAGTGAAGTGAATAGAACCAAGAGAACATTGTATACAGTAACAAGATTATGTGATGATCAACTGTGATGGATGTGGCTCTTTTCTGCAATGAGGTGACTCAGGGCAATTCCCATGATCTTGTGATGGAGAGAATCATCTGCACCTATACAGAGAACTGTGGGGACTGAGTGTAGATCATGATATAGCATTTTGACTTCCTGTTGTTGTTTGCTTGCATTTTGTTTTCTTTCTCATTTTTTTTTCCTTTTTGATCTGATTTTTCTTGTTGAAAATGATAATTGTGGAAATATATATAGAAGAATTGCACATGCTTAACATATATTGGATTACTTGCCATCTAGGGGAAAGGGATGGAGAAAGGGAGAGAGAAAAAAATTTGGAACACAAGGCTTTGCAAGGGTAAATGTTGAAAAGTATCCACACATATGTCTTGAAAATTAAAAGCTTTAAAATAAAAAGGTAAAAACAAATAAATAAAATACATTGATTTTAAAAATATAAAAAATAAAATTTTAATTTGTTATATGAGATGATTATCTGTGAGGAGGTAGGAAGATCCTAGGGAAAATTATGATGATGCAAAAAAAAAAGATTTTAATATCAAGCTTATTTTTAATTAAAAGAACATTGTATAAAAGTCTGAAGACCTTTATTAAAACATTGATTATTTATTAAATCATTTTGTGTTATAAACTAATTGTGTGATATTTACTAATTAATTTGAACCATTTGGGCCTCAAATTCCTCCCCTATAAAATAGTGTGGTTAAAACAGATAAGCTCTGGAATTCTTTATAGCTCTAACATTCTTTATTAGTAGTCTTTAAATAGAAAGTTCTAAATGGGGTTTAGAGTAGGAAAGGTCAAATAGGACTTAGGATTTCTGAATTTTGGCCCCTTCTCTGTACCTCAGTTCACTTCTATTCTCATAAACTAGATGAGCTTTGAGACCTAAGGTCTAAAATCTGTGATTGAGGTGTAGACTAATTGTTCAGTATGTCAATATGACTTCTCTCAAGGACGCCAAACTCATTTCAATATGATAACTTTGAAAGCCCGGTGCAAAAATCAGTCACATTACTTTCAAGCACACATCATAATATGTTAATAAGGTGATATCACACTATTTCACAGAAATGCCTTTTCTAATAAAAATGCACCAAAATTCCTAGGGGGGAAATATATACACACACACACACACACACACACACACACAGACTACTGTATGGTGAAATCCATTCTATTCTTCTACTATAGGAACATATGAGTGCCACTGCTAGTTACTTACAATCAAAAATCAATCAAAAAGCATTTATTAATGCTCAAGAAAACCTAAATTCAAATCTATCCTCAGATACTCACTAGTTGTGTGGGTGCAGGACAAATCCCTTAACCTCAGTTTGCCTTATTCTACTAGGAAAAGAAATGACAAACTACTGTAGTATCTTTGCCAAGCAAAGACCATATGGGATCATGAAAAGTTGGACACAACTGAATGACTGAGTAACAATAGAAAAACAGCAATAAAAATATATCAGATATTATGCTATATTCTGGGAATGGAGAGGAAAAAAATGAAAAAAGATTCTACTCTTGATCAAGTTTCATTTTATCTGGGAATGTAATGAAACCAGAAAGGAGAGAAAGAAAAAGTGAAGGAAGAAAAGAGAGAAGGGGAGATGGAGAGAGAGAGGTGGAGAGAGGGAGAGAGGAAGAGAAAAAGAGAGAAAGAGAGGAAAGAGAAAGGGAGAGAGGAAGAGAAAGAGAAAGGAGGGAAGGACTGATTAAGCACATATGATGTACTAAATGCTCCAGAAATACTGTCTCATTTGATTTAAAGCCCTGAGATCACAAAGTAGAGATCTCTAAGATCTTTCAAGGACTTAAGAATCACTGAGAACAAACAATATGATCAATTTAAGAGCAATAGACTTGGAATCATGGTATTAAGTCTTGGCTTTGCTTTCTTAGCCATGTGATCCCAAACAAGTTCCTTAATCTCTGGAAATCTAATTTTCCTTGTTTATGTAAATGCATGTGACAAGGAGTACATTTCTATCCTTTTTCCAGATTACAATATGCCAGGAGATGTTCATACCTGGAGAAACCACAATGTCTCCTCATTTTTTTTTTTTTAGATATTTCAGGAATTACTTCTGAATATATATATTTTTAAACTTAGAGTATTGACAGAAATCTGGAGACTTTGGTTTTAGTCATTGATCTATCACTAATTGTCTGGACATATGGCAAATATTTTAAACTTCCTAAGGCTTTCTTCCCCTGTAAATTGTAAAGGTTGGAATAAATGAATTCTAGAATTCTTTCCAGACCCAGAACATCACTGTCCTCCCCCTGAATCCCTGAACTGGTGAGAGGTACAGATGGGTGTGGGATGTTGAAAGAAAAAGTAAATAATGAATCACAATGAATCTTCCCAGGTTTAGAGAGAGAGCAGTTGATTTAAAGTACTGACAGATAAAAGTGCTAAAAAAAAATGTTTTGAGATATCTCTAATAAAGAGAGCTGAATTCATAGTAATCATGTGGGAAAAGCACAGATTTTTTAAAAAATGAAGATTTTTAAACATTTCAAATGAGGTATTTGTTATGTAGCTGGTCCCCTTGGGAAGGTAATGAGTGTCATCTGGTGGAGAATGATGAATATGACAAAACCATGAAGGACAAAAATAAAAAGGTCACACGTTTGCTCCTGGGGAAAGTGATTAGTTGGTAACTAAGGAAAAGGGCTAGAGTAGGAACTAAGATTTACAGACAATAGGATTTCTGAAGACAGTGAATGGGCCATTATCAAAGGAATCATCATCACTTTCTGGTAGATAAAAGATAAATAGTCATACTGTTATTAGGGAGGATAGCAACATCCTATGATATGTGCTGAAAAGGAATGGAATGAAAAAGCATCCAGAAATAAGGCACGTTGTAAAGAAGTATAAGTATGAAAGAACAAATCTTGATGGGAGATTTTTACCAGCCCATTTGTGAGCTTAATAAGTTTGCTTCAAAATGACCCTAAATCTAAGAAATATCATTACTCTATTAGATAACTGGTTTTCTCTCTAGACAGAAAATAAGAGACTGGATCTGTCATGTCATTAGGATAGAGAAATCCTGGGTAAAGAATCTTCCTTTCTGTAATGTAGATCAACAACTTCTCCAAAAGTCATGGTCTTGGACAATCACCTACCACACAGAGTTTGCCTACGGTTACTCAACCAAGACGCATCAGAAATGGAAAGAAAATCTAGGTCTTACTGACTTTGAGGGAAGCCACTCTACTCCTATGGCATACTGCTTTTCTAAGGAAAATTTTCATTTCATTAGCTGTTCTGGACTATGATAGAGAAACAAATAGGAGAGGTGGCTAAGTTCACAAACACAGGCCATTCCTCAACCTAGAAGTTCAATGCAGTTAAGTACTATAAATCTTGGAAACTAGACTAATTTCTTCAGGGAGAGTTGTTCACTGGGGAATAGCATTGCATTCTATGGACTCGATGCAAATCCAGCTTATCACCATTACCTTATAAGTAAAATGGTTTAAGTCTTGAACCTTATGATCTCTACATTAGGTAAATCTGTTTAAAGATCACTGGGGAGCTTGTGACAGATGATTTAGGAACTTTCTTTAAAATGGAAATTATTAGATTTACCGCTAATCAAAGATGCATATTTCCAGTGTGAGAAGGATAAGAGTAAAGTGAACTTCCAGAGGAAAGAGCCTTAAATAGCAGAGGGTGAGGAGGCTGCTGCAACATAGTGGAGAAAGGCCTGAGAATCAGGGATGAAGGTTGATGAGGAATGAAAGCTGCTAAGTCTGTTCATGGTCCTATAGCAGCATTTGCTTTAAGGTTTAAACCTAGAACATAAACTCTATGAGAAAAGTTCCTTCCTAATTCATACGAATTGCAGAACCTCAGAGACCAATGTATTTCAGAGAACATTTAATTAGACGTGAACATGAATACAAATTCCTTCTCAATGTTCTAGACAGGGGATTCCTAGTGATGAGCAACTCATAACCATTCAAGGCTTCCATTGAATAAACCTGATTGCTAAAAAGCTATTTTTGTGAATTGAGCCAAAATAAACTTACCTAAAAAACCTAGGGTGGTGAAAGATTCAATTATTATTAGCCAGTTTCAACTGCACTTCAACTCCCTTTTTCTTGTAAGGACATATTTCTCTCTTTTTAAAAAATATTTTCATAAGACATTATTTTTCTTTTGCATACTAGGTGAAATGTACCACTAAGATCCATTAGTGACCCTTCTATGTTTGGCACTATATGGGAAATTCACAGACACCTCCCTCCCTTTTTAAAAAAATCTTCTGAGAGAGCTACGAGATCCTTTCAAGTAGTAGAAGTCAAGATCTACAGATAACCCAAATTACGTGTTGGATCAGATGAAAACAGTATAGAAAGTAAACTTTAAAAATTATTTAGGTTCCCTGAGCTAAATGTCAAGGAAATTATCAGATTTTGTAATAGAATAGGGACTGTCTGTTCAGATTTTAATCCACTCCGCCTTCATTATTTGAGATGTGAATGGGCAATGATTTCACATTGGAAGACAAATCTGAAAACAAGTCACAATGGGCTATAGTTCACTCAATACCTCTTTATATTTCCAGAGCCTGATACTCATCCCAAGCCAAGCTTGCTTTTAGCTGCTAAATTCTCATTGATGGGGACACTAAGTGGAATGGACAGTTAAGGGAAGTCTGAAAGCTATTATACCATTTTTTTTGATGCAAAGAGGGCGACATTGCTAGGAAGTGCAGTATTTCTAGTACCCAAGAAAGTTGTTGCTTTATAGAGCCAGAGAGACAGCTCCTCAGGGGAGCGCAATATATCCCGGAAATCTCTGAGAATGCTATGTGCCATTTGGAGGGAATGGTAAATATGTGTCCTCAAATTTCCACTGAACATTGTTTAACTCACAAAACCACAATGTGTTATTCATATGGACTTTAGAACCAATCTAGAAGGCCTGGATATTCTGACCTAGAAGGAGGATATTATTTATATAAAGTATACCAAAGGTAGAAAGTGTACAGAAACATTAAAAAAAATGGAAAAAAAATCAGAAAGGATGAACATAAAATATATTCATTCTCTCTATTTGTGTGTGTCCCTCTACAGAGAGAGACACACATATACATATCACATATACACACACAAAAAACACATATAGATATATATGTGTAGAAACCCTAAAATATCGGACACAGAATATCAGAGCTGGGAGGACAATCAAATATAGAATCACAAACATTTAGACAGAGAGACAGAGACACACAGAGAGACAGAAAGATAGAGAGAGAGAAGGGGGAGAGAGTGAGAGCATGAGCTCGAGATGGAGAGAGTGAGGGAGAAGAGGGAGGGAGAGGATGAAGGGAGAAGAGAGAGAAAGAAGAGAGAAAGAGAGGGAAGAAGGGAGGGAGGGGAGAAAAACAACTAGCAAAGTTTGAAGAGACTTCTGAGCATGGAACAGACTTTCAAATACTAAGAGGAACTTAGCACATAGAATGTCAGAGCTAGAAGAACCTTAAAATATGTAGCATATATTTTCTTTTCTATAGTGATGGAATGAAAACATTAATGAAATCTTTTTTCAAAACATCATCTCCAGGTAGCTCTGAATCTTTGTATCACATGATACCATCCACTAAGACATCAGTCCATAACCAGTGTAGGTACTGGCCATTTACATTGTCACTAAGCACCCTTCCAATATCACATTCTTGTCACTTTCCTCCAGCCATATTTTCCTTATATTTTTATTGGTCTTTCTCTGGGAACAATAATTAAACTAATAGTAATATAACTAGTGAGAAAGGTGGGACATCCTACTGATGTCTTTGTGAAAGACATCTTTGTGAAAGAAACAGCCTTTCCTGGCACATATGATATATTTCTTGACAAGAACGCAAGCTGACAAGGGACTATCTTACTTTTATCTTTGTATTCCTAGTGCCTGGTGCTGGGACTAAGTATAAAAGGACTCCAAAATCTTAGGGCAGCTTTAAACTTAAATATCTTGACAATTTAAAAGTGCACTGAGACTACAATTATATTATGTGCTTAAAAATGATTATTGTAACAAAATAATTACAAGTGACGATTGCAAAATTAAAAGATAAATTATGGCCTCAAAGAATAGATAGAAGAAAATAGCTCCATCCACCTCTTTGGATGAATTGATTGGTTTAGCTAAATTTGTCTTCCTTGATTTTTTTCCCCTTTGTATAATCTATCTCAGATATAGGAGAAAGAAGATGAGGAATACAAAGGAAAAGGGTGAGATATAGATATATATATATATATAAAATAGCCATAGACTCTATCTAAAATACATGAATACTTTTTGTTTGGTTGTTTGATTGAATGATAATCTGTAGCAAGGCTTCTTAAATATTTTCCACTCATGACCCCTTTTTTGCCAATAATTTTTTACATGAGCCTGGGTATATAGGTACATAAAATAGTATATAAATCCAACATTTATGGATAATAAATCATAATTTTGTGATGCTCACATTCAGTTATGAGACCTCATATGGGGTTCTAACCCACAGTTCAAGAAGCTGGGACCAACAGAAGGTGAAGAAACCTTAAAATAGCAAACACAGAATATCAGAGCTGGTAGAAAACTGAGACAATCAAATATGGAATCACAAATATGGAATTAAAACTGGAAAAGACCTGAAGATGAAATAATATAATATCTTTATTTTACAAATTAAGAAACTGAGGACAGGAGGGGTCAAATGATTTGTATGTAACCTGCCTCATGGTTTCAGGCTCCAAATCCAGTGTTCTTTTCATTAATTATATCAGAGATAGAAGGAACCTTGCAAAAACTCAGTCTCATTTTCTACTACATTATACTTTGAAAGTCTGTCACACCTCTCAGATTGGCAGAAATGACAGGAAAATATAATGATAAATTTTTGAAGGGATGTGGGAAAACTGGGACACTAATACATTGTTGGTAGAGTAATGAAATAATCCAACCATTCTGGAGAGCTATCTGGAACTGTGACCAAACAATAACGCTACTATTGGGACTGTATCCAAAGGAAACATACAGGAGGGGAAAGGACCTAGATGTGCAAAAATGTTATACCTCTTTTTTTGTGGTAGCAAAGAATTTGGAAATGAACAGATGGCCACCAATTGGTGAATGGCTGAACAAGCTGTAGTATATGGAATTGATAGAATATTATTGTACTATTAAAAAAATGATTAACAAGTTGATTATAGAAAGGCCTGGAAAGATTTACATGAATCAAAGGTGAGTGAAATAAGGAGAACCAGGAATACACTGTACACAATAACAATAAGAATATGCAATGATCAACTGTGAAAGATTTGTTTCTTCCCAGTGATTCAGTGATCCAAAGCAATCCCAATATACTTTGGACAGAAAGTTTTATTATTAAAAACAAATTTAGTGAATTAAAGTAAAATATTATTTAAAATATCATTAAAATTAGCAAAATATATCTAATAATTAAAGGAAATATATTTAATTTTAATATGCTTTTAATTATATTTTATATAATTAAATTGTAATTAATATAATTAATTATATTATTAAATATTATTTTAAAATCTCATTTAAATAGAATAAATTCTTGTCAATAACAATAAGGAAAGATAGCATAGTATAAATTGGTCATGCAAACAAGAAAATTAGTTTTAGGTCCTGCCTTTGACATAAACTCACTGTGTAATTCTGGGCACTATATATAGTTTCTTAGAATTTCAGACAACTATCTACAGTTCTAAATTTTAAGTGAGTTAAGGAATAGCAACAGTAGAGAGAGTTTCAATACAAGGAGGTCATGAAAGTTGATGAAGCTGCAGATTTGGAACAGAAAGTTTTTCTGAGTTTTCCAGTTTACAAAGTTCTTTCTTCATAACATTCTGGTTATGTAGAAAGTACTGGTATAATGATCCCCATTTCACACAAGTGGAAATGATTTGTCAAGTTACATAGCTATTAAGTAGCAGAACCAACTTGTCTTCTAAGTGTTATTGTTTCCACAATCCCTTGCCTTCTAGAATTGTTGCAGAAAATGAAAACGTATTCAATTAATTTCAATTTAAGTCAAATTAATTAACAAGATTTATAGAATTAGACTAGTAGTAATCTAAAAGATCATTCATTTCACCCCCATTCCCACCTCTTGTCTTACAGATGAGAAAAGTAGACTTAGAGAAGGAAGACTTAAGGAAACAACTAATTTTAAATCAACAATTATTTATTAAGCACTATGTATGGCTCTGTGTTGAGTAATGACATTGAGAAATGACAAGGTCTTTGTCTTCAAGAAGCTGCCCATTTTGCAGGAGAATAATGCATTTATTTAAATAACTAAAATTCAAGCTAGAACCAGAAAAATTTAAAGGAAAAAAAAAGCCAAACATGTCTGAAGGATGCATCCTTCAGCTGGAACCATTTCTGGAAATACAGGAGTTATCCAAACTGGGGATTTTTCTTAGTGTCTTTCACATTAGAAATATATGTTTAATTTAATTCAAATGTATATGCAAATTATTGCATTATTTATGATGGCCTTTTGCCATGAAGATAGTAAGGAGAGCTTCATCAAAATGGAAAACCAGGAGAATTAAAGGGAAACTGCCCCAGTGGGGCTATGGGATAAGAATGAATTTGGGTCTAGTTGTTCTACTTCTGTGACTGATATTACAGATGCTTGGGTATTGAGATGAGGAGGGGGTTCACAAAGGAACTGAAAAAAAAAAAAACAATAACAGGAAACTGTCAGAGAGAAATAGGTACAAGGAAAGTAAAAATAAGTTCTGTTGATAATTGTTAATGTCAAGCCCAAGTACTAAGTTTCAAGTTCCCAAGTGTCTTGAGTTAATGTTTTTTCCTTATTTTGAATTTGTTTTTTGAAGGACTGATGTGTGCACATTCAATATAGAGGGTTAGTTTGCAATCATAAGTTATCCGCAATTTATAGTCTTAGAGAGGTGCTGGGGGGCATGTAGGGTTTATGTAATTTTTTCATGGTCCTCCCCCTAGGATATATGAGTGGCAGAATTTGAAACTAGCCACAGTTTGGGGTAAAACTATTTAGCATCCAAGATGACAAGAAAATATATTGATAATATTGCAGGGGATGTGGGAAAACTGGAACACGAATACATTGTCAATGAGTTGTGAACTTATCCAATCATTCTGGAGAGCAATTGGAATTATGGCCAAAAGGCTATATAAAAATGTAGACCCTTTGATCTAGTAGTATCTCTACTGGATCTGTACCACCAAGTGATCATAAAAAAGGGAAAAGGACTCACATGTGCAAAAATGTTTGTAGTAACCCTTTTTGTAGTGGCAAGGAACTGGAAACTGAGTGGATGTCCAATAATTAGGGAATGCTTTGATCTTTCAAAAGTGTTACTTAATTATTTGGAACTGGCTGCAATATTTAAAATAAGGAAAACACAATTCTTCCCAAATATTCAGATGACCTTCTAGTTTTAAATAGGGATGGGGAATGTCCTATAATTCACTAGTACAGGGAATTCCATATGAGGAAACTCCTACCTTCTATGTCATCACCTTCTCTGAAACTTCTTATCTTGGAGAGCTGAATGGACCATTGAAAGATGAGGTCATTTGCCCAAGATCACAAATCCAGCCATGAATTGTTGTAGAGGAAACTTTAAATTATACACACACACACACACACACACACACACACACACATATAAACACAGATATTTATGTGTAAATATTTATATGTGTAAAATATATATGATATAAATATATGTAAACATTAAAAGTAAACATCTATATAAACAATATGCATGTACATATCATGGGATAAATGGTTTAACAAGTTAGAAAGTTTTCAAGAATGGTTTTATCAGTTACTAGATAATGAGTTAATATTGGATTTCTGTTCTTAATGGTCTGTAAGGAACAGGTTTACTGGATATGAAATGAACAGAAAAACAAATGTAAAAATGTATTTGAAAGTTGGAACAGAAGGTTTTGCAAGGATCAATGCTGAAAAATTACTCATGCATATATCTTGTAAATAAAAAGCTATAATAAAAAAATAAAATTTAATTTTTTTTTTAAAATGTATTTCAAGCTTCAAGCCTAGCTGGAATAAATGGTATTTGATTTTGGATTTTATTTATACCAAAAAGGAAAAAAAAAGACTTGTATTTTTCATTTTCAACAGAGCCAGGAGATCATTGTATATGGCAACAACAAGATTATATGATGACCATTTCTGAGGAACATGGCTCTTTTCAACAAAGAGATGATTGAGGCCAGTTGTAGTGATCTTGTGATGAAGAGAGCCTTTTACACCCTGACAGAGGACTGTGGAAACTGAGTGTGGATCACAATATGGTATTTTCACTCTTTTTGTTGTTGTTTGCCGCATTTTGTGTTCTTCCTCATTTTTCCCCTTTTTGATCTGATTTTCCTTATGCAGCAAGATAATTGTATAACTATGTATACATATATTGGATTTAAAATATATTTTAACATGATATATTGGATTACTTGCCATCTAGGGGAGTGGATGGAGGAAAGTGGGGAAATTTGGAACACAAGGTTTTGCAAGGGTTAATATTGAAAAAAATATCCATATGTATGTTTTGAAAATAAAAAGCTTTAATTAAAAAAAAAAACTTACTCATTTTCCATTATTTGTTCTTCACAATGAGTCGACAACAATTTAAATTCTCATCAAGATGAGAATTTTCTCTTACTCAAAGTTCTGAGATCTAGATCACAGATGGGCAGAACCACAAGAAATTAATTTTTTTGTGTCTATTACTTTTAGAGCCATCCCTTCCCCAAAGCTGTTAAGACTGCCAGGCAAAGAAGACTAGCAATTTTCTTTTAATTTACAACTTCTTATGTCACATTTACCAAACTTTAAATCCAATAATTTTGTTCCATGGCAATGATGCGCCTCTTTGTTCATTTCTTCTGCAGGGACTTTTATGCTGTATTGGGAATGACCTTAACTTCTCAAAGCTAGCAGTTCACATATTTATGGATTGTGCCAAATGGGAAACATTTTCAGAAGAGACAAGACAATTGTCTATATAACTGTAAGTAGAGTACCAGCTTAGATGAATTTTAAAAGATTTATTTCTGGAGGACTGGAAAGAAAGAGTTTTTTGGCCTCCAATATTCATCATATAGTTCAATAAGGCATATAAGTTTTATGAGCGTGATCATCAGGTAAATCAAGAGGAAAATTTTCTTAAGGATTTTCCTAAATAATGATCCTTCTACTCAGAAAATGTAAGGCATATTTCATATAGGCTGAAGAAAACAAATTGTCCTTAATTCTTCATTTGTATGGACATTATCAGTTGATAGAACTGGTTGTTAAAAGAAATATTTAGTCATAAATTTAGGACTAGAGGGGACAGTAGAATATCTTAATCCAATTTCAAAAAATAATGGAATTATAGAATTGTAAAAATTGTAATCTCTGATCACTGAGATCCTATCCAGTCTATGCAGCAAAGGCACCCCACTATAAAATTCTTAACAAGTGGTTATCTAATATCTCTTTTGATATCTTCAAGGATCTAACATGAACACATCAACTTCAGAGGCAGCCCATTCCATTTATGAACAGATCTACAGCAATTATTAGAGTTCTTACAGACACAGAATTTAAGTCTGTCTTTGCTATAAAGGACTATTGAATTCTAAGTTCACCTTACATCTTTATATACCTAGACTGAACATGGGTCCAAACAAAATAGAAAGATGAAGAATAAAATAACGTCCCAGGTCTTTGAGTGTGCTAATGAACAGTGAAAATATTTTTTTTGGGGGGGGGTTGAGGAGGAGGTGGGTCAAAGTCTGATTTCCATAGCAGGAAGCATTTGTAGTAGCAAATGTCCACATTTAAAACTATTTTATAAGATAAAAGTATTCTGCATTTGGATAGAGGAAAAGGACTAGTATCAAATGAACAGATTATAGAAATAAGTGAAGAATATAAGAAAATATAACTTTTTAAAAAGTAATTTTATAATTTTGGTAAGATATCTAGTTTTCTGGAAACCTGCCTAGCCACTAGTTCAATTCAAGAAAGCCAATATTTATTAAGTGCCTATTGTGTTCCATCTTGGTTACTGAAGGAGATCAAAGTTTACAGAAACTATGACCTCAACCCACAAGGAACTTGCAAATTAGTGGAGAGTTATGACTCTTTCACAGATAACTATAATAAACAATATAAAAAGTGTCTTGAAGTTGTCAAATAAGGCTTGATGTTCAGATCAAGGAGGAAAGAATGATTATTGACAGAGGAGGAGATTTGGATTCAAAGAAAACTTCCTAGATAACTATAATAATAGACAATTTAGAAATCCTTTATTCATACTGAGGTAAAGAATCTAATCCAAGATCACATGTGTGTATGTGTGCGTTTATGTGTGTGTGTGTGTGTGTGTGTTATGAACTGAAGAACACAGAGTTATGATGGGATTATAGAGAAGCAGAGCAGGAATTAAATTTTTATAATTGATGTGGAATTGAGAGTGCTTAAGAACTGATTATTATAAATGAGAGGTTATGGGGGGAGGAGCATTCATTCACTCATTCATCCACTCATTCATTGAATTTCTGATTTTAAAACTCAGCACAAGAATTATCTTCTATATAATGGTTTTTTCCCCCTAATCTCATCCAATGTTAGTATTCCCTCCCAAAACCAGTTAGCATTAAAAAAAAAAAAAAACCCATCCTGTATATATTTATATGCACACATGGTTCTTTGTCATTCCCTTTCCTTTCTGACTGTTGAAGGAAAGGACTTTCCCTACCCCCTTTTTTATTTCAGTGGCTATTTTAGTAGCTTAATAGGCTTGGTGACACAAGTACAAAACACAGATATCATGTCATAGTTGGAAGTTGGATTTGGAGTCAGAAAGTCTGAATTCAAAGTCCAGCTCTGCCATCTTCTAGCCATGTGATCCTAGATCACAATTAATCAATCCATACATAAATTTCCTTTGTTTACGAAAAAGTAATGGAGTTAGGTCCCTTCCAGGGCTTTAAATTTATATTTTTATGAAAAAGGTTCAGACAAAGCAGAAAGAATGAGAATGATGCTGATGGCAACAATGACAACAAAAATCATGATGATAATGACAGGATTTATATTTCAGACTTGCAAAGCACTTTATAAATGCTCTCTCATTTATCCTCACAACAACCTTGCGAAGCAGATATTGTAATTATCTATCTCTATTTTACGGATGAGGAAACTGAGCCTGAAGAGGTTAAGTGACTAAGTAAGCACATGATCACATGTGGTTGATGTCTAAAGTTCAATTTGAAATCAAGTTTTCCAGACTCCAGGTCTAATGTTCTATTGAAACACTCAATTGCCTCCTGAGTTAAGCAAAGAGAATTCACACCACTTGTGACTTGGCAGTAAGGTGAGAAATAGAGATAGAAAAAGGACAGAGGAAGATTCATATAAAACGTGCTAGGTTTGTTTTTTTTTCCAAAGTGATACTTTGATCTGTGTCTAGATCTCTCTCTTTTTCAAAAAGGGATATTCATAAAGACAGATTAAACTGCTCTTATAGAATAGAAAAGGCAGAATTTCCTTTATACACACTGATTTTTAGGTAATTAAGAAACAGGGAGTCTCTGTGCTTAAGCTTTGTGAGAAAAAAAGAACTGTTCAACCTATATTCAGATAGCAATCACTGCTGCTGAAAACAAAAGACAACATGATATTATTAAGTGAGAATTTATTATGCCCAACATGAGTCTGTGTCCTGGCATTCACTCAAACCCCTCAGGAGACCCTATCTATTTTCTACATCCTATTGCTCTGTTAATTCCCAGTATTCTCTTGTCTGGCTCTCGCTCAGACCATATCATTCTCTCCCTACAAGAATGTTCTCTAATTCATGGATTCAGACAACATCAGGGCTGAAAAGGATATTAAAGGTCATCTATTCCAAAACTTATTTTACAGAAGACATAACTGAGTCCCAGAGAAGGGCAGTCAGTGACTTAAAAAGTCATACAATCATCTGAAGGGACTAATAAAGATGCAACCAATTAATTTAGATTTTCAAAAGAAAAAAGAAGATGGAAATAAAGATAATTTAAAAGCTTGGTGTGATGCTAATAAGGAAACCACCAATAATGTTAAAGTTTAAAAAAATGTATGTAAAGAAATTGGAAAAAAAAAAGGATTAAATAACTTTTCCAGAATCATACAGTTCTTAAGTGTCTGAAACTGGATTTGAATTCAGTTCTTCCTGACTCTAAGCTCCTGACCTCTAAAGAAATGACAAATATGAGTATATCACAAGTGGCAATTTTTTGGGTGGGGCTAAGGGGAATGGAAACTAAGATGTAGTGCAGGATTATAAAAGAAAAAATGTTTGATTTTTTTTTTAAATAGAAAGAAAATAGAATCTTCAGGAATGCTCCCATTATTGTGATTCTTGGGAAAATTCAAAAACTTGCTATAAAAGATATAGTGAATAAGTATCTAGAAATGGAAGCTATGATCATTACAAATAGCATAGTTTCATCAAGAACAGGTCATTTGTATGACCTGATACAGAAGGAAGAAAATAGAACTGGGATAAATGAAACAATGATTACTATAATGTGAACAAAAAGAACATAGAAAAGGTTGTAAGTACTTAAAGTAATAGCTAGTCTTGATGCTAGATTAAGGCTTCTTATTTATTTATATATATTTTTTTACTTTCAACCTCCTGACTCCACATATATAGCCATATAAAATAAGTATACAAATCAAACATTTACTTATAATAAATCATAAAGAATTTTATTTAAAACAATTCTTTGCTATACATATAATTTTATCATTATTAAAGAAGAGAGTAAATTTGCATACTAATAAGATGGATATGCTTGTTTGTTTTTACATAAAGGATTAAATTTTGGAGGAATATTTGATAAATTTTGTGTTGCCAAAATTTTTGTGACTCCCACATTCAATACATATTTAAGTTTTGTCCCAGAGAACTGATAATGAAAGAACTAATACTTAATAAGTAACTATTCTATTGGGCTTTAAGGTTAGCAAAGTATTTCACATGATCTTCAGGACAATACTGTGAGGTAGCTATTTTTATTTCCATTTTATAATTAAGGAAACTAAGAATGAAAAAGGTTAATTAAATTACCAAAGGTCACACAGCCATTATATATCTAAGTCAATATTTTAACTCAGTTCTATTTTTAACTCAGGGTCCAAGTCTACCTGTCTATCCACGATGCTCCCTAGACATATCCTATATTCCCTTCTTACAATGAATAGGTGATGTTAGGATGCGGTTCGAGCTAAGTATGCAGAAGGTGGCATAAATTGTCACTGTATTTAACCTTAATTCATAATATATAGGAGACAAGGAAGCACTTTGTCAAGTTAATCAATTTTTTTTTTTTTAAATCAAGGACTCAAGTACAAAAATACTTAGAGTACCTTGGTTTTTTAGTAATAGAAAAGGACTGGAAACTGAGGGGGCTCCTATGAATGAATAACTGAACAAATTATGATATATAAATGTGATGGAATGCTATTATACTAGAGGAAATGATAAAGGGATAGTTTCAGGGAATCAAGAAAGATTTCTTTGATGTAGATGCAGATGGATTCAGCAGAACCAAGAGAAGTGTTCATTCAACAAAAACAATGCTATAAACACAAGCAACTTTAAAAGATTTGCAGACTCTTATCAGTAAAATGATAGTCTATTGTTTCAGAGAACTGATGATAAAGTCGGCTACCGACTTTCAAACCAAAAAGCAATTAAACTCAGGATACAGTAAGTCAAGATATATATTTTGGACATATATTTGAGTTTGGTAATTTGTTTTCCTTTACTTTAAATTTTTGTTAAGGAATTTAGGTTTAGGTTTTTTTTTAGTTTTTTTTTTTTTTCCCTCAGTGGCAGAGAGGACTAAGAGGAGGAGAAAAATGACTTGTAATTTTTTTTTTTAAAAAATGGAATGAAAACATACTCTCTGACTTTGGTCGTTTCCTCAATAGCAAAATACTAACTCTCCCATAGCATGGAAAAATGCCAAACATACAAGTGTCTGCCCTTAGTATCACTTTCATTCAATAGTACCCACAGAGATACTTGTTGTATAGAATACTAATCCAGGTAATGATAATATGCATCTTTTATTGTGCTTCCTTCTCCCCTCTTTCACCCCCATCTCCAACAATGTGCTGGTTTCTCATGGCACATATTTCTAAGACTGTTGACTTTGAGCACTATTCCCATGAATAGGGAGTCAACTGATCATGTTATAAATAAACTCTTGTTGCTTTCTCTATGGATGCTATTTTCCATTCTCTGTTTTGGACACTTCAGTAAAATCAATGTCTGTTGAATTGAATTCTATCATTTTATGATTCCCTATCTCTTTTTTCTATACCCAGTCTTTTTGCAAATGTCCCTGTTCTTTGTTGGCTGGTTTTATGTACAAACACATTTAATGGATTTTTCTCTTATTCTTTAGGCTGCTTTCCCAATAGCATTTGGTGCACAGTATATTATACATAGTGAAATGTAACATAAAAAGTTCAAATCCCACCTCGGATACTAGCAACATAATGGGGAAAGATTATTGACCCTTTCTGAGCCTTTGCTTGTTAATCCATTTTTAAAAATCTGTATTAACTACCTCACAGGGTATTTTTCCAATGCTCAAGTGAAATAATGTATGTAAAATGTATCACAAACACATAATACTAAGTACAAGTCACTTTTTATTTTTTTCTGCTGTTGCTGCTACTGTATGACTATGTAACATTCTTCTGATTTTCTTGTGAATGATGAATCAGAATCACTATCATAAGTGTGAAGGCTCTACTGCACAAAGACTATAATCCATCTGCCTAAATTTTCTCAAGATATGATCAGGTTGATTGTAAAGGGATCTGAATTGCTAGATCTTTACATGCATATCACTTGAATATATTTCAAACCATTAGGGAAATTTCTTGGTAAAAATGAAAGAAACAATATATCAAGTTATTTAAAATTAGTAGAAACCCAAATTTTGCAAAATTTAATCATGCCTTCTGTTATTCGGCTCTGTATGCATTAAGTTTTCTGCCATCATCTTTTGGGGACTAACTCAAATGCCATCTCTTCCAGGAAGCCTTCCATCATTTTTGCAATGATGATCTCTCTCTTGATTGACCTCTCTCCTCTCTTCTCTTCCCCTCCCCATCCCTTATCTCCTCTCTTCTCTCTTTTTTCATGAATTCTGTAGGATTTCATTAATTCTGTAGGAATTAGATTCAGAATTGCATCTGAATCTAAACTCAATATCTATCTTTCAACTTTAGTTTTCCTTTTCTCCATATGGGGATAATGACATTTTCTGTAATTACTTGACAAAGTTATGATAAATTTCAAATGGGGAAACATATGTAAATTAGTCAACTATACATCTGCACACAAAAAGAAGCTATTTTCTTATTATTCTATAATAGATCCTCCTTTAGGACCTCATCAGACTGCAAATATTATACTAGTGAGGATTTGTCTTTGCATATACCTTGAAACCTTTGAAAAATTTTCCCCATTTTAAGAATGAAAGGGTTTCTCACATGACTTCTAGACAATTTTACTGTGGTCTCATTAAGCTGTGACAAGGATTCTTCAAAACCTTCCCAATAGAGTGGAGGCTCTGACAGCAAAACTTTGATATAGACCCAAGGATGAGCTATGATTCTGCTATTGTGCAGGGTGGGGGAGGTCCAACATGGAGAAATTTGAGATTGGTTATCACTAAAAGATTGGTAACCATATGATTGATGATTTGAGTGGGATATAACAAAGGAGCTTCTTCAGAAACTCATTAAAATTTCAATTACAATTTGCATCAATTGAAAGAATACTCATAGTGATGATGTCATTGCAACTTCCTTAAAACATTTAGAGATTGAGAATATAGGGATAATAATGAGACCTAGAGTGCTCAGAGATGGCTCAGAGAAGGAGGAGTTGAGCCACAATTCAATTTTATAATCCTACAGAATCTCAGAGTTGAAAAGGCCATCTAGCTAAATTCCTACTGGTATAGGGATTTCTAATATATTGTTTTTATTAATTGAACAACCAAGCCTCTGCTTGAAGAACTCCATTGTTTGGACACATTTTGCCTGCCAAGGTGGTCTTAGAAAGTTTTTCTAATTTGAGGCAGAAATCTTCTCTCCATAAGTTTTATTCATTGTTCCTTGTTCAGTTTTCTTGGTTAAAGCAGAAGAAGTACAATCAATCGTTTTACACAATAGCCCTCTTTACACTTGAAAATAATATTCTTGTTGCCTGAAATATATCTTCATATTCTATGTTCTCTCTCCAGGGCTTCCTAAACTTTTTCCACTTGTGAAACATTTTCATCCAAGAAATTTTTACATGAATCTAGATATATAGGTGTATGAAAGAGGTATACAAAACAAACATTAACTAATAATAATTTTGTGTTCCCCATATTCAGTTATGATATCCCAAGTGAGACGGCAACTCCACAGTAAAAGAAGTTGGGCTCTATATTAAATATTCCTAGTTGTTTTCCCCTCTACAATCCTCATATGACAAGTTTGTCAGTCCCCTCATCACTCGGTCCCCTCTAGACCCATGTCATTTTGTGAATGTAATACCTAAAATGTAACATTTAGAAGTGAATCCATTATTTCAGGTAGGACTCAGGCAGGGTATAGGACAAGATCACAGATTTTTTTCATCCTGGAAACTTAAAACAAAATAAATACAAACAAAAATCTAAAATGACATTTATTTTCTCAGTATTTGTGAGGGAGGTTTGAGTAAGACGAGCTGCCATGTCTCACAATTTACTTAAATTGAGACACTAAAATGTTCAAATCTTTTCTGAACCACCTTTGGCTAGCCAGTAACCACACCTCCTTAATCTTATGTTTGTTGAATAGTTTTGTGTTTCAAGACTAGGAGTTTCAGAAAGATGAGACATTGGAGAGGATGTCAGCAACCCGGTGAGAGGCAGAAGGCAAAGCTAATAGTAATGAAATAAACACTGTATTGCAAGGGACAGGCTAACAGCACCTTAGCAAAGTTCTGCTTTAAATGTGGCTGTATGTGGATGACATGTTGTGCTTGTTATTTGTCCTGTGTTCTTGAAAAGGATCATGACATCAGGGAGATGATGCCATGACATACAATTGAATTGGATTTAAGTGAGGAAGGGCTGGGCAAAGTTACCAGCCTTTCTCTAGAGCCCTCTGTGTCCAGTGGCCAGATATCAATCAGAATGCCTGGAGATGGTGCTGAATGCAATGGGAGACCTTGTCCTTTTTAAGCTCAGGTTTTCAACAGGTCTCAGTTTCATTGAGGCTACAACCATTTATTGATTACAGCTGGATAGAAACAGAGCAAAGAATGGCCTCTTTCACCTAGTCAAATAAATAAACAAATTAGTCTGGGAAGGAAAGAGTCTAAGGATTTCTGGCCAAAACAGAAATGACTGCTATTGCATTCACTTTCAGTCAATCTGGACCCAAATAATATTGAATTAAAATTATAGAGAAGGATGTAGAGATTGTATTCTTGATAGTAATCAACTGTTTGATATTAAAGTCTCAGTGGTTTTGGCAAAGCAGAGTCTTATGAAGCTCAAGAGCAGAGGAAAGTAAAATTTGGGGGATTTTTGGGAATGGGGTTTTGACCCAGAGGATTTGCTTCTAGAGACAGGTAGGTATTTCTCCTTCCTAAGGAGGACCATGTGTTTTCCTCCCTGCAGTTGGTGTAATAACTCCTATAGGTACCAACTCCCTGTGCCTCATTTTGTGCTCCTCTAGACACAATGAACAATTAGCTCTGGTGACTTCTTCCAGCAAGGATCCACAATCATGTTCTCTTTTGCTATTCCCCATCTCTGTTGGATTATCTTGTGGATCATTATCAGACTCCACCCCTACCTTGTTCCTCCCCAGTGAATTCACCTTAAGCACAATTTTATCTAGGGACAGCTCTGTGTCCCCTTTCCAAATTGATTCCCCATACTCTCCCCTGTTCATAGACCCCTGAGTAGGTGACCAAAGAACCACCTATATTTCAGCCTCATTTCTCTCTTCAGTGAACATGCTTTGTATTGCTGAATTGGCTGAGATTTTGTTTTTAAATACTAGATGAATCTGTGATGATAACGCATTCTTGAGATTACAAATGGCTGGAAATTTGCACTGGGATTGTCTTAAGATTCTATCTCATTAACCCCAATATATTTGGAAAGTAATAAGGAAAAAAAGAAAGGACAACTCAAATGAGTTTCACAATAGAAATGAAGTTAGTCCCTTTCGATTGGTCATTCAACCAATCAATACATTTTTCTAATTATCTACAGTGTGTGTACAGCAATGGCTGTACTAAGTACTAACTATAATGGAAATGGCTCAGAGACCAAGAAGTAAGGGGGAGGGACTTAGTTGGTCCAGATGAGATAGTACAATTGCCAAGAAGCATCTTGGTACTCTGCTATCTGTTCAGAGACCAAGAAAGCTGTGACTGTTCAACCTGAATCACCTCTCCTGCTGATGACAACTTCCTGTCCAAAGTGGCAAATTCATCCTGAGAGAAATCCACTTCTTCCCTTTCTGCTTCTCTACGTTCTGTTCTGGCTAAGTTCAATTCCAAGCCTGTCAATCAGACCACTTTTTACAAGCAATAAAAAGCCCATTTAAGAAAAAAGAGTGCTTAAAAAAAAAAAAAAGATGACACCCTGTTAAAAATAAAGCCAAGCATATCAAGACAGCCTGCAGGAATGATATTTAACAGCTGAATCCTAATGTAACCTGAAACTGCTGCAAAAGGGGCCTTGTGTCTGGCTGAAGTTCACAGAGCTAAAGCATGGACCAGATTTTTCAAAATTATTTGCTGATGTGAAGTCTTTTTTGTGATTACTAGCCTTCTCTGAACCTCAGCTTCCTTCTCTATAAAATGGGTATAATAAAATTTGTGTTAACTACTTCACATGGTAATGAGGAAGAAAAAAAATTGTAAACCTTAAAAGCATAAGGACATAATAAGTTAGTGACACGGTACAGCATACTAGAAAGCAAACTGTGGAATCAAAAAGATGCAGGTTCAGTTCTTTCACAGATTTTATATATATACACACACCAATCATGTGACTCAAGACACATCACTTAACTACTTAGTGCTTCAAGTCCCTCTCTGAGATTCTAAGGTACAGAGGAATTAGTGCTCTGCCATTGATGGGAGCAGTTTTCCACATCAGGAGTTCCCAGGACTATATAAGCAAGTCTGCTCTACCTCCATTACATTTAAGGGAAAATATATACATGCACACACACATATATATTTACATATACACATGTATATATCTATATATGGTGCTAAGTATCTGAACATCCCACGGTCACAGTTAAACTTCGATTTCTTCCTGATGGCTCATTTTCTATTCAGCAGTTTATATTAGACTCGATTCTCTCAAGCCACTTTCAGATTTTATTCCTTTGTCCAGAGGCAGAGATATGAGTACATGGAGCTAGATCATTCTCCTAGTTCTTTGGGAAAAAAGTCCAAAGCCAAATGTGCCTAAACTGAATTTTGCTTGCTGCAAGAGACAACCTGGAAAGGCTTGGAGGTAGTTCAGATTCAAAGAACAAGAAAACAGTTGTCTTGTAGAACCTTCAAAAGCAGAATGCTCTAATATCCCTCAGAACAAGATGACGCCTAACAGATGGGAGACATCAACAACAATAAGTTATCAGAGAAATAAAATACATCCATTCCTAATTAAGCCAATGCTCATTGCTGATATTTAATTTTGCCAAATTCTCAAGTACAGATACTCATTTTTCTTTTCACAACAAATCAATTGTAAATTTTGTAGTTGTACTAAAATTTCTTTCTTTTCACCCTTATTTCCATAGATATGAGTCTTTCTGCCTTCATATATATGTCACCATGTCTATCACTATGCACATTTATCTCTCAGACTGTGTGTGTGGATATTTCCCTTTGGTTACATGAATTTGTCTATGTTTTTCTCTATGCACATTTAGCTTGCACGTATCTGCTCTGTAGACAAAACAATACTGCTAAATAAATGCTCAATAGAATTCCTCATGGATCAATTAACTACCATTAAGATGAGATAGCAAACTGTGACCACATGGCTCAGACTCTCAGAGAAGAAGTTATGTTACATAAGAACAATTTCAACGTGGGTATTCCTGTTTGAGGCAAAATGATTCTATTATGTTTCTACAAAGCAAAATTTCCTCTGAAGCCTTTGAATTTCAGTCAAAAATTTTTGGAATAAATAGTTGACTCAAATAGAAAAGATGTTCTTGTACCTTTCTCTTGTTTGTAGGGCATATGTAGAAGTTGTCAATCACAGTAGTAATGCCAGGCTGTAAGTTGAGTTTGGTGTAGGTAGTCCCATAATCTGATGACCTATAGGAAACAGGAAAAAAGAAAAAAAAATATATTAAATATCTACTCAAATTTCCCAATGTCCAGTCAGTTTGTAACTGTAATTGTTTACCTTGGGGATCTGTTTGTCTGGCTCCTCCAAGGATTATATTCATCCTTCATGCTCAAGTTAGGATATAAGTAAATTGAGGGGAGTAAGAAACTTTTTTTCACTTTTTTCTTATGTCCACAGTGCTAAGTATAGGGTAGGTGCTTAATAAGTACTGTCTAATCGATTGATTCAATATCAGCTTTGCCAGGAAATACATATAACCAGGAACATACATCTTTCCACTTTTTCCCCCCACTTTGATCATGGTACACCACTTTTAAGCTAAACAGGTCTCATTCTGATCTAGTTCTTAAAAATAAACTGCACTTTCCTGTCTTTATACCTTGACTCAAATCATTCCCTTGAAAAAGCTTTTTGACCCACCTCCTACTGCGTGCTAAAATCAGCACCATCCTTCAAGGTTAAGAGCTTATATACCAAGTTTTCCACATTTACACAGAGAGCATAAAACCCTAGAATTTCAGTTTTGGAAGGAGGCTCAAATGATACCCATCCCATGCTAAATGTAAATAGGAATCCTTTCACAGCAACCTTAACAATTGCACATCTAGTTTCTAGTTAGAAACTTGCAGTGATGGGCAACCTACTATCTTCTCTATAAATTTTACAGCTTGTTATAAAGTATTGTTAGTCCTACCATGATAATCCCCAAAGAAAAACATTCCTAGCTCTTCAATATAAGTATTCTAGTTTAAATGATAGGAAGTAAGCAATCTAATTAAGAAGGAATGGAAGAATCTGGAGAGTGGAAAGAACTTCAGAAAATATGTAGTCTAATCCATCCCTTAAAAAAGAATCTACTCCCTGAAAATACAATATAGGGAATCTAGTCTTTGCTTAAAGACCTCAAATGAGGTGGGGGGGGGAACTCACTATCTCCCTATTTGGCCCACTCCTTTTTTTTTTATTGGAAACTTGTTCTGACATTAAACCTAACCCTAACAATCTGAAATTTGCACTACCTTCTAGTCCTGCTTCCAGAAGTCAATAATGAAATCTTATCCCTCTTTAAAAAGGTAGTTCTTAATACAGCTAAAATAAAATTATCTCCTCAAAATAAAAAAAAAAATTAAAGCTTTTTCCTTTTTCAAAATGAAGATTTTTATTTCCCCTATCCAATATGTCAATCTAGAATGTCCTGAACTGTGCAAATAAATTTCAGGAGGTCCATGAACTAGAATAGGAAAATTACATCTTTATTACCTTCTACCCAGATTTCAAGATATCATTCATCAGGTAGCCAAAGCAGTCTAACACACACACACACACACACACACACACACACACACACACACACACACACACAAAATGGTAAGAAAGATCATGATCTGAATTACTGGCTGGAAAAGGACTCAGGGAATCAAGTACAAAGATCAGGAAAGTGGTTATGTGATTTGCCTAGGGTCACAGAACTAGTATCTGAGGAGTGATTTGCATTCAGGCCTTCCCCTTCTCACAAGTCCAGGACTCTTATCTACCACACCGTTCTGCCTCTTAGAAAATAAACTCTTTGGCATATAGAACGCAGAATATATATTGAAGCTGTTCAATGACTCATAGCCTTCCCAGTCTCTGAACTCAGCAAGGAGAATTCACTTATAAAAAGACATAAATCAATCTCTAATGTCTACAATGCTAGTGTGTGGGCTAAAGTGAAATGCAGAATTTCAAGCATTTCTGGGAGATCTTTTAAGACAGAGACTCTTGCCCTTTAAAATTACATTATGGTGGCCATCGCAATGTATGTCTACATTGCATGAACCTGGAACTATTGTCAATTTTCCCCTCTACCTGTCTGCTTTTCTAGACAGACATTGTTGAATTAAGTAACCATCAAACCCAAATACATGACTTTTTATGACCTTACTGTATAAACACAATGGATCATGCATGTTTTATGCACAGTCATATGTACAACTTGACTCTATGGTGAACTTTGGTTCATTATTCCCTGCTATAGTAATGAGCTTTGGGAAGGGGACCAGTAGTACCAAGGAGAGGTCAAAATCTACTCCATAGATCCCCACCTGCATCTCCAACTAGTTTCACACTGAAATAATGACAATAAGAACTGAGTTGCTTAGTATTTTATGAACACAAATGATTTTGAACTTATCTTTAAATCCATGATTTCATTTTGATTTCATGACAAGCCTATAAAGTAGGTAAGGTAAATATTATTTCAGAAGCAGATTTCTGCAGGGGATAGAGCAATGGGATTTGGAAGCAGAAATTTAGGTTTTACTCTGCTACTGCTAGCCTATGTGACTGTGGGCATGTTATAATCTAAATTCCATTTAAGGTACACTTATTAGGAGTGAGAAGACTGATTAAAATCCTATCTTGGACACTCTATACATTCTAAAATTGAGGTATGTCTTCTTCTCTTGATTAAAAGTAGAACTCTTTTTTTTTTCCCCTTTGGAATAGAAATTCCTTAATTTTAGGTCTTTGCCTAGCATGGTGTCTCATATTATTCACTAAGGCTTCTTGAAATAACATAAAATGAGTATTGTGGGCATGCTTAGGAAATTTTTGTTACCTTTCTATGTACATACAAGAGATTTTTATTCTCTCCTGAAATGGAGTGGCCTGCACTGAATACAACACTCCAGGTACAATCTGTTCCTGTTCTACACATTTTCTAAAGCTCAAGGAACTTTTGACATAAGTGGTCAAGTTAGGCCATGATATGGGAATAAGTAAGAAGACCAGAACAGTAATCAGAATCTCCAAGTTTTCTACCGAGCACTTTTGTATCACTGGATCTTTAGGGGTATATTAATAAATGTTTAACAACCAATTTGCCATGGAGAAGGGGAGGAACAAAACCAAAATAAAACAATTGTAACACACTTAAATTTCTGCATTATCAACATTTTCTCTATTACTTTCTTAACTCTGAAAAATAAAAAAAACATATATATAAATCAAGGCCTTATTTGCAATTCCCAAGGTGTAAATGATCACACTAAAAATTTAACAACTGGATCTCCCCAGAAGTTAATGCTGGCCACCAGCACACTCCTGGAGGAATCTTCAATTGTCTGAGAAGCATAATAATGCTTGACTTTTTCACTCCACAAAGATTTTTTTATAAAGCTCACAAAACTTGGAAATGTAAGGGACATTAGAAATCATCTTTTAAATTCTGTGACCCACTTTGAAAATAATTCAAAATATCAGTTTAAAATAGAGCTTTTAAGTGTCTGATACAGTATGAGAACTCAGGAAACTTGAATTCAAAATCAGTAATTTTGACCCTACTATACTATGACATTTCTAACAATGTGCTGATCAGTTTAAGTAACATCTGATAGATATCAATATGTCAAGTGCAAATTTGATTTTCTGGAACAACTAAAACAGAAAATTACTTTGATATATGCCATATAAAGCCACACAGAATTGGAATTTATAGTCTATGTTTCATAAGGAAAAAAAGAAACTACTATCTTTCAGAGAGCCTGAATAATTCTTCCCTTTTGGCAATTGGAGAAGTGATTTGTTCCTGTTCATGTAGCTCATTCATGGAAGAGATAGGAAGAGAGAGTTTGGTTTCTTTATTACTTGGCCAGTGCTGGTTTTTGCTATGTGACAGGAAGTCTGAAAATCTGGGCTCTGGCCCAGGTGACATTATTAGTGCCACATCTTGGACACTGCTTCCAAGAGACTCCATGTTATCGTTTCCTCTTCTGAAAAACAATGGGAGTGAATCCCAATGCTTCTAACATCCCTCTCAGCTCAAATATTAGATGTTCTAGATCACTTGTAGGAAGTGAATGGCAGAACATGGAGAGAAACAAATAGAACTGCTGATTCTCACCTGGGCATCCTTTTCACTAAAGCAAACTACCTTACAATTAGGAATTCTAAAAAAAGGCCCCACAGAACAGCATCAGAAAAGGTGAACAACATGTTCCTGACATTATTTAGATGGGCATTTGCATGTGTAAATAGATATTTGTCTCCCATGGGTATGTAATTAAGAAAGCACTTGCTTTAAAAGCTTTGGGGGAATTGATTTTCTTTGTGAGGAAAGGACAGAAAACAGGAAGACCAATAGAAAAGGCTATTGATCCAAAGGTTCAAAAATTTCTGGAACCAGAGAACAAATTACCTTGTTTATCTGGTTAAATATACACTTAGGACTGATTCTACTTTTGACTCAATTAGATGGAGTTGATACAGCCAATAAAAAATATGCATTATTATTATTACTGCTAATTTAAGTAGTATTTTACTACTAGTTAACTAGTAACTAAATTAACTAGTAATTTAACTAGTACTATTAATGTGCTAATTATAATTCTAACCCAGGGCTTATGACTTCAACTACATTTTTTTTTCACTATGCTGGGCTGAAATATCTAGATCAGGGTGGCCTTGGGCAGATAGAGATACTTTTCCTTAGAGGAAAGGCAAATGGAGTTGTGACCTGCCCAGGGTCACACAATTAGTAGTGTCTGAGGTCAAATTTGAATTCAAGTCCTTTTGACTCCATGACCAGTGTTCTATACACTGCACCATCTAGCTGCCCCAAGGGAGACACTCTGAAGTTAGCATGTTTATTTTGTTATGCTTGTGGGATGCTATGGGTGAGAAAATTCTTCTACCAATGGAAATGTGTAGCTTCTCTGAAATTTATGGACTTTGAAAGTTCTCTGGTAACAGAAAAAGTTAAGTGAATTGTCCAAGATTTCACAGACAAGATGGGGTAGAGAGGCAAGATTGTAATCCAGGTGTTTCCTACTCTGACAATTCTTCATGTACTATGTTAGCCTGTCTCTCTATAACTGTTTTCTTATTATAAAGCATTTAAGTATGTTTTCTCTTTTGATCACCACAACAGCCTTGTGAGATAGCTGGAACAATTATAACCATGATCCCGTGTAAGAAGGCTTAATCTTGAATCCTTCATCTGGAATTTAATTCTTACCGTGACCTTTTGGAAATTATGCAAATCATGCTCATTGGCCCTCAGTTTCCTCACCTGCAGAATGAGGTCATTGGAATAAATGAGAGAAGGGGAAAAAAATCTATTTATTATGTATTTAGTATATGTCGGGCACTGTACTGAGAGATTTACAAATATTTCATTTTATCCTTATGACAATCCTCAAATAGGACATGACTTCTAGTGTTGCCCATATCTTTATATGTAATATGATTTCCATTTCTGTACCATTTCAGAGATTATCTCTTTTTTCCTTCATGTAGAACAGTCCATAAGCATTAATTAAGCATCTGCTATGTCCCAGGGCTATGCTAAGTGCTGAAAAGAACAAAGAGAGGAAAAAGGAAGTCCCTAACCTCAAGGAACTCACAATTTAATAAAAAGAAGCTGAAAAGAAAGAGAATATGGTGGTTCTAGGAACATAATGAAGCCCAGTGAGAAATGATGAGGTAAATGCTTCTACAAATGGAAGATTTCAGAGGAGCTCTCTAATGTCTACCCTTCACTCTCTTCAATGGGAGGGGAAAAAGTGATTTCAGGAACAAAGGGTGCTGAGGAGTTTGAGGGTATTGAAGACCTGAATTCAAACTTTGCTTCAGACACTTAGTAGGTGTGTGACCCTGGGCAAGTCATTTAACCCTATTTGCCTCAGTTTTCTCATCTGTAAAATGAGTTGGAGAAGGAAATGACAAACTTGCTCCAGTATCTTTGCCAAGAAAACCCCAAATAAGGTCAAAAAAGTGAGCTATGACTGAGCAATAAGAACAAATCCTCTAAAGTATTTATTTTGTATTCATTTTAATGTATTTGGTAAATACTTATATGTGTAGATTTTGTGTTCCCTTATAGAATGTCAGTTCCTTAAGTACAGACACTATTTCATTTCTACCTTTGTATTGTTAGCACCACAGTAGAAACTTTAAAAAAAAAAAAAAAACACTTGCCGATTGAATAATTGATCCTATGATTCCCATTTTATAGGAAGGGAACTGAAACCTAAAGAAATTATTTGCCCAGGGGCACATAGCTAAAAAGTGGCAGAGCTGGATCTAAAATTGGGCCACTTAAATAGGTTGCTAGAAATCCTAGAGAAGGGATTCTCAAACTTTTTCCTATTCTTTACCCACTTTTGTCTAAGAAATGTTTAGGAAATTCCAGTTATATAAAATAGGTGTACAAATCAACTATTTACTGATAATGAATCATAATTTCACAACTCCCCCCTCCTATTCATTTATGAGACCTCACATACGGTTGCATCCCCACAGTTTAAAAAGGTTTGTCCTAGAGTAAAGAGCCTTGGGCTTAGAGTCGGGGAAAAAAAATGAGTTCTAACTTACTCAGACACCTAATTAGATGTATGAACCTAGGCAACTCACTTTACATCTTTTAACTTCAATTTCTTCTTCTGCAAAATGGGGTCAATAATAGCATCTACCTCTCACAGAGTTATAGTAAAGATCAACAAAAATCACATTTGCACCCTCTGAAGAGCTTTCTAAGTGCTTGGTATGATGATGCATCATCATCATAATTAAACTCCAAATCCAGAACTCTTTCCCTCTCCAATAAGCTATTTTATGCAATTATCAAGGAAGCTGTTTTGAAATGTCATACTAATATGAAGTAATGTCTTATTAATCATTACTTTTTCCTGATTACATATCATTTGCAATAAAATGTATAATGCAGAAATACAAAATTGTTTCTTTTTGCCAAATACCCTCTTCCTTCACTACCAATGGGCAACACTTTATGGTAACAGTAAAGGCAAAGTTCTGAAGCTTTGGGAAAGCCAGGTGAAGAGTTGTGAGCTCAGTTTAACAAAACTTTTGCTTCTGAAAGTGAAGCCTTAAAAGAACAACCTGTAGTTATCCAGCCTAGAAAAGAAGTTCTCCTCTATAGTTTTCCAGGAAGGTGAGATAATACTCTGTGACATAGAAGCACTACCTTCTCAGGGCAGTACTAAAAAACAATCATATAAAATCTCAAGAACAATAAGCTCTTCACCTGTACAGAAAGATTTGCAGTAAAGAAAGACTATGTATTTTCGGTTGAAAACCTGTGCTTCATCCTTAATCTTTATAACAATCCTTGGGAGAAGTCTGCACAAATACCACTAGCTCCATTTCCTTTCTCTTTCCTCTAGCACAGTTTACTCTAGTGCATGATCTTAGCCCTCAACATAGAGACTATGCAATGACCTCCCCAATCTACCTATTTCCAGCTTCTTTCCCCTCCAATACCTCTTTCCCCAGGCCTGAAATAATCTTTTGAATGATTATTCCTGACTAGGTCACTCAAAACTTTTAATGACTTCCTATTGCTTATAAGGGCAGCTTTTTGAGTTCAAATCTATCTTCAGACACTTAGTAGCTGTATGAACTTGGACAAGTCACTTAATCCTTCTTGACTCAGTTTCTCATCTATAAAATGAGCTGAAGAAGGAAATGACAAACTACTTCAGTATCTCTACCAAGAAAACCCAAATGGGATAATGAAAAATCAAACACAACTGAAGTAACTGAACAATAAGAGGAAAAATTGCTTAAGAGAGAAAATATATATCATAATTTGGTATGCAAGGATTTCTACTATCTAGCTGCAAACTATTGTGCCAAGCTAATTCCCTTAGTACAGATGCGCATACACACACACACACACACACACACACATATATGTGTATTTGTTCTAGACAAGATTGACCCTTAATTACATCCCACTACTACCTGCCTGTTTATTTTACTTCCCATGTCTGGAATTCATTCTCTGCTTGAAATCTTGTTTTTTTATTTGTTTGTTTGTTTCCACAGTTCTACCTAGATGTCACCTCATCCCCGAGATGTTCTTTGATATACCCCACTTGAAAGCTTTTCTTCCTTCCTGAATTATTCTTAGAGAATTTTGCCTTTTTTTTTCTTTTGTCCCTCCCATATTCCACTTTGCATCATAGTTAATTTAGTTCTACACACATATCTCTATGCACACACTAAGTTGTTACCTCTTTATTATTTCCAAAGGGCTACAAAACTGTGTTTACCATTTGATCCAGCAAGATTGCTGCTAGGTCTATATCCCAAAGATATCCAAAAAAGGGAAAAGAATCTATTATACAAAAATGTTTAAAGCATTTTTTTCTGATAGCTAAAAAATTGGAAATCAAAGAGAAGCCCATCAATTGGGGGATATCTAAACAAGCTGTATCATGTGATTATGATAGAATATCATGGTGCTATAAGAAATGACAAGCAGGATGCTTTCAGAAAAACCTGTAAAGACTTACATGAATAGAACATAATAAAGTGAGCAAAACTAAAAGAAGGTTGCAAATAGTAACAGTAATATTGTTTGGTGAAGAATGTGAATAACTTAGCTATTCTCAGGAATACAAATGATCCAAGACAATCCCAAATGACTAATGATGAAGCATACTATCTACCTCCAGAGAAAAAGCTGATATTGTTTAAATACATAGTGAAACATACTATCTTTCACTTAATTCTTTTTCTTTTATTGAAGTTGTCTTGTACAAGATGATTAATATGGAAATGTTTTACATGATTGCACTTGCATAACCTATATCTGATTGCTAACCATTTCAGGAAGGGAAGGACAGGGATAAAAGAGAGAATATAATTTAGAATTCAAAATTTTTAAAAATGTTTTAATGTTATTGGGGAGAAACATATATATATATGCATATATATGTATATATGCATATATATATATATATAGTCTCTGAATTGATGTCAGCTGACATATATATAATACTTTACTTATTTCATCCTCACAATCACCCCATGATGTAAATTACAACAACTTTTTAGACCATTTTACAGATAAGGAAACTGAGGCTCAGAAATATTGCATAGGTCACTTATACTCAGGTAGTAAGTGGTAAGGTACTTACTCAGGGTTAGATTCAAATTTGGGTTTCTCTTGACTTAAGGTCTAATTCTCTTTACAGCATGCTATCTTTCTGAGCTCAAACAATTCAATATATATATATATATATATTTTGATTTTTGGTGGCTTTGTTACAAAGGTAGACCCTGAAGAAGATGAAGATACATATGTGCATGTATGTTTATTTATACACATATACACCTATGATAAATTCACCAAAAGTTTAGTGCATTTGGCTTAAAACTGCCTTGAGCCTTTTGGAAAACTATATACACATATACATATCTACATAATATATTCACATATATACATGCTTATATATATGTATATGCATGTATATATAGCCATGTAGATATCAATTATATAATACTGCATATATCACCATATTGTATAAATAATGAAAACTTGGTTTTCAAGATTATTTCAGATGCTATCTCACAAAGATGCTAACATTTGCTCTAGATATTCTGCTTCTTGTTCAGACTCTGTTTAAAACATTGCTCATTATTATCTGGAGAGCTTCAGAAATTGATCAGAATTCTGCTGGATTTAGGTCCTTGGGGGAGATGGAAGAATACAAGGGTAAGGATCCTGCATGAGTTCCAGAAGTTCTGACATTTACCACCTATGCAACCTTGGACAAGTCACACTAATTCTACCACTTTCCTCCTTTTTCAAAGAATGCCATTTCATCTACTGAGATAATGAATATAAAAAAAAGTAGGAAGAAATAGGATGTATAATTGTTATATATTACATGACTTTTATAAATTCATCAAAGTGCTGAGCTGATGAATGATTTATGATAATTATGCCTAAATATTCTTCCACTGAAGTCTCCCTCCAAAGCTTTTCCATGGTATAGAGGTGACCATGGGTTCTGAAAAACCCTAAGGATTATAAGCCCTCCAGGTCCAACCAAGCCAGAAAGATTTGAAATCCAGGTCTGCATATAGATTATATGTATGTCAAAGAGAGAGAAAGCTAGTTATTCTCAGAGAGCCTCATTATCAAGGCAAAGACACCCATGATGGTAATTTTATTTTGATTTTGGTTCCATCAATGCATTGAGTCATCAGTCATGTCATGGAGGGGCAATGCAATTTGCATCAATGAAGGGAGAATTCTCACTGGTCCAACTGCAATTATCTATGTTAAGGCATTGCAAGTATGCCTAAAAACCACAAGTGCCATGGCATGTTTCCATGATGGAAATGTCTATAGACCCTTTTACTCAGAATTGTACCTGGCAAATAGAAAACATGTTTATTGGTTCACTGATTGAATCGTTTACTACCTATCCAGATTATACTTGAGCTAAGTCCAAGTTTTATTCCTTTTAAAGGTGTTTTTTTCAGTATTTCTGCCAACAACCATTAATTAATAAGATAACAACTCCCCACTTTTGCATAACACTTCATGCTTTTCACAGTGCTTTCCCAGTCTCATCTCATTTTTTCCCACACTCTAGCAGGTAGATAAGGCTGATATATTTATCTCCACTCTATGCAAGAGGAAACAGGTGAGTCATGTTAAATGCTTCCCCTTAAAGGTACAATAGCTACTTAGGATCTAATGCTCAGATCTCCTGTATCCTGCTCTGTTTTGCTGTGGTTTTCAGACTACAGACTTAGAAAGGAGCAAAAGCATTAAATTGTAAGCTCTTTGAGGGCAGGGACTGTTTTTTTTTCCCTTTCTTGTTGTATCCCTGGAGCTTACCACAATGTTTGCACATAGTACATTCTTAATAATTGATAATAGATTGAAATGATCACTCAGTTGTAAGATCATAGATTTCAAGGTAGAAGGGAACTCAGAAACCAAAGAGTTCAAGTTCTTTTTATGGAGAAGGAAAAAAAAAAAACCTCAGATTTAAAACTTGTCCAAAATTGCAGAACTGGTAAATAAGAAAAAGTCTTTCATTTTACAAATGAATTCCAAGGAAGAGAATTACTTTAAACTCCGACTTTTATATTTATATCCACAGATCTCAATACACAAAAACCATTTAATAAAAGTAATTTCATTCATTCATTCACTCACTCATTCACATATTCATATTAGTGAATGGTCATCATGAGTTTCCATGACTATTTCCTGTGGCCCAAAAGCTGAGATAGAAACTTCTCTGTACTTGCCAAATTTAGTCATCAGACAACAGATTCAAAGCTATCTCTGGGCTTTTTCTCAAAGACTATCTAATTTGATGAAATCTGCCAGATCTTATGCCCCTCCAGTGAAGGCTTTGTGATCACAGATTAAACATGATAACACAATATATAAATATGTTTATATGAATATATGTACTCCAGAATTCTGATTGGCCCTTTGTAGTCTGCATGAAGCTTTCTTTTTTTTCCTAAGAAGGAATTATGGGAATAAATTATTGCTAGAACTCTACTGATATGTTACTCTGAAGGTATGATTTTTGGTTCTTCCTCTAAAGACCTTACATCCTGATATCCTGCCAGTGTATATTTTAATGGAGGGTCAGGTTTCCTGAAGTGAAAAGTCTTCATCAGCAGTTGTGCTTTAGTCACATATTTAAGCTCCTGTCTGTCTATTTTTCAACCTCTCTCTCCTCTCCTTTTCTCTTCTCCCCCTTTTCCTTCCTCTTTGTCTCTGTCTTTCTGTCTTTCTCTCTTGTGTGTCTCTTTCTCTCCTTCCCCCTGTTGTTTCCCCATTCCCTCCCACATTCTCTTTTCTCCTCTGAAAAATGAGTGATGAGCTGACCTCTGAATTCCAGAATTCTGTGGTCAAACTCCAGTCTTCTCCAGATCAAACTCCAGATCAGGACTATTTCACCAGACCAAACTACTTTTAAGAAGAAACAGCTTAAAGCAACAGAAATGAGGATGATGGGATGCATGGGATCCCCAAATGACCATTTTGAAAAAAAAAAGGTATGAAGGGGTCAAAAGCTAATTCTCCTGGTTTCATTCTTTCTCTCCAAAACATTGGTCAAGATAATTTCCTTCCAGCAGGCAAAGTTTGGTACAGTGAGCACAGCACTATTTAAAATAAATAATCATATATATAATATATGTGTGTGTGTGGTGTGTGTGTGTGTGTGTGTGTCCATCTCTGGGACTAGATAATGAAAGATATTAACTTGAAATTGGCCCCTCTAGGAAAACACATGATTGGGAGACACATTAATGGGGGAGATATTATTAGCAATTAAAGTGGTTTGTGAACAATGGGTGTCTTCTTATTTATGCTGAAGAGCTGTTTCATTCTTGTGAAGGCAAAAATGGACCCTTACAAAAAAAAAAAAAAGATTTTATTGGCCTGTCATTGGAGATAAATACTCCATGTTGTTCACTCAGTGATCCCATCATCAAAGTGGCCAGATAAGCTCCAAGCCTCTTCACTAATGTCCTTATCTTCCAGACAAGTAGACACAGGCAGAGTCAGGAGACCAAGGAAAATCCAAGCTCTTTATAAAATCTTGACTGAAGAGGATCAAATGTTTTCATTAGAAATCTCCCTGAGGAGAGTCACAACAGCAAAAACACACATATATTCTCATAGACATACTCCAGATATCTTACAGGCCTCTTGCTGTCAGAGGCCTTCATATTTTTTTTTATTTGAGGAGAGAAAAGGAAGATGAATCCTTGCTAAAAAGCAGTGTTCTCTTTTAGTGTTAGTCTGTAGCATGATTTCTGTCCTTCCCTAAAGCCCTATTCAAATGGCTCATCGTGGCTCAGAGCTGAGGCTGTTGAACAAACCCTATCCCAGAGAACTGCAATTATTGTCTGATCCAGTGTGACCATGAATGAATGAGCAGACATTTTTCCTTTTGAAAATAGCTAAGCCAAGTTTGGAGAAACTCATAACTAGAAGAGACGGTCATGGACACTCTTAGCACTTGGTAAGTTAGAAATTAGTCATAATTGGCAGGGGAAAGAAGGAGTGACTACACTAATAAATAAGGGTACCTTTAAAATTTGTACAAACTTCCTTTCTGAACACATCACCCTAGATAAATATGATCTTGACTGATTCATATTTTCCTGAAAATACTGCTATAATTTTTAAGAAGGGTCAAGATTTTAGATATTTAACTTTTAAAATAATAGTGGAAAATGCTGCATCTGGCTTTCATGTGCTTTGGTCACACTTTCTTGATCTCTGTCCCATTCATTTTTTTATAATGTTCCAACAGAGAGATTTTGCTATGGGCTTCCTACATGCACATGAGCTGGGGAGGGAGGTGGAAGGTCTAAAATTCTGAACTAATGCTTACAGCTTGCTTAGGATGAAGCTCATATTTATCTCATTGTTTTTACTCCTTCGACCTTTACCTTCACACCTACACCCTACCCCGTCTCTCATTGTTCTTTTTTCTCATCAGCAATGTCACTTCCCAAAAACTTGCTCACACATAACTCAATAGAATTATTGTCTATAACTAAAAAATGAAAAAATATGGTCAAGCAAAAGAAGCAATATATTGACTATGTGTGAAAGCACATGCTTCATTCCTTATTATAATTGGACACTTCTCTTTGCTTAGAGATAGAAGGCATATTTTTTTTTATTTAAAGAAGCAGAATAAGAAAAAAAGTAAAACCGAAAAGGAATACAAAACAAAATGAAACTCTGAGCAAAGGCGTGCAGCCAGAAAAACTGAGGAATAGAGGGAGATGCCCTTTGTGCATTTACTAGGTCTGAAACGGGGAACTGGCATCCAGTGGTGGCTACTTTTTCCCCTACAGAAGTCACTTGAGGCAGAGAACATAATCAATGAAACATGAACTCCCCAGTGGAGAAGGAAGTTGAGACAATTGAAAAATCCATCTCCCAGAGAAACTACAATGGAAGGGGAAGAAGGCAGGAAAAAAAAAAAAGAGCAATGGGGGAATATGAGGGAAAATGAACAGAATTATCATGTTTGCATTCATTGCAGGAGAATGAAAATTCAGTTAAAGAATATGAATACAAGCAGATAAACTGACAGGGATGATATTAAGAAAAGAAGGAAGTAGGGACTCTAGATGATCTGAGTTCAGACATCTAGGAAAAAAAAATATTTCAAGACAAAAGAAAATTAGTCAAAAACTGATGTGACAAAGAAACCTATGGATTCCCAAGAGAGATGGAGCCATAGAATGATGCTCTTGAATGGTTTAAGAGATAATTAAGAAATGTAAAAAGAGATATCATCTCAGCCTAAATGCCATCTGCTCCATTAAGCTTTGTGAAAATAGCACTGGCTTTAAATTCAGAGGACCACAGTTCAAATTTCAGCCCCTCTTTTTATTAATTACATGAACTTAGAAAAGTCCTCTAAGTTCTCTTACACTAAAGTAGTCATTTAATAAATATCTGTTATGTTGAATGGAATCTGTACAATTACATGTCTGTGTAATAGCATGCATCTATTAAAAACTGACAGGAAACTCAATTACAAGGGAAGAAATTCTATTGTTTATAGCATCATTTGAATTGCAAAAATAGAGTCATGAAAGACCAGGAACCTAGGAGCCCTGAAGCAAAGTCCTTTTCTTCTTTTAAGTTAATTTGCCTTTGGTGGTATCAGATATACCCCTGTAAAAATAAAAATAAAAATAAAGGAACCATAGTTCTTTGAGGCCAAATCCTGATAAGAAACCCTGAAAGTCACATGGTGGTATATTTCATTGTTGGGAAAACATTCCATTTTGGCCTAATATTCCCAGCATGCATTTAAATTATTTAGAAAATGAATCACATTTTTTCCTAGAGATCCATTTGTTTCAGAAACATTCATAGATGCATACAAACTTTTACAATGATGATAGATGCATTATGAAGTTTCATTCAAAGAAATGAAATGGGGAAATGAGGAACTCTTTGCATAGTATTTGTCTCTTTCTTGCACTTTCTCTCATGAGATAACATCTAATAAAGGTTTCCATGGCCTTTGAAGGTATGTCATATTTTTCTCACTAAACCCGGTATGCTCTGGGAACATTCTAAATCTTTTTTGATGGATTATCTTGTCACTTTACTCTGAGTGCATTTATCTTAGGAGCATCACCTCAAAGCACGCCACTTTCATACATGACAAATTCAACCCTTGGGAACACAGGTGGGATTGGTAGTTAGGAAGCACTTTACAGAAGGACTTGCTTCAGTAAACCAGAAGAAGCCATCTGTGAAATTCACAAAGTAACAGAAAAAAAAAAAAAGGATGAAGATTTACCAAGGATCAAATAGCCCTGGAGCAGGTAAGGACCTTAGAGATGACTGAGTCCATCCACAGTTTTTCACTTAGCTTGCTTAATCCAAATGTAAATCTTTTACTAGTGATCAGTCATAGTATGTTGAAATTGAAAGAGATCTTAGAATTCATAAGCAAGTTTAAACTCTATATTTTTATTGAGGAGGAAATTGATACCCAGAGAGAATAAATTCAATTCATATTACATCTGTGTTAGGATAGCAAATTATACTGAATTATTAGTAGCTATATCTCTCTCCTTCCCTTCCTTCCCCTTCTCCCTTCCCTCCCTATTCCCTCCTTCTCCTTCTCCTTCTCTCTCTCTTCTTCCTCCCTCCCTCCCTCTCTCCCTTTCCCCCTCCTCTCTCTCTTTCTCCCTTGCTTTCTTACTCCCTCCCTTTCTTCCCCACTTCCTTCTCCCTCTCTCTCTCTCCCTCTCTCTTGCTCTGTCTCTCCATCCCCTCCCCGCCTTGTCTCTCCATATCTATCTATCCATTTTTACCTCTGTCTTTGTGTGTATGTGTGTACACATTTTCTTTTGCCATTAAAACAATTCTGCTGCTTAATAGCTGTATCACTTCCTTGGGAAGGTTGCCTAAGTTGTCTGAACTTCAGGTGAATCCACTATAAATTGTGTGATTTTGTAAACCATCTCATACCTTACTAAATAGCCTTCTGGATTTTCTATGTGCTGCCTTCCTTCCCTCTCAAAACTAACTACCCACCTTGCCAAAAAAAAAAAAATAGACAATCTTCATCTTGGAAGCCAACATTTAATATTAATCTCATCAGATAATTGGACTGAGCTTTGGAGGATGGGTTGTTGCAATGTGTTCAACTTGGTTTAAACTTAAGCAAATCTCATAATCTATTGGCATAGTTATTGAGAAGTGAGGGTCATCACAGTGTCATGAGACAACATTGGAATACTTCTTCAATAGGGGTCCCCATTGCCTGATGAATAAAATTTAAGTTCCTCTCCTGTCATTTTAAACTTTCCACCAGCTGGCTTCAACTTGTCATTTAATTTTTTTTGTCTATTCCTCCCTTCCATGTGCTCTATATTCTGGCCAAACTGGAATATTTGATATCTATGATGCTTTCCTATTTATCCTCTCCTTACACCTTTAAGCATCCTATATCTCATGCCTGGAAAAGTCCTCCCACACCCAATTTTGAATCCCTACAATTTTCTTTTTTTTTTTTTTACTCTTTTCCTTTAAGGTTTGGATCAGGTACCCCTTTTCTTAAAGCTTTTATTGATCCCTTTTTAACTTCATCTCTACTGAATGTGATTTCTTCCTTTAGAACTCTTCCTTTCCCTGATCATCACTTTTGTATTAATTATTCTCCCATTTGTACAATGACATCGTCTTTCCTCCATTTTGAACACAAACTCTGCTAGGACAAGGATGGTGTAATGTTTATCTTTGTGATTTACTTTCATAGTTATCTTTACATTACTTTTCTTTGGGTTTCCAGAGTCCTCTAGTAGACTTTGCACATAATGGGATTAAAGACATTTGTGTTTTATATATAAAGTGTGAGAATTATAACCATTTTTATCAGAGGCTTTATCTTTTCACAGTTATACCCCTGAACTGATTTATCAGAAATCCCCAGATGTCATTTTTGCATTTTATGAATGAGAATATGAAACACAAAAATATGGTATTTTATGTCCCTCCTTGCAATGGTGGGGGAGAGGGAACCTTTTTTTTTTTTCTTGCCAAGAGCCATTTGGATGTTTATGACAACATTCACAGGCCATACAAAATTACTGAGTTATAGAACTCAAGCAAGTGGGAGGTTGTTGTACCTAGTTCAGCTCATCATTGCCTACATTTGCTAGAGGAATGGTTTCTCACCCCTGTTTTAGAAGGTGATACCTCGGGTGGCTGTCTATGTTTCCTACCTCTAGGAATTTGTTTCAAGAATTATATCTTATGGTGGTATTTGATGAGTAAAAAAATTAATGGACTAAGCTTAAGGTTTCACACACTGAGACTTAAATTGCATGTGGAGCCCACTATCTTGATTCAAAAAAAGGACAATTTGTAGGATGAGTCCAGCCTACATCCCCATTTTTGTGGTTTTTCAGTCACTGTCAGTTGTGTTTGAAGAAAACCCATTTGGGATTTTCTTGGTAAAGATATTGGAGTGCTTTGTCTTTTCCTTCTCTAGCCCATTTTACAGATGAGGAAACTGAGACCAACAGAATTAAGTGATTTGTTCAGTCACACAGCTGGGAAGTGTCTGAAATTAGATTTGAACTCAGGAAGATGAAGTCTTCCTGACTCCAGGCCCAGGGCTCTATCCACTGTGCCATCCAGCTGTCTTCTTGGTCCATATGACCAATCATTTTTCAGCTAAGCAATTACTGGGAAACTTATGGATTACCCACCAATGCCCAGGGGATTATTTTTGGCAGGCATGATGCTACTATATTAGTATGATTCTGCCTGGAATTCAATGCTATGAAATAGCATTTCATAGGGAAATATTTACAAGATCCAGTACAAGTCACAATGCACAGATGTATAGTATTAATTCAAGGTAAAGGATTTTAAGTGGGATTAGTGCTAAGCTTAGAGTCTGAAGCTCTGGATTTGAGACCTGCTTCCATCATTTGCTAAGCATGTGATGATGGGAAAACACTTTATCTCACTTATAAAAAAGGGCCGTGAAGAAAGAGCTCTGTTAGCCTTAATATTCAAGAAAGCTTATAGTACTAGCTAAGATAAAGTTATTTGCCCTTTCTGAGGCTTGATTTTATCATATTTGAAAAAATGAAGAAGAAAATACGTATGCGGTCTGCCACCCAGAGCTATTTAGAGCAATCAAATGAGCAAAAAATCAGAACTTAATAATTTCAAAAAGATGCAGGATTGTTTGTGAAGAGTCAATATGGTAAAGAGAATCCAGGAGGTTGCTAGAGCGTTCCCCAGTTTACCTTGGAAATAATGTGAAATAAAGCCTCTAAACCGATTTTGAAGCAACAGAACCCACAAAAACATGAAGTGAAAGAATTTTCTATTGTAAGGTAATTTAGAGGGACTTCAGGAAATATCTGTCTTACTTAAGTAAAAGCAGAATGCAATCCAGAGCAGACGCAAGCTACTGGGAGACTCTGAGACGTAGCACAGAGCAACAACCTAAGCCCCTTGGTCCTGGCTCAGCAGGCTAGTGGTATATTAGGTGAGTTATGAGAACTTCAGCCCTAGAAGAGAAGGCAGATTTCCAGCCCAGAAACCAGGCAACAACACGATTGACTAGGGCTGAGCCACACCAGGGCAGCCAGCAATCCATAAACCCTAGAAATCCTGGGCCCAGCAAAAGAATCTTAGGACATTGTCACCTATGCCCTAGGAATAGAGCTTAACTTTCAAAGTAATGAAATAGGTTAAAGAATGAGCAAACAAAACAAAACAAAACAACAACAACAACAACCACAACCCCTTCTCCACCCTCACCCCTCCCCCACCCCCCCAAAAAAGGAGCTTTGAGCATAGAAAGCTATTATGGTGATAGGAAGATCAGAGAGCAAACTCAAAAGAGGAATGATGTCAAAATGTTTACCATGTGAAGCCTTGAAGGGAAATATAAAGTATTTTCAAACTGAAAAAATCTTGGAAGAGCTCGAAAAGAAGCAAACTCAAAAGAGGAATGATGTCAAAATGTTTACCATGTGAAGCCTTGAAGGGAAATATAAAGTATTTTCAAACTGAAAACATCTTGGAAGAGCTCGAAAAGAATTTTTAAAATCAAATAAGAGAGGTAGAAAAAAGAATTTTAAAAAAAGAAATAAATTATGCAAGAGAGTCAACAACTTGGAAAAGAAAGGCCAAAAAAATGACTGAAGAAAACAATTCCTTACAAAGTACAATTGACCACACAATAATCAAGTTCAATACCAATCAAGTATTTGATAAATACCCAAACTCCAGCTTCTGGAATAAGAACTCACTTTATGATAAATTGCTGGGAAAACTTGAAAATAATGTCAGAACCTTGGAATAAGCCTATATCTCACACTCCATACCAAAAGAAGGTCAAAATGGATGCATGATTTGGGCATAAAGGGTGATATCACAAACAAATTGGGAGAACAAGGGATAATTTACCTATCAGATCTTCGGAGAAGGGAGGAATTTATGACCAGAGAAGAACTAGAGAACATTATGAAAGGCAAAATAGGCAAATTTGATTACATTAAATTAAAAAGTTTTTGTACAAATTAAAAGTGAAGTACAGAGCTGGGAAAAAAAATCTTTATAGCTAATATTTCTAATAAAGGTCTTGTATCTAAAATATATGAATGGGTGCCAAATTTATAAGAATACAAATCATTCTCCAGTTGATAAATGGTCAAAGGATATGAACAGACAATTTTTGGATGACAAAATTAAAAGAATTTATAGTTATAAAAAAAATGCTCTAAATCACTATTGATTAGTGAAATGCAAATTAAACAACTCTGAAGTACTAACATAAGATGACAAGAAAAGAATGATTAATGTTGGAGAGGATATAGTAATGGCATAATGGGAGAACTGGTATGGTAATGCATTGTTGATGGAATTGTGAAATGATCCAACTATTCTGGAGAGCAATTATAGCCCTTCAAAGGGCTATAAAAATGTGCATACCTTTTGACCTAGCAGTGCCACTGGAATCTGGATTCCAAAGAAATCATTAAAAAGGGAAAAACACCCACATGTGCAAAAAATATTTGTAGCAGCTCTTTTTGTGGTAGCAAATAATTGGAAAAAGAGTGGATGCCCATCCATTGGGGAATGGTTGAATAAGTTGTGGTACATGAAGGTGATGAAATATTATTGTTCTATAAAAAATGATGAACAAGTTAATCATAGAAAGGCCTGAAAAATTTTACATGAACTGATACTAAGCAAAAACAAGCAGAACCAGGAGTACATTATGCACAATAACAGCAAGAATGTGCAATGATCAACTATGAAAGGCTTGGTTCTTCTCAGTGGTTCAGTGATCCAAAGTAATCCCGATAGACTTTGGATAAAAAATGCCATCTCCATCCAGAAAAAGATCTAAGGAGACTGAATATAAATCAACACATGAAATGTTCACTTCTTTTTTCTGTTTGGTTTTTTATCTCTCCCATGTCTTTTTCTATTTTGCTCTAATTTTTCTCTCCCAACATGATTCATAAAATAATAAATAATATTCATAAATAAAATTCATAAAAATAAAAATAAACTTACTACAATTAAAAAATACAATTGGCCAAATTGTTTGGAGATGGGAGAAAATCCACTAAAGAAAACAATCCTTAAAATAAGAATTAGATACGAAAAGAGATACAAAAGCTAACTGAAGAAAATGATTCCTTAAAAATTGGAATTGGACAAATGGAAGTAGTGACCCTATGAGACTTCAAAAATTAATCAAAAAAAATCAAAAGGATGAAAATATAAAAGAAAGCATAAAACATCTCATTGGGAAAAAATGACCTGGAGAATAGATCCAAAGAAATAATTTAGGAATTATTGGACTACCTGAAAACATGATTTAAAAAAAAGAACTTGGGCAGTATTTTTCAAAAATTATATTTAAAAAAAACCTGCTTTGACATCCTAGAATTAGAGGATAAAATAGGCATTGAAAGAATCTATTAATCCGAAGAAGAAGAAGAAGAAGAAGAAGAAGAAGAAGAAGAAGAAGAAGAAGAAGAAGCAGCAATTCTGATCTCAACCAAAGTAAGAGCCAAAACAGATCTAATTAAAAGAGATAACAAAGAAAAATGCATCTTGTTAAATGAAATAATCTCAATTGTAAACATAACATCCAATTCATTAGAGAAGTTAAGCGACTTAACGGGAAAAAAAAATAAACAAACAAAAAACTATACTGGTGGAGGATCTCAACCTCCCTCTTTCAGAACTGGATAAATCTAACCACAAAACAAGAAAGAAGTTAAGGAAGTGAATAGAATTTTAGAAAACTTAAATATGATAGACATCTGGAGAAGACTGAATGGGCTTAGAATGCAATATATCTTTTATCTCAGTAATACATGGATGCTATAAAGAAATTAACCATATATTAGTGCATAAAAATCTCACAATCAAGTACAGAAAAGCAGAAATATTAAATGCACCATTTTAAGACTATGATGCAATTAGAAAGTATGTATAATAAAGGGCCATGGAAAATAGACTAAAAATTATTTGGAAACTAAATAATTTATTCATAAAGAATAAGTAGGTCAAACAACAAATCTTAGAAATAAGCAATTATTTCATCAAAGAGAATGACAATAATAAGACAATCTATCAAAATTTATAAGGTGTAGTCAAAGCAGTTCTAGGAGAAATTTTATATCTCTAAATACTTATATGAACACAATAGAGAAAGAATATATTAATGAATTGGTAATGTAATTTTAAAAGCTAGAAAAAGAACAAATTAAAAATCTTCAATTAAATGCCAAATAAGTTCTTAAAAATCAAAGGAGTGACTAATAAAAATTATAGGAAGACAACTCTTGAAATAATACAAATAAATGTTGGTTTATGAAAACATAACAATAAAATAGACAAATCTTTGGCTAATTTGACTTAAAAAAGAAAAAAGAAAACCAAATTACCAATATTATAAATGAAAATGGTGAATTCATCACCAATGAAAAAGAAATTTAAAACAATAATTAGGAGCTATTTTGCTCAACTGTATTGCAATAAATCTAAGTGAAATGAACAGATAGTTTCAAAAATATAAATTGCCCAGATTAACAAAAGAGGAAAAAAAAATAACGACATTTTAGAAAAAAGAAATTGAACAAGCCATCAATAAAGTCCATAACTAGAAATCTCCAGGGCCAGATGGATTTAGAAATAAATTCTATTAAACATTTAAATGATGGTGAATTCCAATACTATATAAAAAAACAAGTGGAGTCCTACAAATTTTTTTTATGACACAAATCTGGTGGTGACACCTAAAGCAGGAAAAATCAAAACAGAGAAAGAAAATTATAGAACAATTTCCTTGATGGATATTGGAGTAAATATTGTAAATAAAATGTTAGGAAAAAGATTACAGCAATTTATTACAAGGATAACATAATATGACCAGGAATGCAGGGATGGTTCAAAAAAATCAGTATAATTGACCCTCTCAATAACAAAACTAACAGAAATCATATAATTATCTCAAAAGATACAGAAAAGGGGTTTTTGGCAAAATATAGCACACATTCCTACTAAAAACAGTAAAAAGCATAGGAATAAATGGAGTTTTCCATAAAATGATAAGCAGCATTTGTCTAAAACTATCAATGAGCATTTTATGTAATAAGTATAAGCTAGAAACATTTCCAGTGAGAGCAGGGGTGAAATAAAAACCCATGATGACCACTCTTATTCAATATAGTATTACAAATCTTAGCTTTAGCAATAAGAAAAAGAATAGAAATTGGAAGAATTAGAATAGGCAATGAAAAAAGTAAAACTATCACTCTCTGCAGATGATATGATTGCATACTTAGAATCGTAAAAAATCAATTAAAAGACTACTTGGAACAATGAACAACTTTAACAAAATTGCAGGACATAAAAAATAAGCCCACATAAATCATCAGCATTTGTATGTGTTACCAACTAAGTCCAGCAGCAAGAGATAGAAAGAGACCATCCCTAGGATAATACACTAAGACCAAGTAGGATTTAACCAGGAATGCAGGGCTGGTTCAATATTAGAAAACTATTAGCATAATTGACTATATCAATAACCAAATTAACAAAAACCATATGATCATCTCAATAGATGCAGAAAAAGCATTTGATAAAATCCAACATCTATTCCTAATAAAAACACTTGAGAGTATAGGAATAAATGGACTTTTCCTTAAAATAGTCAGGAGCATATATTTAAAACTGTCAGTAAGCATCATATGCAATGGGGAAAAACTGGAACCTTTCCTAGTAAGATCTGTAGTGAAGCAAGATTGCCCACTATCACCATTATTATTCAATATGGTATTAGAAATGTTAGCCTCGGCAATGAGTCGAGAAAGAGATTAAAGGAATTTGAGTAGGCAATGAGGAAACAAAACTATCACTCTTTGCAGATGATATGATGGTATACCTAGAGAACCCCAGAGATTCTATTAAAAAGCTATTAGAAATAATTCATAACTTTAGCAAAGTTGCAGGATACAAAATAAATCCCCATAAATCCTCAGCATTTTTATACATCACCAACAAAATCCAACAGCAAGAGATACAAAGAGAAATTCCATTAAAAATAACTGTTGACAGCATAAAATATTTGGAATCTATCTACCAAAGGAAAGTCAGGAATTATATGAGCAAAATTATAAAAAACTTTCCACACAAATAAAGTCAGGCTTAAATAATTGGAAAAATATTAAGTGCTCTTGGATTGGCCAAGTGAATATAATAAAGATGACAACACTCCCTAAACTAATCTATTTATTTAGTGCTATATCAATCAGCCTTTCAAGAAAATATTTTAAGGATCTAGAAAAAATAACCACAAAATTCATATGGAAGAACAAAAGATTGAGAATCTAAAGGGAATTAATGAAAAAAAAATTCAAATGAAGGTGGCCTAGCTGTACCTGATCTAAAACTATATTATAAAGCAGCAGTCACCAAAATCATTTTGTATTGGCTAAGAAACATATTAGTTGGTCAGTGGAACAGGTTAGGTTCACAAGACAAAACAGTCAACTATAGCAATCTAGTGTTTGACAAACCCAAAGATCCTAACTTTTGGGATAAGAATTCATTATTTGACAAAAATTGCTGGGGTAACTGGAAATTAGTATGGCAGATATTAGGCATGGACTCACACTTAACACCATATACCAAGATAAGATCAAAATGGGTCCATGATTTAGGCATAAAGAATGAGATTATAAATAAATTAGGGGAACATAGGAAAGTTTATCTCTCAGACTTGAGGAGGAAGAAATTTGTGACCAAAGATGAACTAGAGACCATTATTGATCACAAAATAGAAAATTTTGATTACATCAAATTAAAAAGTTTTTTTACAAACAAAACTAATGCAAATAAGATTAGAAGGGAAGCAACAAACTGGGAAAACATTTTCACAGTTAAAGGTTCTGATAAAGGCCTCATTTCCAAAATATATAGAGAATTGATTCTAATTTATAAGAAATCAAGCCATTCTCCAATTGATAAATGGTCAAAGGATATGAGCAGACAATTTTCAGATGATGAAATTGAAACTATTTCTACTCATATGAAAGAGTGTTCCAAATCACTATTGATCAGAGAAATGCAAATTAAGACAACTCTGAGATACCACTACATACCTCTCAGAGGCTAAGATGACAGGAAAAAATAATGATGAATGTTGGAGGGGATGCGAGAAAACAGACACTGATGCATTGTTGGTGGAGTTGTGAACGAATCCAACCATTCTGAAGAGCAATCTGGAATTATGCCCCAAAAATTATCAAACTGTGCATATCTTTTGATCCAGCAGTGCCACTACTGGGCTTATACCCCAAAGAGATACTAAAGAAGGGAAAGGCACCTATATGTGCCAAAATGTTTGTGGCAGCCCTGTTTGTAGTGGCTAGAAACTGGAAAATGAATGGATGCCCATCAATTGGAGAATGGTTGGGATTTATGGTATATGAATGTTATGGAATATTATTGTTCTGTAAGAAATGACCAGCAGGATGAATACAGAGAGGCTTGGAGAGACTTACATGAACTGATGCTAAGCGAAATGAGCAGAACTAGGAGATCATTATATACTTTAACAACAATACTGTATGAGGATGTATTCTGATGGAAGTGGATTTCTTTGACAAAGAGATCTAACTCAGTTTCAATTGATCAATGATAGACAGAAGCAACTACACCCAAAGAAAGAACAGTGGGAAATGAATGTAAACTGTTTGCATTTTTGTTTTTCTTCTCAGGTTATTTCTACCTTCTAAATTCAATTCTCCCTGTGCAACAAGAGAACTGTTTGGTTCTGCACACATATATTGTATCTAGGATATACTGTGACATATTTAACATATAAAGGATTGCTTGCCATCCGGGGGAAGGGATGGAGGGAGGGAGGGGGAAAATCGGAACAGAAGTGAGTGCAAGGGATAATGTTGTAAAAAATTACCCTGGCATGGGTTCTGTCAATAAAACGTTATTTAAAAAATAAAAAAATAAATAAAGTGAAGTATGTGATCACAAAAGAGAGAGAAAGAGAGAGAGAGAGAAACTGCATTAAAAATAACTATAGAGAATATAGACTATTTAGGAGTTTACTAGCCAGGAGAAACCCAGGAACTATATGAAGACAATTATAAAACACTTTTCACTAAAAAAAAAAAAATCTTAACAATTGAAAAAACATCAATTTTTCACTCTTTGACAAAAATTACTGAAAAAAAGTGAAAAATGTTGATCAAATTAGGCATTCATCAACATCTCCCACTGTACACCAAGACAAAGTCAAAAATAGGTATATGATTTATACATAAAGGATGATATCATAAGCAAATTAAGAAAGCAAGAAATAATTTACCTGTCAGATCTATGATGAAGGGAGGAATTTATGAACAAACAAAAAATAAAGAACATAATGAAATTCAAAATGAATAATTTTGACTTCATTTAAATTTAAAAAAGGTTGTATACAAAACCAATGTAAGTAAGATTAGAAGGAAAGAAGAAAGCTAGGAAAACTTTTACACTATGTTTTTGATAAAAATCTTTTCTCAAATATATAAAGAACAGAATCAAATTTATAAGAATACAAGCCATTCCCCAACTGATAAATTGTCAAAGAGTATGAACAGACCATTTTCAGATGAAGAAATTTATCTATAGTCATAAGAAAAAAAATTCTCTAAATCATGGCTGATTAGAAAAATGTAAATTAAAACAACTCAAAAATACCACCTAACAACTATCAGATTGACTAACAACAGAAAAGAAAAATGATAAATATTGGATAAGATGTGAGAAAATTGGAATGGAATCCTAATGTATGGTTGGTTGAATTATGTGGTGAACCAAACCAACCATTCTGGAGAGCAATTTGGAAGTATGCCCAAAGGGATCTTAAACTGTTTGTACCTTTTGATTCAGCAATATCACTACTAATTCTATATCACAAAGAGATCCAAAAGAGGGGGGAAGAACCCATATGTACAAATATATTTATAACAGCTCTTTTTCTGGTGGCAAAGTATTGGAAATTGAGGGGATGCCTATCAATTGGGGAATGACTGACCAAGTTGTGGTGTATAAATGAAATGGAATACTATTGTATCATAAGAAATTATGAGCAAACAGATTTCTTTTTTTTATTACTATTACATTTTTATTATTATTATTTTTTAATTTAATAGCTTTTTATTTTCAAGTTATATGCATGGGTAATTTCACAGTCTTGACAATTGCCAAACTTTTTGTTCCAATTTTTCCCCTCCTTCCCCCCATCTGCCTTCCCTAGATGGGAGGATGATCAATACATGTTAAATATATTATATTATATTAATATTATTATATTATTATATAATTATAGATATATATTATATTATATAATATAATAGATTATATAATATATTAAGCATAATATATTAAATACAAAATAAGTATACATGTCCAAACCATTATTTTGCTGCATCAAAAGAATTGGACTCTGAAATATTGTACAGTTACCCTGTGAAGTAAATCAAAAATGCAGGCGGGCAAAAATATAGGGATTGGGAATTTGGTATAATGATTCTTAGTCATCTCCCAGAGTTCTTTCGCTGGGTGTAGCTGGTTCAGTTCATTACTGCTGCATTGGAACTGATTTGGTTCATCTCATTGCTGAAGATGGCCACGCCCATCATAATTGATCATCATATAATATTGTTGTTGAAGTATACAATGATCTCCTGGTCCGAGCAAACAGATTTCAAAAAAAAAAAAAACCTGGAAAGACTTACATAAACTAATTCTGAGTAAAATGAGAATTAGGAGAGCACTGTACAATAATAATAGCAATAGCAATAGTAATAGCAAAATGGGCAATGATCAATTATGTTTGACTTAATTTTCCTCAGCAATACAATGATTCAAGACAGTTCCTAAGAAACATGATGAAATATGCTATCCATATACAGAGAAAGACTACAGTGTATGAATTCAGATGGAAAGTAATATTTTTACTTTTTTCTTTCTCATATTTTTTCTCTTTTTGATGATTATTTCACAATATAACTAATGTGAAAATATATTTAACATGAATGTACATGTATAGTCTATATCAGATTGATTGCTGTCTTGGTGGGATAGAAAGAAGGGAAGAAGAAGAAATTTGCAACAATAAATCTTATAAAAATGAATATTGAAAATTAGCTTCACACAATTATAAAAAAAAAAAGTATTGTTAAATGGGGGAAAACATGTGTGTATATTTGATTTTCCCATTATTATTAGTCACAAGTACAACATGGTATCAAATTGGACCTCAACCCTCCCTAAGCCTAACATTATCAGCAATGGCCATATTGCTGATTTTCTGGGTAGTTTAGAATAAAGATTAATGCTTGTTTCAGGTCTCACCAAAAAGGAAACCTTTTCCCCAGCTCTGCCAAGTTGGCTGGAGTCCCCTGAGCTGTAGTGAAGATAATCACATCTTCCTGAGTGCTCCTGTTGGCACAGAGCTGAGAGATCAGAGAAGCCTGGTTTTCTCACCTCTGCCAAAAACTCTCACAGGCAGATTTCCCTTTTGGTCAGTGGTTTAAATGATTTCCTTGTTAATTCTTCTCCACTTGGAAATTGTTCCTGTCACTTCCATTCAATCTCGAACATGTTTAGGAAAGCAGCATTGATTAATGGGAACAACGTGGACTGGGAATTAGGACACCTGGATTTTAGTCTTTTTCTTTAACTTTGTCCTTGAGACTCTGAGGTTGTTTTCTTTTCTAAACAAAACAAAACAAAAACTAAAGGAATTATACTAATAGCTGATTCAGTCATTTTGACTTTGTCTATTTTATGGTTCTTCCCAACTCTGACCTTTCATTTCCAAGGTTCCTTTGAGGTCAAGCACTTTTGTATTCTATAATCCTTTTCAGTTTTAAGAATGCTTCACAGTTTAGACATTCTATTTTTTTTTCCTGGGGAAGGGGAGAGATGGGAAAGAGGAGGAGAATGGATTTGAAGTTTTAAAAAAAAAAAACAGTTTAAATCCTTATTCAACTACTTCCTATCACTGGACAAGTCAAGTCTTTCTGGATTTTCTCTTTTATAAATTGAGTGAGCTGAGCTAAATGATTTCTCAGGTGCCTTCTAGTACTAAATCCTATGACCTTAGGTACCAAGATCCCTTCAAACTTTGAATCTGATAGTGTTGCATTTCACACAGAGGCAATTTTTACAAAAAGACCTTTTTAACTCCAAAGGTAAAACTATTTTCTAATAGGAATTTTATTCATTGAATGTTCAACAAGAAAGCAGTGATCATTGAAGAATCATGACCAAAGCAGAGCTGCATTTTTGGAAAATAAGACAATTAGCAATGGAAAATCATTGGAATTAGAACCTTAGATGCTTAAAATTTGTGTCTTGGGTAAGTTAGAAACTCAATTTTTCCTCTATAAATGCAGGTGATATTGCTACTACTTTTCTCAAAAGGCTATTATAAGGCTCCATATAGGTAATATATACCAAATGCTTGATGAAATATTGAATTCATATAAATGACATTGTATCATTAATGGTATTCATTTATTGATAAATTATTGCAGTTTTATGAAAAATGCTCTAAACCACTATTGGGCAGAGCCTCTTAGACTGATTAAGGTGACAGAAAAAAATGATACATATTGGAGGGGATATGGGAAAACTGGGACAATAATACATTGTTGGTGAAATGGTGAACTGAACCAATCATTCTGCAAAGTAATATGGATCTATGCCCAAAAGGCTATCAAATATGTGCATACCCTTTCATCCAGCAGTGTCTCTGCTGAGTCTGTAAGTCAAAGAGATCATATCAAAAAGGGAAAAGGAATCACATGTGCAAAAATGTTTGTAAGTTGCAAGCAACTGGAAACAGGGTGAAAGCTCATCAGTTGGGGAATGGCTGAATGAGTTATGGTATATGAATGTAATGGAATATTATTGTTCTATAAGAAATGATCAGCTGGATGATTCAGAAAGGCCTGGAGATACTTATATAAATTGATGCTATATGAAGTGAATTTCAATGGTCTTCTGATGAAGAGAGCCATCCTGGACCCAGAGAGAAGATAGTAGGGACTGAAAGTGGATCACAATGTAATATTTTCACTTTTTTGTTGTAGTTTGTTCATATTTTGTTTCCTTTCTCATTTTTTCTTTTTCGATCTAATTTTTCTTGTGCAACATGTTAATTGTGTAAAGAAAAGAATTATATAGAAGAATTGCATATGTTTAACATAGATTACTTGCTGTCTGTGGGAAGGGGGAGAAGGGAGGGAGAAAAATTTAGAATACGAGGTTTTGCAAAGATGAATGTTGAAAACTATCTTTGCATATGTTTTGAAAATAAAAATTATTATTAAAATTAAATTTAATTAAATTAAAATGATAAATCATTGCATTATGTTAATAATAATAATTCATTTCTCTTGTCAAATGCAGACAAAGTATACATCTAATTACACACCTTGAATATCATTTGAAGAACAATGTAGCCAAGTATGGAGAAAATTGTGAGAAGGGACTAATTCAAATATATTCAAGTATTTAAATGAAGTCTTTTTCAAACAAGTAAATTTTAGTTTATATCATATTGTAATTTTTCTGCTATCTATTTTTGAGAACATTTTGATAACAAATAAAGCTAAAAAGAGAGGACTTTGATTTTTGATTCTGTATGACCTGCTTACACATTTGTCACTTATCCAATTAGGTGGTACAGATGGTAGAAGTCTGGTCCTGGACTCAGGAAGACATCTTCCTGAGTTGTAATCTGACCTCAGATACTAAGCATATGATCCTGAGCAAGTCACTTAACCATGTTTGCCTTAGTTTCCTCATCTGTAAAATGAGTTGGAGAAGGAAATGGTAAGCCACACTAATACCTTTGCCAAGAAAACCCCAAATAAAACCACAAAATGTCAGAAATAACTGAAATGACTGAAGAGTAGCATCAGTCTATCCTGAAGGGAGCAATATCAAAGAGCCATGGGATATTACCCTTCTTCCCAAGTTTCCTGTTTTAAAGGACTAATAACTCTTTGGGGTGAGATGGTCAGGATTTGGTCTCGTGCACTAAATTTAGAAAGTATCAAAAAGAGAGATGCCTCAGAGAGTTTTCAGTCCATCATCTTCTAGAAAGGACAGAACTTAACACCTATTTAGCAAGAATAAAAGTATTTTAAATACTAGATGGTATTCTGGAGTGAATGGTTCTCCTCTTCTTAATTAACATTTTTTTCAGATCTGTTCTAGTCTTAGGCCCCAAAATTCCTGCTCAGTTAGTGACCCATCTCATGGTGACGATGACCCATCCAGTTCAAGATGCGAGTAAAAAAGATGTGGTGGTCACTACTAATCAATCACTAATAAGGGATCAGTAAAAAGGACCCATCAGCTCTTTTTTCTCCTCTTATACAAAACTACTAAAAATAAACTTAGATTAAAGTAGGATGAAAGAAAATTCTGAAATGACCTTCCCAGAGATAATCACCTAATGGCCATTATGTTATGATACCTATCCACCCACATATGTTTCAAAATCTTTGTACACATTCATCAACAAATAATATTTGATTGATATATCACCCTTAAGTTCATCCTTTTCCCTAGCAACTGGGCACTAATTATGGCAGACATTTACTAGTATTTATTTCACATTTTCGTGTCTTTTTTCTACCTTGAATATTTCACACATGAAGCATGAATACAAATCCAAAGCAAGAGGATTATCAGAGTAAGACATGATAATGCCCTTATTTGTAGTAGAGTGAAATAAGAGAATTTCTACTATTCAAACTAATTACCCCTTCTCCCCAACATAGACACTTTTGATTTTCATACCCAACAATACTGTTGTGTGATAAAACCAATATCTACTAAAGTTTTCCTACTGTCCTCCCTAAAATACATTAGATTCTTTTTCTTTTTTGAATAATATTTTATTATTTTTCTCCAGCTACATGTAAAAACTCATTTAAAAAAAATGAGCTCCAAATTGTATCCCACCCTTCCTGTACTTCCCCCATCCTGAGACAGTAAGCAATTTAAAATAGATTATACATGTGCTTTCATGCAAAGCATATTTATATATTAGGCATGTTGTGAAAGAAAGCAGACCCAAAAAACCCCACTATAAAAAATAAAGTGAAAAATAATATGTTTGGATATGCTTTCAGACTCCATTATTCTTTCTCTGGAGTAGCCTAGATTTTCCCTAAAGGCTGGGAGTTGATTAACCTTTTCAAATTTTATCTCTCTCAATTCAGCATCCTGGTGGTATTACACAATATTGATGTAGCTTTTTGGTCTCCTTGAGGAATCAAAGATCCCATCCATGTGAATCTTATGTTCTGAGGTATCCCCAGATTGCTTGCGTCAGTCCACCCTCCTCAACTGACTAGAAGCTTCACTTTGGAGACAGAAGTGGTTGAGCAAGGTAACTTGTTGAATCAAATATTTATATGCATGCGTTCTATTTTAGGATAATGTCAACATAATTTTGTTATCATTGACTTACAAGTACCTTATTTCATCTTAACACCAACCTTGAACAGATTACTCACCTGAACCACAACTACTTCTAGCACCATGTCTAAACTATTCCTTTCTTTTAGTTGGAATATTCTTTCCCCTCTCCTCTCCAGTTATCTAACTGTATCCTATAAATCTTACCTAAATTTTTTTAGCTCCCTCAGTGGTTAGCCAATTGATCTCTCTATACTCAATTTACAAATATTAACTATTTTGTATTACTGGCCACAGTAGGTCTGAAGCTCTTCCTTCCTTGAATAAGGTTTGTAACCATGGGAAATTTATATTTTGGTGCAATAAATGCAAATGCACTTATATAGAACTCTAAAGTTTACATTTATATACATTATCACAAATCTGATCCTTCTAACATTCTTGTGACATATTTGCTATTATCTCCACTTTTTGAAAGAGGAAATGGAGTCTCAGAAAGGTTAACTCACTTGCCCAAGGTCACAAAATAATGTCAGGGCAACATTTGAATTCACATTCTTTTGATTCTTAATTACTTCAGTAATTATACTACAATGGCTCTCATTTTTATCTAATTTTACAGAAAAGGAAAGTGAGTCTGAGAAATATTAAATGGCATATTCTAGATTAGAAATTAGGCTGACTCCTGAGTCAAAGGTCAATTTCATTATATCATGGTTCATAAAATGATTTGTTTAATGTCATATAGAGGAGTATAGTGAACCTCTGGAGTTAAGTCTTTCTTTTATTATCTTTCACTGCCCTGATGAGTGCTTTTACATTCTACATCTCATTGGATCAATTCCAAAGTAATTGTCAACCGCAGACATTACAGAAAAGTACACTTCCACAACTGGGTCCATATGAGCAAAAGATCACTTTGAATGAAATGATATTATGGAGCTTAGGATTTAGACCTGGAAGGGTCTTTAAGAGATCTCTCAAGTCTTATTTCAACAACTTTACAGATGAAGAAACTGAGATTTAAATTGGGAAAAGATATATTCAAAGTCACAAAGAAAGTATTTAGCAGAGTAAAAATTTGAACCCAGATTCTTGGATTGCAAATCCAATGCTTTTATCATGACAATAAAGGTCTTTTCATTATAAGTCCAATGTTATTAAAAAAAAAAAAAAAGAAAAAAAAACACTTTTTCTAAATAGAGCACACTAGAATCATTCTGTACATTCAGGCATTCTTAAACTTTATTTTGCATGTCCTGGAACTCTTTTGTCATTCTAGAAAAGTCTATGGACACCTGAGAATAATGCTTTTAAATGATTGAAAAAAATGTCATATTTTAGTGAGAGTTTAGTATTTAAAAAAAAAATCCATTCAAGTTCATTCATACAGGTCATGACCTTGAAGGTTACTGAAAGAATATGTTGAGAACAGCAGATCAAGGTTGGCTGATTGCCAAATCAGATAAGAACACATTCTTATTTAGCATGTTTAATTTTTTAAGGCTCCCAAATACTCCACTCACAATTTCTTCATTCATTTTTTTCCAATTTTTCCCAATCCTCTGTAAAGTAGAGTCTGTCTTGATCATTCATTTCCCAGCCAAATGGATCTTGAATGTCTTTGGAAAGTCCATAGCCATCCTCCTGTGACAGGAGAGCCACCTGGTTAAGGCAGAGCTGATCAGCTTGAGCTCAGCCTGCTGTTGAACTTGGCAAACAGGCAGGTCATAAAACTCCAGCAGATGTTTTTGCTTTTATAGTAGCTCTTCCAAGCCCTTGGCTGGGCATAAATCCAAATAGGAGCCAAGGTAGATGAATGGGATGGTACCACCCCATGAGCCCTTAAAGTTAGAAGGCAGAACGGCCTCAGCTGCAGGAGCCTATTAAGCCATTAGCAGCAGAAGGTATGCAGGAAGGTCTGGGCAAATTACACTGACAGATTTCAAAGGCCAGGAATGTTAAACCAGGGCATTTAACATCTCTACATAGTTCACTAGGAAAATACTTGGAGATGCACAGAAAACCATACATGGCTTTCATGATCATTGGAGAAATTCTATTTCATATTAGGTTTGTGTGGCTGAAACTGTTGCAGTAATGACATATCTGTGTATCTTGGGACAAAGGCATTTAAATATTGGTAGAACTTTCAAAAATAGTAAAATCTCTAAGCTAGGCTAATCTATAAAATCTAGAACATGAAATGTTAGAGCTTAAAGGGATTAGAAATTGAATCATATTATTTTAAAGAAGAAGGAAACAATTTCAAATGTATGAAGTATCCTGAGAAATAAAATGTTAGATTAGGAGAGATAATCCCAATACTTTTGTTCAATGTAAAAAGACAGGAATTTTATTAATTAATTTTAATTAATTGGAATATTGAATACAAAACAAGAAGATAGCAGCTTATCTCAGATCCATTTCTACCTAAATTTTATTTTGAATAGAGATATGACTAATATTGATGATGGTGATGATGATAATGATAATAGTGGTTCATATTTGGATAGTGATTAAAGATTTACAAGATCCATCCCCTCTCCAACATTTTTATTGCTGAGAAAACTGAGGTTCACATGTATAACATAATTTGCCCAGTGTTACAGAATAAGTTAACAGGCAGGCTAGGATTATATCATGGGTCAAAGAATTTTAAAGCAAACCATGCCTTCCAAAGAGAAGTTTAGTCTCCAGAAGGAAAGGAATCCTACTGATCTGATTCGTTCTAAGTTACAGTAAACTTCAGTGGAATCCAGTCAATTCCTTCGACAGAGTCCCCCTAAACAAGAACCAGAATGATTTTTAAAAAAAATATTACATACATTGTTAGAAACATAATTGTCTGATCTTGGACAAATCATTTTGCTATTCTGGATTTCAATTTGTTTTAATACAATATGAAGAGGTTGTGTGGGATGATCCCCAAGGGTCCTTCCAGCTGCAACATTATATATTCTAAGATCTTTTCCAGGCCTAACATCCTATGTTCTGTGACAAGGTCCCTTTTGCAAGCCTGTGGTCTATACACAAAGTCTCTTTCTAGCTTGGTATTCTAGGTTCTGTAATTCTCTAAACAACACCCACAGAATAAGTTTAGCTTGCTATGCATAAGATCATGTAAAGTCTGAAAATATTTTTGGACTTCCTATTTTTAGAAATCAGTGAATTGCCTAAAAAAAAAAAAAAAAGTATCACAGCCTGGAGCCTTTTCCCACTTGAATTAGAAGAGCTTCCTGAAATGGTTAGGGACAGAAACTCATTTTGGAAATTTTTTTTGGGGGGGAGATTATATTTGAATTCCCCATTTGGTTAGCAATTTGCACTTCAGTATTCTCAAGGAGAAAGTAGCACATAATTCTCTCCTCAGAATTCATATTTTAAAATACACCACTTTTTTTTTCTATTTTGAAGATAGAAATGTTTGCTTCAGACACTAGGAATGTTCTTTAAAGTGACACCTAAGTTTCACACACAGTTAAGATACCTTTTTTATGAAGACACCAAATTTTCCCACTGTAGCTTATTGTTTCTTTATTTCAAGTTCCTTTTACATAATAATAACTAATAATAATAATAATAGTAAGTATTTTATGGCTCTTTAAAATTAACAAAGCACTCTAAAATATTAGCTCTCTATCCTCCAAACAATCTGAGATACAGGTTTTTTTGTTTTGTTTCCTTTTTTTTTTTTTACTAATGAGGCAATTGAGAGGTCAAATAATTTGCTCAAACTCATACAGCTAAGAAGCTTTTAAATTGCAAATGGTGCAATGGGCAAATGAAGCCAGTTTTTGGAGCTGGCTCCAACGCATATCTGAATCCAGCACTATCCATTAGGCCACCTAGAGAGTTGATCCAACAAATAATAAAGCACCATGACAACGTGTGTAGCACAACTTGGAGGCAGCAGACCTCTATTTGGATCCTGCTCCAAAGAGTTCCTAAATGTGTTATTAGTAAGGTCTAACTAACCTTGAAGTCTTGAAATGAGCTTCTAGGAGAGCCATGGGATACCCTTGACAACAATACCCCAGTTGATATCTGATTTATCCCAGCCCTGCGAAACTTCTCTACTCATGATTTGCCAGGGTATCTGCTCATGGTACCTAATAGGTACCATGCTACCAAGAAGAATGAGATAGCTTTGTCTCGTCTTCTCCCTCTCTAGCCCCTGATATTCACTTGGAATTGTCTTTAAAAGTTAATTTGTAGGCATATTTATTATCATTTGCCCTGACACATAGAGAGAAAGTTCACTAAAGCTCCAGATTTTTAGTAATAACTCTATTTACTTCAGAAAGGATTTAACCCTGCGGAGCTCTGAAGAATCCTAGATTGCTAGAGCTGGAAGGGACCTAAAAGATTCATTTACAACCTCATTTTACAGATGAGTGGCTGAAGCCCAGAGCAAGGAAGAGATATATAATTGTCATCACACAGCTAGGACTGGGCAGAGGTGGTCCTGGAATTTAGATCTCTCGCTCCTAGTCCAGCGTTCTCCTACATTCCAAGCAAATACTTAATAAAGTTTCATGATTATCATCCATTTTTCCTCCAGGAAATTCCTGACTTAAATGTATAGAATCTATTTCATATTAATGCTTGTATTTTTGTACTTGATGTAGTGATTAGCGTATTACGGATCTGCCGCTGATACATTCTGGCTGTGTAACCTTGAACAAACCAAGGGTTACATGCCTTTAACCTCTGAGGGTTAAAACAAAGTGAGGTTCAGAATGACAAGATGATTTTCCCAAGATCAAACAACTGTGTTTCTACAATGTAATATTTGTTTTAAAAAGTCATTCTGGTTCTTGTTTAAGGGCACTCTGTCAGAGGAATTGGTTGGATTCCATTGAAGTTTACTTTAACTCAAAATGAATCACATCATATGATGCTCTAATACTGCAAACTGAAAAGAGGTCTCTGCCCTAGATCTTAGATTTATAGATGGAATAAACCCAGAAGACCCTCTAGTATAAGTCCCTCATTTTACCATCAAAATTACTTACTGGGGTCACAGAGAAATCAGATTATTTACTGGGGTCATAGAAGTTCTAAGTGAAAGAGACCACATTGGAGCTCAAATTTTCTGACTGGTAAGACACCTTCCCTCTATCACAATTACTTTCTGGGAGGAACCAGATAAATACTTATGATCAATTGATGAATTCTCAGATACTTGAAACATGAAGTTGTTACTTTTGAAAATACAGTTTTATGCTTTGTAATGTCTTATCTGAAAGTTCAATTAATCATATGAAAGAAGCAAAACCAGTATAATTCTGCCCATATGGCAGATAAGTAAGTTATGAAGGAACTACCCAAGATTATGTAGCTAACAAGTGAATGATCCAACAGAAACTCTATTTTTCTAATTCCAAGTCAATATGACCATTCTCTATGACTTCCTTTTCTAGACAACCATCCCCTTCTTCCACAGGTATCCACCATGATTTTTTTTTTTAGCAAACCCCTTTTAGAATTTAATAATAGCATGGTATTTTTGATTTAATAATGTCATAATGCTCTGATTATTATCACAAACCTATGAGAAGAGCTTCTGACCAAGGAACTTAAATATAGTGTGGATAATGGCTTTTTCCAATGGCCAAACCAACCATGATGTATGTCTTACAAACACATATGGACAAGCTCTTGAAATTCATTTGTGTCTCTCAAATCCTTCTAAATACAGATGAGAGTTTGGTTGAGAATACCATTGCACTATGGCACTCAACTTTTTGACTTTGTCTTTACATCTTCTTTCAAACCCGTTAAAAATCTGTTGATTTCAAATTTACAAGAAAACCAATGACAAGATGTCATGGGTGCTAAAGTTTATAAAGTAGTAAGTAGTAAGATGTTTGGGTGTGAGGCCTATACTGATTTCCTCAGTAGATGATTTATGAGGGTCTAATTATTTAATTACCAGGTCACTGAAACTTTTAAAATTTTTCCCATTTTGGAATTATTTCACCTGCTAATTCTTTTCAATGTTTTGGCTCCTCTACTATATTAAAGTGATTATAATTATTTCTGAATGGGTCTTTCTCTGTACCATCCATGCCAAAACTACTTCTTGTGACTTTTTCAAAATATAATTCAAAAAATTTATTTTGTTAATTATTTATAATCTCTCACTCCTTGGAAAAGCAAGCAATATGATGTTGTTTTTTGTCCTTTTGTTTTCAAATAGAACCATGTCTAGATGTCATGAATGGTATGTGGAGTCATAGGTGAATTGAATTTAAGTGAGACAGTATTCCACAAAGTTTTCAACTTCACTCTCTCTTCCAGGGTCATCAAAATCCAGTGGAAGGACAAAAGTCAAGGTGACTGGCAGTAACTAAGAATACATTAAACGACCTTGGTATGCTGTGTCTGATCAAGCTCTAAGCTCGCCACAATACCGGTTTTCACTGCCTTCATGGCCACTGGAACAAATTGTTCTCAATTGCCCCTTTAGCTGGGGAAAGTCTTCAGATGCTTGGAATAAGCATCTCTTTAAGTCACTGTTGAGTGTGAGGTCAGTTAAGCTCAACATGGTTTAACTTGCCTACTGAGAAGGTTTTACTACAGTGTAGCTTTTGTGTATACTTCGAAGCTACAGGAAAGAAGTGAGTGAAAGGTGGACACCAAAAGTGGATAAGCAATATGATATTTATACATATGAAATCACATAAAACATAACCACATTACAAAAGAAAACGCACATCTTGTGACTTAAGAATATTACTTCTTCTATCATGTTTCTTTAATTGGCCCCCATTACTCCACTTATATATCTACCACCCTAGACATATTTTATATATATTATAGCATATGTGTACACACACACACACACACACAGACATATATTATAGCATCATACTCCTAAATGGTCTCCTTGCTCCCAGCCACTCTGATGTCTAATTTAAATTATGTCAAAGTCTTTTCTTTAAAGCACAGGTGAGATTTGAACTCAAATGTGTGTGTGTGTGTGTGTGTGTGTGTGTGTGTGAGAGAGAGAGAGAGAGAGAGAGAGAGAGAGAGAGAGAGAGAGAGAGAGAGAGAGAGAAAGTGAGAGAGAAAGAGAGAGAAGGAGAGACAGAGAAAGAAAAACAGGAGAAAGCGAGAGAAAGAGAAAGAGAAACAGAGAGAGGAGAGAGACAGAGAAAGAAACAGGAGAGAGAGACAGAGACAGAGAGACAGAGAAAGAGAAACAGGAGACAAAGACAGAGAGTCAGAGAAACAGAGACAAAAAAACAGAGAGAGAGAGAGAGAGAGAGAGAGAGAGAGAGAGAGAGAGAGAGAGAGAGAGACAGATGTGAATTAGATAATCTCTAAATTTTAATCTATAAACTTTAAATTACGACTCTTTGATCTGTGTTCAAAGCTCATATCTTGCTACTTTCTAGTTCTAGGATCATGGACAAATTGCTCCTTTCTCAAGTCCTCATCTGAAAATAGGGATAACCACATTTGCAATCCAACCTCCCAGGGTTATTACAAGGCTCTGATCAGGTGGCATATGTCAAGCACTTAGTAAATCTTCAAAAACTCCATGAATGCTAGTTACTATTATTCTTACTGATAATGGAGAAATTTACCCCAGACCTGTCAAACTTCCAGAATTTAATAGACACACAAGGAAGGATTAACTTGCTATACAAAGCAATGAGGCAGTACAACCTTCAGGTTTCTCCAGTCCAATCAATTCCACCCAAACCACAAATATTTTAGCATTCCCTCCCCATGTCACTGACATTATTCTCAAAGAGCTGAAGAGACCACAGTCCCAGAGGACTAACAATGCTTCAGAAACCCAAATGAACCCTTTCACAGAGGCCCAGGGACTTAAGCTTTATTTTCTTCTAGGAGCTGTCTCAAGAGGCTCCCATGTGATAACAGAGAAAACCAACAGAATATAAAAGAGGCACAAAAGGCAGTGGAGAGGCTGCAGTTAAACACAAATCATTTCCAATTTTTCCTTCCTTCCTTAAAATGAAAAATCTCTTTAAAAGTCCTTTCTAATGGATGCATCAATAGCCAAGAAGTGCCATGAATCAGGATGTCACAATGTCAAGAACCTGGAACCCCTTCAGTGTGAAATTACCTCCACCAATGAAGATCACAAACCATTTTTAAATTATAGTCTCAGAGAATAGTCTGAGGTTCTGAGCTGTAAATGCCTCATCCACATATAGTCAGTGTCAGAGGTAAGGCTTCATTGACATTTAAATCACTATGATAGGCCATTTCACTTTTCATTTGAAAGTGAAAATAATATTTGGACAAACTAATAGCAAGCACTTATTAATGACCTACTATGTGCTGGTGAGTTTTTCTAGGTAGGAGTGTTATCAAGACAGATTTGAAAGTTTATGCATTCAAGGAACTAATCATATTGAGAAAAATTATAGATGTATATAAAGCAAATATAAAGTAATTGAGTAGGTGGTGGGGAAAGGAGGAACACCTGGGAGGATTAGGTGAGATCTCATGTTAAAGGCAACATTATTGTTTTTAGAATAAAATTAGGAATGCTAAGAGATGGAAGGAGAGAGTCTGTTGAGTCAGGGAGAATAGTCTGTGCAAAAGAAGGGAGGTTGAAAGAGGAAGAAGAGAGAAACAGACAGAGAGACAGAGACAAAATTAAAGCCCTTCTTTTATCTAGAGCAGCATTTACATGGTTTCTCCCCCTGACTGGTTTTTGCTCACTTACACAGGCTGTATTAGAAACTTCATCTACACATGTAGATTTGATGACATCCAAGATCGTACCATTGTTTTTAATTCCTCTCTTTCATTTTCAGCAAGTGGTTAACCCAGTGGAGTGGTCAGCTCTGCTGTTTACTTAATGTGTGTCTAGTTTAAATAGAGGATAAGAAAGGGAATTATAGACGACACATTAGGAAAAAGGATGGTGATATCAGATTTAGAAGAATCTCAGATGACACATACTAAAGTCTCATCCTTCCTTCTAATATTTGCATTAAACATCTTTTTCTCTTCCTTGCCCTATCCTCGGTTTTCAGCTCTCTATTGATGGTGGCCAGTCATTACCCTTCTCTGTGAGTTTACCTTCATTCCAGAGGCAGTCCTTAAATAAAGCTGACAAATATATACCATGGGCCTCTCCTTAAAGGTCAAAGGACAAAGTAGCATTTGTCTAGGACTAACCAGCACAGCCACTTCATAAATGCTTCTTAAAGATATTGATTAAATTAACTGAAGTTTCTTCACCCTCATTAAGCTAAAGATTTAATTATTCATTTATTGAATAATCATCAGACATTTTTAAGTGCTTCTAATGATTGAATGAATAGGGTGGGGAAAAGCATTTGTCATGCTTTTATTAAGTACTTAGTGGGCAGCTAAGTGATTCACTACAGAATAGTATTTACTATATATATATATATATAGTAAATACTATTTACTATATATATATATATATATATATTAAATACTATACTATATTTTATATATACATATAGTTTATATAGCATAGTATATTATATATATAGTATATAATATATAGTGTATTTTATAGTGTGTACATGTATATATATATATATGTTATGATATATCTATACTATACTATAATATATAGTATAGTATAGTATACAATACTTAGTTAGCATTTGTGCAAGATGGATTGGAATGAAGGAAAACCAGAAGTAGTAAGGACACTAGTGTAATCAACAAGTTGAATGGCAATGTTCCAATTATTTCATCACATTCTCAATTCTTATTTGCAAAGCCTCCAAAGTTGGCATCTATTCTGTGTTCCTTCTCTAAATTATTTTGGGTGTGTAACAAGATGAAAGTTTGAAAGGAGGGTATTTATAAATGAGCCTTTATGGGTATTTATTCAACACCAGTTCTGACAGAAACTAGAGTCTCAGACAGAAGAACAAAAGGTCTATTTGTTTATCTGAGGACAAGAAAATGCATGTCTGTCTTTCTATAATGCAGACAAATGATTGCTTGCTTTACAGTATCCACTAGCACAGGTCTCATTGTCAGCCAACATGCCTGGACCAGCCTGTGTTGAAGGTTTTCCAAACTATTCTCACAGAAATTCAGTTGGCTGCCCCACATTCTGGAATTCCAAATTCAGAAACATTAGAGACAAATGTTATTGATGTCATTCACTGTTTGTTTATTTGTTTTCAAAGATAAGTACTACAAAGTTATCAAAAAGGGCTGATTTCAACTCCTGACTCTGCCATGTAGTGCTTAAGTGATCTTGGACGTGACTTAAATAACTTGGAACCTTGGTTTATCTTTTTTATAAATTGTAAAAGTAAGATTCAATTCCTGGCTCTTGCATTTTCTAGCTGTGTGCCCCTGGGAAATATATTTTGATGAGTTTGTTTTCTCATCCATGTATTGCTGTTGTTGAGTCATTTCATGCAGACTTTTCATGACCTCATTCTACTTAAAATATCTAAAATATCTTCATTTGTATTTCACTTTCCTGGCTAACAAAAGTCAAAACTTCTTAAAGATAAAAGCCTTTTGATACTTTTCCATTGTCTCTTGGAATCCTACAACCAAATGTACATGGTCCTAGTAATCAAAATGCCTCCAATTTATCTTCCTCAATCAAAAGTTACCTATCTTAGATCCCACCTATATAAACGTGAATCCTTCACAAATCCCCATGATTGCTGAATTTTAACATATCACCTTATTCCTGCCACCAACAATTGGCCATCTGGTCAATCTTACCAATGCCAGCAAAATATATTTTGCTTAAAGTCCTGATTGTAGGGGTCCTAAATTTATTGCCAAATGATATTATTTCCTCTCAGGATGCAATCAGAGGAATATTTTATTCCAATAATCACTCACTTTCTTCTGAATACTTGGGAATCTCAATGGAACTGCTGAGCCCCAACTGCTTGCCATATGCTCCTGGCCTGAGAGTAAAAATGAAAAGATTAGAAAAGTTGGCTAGGTAGAAAAGCAAAGTTGTATCTGAGAGGAAAAGTGACTACCGACTGTCCTGGAGGCTGTAAACCCTATGAATGTGCTTTTCAGAGACGAGAATGAGATGCAGCTCAGCTTACTGTAATGGAGAAGTGATTCTGGTCCCTCATTGAACTGGGTTTGTTAATGTGAGAAAGGTCTCACCCTGCTTTCACTTACAATATGACAATAAGCTAGTCATTTCTGCCCTTTAGTGTCACTATTAAAGAGGTGGAATCTAAGTATAAGAGAATCAGTCAGCATGCATCTGATATTCTTTGAATTTATTTTATGTTCTGCTTCTTTGCTAAAGTTACTAATTGTTTTATTATTTCATCGAATTTCTCATATTCTTTAAGCAAAATACCATTATTATCTGCAAACAGATAATGTTTGCTCCTCTTAGCCTAGGTTTATCATTAATCTTTCTTCTCTTATTACAATAGCTAGCATTCCACAATTTTATCCATAAAGACATAAATACACATTTTCATTTTACCACTTATCTTAATGGAAAAGCTCTCAGAATTTCTCTGGTCAGACCAAGTTCTTCATTCCATCCAATCTTCTACTTACACCTATTTTTACCATTTATTTTGCTTCTATGCCCTCTTTCCCCATCTGAAATAACACAATTCAGAAAGAATCCAAGGAAACCATGCCCCAATTAATATACTCAACTCTGGAATTCCTACCCTGATATTGAGATGTTTTGACTGATGAAAGAGTGGGCATTCACCTAGGCATAGTTCCACACATAGTTGGAACCAGACCACACTTTGCTAATGGAAGAGCAGTTGAAGACCTGCATCTGTGAAGGGGATTTTTCACTTAAGGTGCCCAACATGGATGGAATCATAGGTCTGGATGCTTCCTTCTCCATCCTCACTTAAAACTATTCTATCAAATTTCTATCTTCACCTGTTAACTGATCATTCCCTCACCTCTTGATTACCCTATTTATTTTTCTCACCTTTCTTCTTTATACATCCTTGTTCCCAATAAGTTCTTCCTTGTCTCCTGCCTTCCAAGGAAAAGTCTCCTTTATTTTGTTTCCTTCCTTTTAGCATTTCAGCATGTAGCTGGGAAAAGAGATTTGTTTATTGTCTTTGAGCTTATTGCTCAGTGAAGTATATACTTATGGCTCTGCAGATTTCTATTTCCCTGCTTGCCATTATAAACAATTACTAAATAAGTCTTGCAAGATCAATTCAAAGCTTATCTTGATACTTTTCAAATGACCTCCTGGCAAGAATGCTCTTCAGATACTGATCAGTGGATTTAGTGTATATGAAATCATTTTAGGTCCGATTTTTTGACTGCAAGCCACAACAGGTGAAAAGCTGGCTTGTCACTGAATGAACTCCCAATAAATTTCCTAATCTGTTTCCTTAATAAAAACCACATGATTTTAGATATCTTCTGTGATGACTCAGAGATATACAAATCCAAAATTAGTCACTTCTTCTGAACTAATCTCTTATCACCAATTGCCTGTTGGCCATTTCCAACTGGACGTCCCATAGTTATTTCAAACTTCACATGTCCAAATTAGAAATCATCATACTTCACCCCAAACTTACCTCTCTTCTAAACTTTATGTCAATCAAGGGTACCACCATCCTTTATTCCAGTCACCAAGGCTTTAAACCTCAGAGCTATCTTTTTTTTTTTTTTAACTCTTCATCTACAGTCAGTTACCAAATCTTAAAATAGCTTTCCAAAACATCTCTCATTCAACCCATGCTCTGTTTTATATACCCATCTCCATGTATTTTGCTTCATTATATCTCACCTGGCTCTTTACATTAGTCTTTAAATTGATATTCCTGCCTCAAATCTCTCCTCTCCACAGCCCACATTCCACATGCACCCTACTTCAGTGTTCCGTTTTCACCTAGAGGCGCTGGGACCTTAAACCACCAAACTATTCCAAATCTAACTAGACCCACCATGCTTCTCATTGGTTATTTTTGTATTATATCTGATTGTTCTTCCCACCATCTTCTTCATCTAAGTAGATTCCACACTTCTACTTTCCACCTAGAAGTCCTGAGCTTCTGATTCTACTCAGAACTACCACCTGTGATGTGATTGTAATAATACTGAAGTTGTTTTCCATATCTAGCCAAAGCCAGACCTACCACACTGCTATCTAGCCAACTGTTGAAGGGTATGGTATGGATTCCAACTCAAGTTTCCTCATTCCATAATGAATGACCTATCCACTATATTTCAGATTTCCAAAGTCCCTTCCAACCATCAAATTCCTAGGCCTTTAAGACCCCATTCACTCATGATAGTCTGTTTACTAAGGACTCTTCTGACTTTATTACTCTTTCTTCTAAGACAGTTCCAATTATAAATGTCTTCTGGTACTATGGTTTCTCCACAATTATATCCTCCATTATTTGGATGTAGATGTTTATGAGATAACACATCAAAATGCTCACATTTCCTACTATACCTGGATCCTGAGGGATGGCAACTCTTACTTCATATTTTTAAACCTAAACCAGATCAGTCACTTGTTTAATTGAACTTGCATGGAATCACTCACCCTGTCAGTTTGATTGCAATGTTTGTGTGGTCGTTCAGGATAAATTAGCCTGGAAAGACACCAGACAAAAATAGAAGATCTAAGTGACTGAAGACATTAATCTGTAGATCAGCCACTCCCCTCTACTCCTTCCTTCTCCCCTACTCTCTGAAAAAATCTATCCCAGCCCTGAATGCTAAACTTTGAGCATAAAGGACACACCTCCTTCCGTTACCTCCCCTGTCATTATTATACTAATTATGCTAAGATAGCCAGCAAAGGGAATAGCAACCCTAGCAATCTGAGGTTCTGGCTGTTCCAGTGAATGGCAGGCAATCCTTTTCCATGTCAATTTTTATTTGGAAGCCATGATTAAAAGGCAGCAGAACCAAGCCAAGGATCACCACCCATGATCAGACTATTATTCTAAAAATGTCTGGCATTTTACAAAGTCCACATTCACTCAAAATATTGAATTCACATAAATAAACCAACAAATAAGGAATTTAGAAATTGTAAATAGTTCTGAAATATGAAATCTCTTATAGGTAATGTGAAATAAGATAAATTTGGATTATTCTAGGTTTAAACATAAAAGCAAAGCTTTTCTGGGAGGAAAACATATTTTTTAAGTTGTTAAAGCAGTAGTAATGTCTTCCTTCTAACAGTCATATCTATGGTAAAGAAATATGGAACACTAGAACACTACATAGCAATACTTGCCTGCCTAGCCTTATACCTTGTCTTAAATTGTAGAGTGTTCCCTGTTCATGTTACATCTGTACCAGTCTCAGGAAAACCTACAGCTATAGCTGTAAGAATGTTTCTGTCATGGCCCCAGTGCTGAAATGGGTTCTCTTTTCTGGAAAAGGGAGTAACATGCTTCCCAGATTATCAATGCTTTCCAATACAAATAGAATATTATTTCTATTCCCCAAGAATATATTTAAATGTATTTTTAAAAAATGTATTTAAACATCAGGACTTATGTTAAATACTGAAGAGATAATGATAAATGCAGCAGAATGGGTGCCCTCAAAGAGTTCATATCCTACTAAAGAAGGTAATATAGCATGTAAACAATTATAAATAATAGAAGAGAGACAGTGATGAAGATATTAGAGCTGAAGAGTGCCTTACTGATCAAGCAGCCCAATTCCTTATTTTACTAAGGAGGCACTTTAAGCCTGGTTAAATAAAGTAATTTCCCAAGGTTATACAGTTAATCACTAAAAGAAAAAAAAATATTCAAAACTAAGATCTTCTGGCATCTAGTCCAGTATTAAGTCCTTCATTTTATTTTATGTTTTCATCTAGAATTGCGAGGAAACCCAGTATCAGCACCCCAGTAGCAAATTCTCTCTAAACCTGTTGATAAATTTTGCTACCAGTCAAATTAAGTCCTGGAAAGATTTTTGAGGAGCTCAGAATTCAAATAATTTTTCAACACATACTTAGTCAATATAAGTGGAGGAATTTGAACCCAGGTCTTTCTGGCTCCAAGCACTATATTGTATATATTATAGCATGCTAGAATAGTAACTTTTAGGTATATCAAATTGCATTAAGAATTAACCTTGCAACAATTCTATGATGACGGTAGTAAATATACAATCATCACCATTTCATAGATAAAGAACATGCAAAAGGTTTAAAAGTCTTTTTCAGGGTCACATTGCTGGGTTTCATATCTATATGTTTTTACTCCAATGGTACTATTCTTTCTAATAAATCTCTGAAGATAACTCCTTAAGTCCACAGGGACTAAGAATAAAAAAAAAAAAAATGAATGAGAGCTCTTGATGTTTCAGATAGAAAAAAATGTGTAAGCTGTAAACTTTTACTCTGGCTTCAAACTTGATCACTTTTTCCCAGGGTTAAAATTGCATGTTACTCCATGGTCCAGAATAATTTGGCTCCATTTCTGTGCTATTGCTTATGTCTGCCTTGAACCTTGACTGATACCACCTCTGATATATGTTATCTGGCCTGCTTATAACTACTAACTCCCAAAACAGCTACATGAGTGGCCATGCCCCAGAGAAATAGTTATAAGGGACTGGGGTTCTAAGAAATGATATGTTGCCATGGAAAGAGCATTGGGAATGAAGTCACAGCATCAAAAGCTTTTTTTATTATCTGGACAAGTCAATTCTTTCCCTGCACCTAGGTAAACTACAGTCATTAGACTAGCAATAGCTATTCCCTAAAGTCTTTTCCAGTCTTAAAACGTCTGATCTAACCAGATTTATGACTACTTCCCATGACTAATTAAAGCAAGATATATATTATATATATATAGATACATATATATGTATGTGTATACATATATATGTATCTATATATATATGATGCAACAATTCTAAATCTGAGCACTTAATATGAATAATGAAAACAGAACAAAAATATCTCTTTTTTTGTCTCCTTTTGTAATCATTGGAGATTTGTAGTATAAGGTAATAGAACTAATTAATAAGGCAAGGACATCAATATTCTACCCTCTGTTGAGGAAAAGGTCTTTGAATCTTGCCTGACCTGATCTTATTTATTAATGAGCTAGTTAGAGGGAAACATTGCTTTTGGAGCTTAAAATTTAATTTTCTTCAGGGACCTTGGTCTCTTATAGAATCTTGAGATTCAATATATCTTGGATACTTCGTTTATGTATTCAATATTTATTAATATATTCAATATATATTTTGTATACTTTAAAACCCAGTGCATATCTAAGTATAAATAACTTCCCCTTCAACACACAGCAAGGCTTAAATTCAACATTCAATTCCATTCTCCAGACTTCAATGTTAGCTTTCTTCATCAAAGCACTCTCCTCAAGAACAAAGGCAAATATCAAAGCTATTAAACATCATTAAAATCATCAATAATCATTTATTAAATTATTACCCCCTAGAGTTGCCCAAAGATTTTAAACAGTTATAATTCTTAAGAAATTAAGTTTTAATAACTTAAAGCTGCATCAAGAATTTTGTATGTAATTTTGTTTTATATTTTATGCTATATATAATAGAAATGAAAGTAGGTGTTATAGATCAGAGCTTCTTAAACTTTTTTTACTTAAGACCCCTTTTTCTTCCAGAAAATTTTATGCAACCCTAGGTATATAAAATAGGGATACCAATCAAACATTTGTTGTTAATAAATTGTAATTTCATCACCACCACCCTCCCCATCAGTAACTTGATATCGTATGGAGTTACAACCCATAGTTGATGAATCTTTGCTCTAGATAAAGCCAGGGCAATACTGGTCTTATCTTCCTGCCCTTGAGGCATTTACATAAGAGATATGATATACACAAAATAATATAATCTGTGTGTTGTGGGGGAAGTCTAAGGCCATCTAGTCCAAATATCCTATACAAGAACTTATTCTAAAACACAATAGAGGAGTGGTTACCTAGCCCTATTCCATCCTAGATCACCAGTGAGAAACTCCGATAACTCAGAAGGAAATGAATTCTACTTTTCAATAATTATAAATTGCAGCCATTTTCCTTTGATCAAGATTAATTCTATTTCTCTGCCACTTCTACCCAGGATTGTCAAGGAATATCTCTAGTCAAAAATATGGCAATCCATCACCTCTAGGATAGCTTTACATATACTTCATACTATTGGGCATCAGTTTTCTCATCAAGAAAATAAGATACTTGAGCTTACTTCGGTAGTGCCAAACAAACACACATGGGGCATTAAATTGTACATACCACTGGCATAATGACTTGGAAAGCCAAAAATTAATATCATCTCTGTTTAATTGCATTTTTATTTACTTTGTTAAATATTCCCCAAATATATTTTGATATAGCTAAGCCAAAACTGGAAGAGTTACAGATAAGTCTGCAGATAGAGTGTTGACATTTCTGAATTAGATGCCACAAAGGTAACTTCCAACAATAAGTCTGTGGTATTATCTTTTCTCCATGTCTTCACTTCAAAGGCAAAACATTGTCTCTTCTTCCACAGATATATGTATAAAAATAATCTTGACACCTTTTACCATCCTCCGGGCATTTGCTAGCAAGTCAATCAATAAGCATTCATCAAATCCCTATTTCCTAAGCATGGAGATACAAAGAGAGACTTTTAAAATTTGTCCCTATTCTCAAGCAATTCTGTCTAATAAAGGAAATGATGTGAAAACAACAATGCACAAATACAATCTATATACAGGGGAAGGAAGGGTGCCATTTCTAGTATGGGAACAAAAAAAATGGATAACTTTGTTATATATTTAAAAGTTATACATAGTAAAACTTTTGCAGTTTTTTTATGCAATCATATTTTAATACAATACTATGTTATAGAAATGTTGGGGGTTTTTCAACAAATTAAAAATAAAATAATAAAAACTCTAAATAATCTCTTCTACACTAACAGGATAATTGAAAACAATCAATAAAAGGAAGCTAATTTCTCAAATTGAAGATAATACTGAAGTTGAGGTCTGATTAGGTCAGGGAATAGGAAGCACAGCATTGTTCTTGATGGCAAGATATATATATATATATGTCATATATATATATATGTCATAGTATATTGTTGACTCATATTGAGTTTACAATCAGATAACTAGGTCTTTTCCAAGCTACTAATTTTGTAAGGCTCGATTTGATTTTGTGATCTCAAGAATAACAATTGACCATTATCCCAATTAAATTTCATCATATTTGGTCCAAGTTTATTGTTGAGAAGTCTTTGTGTTCATTTATTTTCTAGATTCTGACAGTTATTTAGAATGCTATCTATTCCACTTTGTGTTATCAGAAAAGTGAATAAGCAAGCCAGTTATACTTTTATCTAAACAGTTGACAAAAGCATTAAATAATGTAGGACCAAATCCACTTTCATGGAGATGCTCCACTAAAGATCTCTTTTCTAGTTGATGAACTAATATTCATTCTTTGGGTTTGATAATTCAATCAGTTCAAAATCCACCTAACCAATCTATCTTCTAGCCCTATATCTGTTCATCTTTTCCCTGTGGGTAGAACATGATGTTTATATCAAATGTTTTGTAAAAATGTAGGCAAGCCAGGTTCAAAACATTCAATCTACCTATGCAAGTAACTCTATCAAAAAAAAAAAAAAGAGAGAGAGAGAAGTGAATTATTCAATAAATATTTATTGAATCTCTCTTATATGCCAGACAATATACTAAGAATATAAATAATAAGATAATATATAATAAATAATAAGAGAATATAAAAAGAGGCAAAAGGCTATCACTGTTATCAAGCAATTTATAATTTAATGGAGGAGAAAACAAGCTGACGAAAATATACAAATTATATAGAGGATAATTAGGAAACAATTTTCAGAGGAAAATTACTTGAATTAACAGGGTTTGGGAAAGGTTGTCTATAAAATGTGGGATTTTACTTAACATAAATAAGGAAGTCAGGGAAGCTAGGACGTAGAGATAAGAAGGGAGAACATTTTTAAGTGAACTGAATAGAACCATTAGAACGTTGTACACAGCAACAAGATTATGTGATGATCAACTGTGATGATCGTGGCTCTTTTCAATAATGAGGTGATTCAGGCCAATTCCAATAGACTTGTGATGGAGAGAGAGAATTATGTGCATCCAGAGAGAGAATTATGGGGACTGAATGTGGATCATAACATAGTATTTTCATCTTTTTTGTTGTTTTTTTTTCCCCTTTCTCATTTTTTTTCCTTTTTGATATGATTTTTCTTGCGCAGCATGACAAATGAGGAAATACGTATGGGAGAATTGTACGTGTTTGACATATATTGGATTCTTGCTGTCTATGGGAGGGGTTGGGAGAAGGGAGGAAGAAAAATTAAGAACACAAGTTTTTACAAGGTTGAATTTTGAAAACTCTTTGCATATTTTTTAAAACAAAAAGCTATTATTAAAGAAGTGAGAGGTCATGTTTCAGACCTCCATGTTTCAGACATGGAGGTCAGTTATAGAAAATAGCCAGAGTCAAGGTATAGAATGTTTTATTTGTAGAATAACAAGAAGTCCACTATCACTGGATTCAAGAATACATGGTGAAGATTAAGGTGTAAGAAGGTTGGAAAGGTTGAGGGGGGCAAATGAAAGGCTTTGAATGCCATATATGAGGGTTTATATTTGATCTTAATGATACAGAATCATGGGAGCTTATTGAACAGGAGCCAAAAAGGATGACATGGTTGGACCTACACTTCAGGAAAATCCCTTTAGTGGCAGAATGGAAATAGATTGGAGTAGGGAGATACTTCAGGAAAACAAAGCCACCAGCAGACTATTCTAGTACTCCAAACAAGACATGGATGCCCAAGGCAATACCAATAAACTTGGGATAGAAAATGCCATCTCACAACCAGAAAGAGAATCATGGAGACTGAATGTAAATAAACACATACTATATTCACTTCTTTTTTCTGATTTTTTTCTTCTCTTCTGTGTTTTTCCCCCTTATGTTCATATTTTTCTCTCTCAGCACAATTCATAAAGAAATGTGTATTTAAAAAGTTAATTTACCAGAAAAAAATAAAGAAAAAAAGATATGATGGAGGCCTGTATTATAAATATGATAATGTCAGAAGAAAGCAAGTGGTATACTTGAAAGATTTTGCAATGGCAAAATCAGTAGACCTCAGCAACAGATTTGATTTGGGGGGATGAGGAATATGAGATAGCTAGCAGTCAAAGATGCTTCAAGGTTGTAAGTCCTGTACATTGGAAGAATGGTAGGGTTTTGAAAGTGGTAAGAAAATCTGTGGGAAAGAAGTGTTTAGGGGGAAAGATGAGTTCAGTTTCAGATGTGATGAATTCAAGATATCTACTGGACAACAAGTTTGAGATGTTTGAAAGATTACTCTGATTTGGCTTACTCTTGAAGCTTTGCCATTTTTTAGTAATTACTATTCCCTTCCTTTATAAAATGAGGAGAGTTGGGCTAGATTATCTGGAAAATTATTTCTAGCTCTCAATCACATAGTTCTTAAAATTCCACATGATTTGGAAGGTAGTGAGATTTTTTTTTTTAATCATTTGAGTCTAAAGAACAAACGGAGCTGGGTGCCAACAATTTAAATAATGCAAAGACCTCCAACTGTTGATATATTTAATCTTTATTAAATTTAGAATATCACAGTTTTTCCCTCTATATGATGTTCATTTCTAACACTATTTTCACTGGAAACAATAAAGGCAAAAAAAGACATTAGTGGGTCTGGATATGGGCTTGTCATTGGTCCCAGGATTAGAATCTGGGAGGTCCTAATAAAAAGCTGTGCCTGGCAGTTCTTATCCAAGTGAGCTGCCAAAGGAGCCTCGGAATTTCTAAAGAAGAGATTTCTAATTCCTATGGGCAAAATAGTTTTTTTTTCCAGAGCTCCAAATACATGAATACTAAATAATTACTATCCTAAGGGGAAAAACAATAAAGTAACCAAAAAGTGTATACGAGAAGTCAAAAGACTGGATGTAATCTCTGATCCTATATCCTAACAACCTTTGTAAATTTAGTCATCAGTTACTTCTCTGAATAACTGAGAGTTTGATTTTCCCAATCTTGGACATTTAGAGTTCTCAACTCTAGGTTTTCTTATAACTTTGATATTTTTAAGTTTGATACTGTAAATTCTAATAACTTCTTCTTAAATTCTATATTTTAAACATCTTTTCAGCTATAATATATTATGCAGAATTTTTCTTATTTTTATTTGTGTTGTTAATGAATATTACCTAAAATCCCCCCAGAATCAGGATTAAAGGATCTGTGGCTTTTGAAAGGGATCTGTGAACCTCAATCAGGGAAAAAAATAAATCTTTATCTAAGTTAATCTCTAAATTAAACTTAACATTTTGTCCAATTATTATTTTTTATTATTCTAAGAAAAGGTCCATACACTTCCTCAGACTGCCAAAAGGATTCATGATGAAAAAAAAAAGTTAGGAGACCCTGGACTAAATGACTAGAAACAGAAATACAAATTTTGTATGCTCAGCACAAAGTGATCTTGGAAATAAACTCCACACTTAAGACAGGTGTAAGATGTTATTTTTACACCTCAGAATATTTTCACATTTGTCCATATCTCAAATAATTTAAGAAGAGTGGGCCAGGGATGCTTTACGTGAATTGAATTTGTTAAATGTCAACAACCTTATACTAAATATATATATTCTCTTATTTTTGTCAAGTAATATCCATGATTTAAGCCTCAAAATAGTGACAGAAGTAAAGAGAAATGTAAATCTAAAAACCCAGGTTGTGTTTGAAAACAAATTTGAAGCAGATTTAGCTGCACAGATAATGCTTTGGAGCAAGGAAGAATATACCTAAGGACTTTGTATGTTCAACATAATTCAATCAACAACTCTGCATGATAGAGTTAGTAGAACTTGGAAGCCTAAAATATCAAATGTGAAAGGGATCTTAGAATAGAAACTATCAGATTCAGGAGGCAACTTAGCATAATAAAGCTAGATAGGACTTGAAAGATTTTAGTACAAATCCCCTTGATTTACAAAAGAGGAAACTGAGAGAAAAAATAAAATTCTTAAGGTCATATAGGTAAGAAAATGGCAGAATTTGGACAAGGACCTAACTGTCCTAATTCCACTGGACTCAGCTGTTTTTGTACTGCACATACTGATTTGTTGGGCATATGCCAAGTCTCCTATGGGCTAATGCTCTATCTACTTCAACTTTTAAAATTTAATTCAATGTCACTTCATTTATCTACTTAATTGGTTCTCCTTGATTGGATATAATTGGAAAGTGGTCTAAATCTTCATTCTTAATTTAGGAATTAAGTCAATGTATTCATGCATGGTTAGATAAAATAATTGAGATTATATCATTTGCTTGGAATTCCATATTTGAGTTTTAAAGTCCAAAATTCCAATGATTTTAATCTGAATGAATATAGCAATCAATTCACCAGGTCTTTACAATTCTGTATCAAATGAATAGAAGTGGGGAAAAAGATCTGATTAAACATGCAAATCTGTTTCTTGAATACTGTTAAGATAATTATATGAAAGTATCCTTCACATGACAATATCCTAAATAGGTTACCCTTAAAACATTTATTTTTAAATGAATAGAAGCAAAACATAGAATGTAGTACAAACACAGTTGTCATAGTACAAAAACATACATATGTATATGTACATATACATACATATATGCATAAATATATGGTATCCCATAAATCTTAGTGCAGTTTTATGCACACTTAGCTAAATGTCAGAGGCTGAATTTGGATCCAAATTTTCTGAAGATGATACCATGTTAGGTTATCTTTGTTTCCCTGAAATATACAAATGAAAGCAAAGTGGGAGTCATTCAGATTACATAATATCAGAGTAGAAAGGACCGAGAAGATCATTCCATCCAACTTCTATATGAATTACAAATCCAAACTAGGGCATCAACTCAAGTTATTCCAATTTGGAAATTCTACTTCAGACTTTTGAGGGAACAGAGAAGAGTTGAAAACTTGAATGGAATGAGGAGGAGGATAAAATTATGTAGGTGACTAGGGAAGAGTCCACATAAGTGAATCAGGTCAGAGGCTGAATCTGATGGTGATAAATATAGTGAAATTGAGGGGAAATTGAGGAAAATGTAATGAACCATATTTCAAGTCATATATTTCTTCCAGATTCTGAAAGAGGAGTGGGATCAGGGATAAATAAGTAGTTTCTAAAAGAATTAAGGAGGATTAAGAAAGATTAAGGAGCAGAAATAAAGAGGAAGCTTCAAGAAGAAAAAAAGATGATAGTTCAGCAGGCAAAGCAAGGGAATTTAGAAAAGGTAAATAGAAAAATTTGAATATCAAGAAAATGTATAAGTATATTGGTGGATAGGGTGGATAAATTGGTGCAAGATGAAAGAAGTATGGCATTAATATGGTAACTTTAGGCTGCTGGGAGGTTCAGTGAATAGTGTTGAACTTTGAGTCAGGAAGGCTTCAAAAACTGTGAATTTGGAGAAGTCACTTAAACCCATCCATATCTCAACTTCTTCATCTCTAAAATGGGAATAATAAAGCATTTACTTTATAGGGTTGTTGTGATGATCAAATGAGACAACATATATTAAATGTTTTGTATACCTTCAAGGACAATACAAATGTTAAATACTACTTTATTTTTGTTTTTGACACCAAGGGAAGAAAATTGAGTGAATTATTTGAGTCATGAAGTCATGAAGAGGTATTGTTTTTAAGTAAAATTTTAACCAGATGCTTAGAGTTGAATTGAAAACACATAAAAAAATAAGACTATAAGTCTCAACCATTATGGAGAGTAGGGATTTTTAATATAAAAATTTGTATTGAATGTGTGATATTTATATTTGCAGCTTGGTGGTGTTGCCTGTGTTGTGTTCCAAGCTTACATTGATCTTCCTCTTAGAGGAGAGGGTGAGCAAAATCAACGAAGTTCTCACCACACTCCCAAGTTGTTAGGGAGAATGGAGTGCTAGTAAAGGAACCAGATGAGAAGATTATAAGGAGACAAAAAATCTGAAGTACAGGAAGAGAGACCTATCCTTTATAAGATTTTAGAAACTGAAAGAATGTTAATGTAGTGGAAAGGATAGAATAACTATGCAAACCAGAGCTAAAAAAAGAAAAAAAAATAATTGATGCACATACTGAAGAAGAGAATTAGATGCTCTGAAGAGGGGGGAAAAAATCTCCTCACATTAAAAATGATGGGAGAGGGGGTAAGATATTAAACACTGTAGCTGTAGAAAATAGCAAAACGACCTAGAAGTTCCAAGAGAAAAAAAAAAGGAAGCCCAAGAATAGTCAGTAATAAAAACAATGTCTTTTACACAAATACCCAAATTTTAGATAATAGAAATAATGAAAGTCCAAGAGCCAATTTGATCTCATTATTAAAATGCCGTCAGATGAAATCTAAAATTGAACCACAGTAATGAATGACTTGTTATTGTTCAAAAGAAAAAGGATAAGTTACAAATGGGGAGGAGTAGGAGATTAGTCTATATTTAGAAGATATATCTAGGAAAAATCTAGTGGCAAGATGAGAGAATGATAATGGAGAGTAATGAGGTTCTGGGGCACTAGGTAGGATTGACAGAAAAAGCCTGAAATACTGATAAGACTGGCATGGAAGGTGATGAATGGGGCTCAGTTTGATCTTACAACCCCATCCTCTTTGGAAATCAGGAGTAATTTCACTTTACTAATCAGAGAGCCAAGTTATGTCAAACCCTAAGGTTAAATTTCTCCTATAAATCTGTCCATGGCTCACATCATCTTTGTGAAATTTTTTTGGATTAGCCTTATGATATCTTACTCTTCCCTCCTCTCCTATACCTCATAATATCTTTTTTCTCATCCCTCAAGAATGCCTCATGGTGCCTTTCTCCTTCTTATTGCCAACTATATCTTTAGGGTTCCAAACTTCTCTATGGATTTAGCCTATCAGTGGAACAGTTACACTTCACTGTGTATTCCCTTTCTCTTGGTTAATTGTGAGTTCTACTAGGGAGGTTGTCTTTTCCATTGTTAATTGTTAAAAACCATTTTCTGGACTAGTTATATGCTCTTTCAAATCTATTTCATATTTATTATCCCTGGTGTCTACTATATCTTTTTGTTTTTCCTGTCACCTCTTCTTATAAATAAATAAATACGTTTTGCCAGTGAGAATGGCCATTGTAAATTCTTCACATGACTAAACGCCAACATTTGGTGCCAAACCCCAACATATGGTCCCAATTACTCTCTTAAATCTCATCATTTAGGACCTACATCAATCTCATCATTTGATGTGTGGATATTCAAACACATCAAAAAGTTTTTAAATGAAGGTCAATAGTGAGACAAACAGAAATGATTATCAATGGAGTATATTACAAATCCTCTACTCAGAAATAAGAAATAGATAAAGATATGGTAAAGAATATGAGCACAAGCCTGGCATATGGAAATATTGGAAGGCTTAATTAATTTAGACACTAATTAAAGATTTATCTTTCTACTTCTCTCTACTAACTTTTTGTCTTACTTTAATGATTCTATTAATGTAAAGAAAACAATGAGGTATGTGTGTGATATGAGGGCTGGGGCTCCTAGATTTTAGATCTGATTCTCACTGTTGTTCGTAGTAATAATGGAATAATGGAAACCCTGGGGGGTAGAGACACTCCTTCCTAGGGTTTTTGATAGAGAAGGAAGAACCTGAGCACAGTCTGACAAGGGTTAAGACCTAATCTATGGATTGTGAAAAAGCAGATTTCAAAGCATCCAGGAGATAGGATCCCATGAAGAAAAGTGCTACAGGGCAAGTGAACCCAAGAGGGATGGGGATGCTCAAGAATGAAATTATGAAGAAACAAAAGGAAACAATTCCAACGATGGGGCAAAATGAGATTTGACAGACATGGAGCTACTGAGAATTTGATTTAAGTGAAGCAAAGTGGTGCAGACTTAGACTTTTTTTTTAACATAGAAAAGATGGGAGTAAATCCAAACAACAGAAGATGAATACACAATATTTTAAAACTAAAATAAGAATAATGATTGAAGTATTATCATTCCAAATGAACTGAGACTGGTAAAAGAAAATAAGTTGAAAATGGGAATTTTCAAAAGTTTTATCAAACAACAACAACAACAACATCAACATCAACAACAATGAAAGTCAAAGAAGGCATATGAACTTTATTGGAGATGCACACAATGATAACTGACAACAAGGAGCAGACAAAGCTGCTCAATATTTATTTTGCAATTATTTTTTTTTCTATAAAAGAAAATGTCCTTTGCATTAGAAGTGACAGAACAAAAACTACCACAAGGAGTTTTGCCCCAAGACAAGTTATTCATCCCTAAGTTTTTAAAGATCAATAATTTTACAATATTGGAGTCAGAGTCTGGTGTGTTTGGCTGTGGCTGATCAGTCCAAATTGAGTTTGAAAGGTATTGCTACAGATAAGACATAAGTAGTACCTACGAATATTTAGAATGGAAGTGGCTCTGGATTTGTGCAGTTCACATCTTCTTCTACTACATTTCATGTTGTCCATAAGTGTCTGCACCATGCAGATATCGATCATAAGTAGAATCACCTTTAAAATGTTTTTGTGTGTGTTTTGACAAGGGAAGTATGGAATTCCTAATTCCCATGGTAAGCAAAGGTTTGTATAAAGCAGACACTTTTAAAGGTACATTTTCTTACCCATTTCTCCTGCCAGTTAAGCAAAACAGTCCTTAAAAAAATTAATTCAGACACCTGTAAGGCTGCTGAATCCCAGTTCTGCTTCAGTCCAGTGAAAAGATGACCAAATGCCCTGAGCCAGGATTGTGACTACAGCTCCCAGTGTGTCCACACCTGCTACTTTGTCACTCACCTATTGCCACAGGACTTCATAGGAGATGAAGTAGTAGATTATGATTAGATGAATTGTGTGTGAATTTGTTTTAAGTGAAGCAAAGTGGTGCAGAATCATCAAATTTATTCTTTTATATCTTGGGTATTCGTGGAGGACTACTATCTTTGGTGAGAAGGCTTTCCAAGCCTTTTCAGGGTTGCTTGCCCATTTTAACACCCATCCGTCACCAACTCTTAACTTTGGCTCCATGAAGCTGTAGCATGTTACAACAGCTGTATCCCAAGCTTGCCAGATGGACCAAACTGGTTTAAGGGTAACTGGAGGGTCTCAAACCCATCACTGAGTTAGAGGGATTCCTGCTCAAGCATAAAGACATCTTGTTGAGGGAAAGAACAATTTTCTTCCAGTGGCTAAAGCAGTGCTATGGAGTACTTGAGTTTGGTCAGATAGAGAATACATCAAAATCATTGTATCTTGGGCCATCACTACTCATCTTGACTTCTATGTTGCCATTGGCCACTGATGATCCAAGATAAGTAGTGATAATAGCAGAGTGCTTAGGTTCCTTGATGAAGTCACCTGGTCCAGATGGCGTGCATTTTTTGGTCCTGGGAGATCTGGTAGATATAATTACTGAATACTTAAAAGATGAAGGGAAAGTGTGTGGTGAGAATTCCACCAACTAAAATTGTATAAGGGAAAAATAGAACAGGACATTTCACATTAGTCTCCTTTCCTGTTTTGACAGGATTCTTAAAGTAAATGAAAGGAATGATATGGATCCAAGTCACCTTTGATAAAGTATCTTATAGTGTTTTTGAGGAGAAAATAGGAAGATGTAGGAGAGAAGATACTATAATTAGATGCATCCAGACATGATTGGAAGAGCAGAGTTAAGATGAGAAATGATGAGAACTGATTATGATGGAAACACTCTAAGTGGAAAGGAGAGAAATGACTACAAAGGATATTCTTTCCCTGTTTCCAGTTATCAGTTTCTTCATATCATCATTTACTTTTTATGAATAAATGAAAGCTGCTTTGAGGTTTAAGTTCTTCTACTATCAATGGAGAAATCTTGGAGAAATCATTTAGTTTTGCCTTAGTCATAATTCTTCTGTGTCTGCTATGAGGACAAAATAAGTTTATAAATGTTTTCATTTCCCCAAAAAAGACTACAAAAGCCAAGTCTCCCCACACATCCCAAGACTGTAGCAGGAGAAAGACTGTAAAGAATGGTGCTAATATGGTTACATGCTCTTGAATGCAAATCTACCATAACTACAATTTTAGCTCAACTGAATAAAAACATTTTCCTATCAAATGTCTTAGAATTCCTCAATGAAATTACGATATTTCTATAGTATATGAGATCAGAGAGTAAAATGTGATATAGACTTAAAAAATTAATAGGAAATGTAGTAATTAGTAAAATAAATGATCCCAAGTAAATATAAAGCTATTCTTTCCCAGATAATACCTAAACATTTCACCTCATCTCTTAAATCTGTTAATGACCTAAGTAAGAGATTATTATAGTTTTGTCCAAATATTTTTTACATTAATAAATAAAACATATTCATAGCTTAGGTTTTTGAATCACAGATATAAATGAGGAAACACTCTAAGCCAAATAACTAACATGGGCAATACTAATAATGGTGAAATAAATGTATGTTAAAGTGATAGAAATCAAATACAAAGAGGCTATGTCATACTTCTCACACAATTCACTGTAATCTAAGGCAGATCCCAGAAGAAGATTCTCGGTGGAAACCATACAATTGATAAACGTTTCTCTTGTCCTCAGAATGTAGAGCCTCATCAGAACCTTAGTTTAAAAATATCCTGCTGGCATTAACACCAAACATGTCCCCATGGACTTCTGGTATCATTTATTGGGCTGTAAGGTTCAATCTACTTTCTAGAGTATTAGAAGCTTCTATTTTATGATTCCCATTATAGATCTAAATATCTACAGCTGTTTCCTCTGGAAAATATGCCTTCTGATCAACTTGGACACCAACATCTTATTTTGTGATCTTTTACAAAATTATGTTTTTTTTTTTTGTTTGTTTGTTTGTTTTTTGCATTGCAACCTTGAATAGAGGAAGATCTTCTTTAATCCAGCACACAATTATTCATGGCTCCAGGAACTGGCATAAACCTTGAAAGACCAAACTATCCAAAAGCACCTGATAGCTGGTTGTATCTTTTACTACTTTAGAGAGTTCTTTTCTTTTTTGCTTTTGCTTCACTTAGTAATTTCTGATAAAGTCATTTTTGGCTCTGAGGACTTTCAAGCTTTCCCGATCCATCAAGTTGGACATCTGAATTTTCTTCTGACGCTCAATTTGTTTCTCCTTTTTCTCATAATATCCCATTATCTTCATTCTCTATGTTTGTACAAGCAGACATTCCTAAATGTTGAACCCTTCTTCTTTGTGTCTATTTCTTTGGCCTTCTCATTTGCTTCCTGTTCAATGAAAAACATCTTGTATCTGATCTGTTTTTGAATGTCAGTGTCACCGAGAGCTGTGGTGACAGCAGCTACTCCTACACTGAGTTGTCAGCTTCTGAGTACCAGCAGAAGATGAAACAGCTGGGAAAGCTGAATGCTCTGGTTTTTCTTCCAAGTCATATTTTTTTAGATAACTATGACAAGAGAATGATTGATCAGCTATAGTAAGTGCGGAACAGGGAGAAATAGAAGATGATTTTGGAATCCTCTTAATAAAAATTCTGATTTTTAGAGGAGGAGGAAGGTTAGAGAATAGAAGAATAAGTTCCATTTTCAGCATGTTGAGTTTGAGATGCCTATATGACATCCAAATGCAAATGTTTATCTGACTTTTGGTGAGACATGGCGAGAATTCTGAAGTGAGATTCACTAAGATTAGAAGTGAAAATTGAAACTATGAGAATCGATAAGATTAGCAGGACAAGGTATGGGGAAGAGGATCCAAGACAAAGCATAGACCATTTATACTTAGAAAATGGATCATGAATGAGGACGCCACAAAGGAGAGAGAATAAAGCAGTAACAGGAATAGGAGAGTCAGAAGAGAGGAATGTCACAGAGACTGAAGAGAAAAAGTAGAGTAAAAAAAGGTACAGAAAAATAAAGAAATAAAAAATACTACTGATTTATCAAATAAGAAATTTGCGGACAGATGGCTAATAGAGGAAGCAGCTGAACTTTTGCAATATTACCCTCCAAACAACTTTTTAAAAAAAAAGGTTTCAAACATTAGTCTAGAGTAGCAGACTCAACAAAATGTTGGGGCAAGACATTTTCCCATTCTAAGACAATTTAGGATTTCAAAAGGAAAGGTCTATGACATAGGGGTGTGGGTTGACCAAGAGCCTAGATGATAGCAGCATCAATAATGGGCCTCAGAGGTGTCAAAAGCAGCATCAGTAGCTTTGGAATCTCTTAAACCAGCAACAGTAAGGGGATTGAACAATTAGTCAAAAAGAGACTACAGGGATCCCTGTGCTATCGACTGGACATGGGAGAGGGCACTGTTTGGTAATTCAATGCCAACAACCAATTCTAGAGCCACAAGGAGAAATTGCTATCCCAAGGAATAGGGGCTGTGAGGAACAATATTGTCTATAATTGCAAAAGAGCAGTGATAACACTTCTTGAATCTCACTACTTTGGAAGCATCAAAAACTTCCAGAGTCCTAGAACTAGCTCTTAAAAAACCAATTTGAAAAAAAATTAGATCTTGACACAGTGTCATCCCCAGTCCACTCTGAGAACAGAGTCAAAATTTAAAGCTCAAAGTCATGAAATAGCCTAAAAAATGAGCAAACCCCAGAACCCACCCACAGAAAGCTTCTATGGTGAAAGAAAAAAGTAAGATTAACTCAAAAGAAGACAAGTGTGTCAAAAAAAGCTACAAGCAAAGCTTCAATGAAAAAAGAGTGAAATGAGCAGAACCAGAAGATCATTATATACTTCTATTCTGATGGAAGTGGATTTCTTTGACAAAGAGAAGATCTAACTCAGTTTCAATTGGTCAATGATGGACAGAAGCAGCTATACCCAAAGAAAAAACACTGGGAAATGAATGTAAACTGTTTGCATTTTGGTTTTTTTCCCGGGCTATTTTTACCTTCTGAATCCAATTCTTCCTGTGCAACAAGAGAACTGTTCGGTTCTGCACACATATATTGTATCTAGGATATACTGTGACATATTTGACATGTATAGGACTGCTTGCCTTCTGGGGGAGAGGGTGGAGAGAGGGAAGGGAAAAGTCAGAACAGAAGTGAGTGCAAGGGATAACGTTGTAAAAAATTACCCAGGCATGGGCTCTGTCAATAAAAAGTTATAATTATATATATATATGCATAGATGATGTTCAACATTCATCCTAGCAAGACTTTGTGTTCCAAATTTTTTTCTCCCTCCCTTCCCCACCACTTCCTCCCATATATGGTAAATAATCCAATATATGTTAAACCTGTGAAATTCTATATATATTTCCACAATTATCATGCTGCACAAGAAAAATCAGACCAAAAAAGAAAAAAAAATTGAGAAAGAAAACAAAATGCAAGCTAATAACAACAAAAAAGTGAAAATACTATGTTGTGATCCACACTCAGTCCTCATATTCCTCTCTTTGGGTGCAGATAGCTCTCTCTATCTCAAGATCATTGGGACTGATCTGAATTACCTCACTGCTAAAAAGAGCCATGTCCATCAGAAATGATCATCCTATAATGTTGCTGTTGCTATGAACAATGTTTTCCTGGTTCTGCTCACTTCACTCAGCATCAGTTCATGTAAATCTCTCCAGGCCTTTCTGAAATCATCTTGCTGATCTTTTTCTAATAGAACAATTATGTTCCATACCATATCATATCATAACTTATCCAACCATTCTCCAACTGATAGACATCCACTCATTTTCCAGTTTCTAGCTACTACAAAGAGGGCTGCCACAAACAGTTTTGTACATGTAGGTCCCTTTCCCCCCTTTTATGATCTCTTTGAGTTATAAGCCCAGTAAAAACATTGCTGGGTCAAATTATATACACAGTTTGATAGCCCTTTGGGCATAGTTCCATATTGCTCTCCAGAATGATTGGATGAGTTCACAACTCCACCAACAGTATATTAGTGTCCCAAATAACTCCTTAAAAGTAGAATTAGATGGGGTAGCTAAGTGGCACAGTGGATAGCGCATCAGCCCTGAAGTCAGAAGGACCTGAGTTCAAATCGGACCTCAGACACAACACTTCCTAGCTGTGTGACTCTGGGCAAGTCACTTAACCTCAATTGCCACTGGGGGGGGAAAAAAAGTAGGAAAACCATGGGGAAGCAAATCACATCAACACATTCAAAAACAATAAAATGAAGCAGAAAGGAAAAAAGAAGAAAATTTGAAATATATCATCAAAAAATCACTGCCCTAGAAAACAAATCAAGAAGAGATCATTTGAGAATAATTAGCATGTCTGAGACCTGTGATCAAAAATAGATGCCTAGATATCATAGTCCAAGAAATTATAAAGAAAAACTAATTTTGTATTTCAGGGGGTAAAAGAAGAGATTGAAATAATCTACCAATCACTTCCTGAAAGAGATCCATTGATGACAATTTATATTACAGTCAAATTATATTATAGCCAAATTCCAGAGCTTTCAGCTCAAACAGAAAATATGTCAAACACACAGAAAGAAACCATTCAAATACAATAGAGTCAAGATTTAGCACCCACCAAGTTAAAAGAGTGAAGGGCTTGGAATATGACATTTTAGAGGCAAAGGAGCTAAGATTATAACCAAGAACCACCAGCCCCAACAAAACTGATTATAATTCATCAGAGGAAAAAAAGGATATTTAATGGGGAAAAAAAGATTTTAAGCATTTATGTTTAAAATGCCAGATCTGAATAGAAACTGTGAGTTTTAAATACAAGACTTGAGGAAAGCATAAATATGTAAACATGAAAAAGAAATCATAAGAGAATTAACAGTTTAACTGTTTACATTTTTATATGGCAACATGATACATCTAACCCTTTAAGATCTTTATCAATATTTAGGCAGTTAGAAAGACTAAATAGACAGGGCACAGGAGTGAATCTGTTACATTGCAATGGTATTTTTAAATGGTTAGGTAAGAAAAAATGATGCACAAGAAAAAGGAGGAAGAAAGGGAGAAGGGGAAAAACCATTTTACATAAAAGACACACATAAGGAAAAGCTTTTATACTAGAGGGGAAATGGGTTGGGATTGGGGGTAATAAGCAGGCAATGCTTTAACTTCATTCTTTTAGAAATTGGTTGAAAGAAAGACCACACATACACACACACACACACACACACACACACACACACACACACACATCACTCAATTAGGTGTGCAAATCTATCTTACCTAAGAAGGAAGAAGCAAGGGAAAAGTATAAGAGAAAAGGGAAGTCATAAAAGGGAGGACAGAATAAGAAAGACAGTAGTCAAACGCAAAATATACTTTTAAGGTGGAATAGGATAAAAAGAGAGGGAAGTAGAAACAGAAGAAAAGCAAATAGGAAAAATGTGCAATTTAGAATCATAATCACAAATGTAAATCAGATGGGCTCACCCATAGAATGGAAGCAAAGAGCAGAATGGATCAGAAATCAGAATCCAGCAATATATTGCTTACCAAAAAAAAAAAAAAAATTTAAAACGGAAATACATGCAGAGCTAAAATGAGGGGCTAAAACAGAATCTATTATGTTTCAAGTAAAGTAAAAACAAGAACAACAATCACGATCTTAGATAAAGTGAAAACAAAAATAAGCCTAATGAAAAGATATTAGAAAAACTACATCTTGGTAAAAGCATCATAGACAATGAAGTAATTTCAATGCAATCAAATGTTATAGCATACATATTCTTAAAAGAAAAGTTGAATGAATTACAGGAGGAAATAGACAATAAAACTATGCTAGTAGGAGACCTAAATGGGCTAGATAAATCTAACCATAAAATAAATAGGAAATAAAATTAGGAAATGAATAGAATTTTGGAAGATTAGATAAGACTAGATCTGTGGAAAAAACTGAATGGAGATATAAAGAAATATACTTTTTTTTTTCCCTTAGCTGCAGATGGCACTTTACAAAAACTGACTGTATTAGGATATAAAACTCTTTCAGTGAAATGAAAAAAAAAAAAAAGACATTAACTATACCTTTTCAGATACAATAAAAATTACATTCAATAAAGGATCATGGAAACAGATTAAAAATTAATTAGAAACTAAATAATCTAATCCTAAACAAGGAGTGGATAAAAAACAAATCATACAAACAATCAATAAATTCATTGAAGAAAGTGACAATAAGGAGACAACAAATCAAAATTTGTTGGATGTAGCTTAGGTAGTACTTAGGGGAAAATGTATATAGCTAAACATATATATCACATACATCAATAAAAGAAAGAACAGATCAATGACTTGGGCATGCTAGCAAAAGTGACAAATTATAGTAACAAATTCTCAATTCTCAATTAAACACAAATAGAAGTCCTGAAAATTAAAAGAGAGTAAAAATTTAAAAATAAAATATAAATTGTCCAGAAGAGGAAATAGACTACTTAGGAAAGAGAATACTAAATGATCCTATCTTACAAAAGGATATCGAGCAACCTCACAAATAATCTCCTTATGAAAAATTTTTGGAACTAAATGGATTTACAAATGAATTATACCAAATATTTAAGGAACAATTCAAACCAATACTAAATAGACTATTTGGGGGGGAGGGGGGAAGTATGAGTAATGACAAATTACTTGTCATTGTGTAAGTAATTTGGGCTAACAAAATCCTTTTATAACACAAATATAACTTTGATGTGTTACCAGGGAGAATATAAAAGACAAAAATAAAAACAAACAAAAGAAAAATATGGATAATTTCCTATTGAATACTGATGAAAAAAATTGAATAAAATACTAGCAAGAAGACTACAACAGAATATCACAAAATAATACACAATGATCAGGTGGGATTTTTGTCAGGAATACAAGTTTAGTTGAATAAGGAATAAATATAAGCATAATGTACATAAAAAACAAAAACAATAAAAATCACATGATTATCGCAGTAAATGCAGAAAAATCTTTTTGACATAAAAATATCAATTTTTATTACAAACACTGGAAAGCATAGGAATAAATGGAATACTTCTTAAAATGATAAAAAAAAAGCATCTAAACAAAACCAAGAAAAAAAATTATTTATAATGGGGATAAAATCTTCCCAATAAGATCAGAAGTAGAGCAAAGATGTTCTATTGTTGACTATTGTTCAATATTGTCTTAGAAATGCTAGCTATAGCAATAAGACAAGAAAAAAGAAACTAAAAGAATGAAAATAGTCAATGATGGACTTTGATTCTTTCAAGATAAAATGATATATACTTAGAGAATCCTAGAAAATCAACTCAAAAAGAAAAGACAATTAATTGAAACAACTAAATTTAACAAAGTTGCAGGATGTAACATAAACCAACATTAATCATCAACATTTCTATGTGCTACCAACAAAATCCAACAGGAAAACATAGAAAGAAAAATTCAATTTTAAATAATTATAGACAATATAAAATATTGCAGTCTACCTGCCAATACCAACAAAGTAACTATATGAACACAGTTACAAAATAATTTTCACATAAAGATAGATCCAATGAATTGAAGAAATGCTAATTGCACACAGAGTAAACTAGGGCAGCTAGGTGGCTTGAGATACTTAGTAGCTATGTGACCCTAGGGAAGTTATTTAACCCTGTTTGCCTTATTTTCCTCATCTGTAAAATGAGAGAAGGAAATGGCAAACTCCCATATCTCTTGCCAACAAAACCCTAAATGGGATCACAAAGTATCATTTATGACTGAATAACAGACTGAACCAATATAATAAAAATGACAATTCTACCTAAATTAGCAATAGACCAACATCTCACACAGCAAGGTCAAAAAAAAAAATTAGTTATAAAGTGCTATCATAAGTAATTGGGGGGGGAGGAGGCATGGAAAAATTTACCTGTTAGTTGTATAGATAAGGGAAAAGTTTCTCATAAAGCAATAGAGACAGAATCATGGAAAGTAAAATGGATGATTTTGATTATATAAAAATAAAAAAGCTTTTCAAGAAATAAAACCAATGCAGCCAAAATTAAAAAGAAGTCAGGAAAATGAAAGGGAAATTTTAGACAAATTTCTTGAATAAAGATCTCATTTATTACATATATAAAGAACTGAATCAAATTTATAAAATTAAGAACCATTCCTTAATTGATGATGGCCAAAAATGAAAATAAAAGCTATAAATAACCACATAAAATGCTCCAAATCAATATTGATAAGAAAAATGCAAATTTAAGTACTTCACAACTAATATGAAAGAAAAGGAAAAAAGAAAGATTCTGGAGGTTATGTGGAAAAACTGAAATACTAATGTTCTTTTGGTAAAGTAATGAACTGATTCAATCATTCTGGAGAATAATTTAAAACCATTCTCAAAGGGCTATAAAATTCTGCATGCGCTTTGACCTAGCAACACCACTACTATCCCAAAAAAATAACAGAAAAGGCAAAAGGACCTGCATATTCAGAAATATTTATAGTAATTCTTTTTGTAGTGGCCAAGATTTATAAATTGAAGAGATGCCTATAAATTGAGGAATGGCTAAACAAGTATGGTATATCATTGTGAAGGAATACTATTGTATTATAAAAAGTTAGGAGCAAGATAGTTGCAGAAAACTGTGGGAATTGATGAAAAGTGAGGTAAGCTGAACCAAGAGAACATTGTACATAGAAAGAGCAGTATTGTAATGATAATCAATTGTGAATGACTTAGATACTCTGATTAAGACAATGACTCAAAACAGTTCTAAAGGACAGATGATGAAAAATCCTGATAAACTTAAGTGCAGATTGAAACACACTACCCCCTGCCCATTGTTTCTTGTATTTTATTGTTGGGTATTTTTGTTTGTTTGCTTGCTTGCTTGCTTTTTTGGTTGATTTGGTTTTGGTTTTGTCTTTTTGTATGTGACATGATTACTATGAAAACATTTTGCATGACTTCACAAGTTTAACTGACATCATATTTCTTGTCATCTTAATGGATGGGGATGAATGGGAAGAAAAGACTTCCGAGCTCAAAATTTTAAGAAAATAAATATTTAAAAAAATATATATTATTGGTAACATTAAAAAAATAATGTCAGAACACCTTGTTTCTAATTCCTGAATCTTAGTTTTGTTCAGTTGCTCATAAAATGTATAAATGTATCTTTTATTGAGATATGAGTGTGTGTGCTTGTTTATGTTTTATGTCTTTTGTTGGATTCTTAAATAAGTACCTGAAAATTAAAAGAAAAGAAGGATAATTAAACTTCCATTTCTGAGGTTAAAACACTGTCAAACTTCATTAACACACTAGATTAATCTAATTCCAACCATAAGATTTTTAAAAACTGTTTCCCATTAGAAGTTTATGGCCTAATGCTCACATTCTGCTGTTCTTTTTAGCTGGCATTAATGGAGATAAGTCTAATATTTCAGCCCACATATTAATTTAATTGACTTATGACCAATGAAGGAGGCAAATGCTAGGTATGGAGTTCAGAATAGTTCAAAATTAGAGATGGGAGAGTATGACTGTAATATATGTCAGCCAGTTCACACAGGTAGATGAGAAAGAAATATCACCTCAAGGCACAACACAACTAGCCATGTAATCCTCACCTATAAAATAGGGATCATAAAAGCACATACATCTCAGAGTTGTTATAAAGATTAAAAATGAGATATTTGCATATCACTTTGAAAACCTTAAATTGCCATAAATACTATTATTATTCTTATCATCATCATTATTAATCAGATGTCATTGTAAAATATATAATTATATATATATAACTATATAACTATACATACATACATATATATATATAATTATATAACTATACATACATACATATATATATATATATGGAGAGAGAGAGAGAGAGAGAGAGAGCTAGTACATATCTGTAAAACCCTGGGCATATTATTTATATTCAATGGGCCTCATTTTTCACTTGTGTGAATCACAGAAAATATTATTAATATTCCCTAAAGACAGATGTTTGTTTTATTGCACTTCATTTTGTTGTGCTTCACAGATATTGCAGTTTTTGTTTTAATTTTTGTTCTTTTTACAAATTTAGTGTTTGTGACACAAGTCTATTAGAGCTATATTTTCCAATAGAATAAGTTCACATCATTTCTCTGTGTTATATTTTTATAATTCTCACAATATTCCAAAATTTTTCATTATAATTTTATCTGTTATGGTGTTCTGTGATCAGTAATCTTCAAGATACTATTGTAATTGCTTTGGAGAACCACAAACTGTGTCCATATAAGATGGCAAACTTAGAAGATACAAAGTTGTGTTGTGACTGCTCCCTGTCTATTCCTCTCTCCTGGAGCTTCCCTATTCCCTGAGGCATTACAACACTGAGATTAGGTCATTTTATAACTCTATAATGGCTTCTAAGAGTTGAAGTGAAAGGAAGAGTCAAACAATTATGGGCAATATCCATTGTTGTTTTATTTTTAAAAATTAATTTTTTTTAAATTGCCACAGCTACTCCAACCTTCAACAACCCCCACTGAAGTCAGCAGCTATCCATATCGAGTTAAGATAATTCACCAGCAAAAAGATTATGACTTCCTGAAGATTCAGATGATAGTTAATATTTTTATCAATAAATTATTTTTAATTAAGATAAGTATATCTTTAAGACATAACACTACTACATACTTAATAGATCACAGTATAGATTAAATATAACTTTTATATGTACTGGGAAACAAAAAAAAAATAATGTGATTTGCTTTACTGTGGCAGTCTGGAACTGAAACTGCAATATCTTATGCTTGGATATAAATATAAGATGTTATTACAATTGGAAGAAAACTAAGATAACATGTGGTCCTGTTCTCATCATAGCAGAAATCACCTACTGGAGACCTTTATTCATGGGGAACCCATAATGTTACAAAGAAGTGTTTCCAAATTTTGGAAAATTGTTTAAGAAGATCTTATATGGCATTGAAATCTGATTCATCATCACCACCATCACTATTAACACACAATTTAGTCTTCTGGGGCCAAGTAGAACAAGTCTAAGACTTCTTGTGAAGGAATATCTTTGTCTTCTAATTCTAATTCATCCTGGAACAAGGAAAAGAGGAGGCAATACTTACTGGGGTTTTGAGGTAAGGGGTGCCAGGGAATAATAATACAGAATACTAGTCCTGGAGTCAGAGAACCTGGATTCAGTCTCTAGCTCTCCTGTTTACTCATGTGTGCTTGAAGAAATCACTTAACTCTCTATTTATAAAAATAAATTTTGGATTCAATCAGGGGCCTCTTAAATTTTTTCCCCCACTTATGACCCCATTTTGCCAAAGAAAATTTTTATGAGACCCATCTTGAATTTGAGCTGAAGTGTTTCTGGAAGCATTTATGCACATATAGTACAAGGTATGCATGTTGTGTGTTCACAACCAAGACTACAGTGAAGTCATACAATACAACACGAAAAAACACTGCCGGAAACACCTTGGATTCATTAAGCATTTGATTAATCTTTGGTCATTGTATTCAGAAACCTTTCTCTGTTGTCAAATTTTTGGCATCCCCACATTCAATTATGCAACCCCATATGTGGTTATGACCCAGAATTTAAGAAGCTTTAGACTAAATGTCTTCTAAGGCTCCTTCTATCTCTAGGTCTATGATCCTATTGAGGCCATTTTATGGATCACTTACACTACCATGGGCCTAATAATTATGAAAATACAGCACATGTTTATTAGTATAAGTGCCTAAGAAGTATGAATTACTGTCCTTGGTTCTGGGAATACAGATATAAAAATGAAGCTGTGCCTGTCTTCTTGATGCTTAAACTCTATCTATACTCATAAAGATAAATATAAAATATATACAATTTAATATAGGCACAGGGTACCAGCAATGCTTTGATATTTGTAAAGATTCATGATTTTGCCATGGATATTCCCTCCAGGGATGTGGAATACAACCCCACTATCCATTAACTTCGATGCCCTTGTAATTCATACCTAGGTGATTAGCTCTCTGATAGACAACCTCTGAGGTTGGCTTTCCTCAGACAAGGATATTCTTCCTCTCTAGACTCACTCACAGTTGCTCCTGCTTGGGCCTCCCAGAATTTGATTTCACTGGTATTGATTTTGAGAACTTATAATCACACTAGTAGGAGACACAAGACAAGGAAGAATAATAGCTCCAAAGATAACTGGCTGTGGAAAGTTAGGGAAATGTTTGGATTTGGACTAGAGAAAATTTCCATCTAGCTGTGTGACCTTGGACAAGTCTTAAAACCAACTTCTATAAAGTATATTACTGTATATGTGATACCTAGCTTGTATTCTACTTAATAAATCAAGTGAAATAATTCATTTAAAGGGTTATTTGAATGTAAAGTTTTATTAAAACAATAACAAAAATATAAACAACTTTTATATAAGACTGTAGGATTGTAAAGTTCCTATTATACACCTTATCTCATCTGGTTGTCACAAGAAGGTTCAATAATTATAATCAGTGTTTTACAATTGAGGAAACTGATCCTCAGAAAAATGGCATGACTAACCTAACAGAGGACTATAGAATATTAGAGCAAGAAGCTGAAGAGGACTTTAACCCTTGACAGCTTCTATACAGATAGAGAGCAGACTCTAAATCCTGAGGAGACTAAAAACAGGCAGTCCCCAGGTGAATCCCCAAAGGAGGAAATCATCTGTTCCTCAGCACAGATGAACCTCATAGAAGTGATTAAAAAGGCTCTCACAAGGGAGCTAGAAGAAAAATGGGGAAAGCAGAGTGAGGCTTGGCAAAAGGAGAGGGAGGCTTGGGAAAAGGAGAGGGAGGCTTGGCAAAAGAGCCTGGAGAAAGTTAAAGAGAGAGTGGATAAAGAAGTAAAATCCTTGAAAAATAGGATTAGTGAACTGGAAACAGAAAACAGCTCTCTAAAAAACAAAATTGGCGAAATGGAAAAAAATTCCACAGAACAAAAGAACTCAATTGGACAATTAGAGAAAGATTTAAAAAAGTGAGTGAAGAGAATACTTCACTGAAAATCAGAATTGAACAAGTGGAATTGAATGACTCGAGGAGACAAGAAGAATCAGTCAAGCAAATCCAAAAAAATCAAACAATGGAGAAAAATGTGAAATACCTTCTGGGAAGACAACAGACCTGGAAAACAGATCCAGGAGAGACAATCTGAGAATCATTGGACTCCCAGAAAAACATGATGAAAAAAAGAGCCTGGACACTGTCTTCCAGGAAATTATCAAAGAGAACTGCCCAGAAGTCATAGGAACAGAGGAAAAAATAAACATTGAAAGGATTCATCGATCACCCACTGAAAGGGATCCTAAAATCAAAACACCAAGGAATATAGTGGCCAAATGCCAGAACCCTCAGGTGAAAGAAAAAATATTGCAAGCGGCTAGAAAAACCCAATTCAAGTATCAAGGAGCCACAATAAGGATCACCCAGGATCTGGCAGCGTCCACATTAAAAGATCGAAGGGCCTGGAATATGATATTCCGAAAGGCTAAGGAACTTGATATGCAACCAAAAATAACTTACCCAGCGAGAATGAGCATCTTTTTCCAGGAAGAAGATGGACATTCAACGAAGTAAGCGAATTTCATCTATTTCTGATGAAAAAACCAGAACTTAACAAAAAGTTTGATCTACAAATATAGAACTCAAGAGAAATCTAAAAAGGTAAAGATTAATCTTGGGAACTATATTTTGAATATAGATGTATAAAGAATACATGTATACCTTGTTCTAGAAATTGATGTGGAAAGGACATTGTACCAGAAAAAGGGTAAAGTGGGGGTAGTACATCTCATGAAGAGGCATAGGAAACCTATTATATGAGAGAAAGAATGGAGGGGGATGAATATAGTGGGTATCTTACTGCCTTCAGAATTGGCTTTAAGTGAAAAATCTTAAGACATATTCAATCTATGGTGAAACTTCTCCCATCTCATTGAAAAGTGAGAAGGGAAAAGTGGAAAGGGAAGGAATAAGCTAAGGGAAGGGAATACGGGAACTGGGAGGGAAAGGGGTAAGATAGGGGGAGGAACTCTAAGGTGGGGGGAGGGACACTAAAAAGGGAGGGCTGTGAGAAGCAAGGGGTGCTCACAAGCTTAATACTTGGAAGGGGGGGAAAGGGGAAAAAGGGAGGAAAGCATAAACCGGGGTTAACAAGGTGGCAAGTAATACAGAATTGGTCATTCTAACCATAAACGTGAACGGGGTAAACTCCCCCATAAAGAGGAAGCGGTTAGCAGAATGGATTAAAAGCCAGAATCCTACAATATGTTGTTTACAGGAAACACACCTGAAGCGGGGAGATACATGCAGGTTAAAGGTAAAAGGTTGGAGCAAAATCTACTATGCTTCAGGTGAAGTCAAAAAAGCAGGGGTAGCCATCCTGATCTCAGATCAAGCTAAAGCAAAAATTGACCTAATTAAAAGAGATAAGGAAGGACACTATATCTTGCTAAAGGGTAGCATGGATAATGAAGCACTATCTATATTAAACATATATGCACCAAGTGGGGTAGCATCTAAATTCTTAAAAGAGAAACTAAGAGAGCTGCAAGAAGAAATAGACAGTAAAACTATAATAGTGGGAGATCTTAACCTTGCACTCTCAGAATTAGATAAATCAAACCAGAAAAAAAAATAAGAAAGAAGTCAAAGAGGTAAACAGAATACTAGAAAAGCTAGATATGATAGATCTCTGGAGAAAATGTAATGGAGACAGAAAGGAATACACTTTCTTTTCAGCAGTTCATGGAACCTATACAAAAATTGACCATATATTAGGACATAAAAACCTCAAACTCAAATGTAGTAAGGCAGAAATAGTAAATGCATCCTTTTCAGACCACGATGCAATGAAAATTACATTCAACAAAAAAGCAGGGGGAAGTAGATCAAAAAATAATTGGAAACTAAATAATCTCATACTAAAGAATGATTGGGTAAAACAGCAAATCATAGACATAATTAATAACTTCACCCAAGAAAACGATAATAATGAGACATCATACCAAAATGTATGGGATGCAGCCAAAGCGGTAATAAGGGGAAATTTCATATCTCTAGAGGCCTATTTGTATAAAATAGAGAAAGAGAAGGTCAATGAATTGGGTTTGCAATTAAAAATGCTAGAAAAGGAACAAATTAAAAACCCCCAGTCAAACACTAAACTTGAAATTCTAAAAGTAAAAGGTGAGATCAATAAAATTGAAAGTAAAAAAACTATTGAATTGATTAATAAAACTAAGAGTTGGTTCTATGAAAAAACCAACAAAATAGACAAACCCTTAGTAAATCTGATTAAAAAAAGGAAAGAGGAAAATCAAATTGTTAGTCTTAAAAATGAAAGGGAGAACTCACCACTAACGAAGAGGAAATTAGAGCAATAATTAGGAGTTACTTTGCCCAACTTTATGCCAATAAATTCGACAACTTAAATGAAATAGAAAAATACCTCCAAAAATACAGCTTGCCCAAACTAACAGAGGAAGAAGTAAATATCCTAAACAGTCCCATCTCAGAAAAAGAAATAGAACAAACTATCAATCAACTCCCTAAGAAAAAATCCCCAGGACCAGATGGATTTACATGTGAATTCTACCAAACATTTAAAGAACAATTAACTCCAATGTTATATAAACTATTTGAAAAAATAGGGATTGAAGGAGTCCTACCAAACTCCTTTTATGACACAGATATGGTACTGATACCTAAACCAGGTAGGCTGAAAACAGAGAAAGAAAATTATAGACCAATCTCCCTAATGAATATTGATGCTAAAATCTTAAATAAAATATTAGCAAAAAGATTACAGAAAATTGTCACCAGGATAATACACTATGACCAAGTAGGATTTATACCAGGAATGCAGGGCTGGTTCAATATTAGGAAAACTATTAACATAATTGACTATATCAATAACCAAACAAACAAAAACCACATGATCATCTCAATAGATGCAGAAAAAGCATTTGATAAAATCCAACATCCATTCCTAATAAAAACACTTGAGAGCATAGGAATAAATGGACTTTTCCTTAAAATAGTCAGGAGCATATATTTAAAACCATCAGTAAGCATCATATGCAATGGGGAAAAACTGGAACCTTTCCCAGTAAGATCTGGAGTGAAGCAAGGTTGCCCACTATCACCATTATTATTTAATATCGTATTAGAAACACTAGCCTCGGCAATAAGAGTCGAGAAAGATATAAAAGGAATTAGAGTAGGCAATGAGGAAACCAAACTATCACTCTTTGCAGATGATATGATGGTATACCTAGAGAACCCCAGAGATTCTACCAAAAAGCTATTGGAAATAATTCATAATTTTAGCAAAGTAGCTGGCTACAAAATAAATCCCCATAAATCCTCAGCATTTTTATACATCACCAACAAAACCCAACAGCAAGAGATACAAAGAGAAATTCCATTCAGAATAACTGTTGATACCATAAAATACTTGGGAATCTATCTACCAAAGGAAAGTCAGGAATTATATGAGCAAAATTATAAAAAAGTCTCCACACAAATAAAGTCAGACTTAAATAATTGGAAAAATATTAAGTGCTCTTGGATCGGCCGAGCGAACATAATAAAGATGACAATACTCCCTAAACTAATCTATTTATTTAGTGCTATACCAATCAGACTTCCAAGAAAATATTTTATTGATCTAGAAAAAATAACAACAAAATTCATATGGAACAATAAAAAGTCGAGAATCTCAAGGGAATTAATGAAAAAAAAATCAAATGAAGGTGGCCTAGCTGTACCTGATCTAAAATTATATTATAAAGCAGCAGTCACCAAAACCATTTGGTATTGGCTAAGAAATAGATTAGTGGATCAGTGGAAAAGGCTAGGCTCACAAGACAGAATAGTCAACTATAGCAATCTAGTGTTTGACAAACCCAAAGCCCCTAACTTCTGGGAAAAGAATTCATTATTTGATAAAAACTGCTGGGATAATTGGAAATTAGTATGGCAGAAATTAGGCATGGACCCACACTTAACACCATATACCAAGATAAGATCAAAATGGGTCTATGACCTAGGCATAAAGAACGAGACTATAAATAAATTAGAGGAACATAGAATAGTTTATCTCTCAGACTTGTGGAGGAGAAAGAAATTTGTGACCAAAGATGAACTAGAGACCATTACTGATCACAGAATAGAAAATTTCGATTACATCAAATTAAAAAGCCTTTGTACAAATAAAACTAATGCAAACAAGATTAGAAGGGAAGCAACAAACTGGGAAAACATTTTCACAGTTAAAGGTTCTGATAAAGGCCTCATTTCCAAAATATATAGAGAACTGACTCAAATTTATAAGAAATCAAGCCATTCTCCAATTGATAAATGGTCAAAGGATATGAACAGACAATTTTCAGAGGATGAGATTGAAACTATTACCACTCATATGAAAGAGTGTTCTAAATCATTATTGATCAGAGAAATGCAAATTAAGACAACTCTGAGATACCACTACACACCTGTCAGATTGGCTAAGATGACAGGAAAAAATAATGATGAATGTTGGAGGGGATGCGGGAAAACTGGGACACTAATGCATTGTTGGTGGAGTTGTGAACGAATCCAACCATTCTGGAGAGCAATCTGGAATTATGCCCAAAAAATTATCAAAATGTGCATATCCTTTGATCCAGCAGTGTTTCTATTGGGCTTATATCCCAAAGAAATACTAAAGAAGGGAAAGGGACCTGTATGTGCCAAAATGTTTGTAGCAGCCCTATTTGTAGTGGCTAGAAACTGGAAAATGAATGGATGCCCATCAATTGGAGAATGGCTGGGTAAATTGTGGTATATGAATGTTATGGAATATTATTGTTCTGTAAGAAATGACCAGCAGGATGAATACAGAGAGGCTTGGAGAGACCTACATGAACTGATGCTAAGTGAAATGAGCAGAACCAGGAGATCATTATACACTTCGACAACGATATTGTATGAGGACATATTTTGATGGAAGTGGATTTCTTTGACAAAGAGACCTGAGTTTCAATTGATAAATGACGGACAAAAGCAGCTACACCCAAAGAAAGAACACTGGGAAACGAATGTGAACTATCTGCATTTTTGTTTCTCTTCCGGATTATTTATACCTTCTGAATCCAATTCTCCCTACGCAACAAGAGAACTGTTCTGTTCTGCAAACATATATTGTATCTAGGATATACTGCAACATATCCAACATATAAAGGACTGCTTGCCATCTAGGGGAGGGGGTGGAGGGAGGGAGGGGAAAAAAAATCGGAACAGAAATGAGTGTAAATATAATGTAATTATTAAATAAAAAAATTAAAAAAAAAAAAGATGTTATTACAATTGGAAGAAAACTAAGATAACATGTGGTCCTGTTCTCATCATAGCAGAAATCACCTACTGGAGACCTTTATTCATGGGGAACCCATAATGTTACAAAGAAGTGTTTCCAAATTTTGGAAAATTGTTTAAGAAGATCTTATATGGCATTGAAATCTGATTCATCATCACCACCATCACTATTAACACACAATTTAGTCTTCTGGGGCCAAGTAGAACAAGTCTAAGACTTCTTGTGAAGGAATATCTTTGTCTTCTAATTCTAATTCATCCTGGAACAAGGAAAAGAGGAAGCAATACTTACTGGGGGTTTTGAGGTAAGGGGTGCCAGGGAATAATAATACAGAATACTAGTCCTGGAGTCAGAGAACCTGGATTCAGTCTCTAGCTCTCCTGTTTACTCATTTGTGCTTGAAGAAATCACTTAACTCTCTATTTATAAAAATAAATTTTGGATTCAATCAGGGGCCTCTTAAATTTTTTCCCCCACTTATGACCCCATTTTGCCAAAGAAAATTTTTATGAGACCCATCTTGAATTTGAGCTGAAGTGTTTCTGGAAGCATTTATGCACATATAGTACAAGGTATGCATGTTGTGTGTTCACAACCAAGACTACAGTGAAGTCATACAATACAACACGAAAAAACACTGCCGGAAACACCTTGGATTCATTAAGCATTTGATTAATCTTTGGTCATTTTATTCAGAAACCTTTCTCTGTTGTCAAATTTTTGGCATCCCCACATTCAATTATGCAACCCCATATGTGGTTATGACCCAGAATTTAAGAAGCTTTAGACTAAATGTCTTCTAAGGCTCCTTCTATCTCTAGGTCTATGATCCTATTGAGGCCATTTTATGGATCACTTACACTACCATGGGCCTAATAATTATGAAAATACAGCACATGTTTATTAGTATAAGTGCCTAAGAAGTATGAATTACTGTCCTTGGTTCTGGGAATACAGATATAAAAATGAAGCTGTGCCTGTCTTCTTGATGCTTAAACTCTATCTATACTCATAAAGATAAATATAAAATATATACAATTTAATATAGGCACAGGGTACCAGCAATGCTTTGATATTTGTAAAGATTCGTGATTTTGCCATGGATATTCCCTCCAGGGATGTGGAATACAACCCCACTATCCATTAACTTCGATGCCCTTGTAATTCATACCTAGGTGATTAGCTCTCTGATAGACAACCTCTGAGGTTGGCTTTCCTCAGACAAGGATATTCTTCCTCTCTAGACTCACTCACAGTTGCTCCTGCTTGGGCCTCCCAGAATTTGATTTCACTGGTATTGATTTTGAGAACTTATAATCACACTAGTAGGAGACACAAGACAAGGAAGAATAATAGCTCCAAAGATAACTGGCTGTGGAAAGTTAGGGAAATGTTTGGATTTGGACTAGAGAAAATTTCCATCTAGCTGTGTGACCTTGGACAAGTCTTAAAACCAACTTCTATAAAGTATATTACTGTATATGTGATACCTAGCTTGTATTCTACTTAATGAATCAAGTGAAATAATTCATTTAAAGGGTTATTTGAATGTAAAGTTTTATTAAAACAATAACAAAAATATAAACAACTTTTATATAAGACTGTAGGATTGTAAAGTTCCTATTATACACCTTATCTCATCTGGTTGTCACAAGAAGGTTCAATAATTATAATCAGTGTTTTACAATTGAGGAAACTGATCCTCAGAAAAATGGCATGACTAACCTAACAGAGGACTATAGAATATTAGAGCAAGAAGGGACCTTGGACATTAGTTTTATAAATCCTCTCATTTTACACATAAGGTTATGGTAATAGACCTGGAGTCAGGAAGACCTGAATTCAAATATGGCTTCAAAACATATTAGCTGTGTGACAATCTCTGCCTCAGTTTTCTCATCTATAAAATGGGTATTATGATAGCATCATTTTTCAGCTTTATCATAAAACTAAAATGAGATAATATTTGTAAAGCTCATTACAAAACTTAAAGTGCTATATTACTACTAGCTATTATTGATAGAGAAGAAAAGTGACTTGTCCAACTATATATAGACAATAAATAATAATGGATTGATAATGATGATAATTAACATCTTTATTGTGACTTTAGGCTTCCAAAGTATTTGAACTACATGAAAAGTTGGATTTCTAGGACCTCTAGCAAGTGTTTTTTTGTTTGTTTGTTTTTTGGCTTTTTTGGATTACACCACCACAGATTTTCCTTTACAGAACACTTTACAAGGCTACATGCTAAGTTAATGGTAAAATTTGTGCCTGAACCCAGAATATTTAAATTGAATGCTATTTATCTTTTTTTTAAAAAAATGTACCATCATTTGAATTATGTGGGCAATTATCCCAGTGATGCGCTTCATTTTATATGCATAGACAAGAACCTCATCTTCTGATTTTTTTCTGTATTTAAAATTTTGATAGTTTTTTATGTATATGTGGGGAAGAGATAAAGTACCAAGATAAATTAAAATGATGGACTCCCTCCTTGTCTCTGTCTCTCTGCTTCTTTCTCTCTTCTGTCTCTCTCTCTCTATCTCTGTCTCTCTTTATGTCTCTGTCTGTCTATCACTCTCTGTCTTTCCTTCATACTTTTTTCCACTTACCCTGACCTCATTAGCTAAGTGGGTCACAGAAGTTTCAATAACATTATGTATGGTCATGCTTTTTCTAGACTAAGTCACTTTTGCCCTTGAGCTCTTTACAAATCTTGGTTTGGGGTGAAAAGGAAGAGAGGGATGAGGAAGAGCAACTAACTGACAATCTCTTCTAATAACTACACATCAGTAGTTTCTATAATTTATTTTAAATCTGTGGTGGATGGGAAATAGACCTTTTATTTCTTAATACAAGTCACTCCATAGGTAAGGAAATTTCATCTGCCAATATAGTTAGGCACTTTGTTTGCTGCCTTTAGTCTTAGAGAGTAGTCTAGAGTACTGAGAAGTGAGAGTATTCACGAAAGGATATACCACAATTATGTGTCAGAGGTGAGATTTGAGCTCAGGTTTCATGGCTTCAAGGGCAGCTCTACCCACTTTACTATATTGCCTTTTTCAATTTATAATCTTATTAAACCACATCATATTAGGATTACTTGAAAAGACAGTAAATTTTACCTGGATAAAATCTGGTGGGAAGAACATGGATCACTGTCTTCACTTATGTGAAGAGCTATCATCAGAGATTAACACCATAAAAAGAATGAAGGAATGAAATACTTCAATATTTCATTGCCATCTTCTTATTATCCTTGTAAATGTTCTCCCTGACTCCCTACTGTATTTCTTGCCTCTGGACTATCCTCCAAAATTTTCCCCTTCTCTTTCATTTGGTATTTGTTTAACCATGGGAGCCAAAGCACTTTGCTGTGAAAGGAGACGTCAAATCAATAAGATATGTCTTACTGGGTACCTGACACTATACTAAGGTGGGGGACAGGGAAGAAGAAGGGAATACAAAGAAAGGTAATGGATTTCTGCTTTGAAAGAACTCATAAACTAATGAGGGATATTATATGTAAACTGCTATGTACAAACAAGATACATGGGATAAACTGAATATAATATCAAAGGGAAGGTACTACTAACATTAAGGTAGACCATGAAAAACTTCTTGTAGAAGGGGAGACTTTAGCTGAAATTTAAAAGGATTAAATATTGAATTGATTCAGCTTGACCCTCAAAAGGCAATAAGCAGAAGACTCAAAGAGCTAAATTTTGGTCCACTATAAGGAAAATCTTCTTCACAATCAAAATTGCCCAACAGAGGAAAGGGCTATTATAAAAGGTAGCTGGAGCTCCTGATTACTTTTGTGGGTCCAACAAGAAAGTAAATGTCTACTTTTGGTGTTATCGTAGATGATGTTCCTCCTCTACAGCAGGCCACTAGATGACTTCTGAGGTCTTTTCCAACCTTGAAATTCAATGATTTTTATGCTATATGGTTACATTCAAGGTTAAATACTAGAGTAGATTAATTGCTGGGCTTGAAAACAGTTAAGACTCAAGTCTAAGTCCTGAATAAGATGCATCTTTGCTTTGTGACCCTAGTCAGGTTACCTAACTTCTCAGTATTCTACAAAACTCTAAGACTATGTTTTAAAGAAAATAGTGACCTATACTGGTAGAAGAAATTTCTTCAAGTAGAGCTCCTTTAACTAATGAAATCACAGGCTGATTCCTTAAACCTATAGTTATTTATGAGTCAGTGGGCCCTGACATCAGAATTCTAGATTTTAAATTAATATCTACTTTAGCCAAAGACATATTTGGCTATCAAAGAATCTCATAATGAGAGCAGCTACTTTTCCCATTTTCATTTCAGAGATGAGAAAAATGAAGCCCAGAAATATTCAGTACCTTGTCCAAGGCCACCCAACTTTTTAGTGACAGTACCCAGACCTCCTAAATCTCATCCCCTGGCTCTACCACTACACCATGCTGCTGAGTATGAGATGAGCTTGGATAGCCTCAGAACAAAAGCTATTTCTGTCTTAGTTTTCAGGGCAGCAGGGAACTCGTTAGCTCAGCCAGCTCACCATCTGCTTCAGAAGAAGGAGGATAAAGGCATTAGTACATGGTGTGAAGGGAAAAAAAGAAGAGGGAGAGGGAGAGAGGAAGAGGGAAAGACAGAGAGAGACAGAGACAGAAACAGAAAGAGATAGAGAGACAGAGAAGAGACAAAACTGAGAGACAGAAGAAAAGGGAGCAGAGAAAAACACTGAGAGACAAAGACACAGAGAGAGAGAGGCAGAGAGACAGACACAGATTCACAAAGACATAGAGACAGAAACAGAGATTGAGAGATGGAAGAGGAGAGAGAAACAGTGAGAGAGAAAAGACAGACAGAGAGAGGGGGGATGGGGAGGGAGAAAGGAGAAAGAATAAGGAAAGAAGGGAAGGGGAGGAGGGAGGGAGGGAATAGCCAGGAAGTTACATGATACAGAAGGTTCAATTCAAACAAAGCCAATATCAGTGGAGTAGAAATACCAAAAAAAAATAACACTATCTAGAAGAGTCAAGAGATTTGGGTACTAGTCCTGCAATCATTAACTGCTTTTACAACTTTGGATACCCTTGGGGCCTCAGTTAGCATTAAAGTACAACTCATTTCTAGCCCCATTAATAGAAAGTTTCTATGTTCTGTGGATTGTTGAATAAATCATCCCTTTTGTAGCTATGGGAGACCAAGTCCAAAGCTTTTTTTTTTTTTAAGTATTTTAGTTTTAGAATTAGAAATAAGAGAAAATGGAGTCTCGGAAAGATGAATGACTTTGCTAGGTTACAGAGCATTTAGATATCAGAGTCAGGACTCACAAGTAGGGAAGTGCTTTTCTGATGTCAGTAGAACACTCTGCTCACAAGTGACACCCTCTATTTACTAGTGTACTAGTGGCTGTTCTACTACCTCTCAAAGAGTACTTCAATTTCTATTGAAGCAATACATAATAGCACTCACAAAATGCTATCAAGACCATTGTATCCAATATATATCCAAGCTTTTGAAGGAAAAGCTGAAAAACAAGATATCAACCTATTCTACCTTAAATTTTGTCTTAAATTTTAATTTCTAACCCCCTTGAAATATTTCTTTTTTTTACTTTTTTCAGGTATTTATTGGTCTTTCCAATAAGGTTGTGCATATCTCTATCTGTCTGTATGTTTACATACATAGATATGTATCTCTATATATAATATATACATATACATACATACATATATGTACATATGTGTTTCTTTGCTCTTTCCAGTAGGAGATTGCAATGAAAGCAGCCACTTTTCTTATTTTCATTTCAGAGATGAGAAAACTGAGACTCATAAATATTCAGTACTTTGTCGAAGACCATCCAGTTTTTTAGTGAAAGCACAAGTACTGGTAGCCAGGCTTCCAAAAATCTCATTCCCTGGTTCTATCCACTACACCATGCTGCTGAATATGAGCACATATATACATATATAAATGTATATGTTGTAACATATTACATAATATATAATATAATAATATAATATACATATATATTAATCATTTATTTAAATAGTTATTGAGTGTTTACCATTGCTTGTTTACTATTCTAAGTAAGCCAACAGTGGCAAAAAACTTCTTTCCGCATAGAGAGCATAGTTATCAGACTACATTATTTCTGTAGTTCTCAATTACCAATGAATGACTTTTCTTGTTGAAAGTATACTTGAATTTATGAGAAGTCGAGGAGGGTGTAGGCTAGCTTTGGTACTAAAAAAAAATCCTGGGTTCAATTTTAAATTCTGACTTATACTGTTGATATTCTTTCATTTTCAAAGAAGACCAATGATATCATGTGATAATGTCTTGTCTTGGGTGTGAATTGATTTGAAGCAGAGTTGCACAGTATTTAGCTTCACTCTCTTCTCCAGTATCATCAAAGTCCAGTGGCAAGAAAAAAGTCAGGATGACTGGCAATGGCCTCAGATGTATTGGATGACCTTGATATCTTCAATGTTTATCCAAGCTCCAAGTGTTTCAGGAACCAACACATCCATTGTAACAAATCGCTCTTATCCTCTCATACTGCCATGGGAAATCTTCAAATGCTCAGAGTAGACATCCCCCTAGCTCACTGAGAGGTTTGAGCCCTATCACTTCCTCTCACTTTGGTTTGGATTGAGTGCTGAGATGATTTTACTGTGGACTGGCTACTGCACGGGCTATAACTTCTTGGAACTACAAGTGAGAATTGGGTGACAGGTGGACACTGAAGGTGAATGAGCAGTCCTAAAAAGGGCTCAGCAGCCCACAACTAATTCTAGTCCTCCCTGAATATTTCGTATGGTGATATATACTATCTATGTATCACTTGAAGTTCCAAAAGAGTTGCAGATTTGAAATGATTAAGACATTATTTCCACACGCACATAAGTAGACATAGTTTCTATACATTTTTGTCTCTACACTGAAGGACTCACAAGTTTATGCCAAAATGATGCATACCTCAACTTATAATCATAAACAATAAATGATGAGAATGAAGATGAGAAAAATGGTGATGGTGTGGTTGATGATAATCCTGCCTTTTTAATAGTAAATGATAGATTTCATGACTCATATAAATGATCTCATTACTCCCTCAGGAGCTCCTTGTGAGGAAGGATGGGCACATTTTTATCACCCCCATTTTCTCTTATTTTCTTTTTTATTAAAACTTTTTATTTCCCCAACACACCCTCTTTCTTGGCAAGTAATCCAATATATGTTAAAGATGTGCAATTCTTCTATACATATTTCCACATTTATCACGCTACACAAGAAAACAGGTCTAAAAGGGGGGAAAATGAGAAAGAAAACAAAATGTGAGCAAACTACAACAAAAAAGTAAAAATACTACATTGTGATCCACACTCAGTCCCCACAATCCTCTCTGTGGGTACAGATGGTTCTCTTCATCACAAGACCATTAGAACCAGCCTGCATTACTTCGCTGTTGAAAAAGTCATGTCCATCAGAAGTGATCATTATATAATCTTGCTGTTGCTGTACATAATGTTCTCTTGGTTCTATTCACTTAACTTCATGTAACTCTTTCCAGGCCTTTCTGAAATCTTCCTGCTGATCATTTCTTATAGAACAATAATATTCCATAACACTCAAATACTATAGTTTATTTAGCCATTCTCCAACTGATAGGCATCCACTCAGTTTCCAAAAAGGGCTGCTACGAACATTTTTGCACATGTGGGTCCTTTTTCCTTTTTTAAGATCTCTTTGGATACAGACCTAATATAGACATTGCTGGATAAAAGGGTATGCACAGGTTGATTGCCTTTGGGGCATAGTTCCAAATTGCTCTCCAAAATGGTTGGATCAATTCACAACTCCACCAACAATGTATTAGTGTCCCAGTTTTCTCATATTCCCTCCAACACCCATTATCATCTTTTCCTCTCATCTTAGTCTTTCTAAGAAGGGTATAGTGGTACTTAAGAGTTTTTTTCTTTAATTTGTATTTTTCTGATCAATAGTTATTTAGAGCATTTTTTCATATAAATAGAAATGGTTTTAATTTCTTCAACTGAAAATGGTTTGTTTATATCTTTTGACAATTTATCAATTGGAGAATGGCTTGTAATCTTATAAATTTGATTCTATTCTCTATGCATTTTAGAAATGACCTCATTTCCTAGAAAAGAAATCTGAAGATTAGAGCTGCTACTTGTCCAAGAACTCAAACTAATAATTGAAAGAATTAGGTACTATCTGAAGCTCTCTCCACTGATTTTGCTCAGTAAAGTGTATTCTAAAAGATTAACCTAGGGACATTCGGAGGTTATTGGAGGTTAAATGACTTCTTCAGAGTCACACACACACAATGTGTTTCTGACTCAGATTTGAACCTGGATCATCTGATCTCTAAGGGAAGCTAGGAGGCACAATGGATAGAGCAATGGACTTAGGATCTAGAAGACTCATCTTCATGAGTTCAATAGCTGTTTGATCCTGGGCAAGTCACTTCACTTTGTTTTCCTCAGGTCCTCATCTAGAAAATGAGTTAGAGAAGAAAATGGCAAACCACTCTAGTATCTCTGCCAAGAAAATCTCAAAATGAAATAATGAAGTCAGACATAAGCAAAACAACTAAAAAACAGCAACACTCTCATTCTATTCATAATTCCAAACTCCATCGCTGATTATATAATAGTTAATAAATATGTCTTAATAGTTATGTATAGCACACATATGGGATCTGACATGTATTTTGGCATATTTGGCATGTATTGGGCTGCCTGCAGGTTAGGGAGGGGATGGGGGAAGAAGGGAAAAATTTGTGGCAGGGGGTTATGCAGGAGTTAATGTTGGGGAAATTACCTATACATATGCTTTGTGAATAAAAAGAAAAACAAATAGGTATGTATACCAAAAAGACATTTTAACAAAGGAAAAGAGCATATTAGTACAAAAACATCTGTAGTAACTCTTTTTTTTTTTTTAATGGTGGTTAAGCATTCAACATTGAGAGGAAGCTCATCATTTGGGAAATGACTAAACAAATTGTGGGATATAATTGTAACTGAATGTTATTGTGCTTTAGGAAATTACAAGCACAACATATTTTTAACATGTTTAACATATATTGGTTTGCTTGCCATCTAGGGGAGGGAGTGGGGAAAGGGGAAAGATCCAAAAATTTGGAACACAAGGTTTTGTAAGGGTTAATGTTGAAAAATTATCCATGTATATGTTTTGAAAATTAAAAAAAAACTTTAATAAAAAATAAAGTTAAGACAAAGAAAGAAATTTTTAAAATCTTAAAAAAAGAAATTACAAGCAAGATGAGTTCAGAAAAAAACTTGGAAAGACTTACATGAAAAGTGAAGGGAGAAAAATCAGGAAAATATTGAATACAATAATAGCAATGCTGTATATTTAAGAATTATGAATGATTTAACTATTCTTAGAAATACAATGATCCAAGACAATCTTAAAGGACTTAGCATGAAAAATACTATATATCTCCAGAGAAAGAACTGATGTTTTCTGGATAGACAATGAGTCCAAGGAGAATGAAGCATACTTATCAAATTTAAATTTCAATAACCATATTTGGAGACTCTGAAAAGATAACAAAGAGAATGTTGTTTTCCATGTCCCAGATCTCTTCAGAAAATTCTTGCTCATCAGAACCAGAAGATCATTATACTGTGGCAACAACAAGATTATATGATGATCAATTCTGATGGATGTGGTTGTCTTCAACAATGAGATGATTTAAACCACTTCCAATTGTTCAGTGATGAAGAGAGCCATCTACACCCAAAGAGAAGTCTGTGGGAGCTGAGTGTGTACCACAACACAGGATTCTCTCTCTTTGTTGTTTGCTTGCATTTTGTTTTCTTTCTCATTTTATTTTCTTCCTTCTAGATCTGATTTTTCTTGTGCAGTAAGATAATTATATAAATGTGTGTGTGTGTGTGTGTGTGTGTGTGTGTGTATTGGATTTAACATATATTTTAACATATTTAAAATGTATTGGACTACCTGCCAGCTAGGGGAGGGGATAGGGGGAAGGAGGAGAAAGTTTGGAATAGAAGGTTTTGCAAGGATCAGTGCTTCATTTTTCATTACCCATGCATATGTTTTGTAAGTAAAAAGCTTTAATAAAAAAAAAATTCTTGCTCACTTTTAGAGAGAAGGTAACAGGGTATGGAGGGAAAGTACCTGGGTTCAAATAATGGCTCTGTCACTTAGTATCTATGTGATGCTAGTTAACTCTTAGGATTCAAAGATCATAGATTTAGAGCTGAAAGGGATTTTACAGGTCATTTTACAGATGAGAAAACTGAAGCCCAGAGAGAGTACAAGAATTGCCCATAGTCACACAATGTCTGAAATAGATTTTGCTCTCAGTTCCTTCTAACTGCAGTCTAAACTCTCTGCTCACTATGTCACCTAGCTATTACTAAGTCTCTTAGGATTTCATTTTTATTTGAAAAATGAGGTATTTGGACTAGCTCAAATTTACTCTCTAATCCAGCAAATATCAATAGATTTGATAATATACAGAAACAAACATCCTTGGAGTCTTCAATCATTTTAAGAGTACAAAATGCAATCAAAAAATGTGACAACTTCTAGATTAGATTATTTTTAGGTTCATCTTCAGCTCTATGAAGTTCTATGAAGAATAATGTCTCCTTTAAACCAGAATATAGTATGAATGAGATCATGTTTTTTGTGGACTCTTTTGAATACCTAACCCCACCCCCCAAAAAGAGTAGAGCTTGTTCAACAGATGCATTAAAAAGACAAAGAGAAGCAAACGTAGTCTTAAGAAGGTTAAATAGCATTTAAAAAGATATGATTGTTGGGAGCCACCGCTTTTCAAACCCTTTCATATTCCATGTCTCTTCTCAACTGCTTCTGTGAATAGAATTAAGTCTGAATTACTTAGCTGTATATGTTGCTGACTAATGTCTGTTTCAACTTTTCCCTGAACAGCAGGGATGGGGAACGTCCAACCTGAGGGCTGGCTAATGCCTGCAAAATCATTTACTAAGGCAAATAAAGGCAATGATAAGTTGAAAACTAAGTATATAGCAATTTCCCATGGCTTGAGGTCTATAAGCTGATAATTTTGTATGGCCCCCAAAAGAGAAAATAAATATCCAAATGGTCCATGGCAAAACATAGGTTGCCCATTCCTCCTGTAGAAGAAGAAGGCTGCAATGGGCATATTACCAAAGTAAAAATCAAAATTTCTAATGGTGAGTCTTCCACTAGATAGCTGTACAATCTCAGCATTTGGGTGAGCTCAGGCTTCCTCTTGTGTCCACTACCACGGTCTCAAGGGACATTGATATTAGTCTCTCCTTGTCCTCTTCTTACGTGGCTTACTGTTCTTTCTCAGTCTCTTTTACTGGTTCATCAATCACTGTATCAACTTCTAACTGCTGATATTCTCCAAGGCTCTGTCTTCAGTTCTATTTTCTCTACACTCTTACTCAGAGATCTTGTTAGATTAATTATCCTCTCTCCTCTATATTCAGTTTATCTCCTAAACTCTATTTGCCTACCTCCAACTGCCTGAGTCAGCAAACTATATAGTCTTCTCTGGTCACCTCAGATTTGACCTGTCTAAAATTAAATTCATCATCTTTCCCCTATAAATTCACCCATGTTTAGAACTCAAGGGTAGCAAACATCTTTCCAACCTTCATTCCATAATTTTGGAATTATCCTTGACTCTATACTTTTCCTCTCCTTATATGGTGATATACTGATATCGCCATATCTCATCTGCTTCAAAACATGTTGAATATGGTATTCAATGCATTTCTACAAGAAAAAAAAATGCTTCAGCAATTGACACTCCCTTGGTATTTGTCACACTTGGTCATTGTCTATGTTGAGGAGCAACCACCGCCACTGCTGCTATCGCATTCAATCATGGACAGCTCCTCCCCAGTGAAGGCAGGACTGTCAGATTGGATCCCACGATACTGGCGGGCAGCTCATAGGATAGTTCCTGCAGGGCAATGTGGCTCCTGAAGCAGAATTGCTATAAAGGGCATGAAGCAGCTGGCCACATGTTCAGCAGAAGGAACAGAGCACTAGTCATAGGGGAGCCCAAGTAGAGGCAGGAGAGGACCCAGAACTCCTGGCAATGGTCAGATTCTTGGGCAGTGAAGGGCTTGGGATTATGGTTTCTGTTTTCACACTCAGCTGCCCTTCCCAAGGAAGTTTTGACTGTATGGAGGAGAGAGTATAAAGGTCAAGATTTCTCTTAGAAAGTGTGTAGAAACCCTGAAGTCAGGAGGACCCAACTTCAAATCTGGCCTCAGATACTTAACACTTTCTAGTGTTAAGTTGGAGACTTAACACTCTCCTAGCCCTGGGAAAGTCACTTAACCCCAATTGCCTCAGGGGGAAAAAAGTGAGTGGGATCAAGAAGGAAGGAGCTGGGCTTGGTGGGACTAGGCTGACTTGTTTCTCCAGAGATGGATATAACACTTTACCCTGTGGAGAGCTGGGTGAGGACCAGTGATGTACAACTTATGGGAAAATAGTTTTCTGTACTCATCATTTTTTGCCACTGGTCTATGCCTTCTGGGACCAATTAATAAGTACTGAGATACTACTGTATATAAAATCAATTTTTTTTTCTTTCTCTCTACACCCTATCCATACCACAACATCTCTTTCAAAGGTTCCCATCTATCAAGTCTCAGAATCACTATCGTCACTTTATTACTTATATCTGGAACAATACTATTGTCTCCCATTGTTTGCATTGTTTCAAGTCACTGTATTGAACTGATCATAGTCAAACACTATACCTTGACTCCAACATCATGATGTCATCAATCTTCTTTGAATAGGAAGAATGAGTAACAACAACATTGAATCTGGAATAAGACTATCATCTCCTAATTGTTTTCTTTGTTTCAAGTCTCCGCCCTCTCCCACAGAGAGCTGCCAGAATGATTTGCCTCAAGTACAAGTCTGCTGATATCACTTCTCTGCTCCATATGGTGGCTCCCTATTGCCTTGAGGATGAAATATAAGCTTCTCTTTGGCTTTTAAAGCCCTTCACAACTTGGAATCAATCTAGTCATAAATTTTATTCCCCTTCCTAGATATCACAGTTTATCCCAGCAGTCTTGCTCTTCCTCACATGTGACACTGCATCACTTTGCTGGATCTCCCTGATGCTTGTAATGTTGTTCTAGCTCACTTCTACTTACATTTTTTTTCTTTGTTTTTCTACTCAAATGGACCTTTCCAAGTGAAGCCTTTTCTGAAGGCTTGTCTATTAGATGTACTTAGATTAGATTAACATGTCTATTAGATGAACTTATTTATGTAGATAATCTTCCATATAAAATGTAAGTGCCTTGAAGGCAGGGAAAGTTTCACTTTTATGTCCCTAGAACATACCAAAAAAGGCATATAAAAAGTCTATAACAGGCTTTTTTAAAATGTGAGATTATTTTTTCATAGTATCTCACAAAGTACTACATTCACAATGATCCTATGTTAAAAGCATTGATACTCATAATTTACCAGTGAGGAAACTGAGACTGAGATATTTACTGACGTGATCAGGGTCTGACAAATTAACAAGTGACATGATGAGGCTGATAGATGTGTTTCTTGACTCAGTTTCATCTAGCGCTCTCTCTAGGGATACTAGGATGTAATATGTTGCACTTTTCAGGGCTGAGGGACACCACTGGCATAATTATTTACTAACCAGATGATAATGAGAAATAGAAGACTGCAAACATTTGGAAGGGCCCCTCCAACTAAACCTGCCAACATCTGTTGCCAAGAAGCAGCATAAGGATGTTGTTGTAGTTGATTTAGAAGGCTGCTCTCCATTTTAGCTTTGCTTTTTCATGCGTCAGAGTCTCAAAAAATGTCAGAGCTAGAAGGAACTTTATTTTATTTTGTTTTTTCATCATTAGTTTTTTTTTTTTTGGGGGGGGGGTAAAAACAAAAAACCTGTGTTTATTCCATGTACCTTAGTCTGTGCTGTCACTGCCTATTGGCTTCTTAAAGACAAAGATCAATAATACTGGCCTCAAACAAAGGACCATATATTAAAAAACTCAATAAATATCAAAATTGAAAAGATCTCCAAAAATAAAATGCAAGAACATTAAATATAGATCATAAATATTAGAAAATACATAAGATTACAGGTAACATAATCAAACATTTAATTTTGAAGGGATGACAAATTCCCCAGATTCATGTATTTATTTGTTTTTATATGAATTTTTCTTTACTCAATGATATTTTATTTTTCCAATTACATGTAAGAATAGCTTTCATCATTCATTTTTCTAAGATTTTGAGTTCCAAATTTTTTCTCCTTTCCCCCTTACTTGCTCTTTCCCCAAAATAGCAAACAATCTGATACAGGTAAAGTATGTGCAGTCCTTTTAAACATAGATCCATATTTGTTATATGGTGAAAGAAAAATCATAACAAAAGGGAAAAATCACAAGAAAGAAAAAACAAACAAGCAAAAGAAAGTTGAAAATAGTTTGCTTTACTCTACATTCCGATATTAACCCTTGCCTAAAAGGAACTTCCAATTTAACTGAACAAGTTTATACACAAAAAACCTGGAAAACAGAACAACTTATCACCATCAAGCAACAAAATTGTAGTACAGATATGAAGTGTTAAGAAAGATCACTATGCATTAAACATGGGGCATTTTTGTCTTCAAAGATATAATGTGAGCTGAGTATTTAAGAATGGATCAGATCCAGATCAAGAGAAGGAAGGAGAGGGAAAATCTCACTCCAAGGGGTAAGGGTCAGAAAAAGTCAAACCTCTCCATCAAGAAATTTCTAGTGTGATATGCCTTTCTGAGGCTTTCTGATGCAAAAAAAACTATTCAATGATTCCAACTTACCATTTTTTTTTTGCCCAACCAGGAATACTTGGATGGAATGGATGATTAGGAGATACATCACAAACTCAAGCTAACTTTGTGCTCTTCCATATCTCCAGCTTTTTGCATATGTGTGTGTGTGTGTGTGTGTGTGAAAATGGCCCTACATTACATTTTGAAAATTAGTTTGAAATTATATTTGAAAATATAACTTCATACTTAGCAGTCTTGCAACCTTGGTAATTTACTTTCTTCTCTGAGTTCTATTTTTTCATGTGTCAAATTGGACTAGTAATACTTCTATTTCATAAACTGTTCATGAAAAGGTCTTCATAATGTACTATATAATCATTCTTAATCATAATGTTGATTATGACCCTATATTCAAGTCTCACAAGATTCCTCAACTCTTGCCCTTGTAAATTTAGACATCCCTGTTCTTTCTTTTTGCCTCCACTTTTTAACATTATTACCCAAGTCTAAAATTCCTTGTCCAAGAAACTGGAAACTGAGTGGATGCTCATTAACTGGAGAATGGCTGGATAAATTATGGTATATGAATGCTATAAAATATTATTTTTCTATAAGAAACAACCAACAGGATGATTTCAGAGAGGCCTGGAAAGGCTTACATGAACTGATGCTGAAATGAGCAGATCAGTATACACAACAACAACAAGACTAAAGAAGGATCAGTTCTGCTGGACATGGCTCTCTTCAACAGATGATTCAAAGCAGTTCCACTTGTTCAGTGATGAAGGGTGCCATCTACACCCAGAGAGAGAACAATGGGAACAGAGTGTGGAACACAACATAGCATTCTCACTCTGTCTGTTGTTATTTGCTTGCATTTTGTTTTCTTTCTCAGTTTTTTCTTTTCCTTCCTTCTTCATCTGATTTTTCTTGTGCAGCAAGATAATCATATTAATATGTATACATATATATATATATATATATATTGAATTTAACATGTATTCAATATATTTAACATGTATTAGACTACCTGCCAGCGGGGGGTGGGGGGAAGGGGGAGAGGGCAGTGTGGGGGGAAGGTGGGGAAAATTTGGAACAAAAGGTTTTGCAAGGGTCAGTGATGGAAAAATTACCCATGTATATGCTTTGTAAATAAATAAATTAATTTAAAATATAGAATTCCTTGCCCACTATCCCTGTTCCTATCTCATTTTGCTTCCTGACATTCTCCCCATCTTTCAAGGCTGAGCTCAAATGTTCCTTCTCTTAAGAAGCCTTCCCTGATGCCCCAAGATCTTTCTTTCCAACTATGATATCTCCCTATTTGTAGTGATGCACTTATTATAAGTAATATTAGTTATTTCTGTCCTTGTCTTTTTCTCCACACTACAATCCATATCCCATGATGATTTCTTCTATCTTATCTCTTTTTGTATCCTCAGCTCTTAACATAGAACCTGGAATTCTGTAAGTAATTTGTTGAATAGAGACACTCACAAGAGAACATTTGGATCTGCAACAACAACAAAAAAAAAGCTTTAAAGGCATCCTTCAGAAGAAAACACAACATAATGAAGAGAAGAATTGATTTGATGTTGGCACTTCTATGTTGAAATCCTGAATCTGCCAACTGATTAACTGCCAAAGGCGATCTACCTCCTCCAGCCTCATTTCCCAATCTGCATAATAAAGAATAATCATACTTACCTTGCCTACTTGCAAAGTTCATGATGAGGAAGATGCTTTATAAACATTAAAATACTAGAGAAATGTAAACTATATATCATGTCTAACCCCAGAGCAAAGGCTAGGATTTGAACAACTATATTCATGGTCCATGTTCTGACAAAGCACAGAAGGCTTTCTTCTAATTCTTTCATTCAAGCTATAAAGTTCAATATCTCTGCACAAACTATTTGCAGCAGTGGGTGCCTTCCCTCTTCTCCCAATACAATTACAGCTAAAATGAAGAAAAATGGAATAATATCTGCTGCCTTCGGGACAATTAATTTGAAAAACTTGAGTCTTAACAGGGGAAAATTTTCCATCCTGTCAAACCTTGGTCAACAATGACAACAAAACCTCTACCCAAAAAACCCATGAGTCAACCAATTTCCAGAGCCTCTCAAATCCAAGGAAAACTATAGATGGACCAAATCTAGCAACAGTTAGAAAATTGCTTAAGCATGGATTCAAATGATGGCAAGACACTATTGATGAAGAGGTAGCATCACTCAGTAAAAAGAAAAAGTCCTATATCAATCCAGATTCGTGATTTTGGTTCTAGGTTCTTCTATTTACTAGATATGAAATCTTTAGCAATCATGTCATTTGAAAATCTGGAATTAATAATGTTAGCATATACTAGATCATAAGGCTATTTGAGAATTATAAGATTAGAGTAGTTATACATGGAAACTCACTGAGCAGCAAATCTAACACCCACTTTTTTGCATATAAGGGAAATTGAGTACCAAAGAGGTTAAATGATTGTATAAAGTCACATATGTTATAATAGGTATCAATACTGAAGACTGAAACCACATCTTTCATTCCTATAGCCAGTGCTGTTTCCTTTTACTATATGTACTGCTTTTGGTATTGAATATAAAGTAGTTTGTGATCACATGATACTATATAAGTGCTTGCCATCATTATTATTAAATATGGAAGGAATTCAGCTTTGGGGGCAAGTTAACTGAAAATACTAAATAGATATACCCAATCTTCTGAAATTCAGAAGGAGGAAAGAGGATGGCAGACATAAGGATAAATCTCTTTGTGCCTGGCTTTTCTTCATTTGTATTCTTACCAGAGGCATTGTTTTATGCTCCCATTCTGGTCTCCTTGCATTTGTTTGCTTGATATATTGCATCAATGCTGTGCTCACCTTGCTGTGCAGTAATTTAATTACCTATTCTGTTTTCTTTCCTGACTCAATGTTTTTGTATTTTTGAAAGAAAGAAAAAACACAAAAACAGGAATGTAATTCAACAGAAAGTCCCCAATGGGATTAGGTAAATGGGTTGAAATAAACAAAAATAGAAAATGGCATGCCGGGTAAATATAGTACACTAAAGAAAATGTCAAATTTCCTAAACGAAAGTCATTTAGGACCGAATGTAGCTGCTATAGCTTTTGTGATCTTGGACAGGTCTCTTCTTTTAAAACCTCAGTTTATCAATAAAATGATGGGATTAGACAAGGTTATCTCTAAGGTTACTTCTAGTTCTTACAGGCAATGCTCTGAGTTACAATACCTTTTTAGTCCTGGCGAATTTCTTGTTTTATGTGCTAAGGCTCCTTTTAACTCTAAATTTCTATTACCAGAATATTATAGGCACCATAATAATGTTCTTTGCTTTACAATATTGTTATATCCTATCAGACAATTGAATCGTTTCTCAAGTTAGAATTCCAGCAAGCATCTAGTTTGACCAAAACAGACTACTGGCCATCTCATGAGCTTATTAAACACATTTCAATTTCTATACCATTAATCACACAGTCCTTCATGTCTAGGTGTCCTTTTCCTATCTCTGAATATTATCATTTTAACCATCTTTCCAGGCTAAATTTAAATGCAGTGTAGTCAAGTCCAGGTTCCATCCCTGACTAATTTATCCCCCCACTAATTTATCATTCTCACCAATGCCAGGATAATCTTTGTGAAGAATAAAGCTGGCCATATACTATCAGAAGTGATTGATATAAGGAATGCAGAGAACACGGGAAGATTGATATGAACGGATACAGAACAAGGAACGAAAACCAGGAAAACAATTTGTACGATGACTAAAATAATGGATATGGAAATGGCAACAACAAAACATTGAAATTGTAATTATGATGAAAAAGATGGTTAATAAAAAAGAAATGAGAAAATGTGCTTCCATTCCTACTGTAAATGTGGGGACTGTGAATGAAAAACATTTCTTTACATGAAATGGACTTCCTTGGGAGGAAGTGGCATGGGAAGTTATCCTACAAAGGTTGGGTGACCACTTGATTGCTATGTTGTAGAGGGTGGTTCTATTTCAGCTATGAATGGAAGTAGATAGCTCCTTTCAGCTATGAAGCCTGAGTCTCTGTAGTAGTTTCCTCTGTATAGATTCCACAAATCAGCCAAAATGGATTCTTCTCTTTCTTTCAAACATAAACCATCCCTTCCTGACTTTTATGACTTTTCCAGGCCCTGAGACCTTATAATTCATTGCCACCTGAATTCCTCATCATTAAACCTTATCTCATCTCCTATGTGATATCCTTTATTCCCATCTATTATTAATAATCTCTCTCTAATCTCTAGCATATGGTTCTGTGCTAAGAAGGAACTTTTAAATATCTGTAAAATAAATGATTTATAGTTTTAAATGTGTGTGTACATGTAACATTTCTCTAATTAGATCATTGAAGCATTTTGAGGGAAGGGTATATGTCATGTTTACATTCACCATCACATGAAACTCTACACATAGTAAGTGTTCAGTGGTTACATTTAAAAGATTTCCAAGTCACCAAGGACCTTTATTTTCATGCATCATTTATTTCTTTATATTTGGCTTTTTTAAATTCTGCAAATGCATAATTAATTCTCATTACAAATTTAGAGCACCTTTCTCCAAATTTAGGAGAACTATTATTCATTTTTTATCTTATTAGGTTGTAAGAAAAATCATTACTTTAAAATGTATATTTCTCCTACTGATTTCTCATTGAAGATAATTAAGTTGTTTTTTTTCCATTTATCACATGGCTTTCTAAATACTCGCTGACCTCCGTTTGGGGGAGTATTGCATGACTTCCTTTATTTCTAATTTTTATCATGTTCCTCTTTTGTTTCAAAAGTATTTCTGATCTCAATCAGGAATGTAAAGATGAACAAATTTTAAGAGTAAAGTCTAAAATTTAAGCTACTGGAGTTCCTAGACCATAATTTGAGAGATTTGCAAAGGTATATTCATGTGAATATCATCAGAGTATAGAGAAGGAGGCCAATAATGATGGACTACTAGGGGCAGCTTTATAGAAGACTCAGGACTTGAGCACTAAGTCACCTAAAGACTGGAACAGCAGAAGTGGAAAGAGAGAAGGAAAGGGAATTTTCAGATCATGTTTCATTACACTTATTTAGGTGCCTACATTCATTTTGCTTCCTGGTAAGTGGTCCAGTCAGTTATCACTGAAGTTAAATTCATAGAAGCTGTGACTCAGAATTAAGGTTCTTCACATAGGTAATTGAAAAGAGAAGAAGATTAATATTGATGAATTTATACCACCTAGTTGCCAGGAAATGTTGCCCAAAAGACTTCAGGCGTCATACCTGCATCTATCAGTGCCCATTCAAAGGATTTGTCACTACCCAGTGACTTTGTGAACTTAAATTATTAGCGAGTCTATTAATCTCCTAGTTTTAAGACCTGCTGTCTTGATAAACTTGACCAACCATCCACCTTAATATCCCATTGCTCTCTGATGTAGATCATCTGACTACTCTCCCATTAAAAAGGATATTCTATTTTCCTATCTACACTTCTTCATCTAATCCACTCCTCCTCCCCTTTTGCATTTTATGCCCTCCCTTCATTTTTGTGCTCCTGTAAATCTTACCCTTCATTCAAAAGGACAAATTCAAGTTCCATTTGTTTCACAAATCCTTCCCTGATTCTGCCAAACAGATCAATGACAGCTCATTAAAAACATACATTTATTTTCCCCCAATTTTTAAAAACAAATTTAAAGTTTTCAAATTCTCTCTCTTCCTTGCTCTCTTCCCTTCCTCCTCTCTGAGATGGTAAATAATGAGATACAACTTATACATGTTTAATTATGTAAAACATTTCCATAATAGACATTTTGTGCAAGAAGACTCTAATAAAAAAAAAGAAAGCAAGGAAAAAATAGAGCATTTCATTCTGTATTTATTCGATAGCAACTCCTTCTCTGGAGGTTCATCATTAGTGCTTCAGGATTGTCTTGGATCATTTGTATTCTATTCACTTCAGTATGCATCAGTTACTATAAGTCTTTCTAGGTTTTTTTGAAATCATCCAGCTTATCATTTCTTATAGCATAAAAATATCCCATTACAATTATCTACCAAGCTTGTTTAAACCATCCCCTAATTAATGGGTACCCATGTGATCTCTAATTTTTAGCTACCACAAAAAGAACTTCTATAAACATTTTAGTACAAATAGACCCCTTCCCCCCTTTTTTGGACATTTTTTAGATATAGATCTAGTAATGATATTGCTAGATCAAAGAGAATGCACAGTTTTACAGCACTTTGAGTATAATAAGGAAACTAGTGTATTTGTGTGTATGTAAAACTAAAAAAAAAAAAAAAAAACTAAAACAAATCAGTATGATACAAGGTGGGGTATGAGAGGGACAAAACTGCTATAAATATTTTCATACAAATAGCTCCCAAAATACATATTTCTATTGTAAAGTTTTGAACTGCATTTTCTCTTTTTTTAAAAAAATTAAAGCTTTTTATTTTTAAAACATATGCACGGATAATTTTTCTACATTGACCCTTGCATGGTCTTATGTTCCAAATTTTCCCCTCCTTCCTGTCACCCCATCCCCTAGATGGCAAGCAATTCAATATATGTTATACATGTTAAAATATATGTTAAATCCAATATATGTAAATATACATTCTCCAATTGATGGACATCCATTCAGTTTCCAGTTTCTGGCCACTACTAAAAGGGCTGCCACAAATATTTTTGCACATGTGGATCCCTTTCCCTTCTTTAAAATCTTTTTGGAATATAAACCCAATAATAACACTGCTGGGTGAAAGGGTATGTACAGTTTGATAACCCTGTGAGCATATGAATTGCATTTTCTCCACAGGCACTAGAAAAAGGGATTATGATTCACATTTTATAGAGAAGTAAACAAAAGTACAAAATCAGCTAAGATGTTTGTTTGAAGTTACACAGTAAATAAGCATCAGAGTCAGGACTTAAGGTCATATCTAATTCCCATCCCATTTCTCTGTTCTGCTAAGTCAAGCCTATCTCCTCAACTATTCTTTGATCTTCTTAATAGTTAGAAGCATATTTATGCTTCCATATCACCCCTAGTGTCCAATAATCTTAGTATCTTACAGGTGTTCAGTGTCCATAAGCCTGTTGAAGGTAATAATAATACCTATCATTTTTAGCAGGGTAGGTATGACAAACATTATAGCATCCATATGTTTATATAAAGATAGATGAGAATCTATATATTATATATATTTATAAAATATTAGTCTCAACTATAATAATATATAATCTCATATAGATGAAAAACTGAAAGGTCAAAAGAGTAAAACAATTTGTATAAGGCTTATACAGTTCCAGAGCAGCAGAGAAAAAAAAAAAAAAACCTAAAACTAAGGTTTTCTGGCTCCAAATCCATTCCACCTCTGCCTCTCTGCTAACGAATATGTCTATAGATAGCTAATAGGCCATTTCTCCTTAGCATCCCCGAACAGGCTACCCAGCTAAAATGAATTCTCTTTCTCTTTGGATGGTTGTGTTTGTGTGTGTATATTGTTCAGTGTTTCATTCAGGTCTGATTCTTTATGATCCCATGAAAAACACTTCCCTTGGGATTTTCTTGGTTTTCATTTCCTTCTCTAGCTCATTTTATAAATGAGGAAATGGAGGCAAACAAGATTAAGTGATTTTTCCAGGATCACATAGAGTAAGTTTCTGAGGCTGGATTTGAACTTGGATCTTTCTGACCCCACATCCAGTGCTTTATTCATTTAGTCACCTAGACATCTCGCCTTGTGTATGTGTAGTCCATGCTTGTACATGTATGTGTGTGTATATATATGCTTACATATATGTATACATATATTTTGAATTGGGTATTATAATACATGAGATATACATGCACGTATATACCATGTACATTAATACATACATATCTTCTCCACTGATATACCAATATCTATATATTAATGTTTTTACTCATGGATCCCTGTGCCATTCTCCAGGAACAATTATAAATCCAACAACTTTTTTTTTTAAATATGTAAGAAAAGTACCTTAGATTAGGTAGTGCCTTAGATTAGGTAGGGAATAAGAGAAAATATTTTCACAAAGAACTTTAAAAACAAGAGAATGGGAACATCTTTATTGTCATTTAACAGAAGTCGTAATGAAGTTTCTGAGAATTTACTTGCCCAGTAAATATACCTAGCATCTATATACCTAACAAATGACAGGGCCAAATAAAATTTAAAAGGAAAATTAAGTTCAAGTTGTAGAAGCCAGAATTCAAACCCAAGTCTCCTGTTGTATTGTGCCCTGTGTGTTGTGTTCTTCCAGCTCTCACTTTCTCCTGTTCCTCTGTTAAAAAGAATGCAGAGATTGGCCCACTTATGGGTCTCCACAATAAGTGAATGGTACATTGGCACTTTAAGCTGCCTCCCCTTGCTTTCTTTGGTGTTTTTGCTTTCTTTTTCTCAATAAAAATGTGTTTCTCATTTTCTATGTGTTGTAGAACCATTTGTCATTTTGGGGTTGTTTAGCTCTTCCTGTTTGATCCTCTGTAGTTCTTGTAAGAAGACCCCTATTCTATACCACCACCTCTCTAGTCTGGGCCCTTGGGGCCTCACAGCTGTGAGTTATAAGGAGACTCTGGGCCAAGAGCTAGGAGGGAGTGGTTTCCCAAGTGGCTTGGAAAAGCCAAAGTATTTTCTCATGTTTTCTTTGGATTTCAAGATGTTTAATTTGAGTCAACCCTTCACTAAAAGGAGCTAGCTCACGTATCAGAAAGCATGAACAGAGCATCATTAATCTCCTCTCTTTCTTACCGCAGGGGTTGGCAACCTTTGAACAATGGCCCTGCCAAACCTCCCTTAATTCAATACTCAAGACAATTTAACACACATTTAGATACCTACTATGTGCACAGCGTTGTGCCTGGCATTTTGGGAGAACTATTCACCTGATCTATCACTGTCACCCCTTAGCTACTCAGAGAACCTACCACTAGAGAAACAAAGAAAAGGAATGATGCTCACTTGCTCACAAAAAAAAGGATGTTTGCCTTGGAAAAATCTGGATATAACTGCTTCCTTTCCCATGGTACTCACTAGTGGCAAGAAATTTAGGGTGTGTGTGTGTGTTTTTTTTTTTTTAAACACATACCCACACACATACAGAGGTGTGTGTATATATGCATGTGTGTGTGTATACATATATATATATATACATAACATATATATATATTTGTATAAAACATATCTAATATCTCTCTATCTATCTATCTATATATATGTGCATGTGCACACACAGGCACACATACACTTTCCCCCTCTCTCCCTCTCCCTCCCTCTCCTCTCTCTTTGTATGTCTCTCTTTCTTTCTCTTTCTCTCTCTCTCTCTGCCTCCTGAATCTCAAGTGTTAAAAGGCACCTCAGAAGAACCCTAGTATGACTCTTCCCTGAATATGAATTCCCTCTATACTAAGTGTGCACAAACTTTATATATACAGGCATACATACAATACACACATGTGTGTATACATGTATATGCATATAATCATATGTAGAGAATATATGTATGAATGATAACTTAGATATATAACACATTTCAGTATAATTGATTTCCTTTCTAAATCTTGGTATTTACTTTTATTCATTTAAACATACTATTTTAAGAAAGTTTATAAGTTTCACCAGATTACCAAAGGGTTCCATGTTCAAAAAATGGTGAAAAGCTTCTGGCTTACATTTTCTTCAATATTTAGCCATAAGATTTTATTTGATGACCTTCACTGATGGAAAATTGAATTTTAATGCAACCCATACTATTTAGGGACAGCTCTAATTATTTAGGTGGTTTTTCTTTATATCAAGGAAAAATCAATCACTCCATAATTTCTATTCCTATTTCCACCCCCACTCTGACCTTTTTTTGGTCCATATCCCAGGATATCCAAAAATTGATTTAATCATTCTTTAACCAATCCCCTGTAATATGTAATATTAAAACAATTATCTAGGGCATTGAGAATTTAACTTAGGCCAATGTGTGTCACAGGTGGAATCTGAGTTTGTCTTCTGTTTTCTTTCTAATACATTACACATCTTCTTGTTTTGTTGTTATTTCACATGAAGTAAAGAAAAATCAAGTTACTCATCCTTCCACATAGATAATCCTTCAAGTATTGGACAATATCTATCATGTCCCTCTAGAAGATTTCTTTTCATGAGATTAACTTTAGCCAAACTTTCTATGGCAAAGTTTAAAATGGCCTCATTCTCCTGTTCACTCACTGCTAGATGCTGTGTTACAAACAGGCTTTATCTCCCTGGGCAAGTCAAGTTATAACTGTGAGTTCTAGTTTCATCATAGTAAAGGAAATCAGTTAATTAATTACAGAGTATGCTCTTAGTTTTAAGATGATATGACTTGAGCAATTGCAATAGATTTGAGATGGAAAGTGTCATCCACACCCAGAGAAAGAACTAGAGAGATTGAATGTGGATCAAAGCATGGTGTTTTCATCTTTTTATTGTTCTGTGCTTGTCTGTGTTTTTTTTTTTTTTTAGTATGGTTATTTTTCCCCTTTTGATATTTCATATGCAGTATGACAAATATGGAAATATGTTTAGAGAATTGCACATGTTTAACCTATATCAAATTGCTTTCTGTCTAGGGAAGAGGAAAGGGGAGGAGAGAGGGAAAAAATATTTTGGAATGCAAGATTTTGCAAAGGTGAATGTTGAAAACTATCTTTGTATGTATTTGGGGAAAAAACTATTACTGAAAGAAAAATTATATGACTTGATTTAATCTCCAAATCACTTGCTTCTAGGTTTCAGAGAAAGAATTCCTGGCATTAGTAATAGGTGTAGTTATAAAAAGTTGTGTTAAAAAGTGTTGATAGTAGAATCATAACTAAAAATTGAAAAAATGCTTGGGACAAGGGAAGTTTGGAGAGGTCACTTGGGATGGAGACAGTAGGAAGAGGAAACACAGTAAAAGGAAATTTCTCTGATGCTAGACTACTTGCCTTTAGGGAGATAGGAATGGGAGGAGAGAGGAGTGAGAAGGGAATAAGGGCCAGGAATGTAAATGCATGGGATGGAAAACATTCTCCAGGATGAAACCTCTTTTCCAGAGAGGTTGGAATCAGGCAGGAAAGGAATTGCTGGAAGAGAGAAGAGGTAAAGGGAAATGTGGAACCCATTCCAAAGATTGGTGTAATTTGTATCTTTACATCTTAGCACCTGGATCTTGGTCACCCTATTCTGCTTCCTTTCAAGTTATACCCTTGATAGTTGCTTATCCTGGTACCAGTCGATTTTTGAGACAAATTACTTTGAATTCAACTGTTTCTGTTTTATAGGAAAAATATATAAATGATAGATAGGCAAGTACAGAAGGAGAGAGGGAGGCAGAGACAAAGATTGAAGAGGAAGGAGAGGGAGACTGGTCAGATCCCCTCCAAGACTAGCTCAAGTCACAATGTGACTTGCACTTGACTTAGCACTTAGTCCCAATTCTGCTGAAGATAGAACTGCTTGCCCTTTGCCTTGCTCCCAAGTATGCTGGGATATCTTCATGTATTTTTTTTTCTAAATCTAGTAAAACTAGAAAGCTCAGGAACTCTAAATTTATATTGGCATGTATTTCAATGACAAAAGAAAACTGAAAAATGAGCTTTGTGGAGTAAGTTAACAGACATTTGAACTGAAAAGATATATTCCTAGTAAATTAAACATCATTTAGAATCCTGTTCATAAGGCAGCAAGGTCATAGCTTTGAGGGTAACTTAATAGCTGATGAACCCATAATTTTCATTCTGACTTTGATATAAGCTTCAATTAAATGCCATTTTGAAGGGGAAAAGCAATTCATTTTAAGACCAATGGACTCTTCTGTGTCTCTCTAGTCTCTTATCATGTCTTCATTGCCAAAACCCAAAGATGAACAGAGAAAGCTGAAAGAAAATATAAAACCAATATTAAAAATATATGTCCTTTGCACATAGTCCCAAAGAGTCTAAATCAAATCCAAAATAAGTGGGATTTCAATTACATTAGAGACAGCAAAGTGGGGCAGCTAGATTGCCTAATGGATAGAATCAAGAGAACCTGAGTTCAAATCCATGCTCAGATATTAACACTTCCCTCAGCTGCAAGACCCTGGGCAAGAGATTTAACCTCAATTGTCTTGAAAAGAGAGAGACAGACAGACAGACAGCAAGGTAAAACCACTGGGCTATAAAACCACTGGAGTGCTAATTACAGGGTATAGTTTCCAGTTGTATTTGTACCACAGTCTCACAGTGTATTCCTGAACATGTCATTTCTTTTTCTCTAAGAGTATATGCTGAGTGGGGACAAAGCCAAGATGGCAGAGAGTAGACAGGACTTTGCCTGAGCTCTTCCTGGCTTCCCTCAAAATCAATGTCAGATCAAGCTTCTGGATAGATTTTGTAGTGACAGAAATCACAAATATTTTGAGTGTAATAAATTTCCAGCAGAAGATATCTTTGAAGGACTTCAGGAAAGGTAAGTCTCAACTGGGAAAGATAGGGAGGGGGGGAGTGGGTAGCAGGGATGCAGCTCAATGGAAGTGCAGTGTAGAAAGCTCAGAGCAGAGAGGGCCTCTTCAGGGAATCTAGTGGGAGGCTCTTAGCCAAAATACAGCAGGGGTGGCCACTCTGTCCTGGTTCAGAAGCCAGTGGATCAGCAAAATGGCTGGGAGACCCCCAAAGCAACTATAGAAAACAAATCACAAGCCCCTCAACATCAGCATAACCATCAGAAGTAGAAGAGGAAAGGGATAAGAAAGGGGGAGGGGCTGAACCTCTTGGGCTGAACAAGAGGAAAGCAGATTGAAGGAGATGGTGGTCAGAAGCAAAACACTGGTGAGGATGGGAAGGGGGAAAGGAAAACGAAAAACATAACTTGAAAAAATAAGATAGTAGGAAATACGAAGTTAGTAATTTTAACTATGAATGTGAATGAGATGAAGCCCCATAAAATGGAATCAGATAGCAGACTAGATTAAAAGTCAGAATCCTACAATATGTTACTTACAAGAAACAAATTTTGGGGGAGGATTCTGGGAAGATGGCAGTGTAAGTTGGTAAATTTCAAGCTCTCCCACAAATAGAATAAATTTGCACCTCAGGGAGATCACAGACTGAAGAAAATTTGAGAAGACTTGGGGCAGACCTGGGATCCTCCTGATACAAGCTGAGAAGATCTGAAGGACTTTGAGCTGATGATTAACCTGTCTGAAGCGCAGACACCTCCAGGCTAGTTCCACAGAAACATCAAATGGGACCCCTCAGGCTAACTGGGTGTGGCCGGAGCCTCAGCAGGAACCACAGGAAGGAACCACCTGATAGACTATTTATGGAGTCTGGGAGGACTGAGTGAACTTCAGCAGATCGGAAATGCCAGGCCCATATGTGCAGCTGAAACTTGGCCCTGGGCAAAAGGAAACCAGCACCATGTGAATTCAGAGGGAGAGAGGCAGGGATGCTGCTGGCTGTGGGCATTTGCAGGAAGTAAAGTTCCTGGTCTGGGATTCCTGGTCAAAGTGAAGAGCTGAAGGGAAATTTGTGGCACCATCCACCCAATCCATAATTCAGATGCTTACACTAATACTTCCTATTTAAAAAAAAAATGAACTCACAAAGAAGAATCTCATCAGTGAAATATATTATGGGAACAGGGAAGACCAGGTTTCATCTTCAGAGGAGGATACTTTAGTAAAAACAAACTTTTACCCCAAGAGTAATGGGTTCGTGCTTTAGACATAAAGGGTGATACTATAAACAAATTCATTGAACAAGAAATAGCCTACCTCTCAGATCTGTGGAAAAGAAAGCAATTTGTGGTCAAAGAAGAACTAGAGAACATTATGAAATGCAAAGTGGATAATTTTGATTATACTAAATTAAAAAGGTTTCATATAAATAAAACCAATGCAGCCAAGATTAAAAGAAAAGTAGAAAACTGAGGAAAAAATTTACATCCAAGGGTTCTGATAAAGGCCTTATTTCTAAATATATAGAGAATTCACTCAAATATATAAAAATAGAAGCCATTTTTCAATTGATAAAAGATTAAAGAATATAAACAGATAATGTTCAAATGAAGAAAGTAAAACTTTTTTAGTCATATGAAAAATGCTCTGAATCACTATTGCTTAGAGAAATGCAAATTAAGACAACTCTAAGGTACCACTACACACCTCTCAGATTGGCTAAGATGACAGGAAAAGATAATGACAAATGTTGCAAGGGATATGGAAAAACTCAGACACTAATACATTGTTGGTGGAATTGTGAAAGCAGTTGGAACAATATGCAAAGATATCAATCTGTGGATACCTTTTGATCCAGCACTCTCTACCAGGACTATATCCCAAAGAGATCACAAAAAAAAAAAAAAAATGAAAAGGACACACATGTGCAAAAGATGTTTGTGACAGCCCTTTTAGTAGTGACAGAGAACTAGAAACTGAGTGGATGCCCATCAGTTGGAGAATGAATGAATACGTTATGGTATATGCATGTAATGGAATATTATTGTTCTATAAGAAATGATCAGCAGGAAGATTTCACATAGGCCTGGAGAAACTTATGTGAGCTAATGTTAAGTGAAGTAAATAGAATCAAGAGAATATTATACACAGAGCCAATAAGATTGTATGATGATCAAATTTGATAGATTTGGCTCTTTTCAATAATGAGAGGATTTAGATAATTCTAATACATTTGTTATGGAGAGAGCCATTTGCATCCATAAAGAGTACTTGGAGGACTTAATGTGGAATCACAACATAGTAATTTCACCTTTTTTTGTTTTTTGCTTGTTTTTTTTTTCTTTCTAATTTTGTTTCCTTTGATTTTTCTTGAGCAGCATCATAAAAACAGAAATATGTATAGAAGAATAGCATGTTTGACATGCATTGGTTTACTTGTTATCTATGGGAGAGAATGTGAAAAAGGAAGGAGAAAAAATTATGGAACACAAAGTTTTGCAATGATGAATGTTGAAAATACTCTCTTTTTTTGGGGGTGGGGTGGGGGTGGGGGGAAGAAACAAAATGGTGGAGCGGACACACGATTCTTTCTGATCTTCTTCCTGGACCCTCAACTAATTACCAAATTCAGCCTCTGAATTATTTATAGACTGGCAGAATTCATGAATATTGGAAATGCAGCAAATTAACAGTAGAAGATAATTTTGAAGATCATCAGAAAAGGTCTGTTTTGGTTAGGCATGAAGGGAAGCCAGGCACAGGATTGGGGTGGTGCCTGGTCTCCACAGGACAGTGCAGACTCCTTGAGGTGAAAAATCTATGGGGAGAACTCTATCACAGTGTTGACTACTTTGACCTGGGAGCAAGTCAGTAGATCAGCAGTAGATAAGCAGAGAAGTTATAAAACATCCAACACAAACACAAAAGGAACCAGTGATCCCCAAAACACTGGATTCTCAAGTGATCTGGCCCCCCACACCCAGAACTGGTAGTGAGTCAGCACAATTCCAGCACACCTGCTGCTGCTGGCTGCCACCTAGCTGTTGTCTGTAGGGGAGGCTTGGAAAACCTTCCTTCCCCTAAAAGCAGATCCCATTTTTTTAATGAGTAAAAAGGCAAAACAATTTTCTGATTTTAGATAGTTTCTATGGTGAAAGAGAAGCAGATTTCAAACCCTGGGGAGACTAAAAGCAGATTGTCTCTAAATGAAGCCCCAAAGGATGATATAATCTGATCCCCATCACACAAGGCTCTCCCAGACGAAAGTAAAAAGAATCTCAAAAAAGAGCTAGAAAAAAAATAAGGAAAGGAAAGGAAAACTTTGCACGAGGATTTGGAAAAGGCACATAACTCATTAAAAGATAGATTTGATAAAGCGGAAAAAACAAAACAACACCCTGAAAAACAGAATTTTTGAACTGGAAAAAATAAATAACTCCCAGGAAAATAGAATTCATAAATTGGAAAAAGTAAATAACTCCCAGGAAAACAGAATTTGTGAAGTGAAACAAGAAAATAACTCCTTTAAAAACAGTATTTGTGAAATGGAAAAAAAAAATCCATAGAACAAAACAGCTCATTTAAAAACTCAGTTGGACAAATACAGAAAGAAGTAAAAAAAAAAAAAGTTAATAAAGAAAATAATTCACTCAAATTCAGAATTGAACAAATGGAAATGAATGACTCAATGAGACATCAAGAATCAGTCAAGCAAAACCAAAAAAAAAAAAAACAACTGAAAAAATGTAAAATACCTACTTGGTAAAACAACTAACCTGGAAAATAGATCTAGGAGAGACAATCTAAGGATTATTGGACTCCCTGAAAACCATGATGAAAAAAAAAAAAAATCCTAGACACTATTTTTCAGGAAATCATCAAAGACAATTGCCCTGATATCATAGAATCAAAAGGTAAAATAGTCATTGAAAGAATTCACCAAACACTTCCTGAAAGAGACCCCAAAATTAAAACCCTAAAGCATATCATGGCTAAATTTCAGAACTCTCACACTAAGGAAAAATATTATAAGTAGTCAGGAAAAAAAACAAAACAAAACAAAAAACAATTCAAATACCGAGGAGCCACAGAGGAGGATCTAGAGGCTTCTGCCTTAAAGGATTGAAGGGTCTGGAATCTGATTTTCCAAAAGATAAAGGAACTTGGAATGCAGCCAAGAATAAGCAAGACTGCTAAACTGAGCATTTTCTTTCAGGGTAGAAGATGAACATTCAAGGAAGCTGGTGAATTCCATTTATTTTTGATGAAAAGACTAGAACTAAACAAAAAAAAAATGATCTCCAAATATTAACCTCCAAATGCTCAAGAGAAGCAGAAAAAGGTAAAAAAGAACTCTTGAGAACTGTCTTTCTGTCATAGGCATACATATTGCAGGTATAATTTGATTTTACTGTTATAATATAAAGGCAATTGTACCAGAAAAAGGGAAAAGTGGAGGTAAAATGAGGGAAATTACATCTCATGAAGAGGCAAAGGTAACCTATTATATTTGAAAGAAAGGAGGGGGATGAACATTGTGTGAATCTTACTCTCATCAGATTTGGCTCAAAGAGAAAATATTAGACATATTTGATTTACAGAGAAACTTTTCTTACCTCATTGAAAAGAAGGAGGGGAAAGATAAAAAGGGAAGGAGGTAGGGTAAATAGAAGGGAAAACAGAAATAGTAGGGGAAAGGTATTAAAAAAAAAAGGAAGGGACCTTAAAGAAGGAGGTATTCTAAAGGGGGGGAGGGTTGCTTGAGAGAAATGGTGCTCATAAGTTAAATACTGGGGAAAAGGGAAAGGGGGAAAGGAAAGAGAAAAGTATAATCTTGGGATAATAAGATGGCAGGAAATACAGAATTAGGTTTTAACCATAAATGTGAATGGGGTGAACTCTCCCATAAAGCAAAAGTGGATAGTAGACTGGATTAAAAGCCAGAATCCCACATGTTGTTTACAAGAAACATATTTAGAGCATAGTGATACACACAGAGTAAAGATAAAAGGCTGGAGCAGAATCTATTATGCTTCATGTGAAGTAAAAAAAAAAAAAAAAAAGCAGAGGTAGCCATCCTAATCTCAGATCAAGCAGAAGCAAAAATTGATCTATTTGAAAGAGATAAGGAAGAAAACTATATCTTGCTAAAGGATACCATAGATAATGAAGCAATATCAATACTAAATATATAGGCACCAAGTTGTATATCATGGAAATTCCTAAAGGAGAAGTTAAGTGAGTTTCAAGAAGAAATAGCAAAACTATAATAGTGAGAGATCTCAATCTTACACTCTCAGAACTAGATAAATGAAACCACAAAATAAATAAGAAAGAAGTTATATGTTAGGATTCGTACAAGGTACTAAGACAGTGGAATTGATAGAGACAATAATTATCTAATTTAGCATGGCTCAGTATGATTGATCTGATCCTACAAGGAGATGGTATGGGCCAGAAGTTGAAACAAGGTCCTAAGTGTAGTTGAGGAAACAATGGTTAAATCTAGTTTAGCATTGATTTAATCCTACAACAAATAATGGTTTCCTAGTGATATAATGATTGTTGTGTACTCAGTGTATAGCATATAAGCAAGAAGGTTTCGGGGCCAGACACAGAAGCTTTGAGAAGCTCTCAAAGGAGGAGACAGAGTCATTCCATCTTCTACCTTTGTGCAAGCTGGAGAGTGAAATACAAACCTTTGGATTCAGAGACATTCAGAGGGAGCTAGAGGCTGAAGCTGGCAGAGGCAAAGGATTAGCTGCAGAAGCTCTCAGAACCAAGGAGAGAGATAGGCCTCTAAGAAAGCTAATTGGGCCCAAGGAAGGAGACAAGACTTGGAAAAAGACAATAAAGGATTTGGACTTTAACTCCTGGCTGCATTCAGGATGATTACACTGAACTGAAACGAAGGCTGCTCCCAGAAGCCCCCCAGGAAACCTGCTCCCAGAGAACATTATATTTTAGAGAAGAATATTACAATTATAGATAGATCTTTGGAGAAAATTGAATGGAGGCAGAAAGGAGTACATTTTCTTCTCGGCAGTTCATGGAACCTATGCAAAAATTGACCATATATTAGAATATAAAGACCCCAAAATAAAATGCAGAAAAGCAGAAATAGTAAATGTATTTTTTTCAGATCACAATTCAATAAAAATTACATTCAACAAAAAGCCAAAGAAAACAGATCAAAAAGTATTGGAAACTAAACAATCTCATCCTAAAGAATGAATGGGTAAAACAGCAAATCAAAGACACAATTAATAATTTCATCCAAAAGAATGAAAATAACAAACAAAAATTTGTGGGATGCAGCCAAAGCAGTAATAAGGGGAAATTTTATTTCTCTAGATGCTAACTTGCATAAAATAGAGAAAGAGAAGATCAATGAATTGGACTTGCAACCAAAAAAGCTAGAAAAAAAAGAGCAAATTAAACCCCACTAGTCAAATACCAAACTTGAAATTCTAAAAATAAAAGGAGAAATTAATAAAATTGAAAGTAAAAAAAAAAAACTACTAAATTAATAAGTAATACTAAAAGTTGGTTTTATGAAAAAGTGAACAAAATAGATAAACCTTTAATAAATTTGATTAGAGAAATGAAAGAGGAAAATCAAATTGTTAGTCTTAAAAATGAAAAGGGAGAACTTTCAACTAATGAAGAAGAAATTAGAGCAATAATTAGGAGTTACTTTGCCCAACTTTATGCCTAAATTTAATAATATCAATGAAATGAGGAAATACCTACAAAAATATAGATTGCCCAAATTCACAGAGAAGGAAGTAAATTGCTTAAATAGTCCTATTTCAGAAAAAGAAATAGATTAAGCTATTAAGCAACTCCCTAAGAAAAGATCCCCAGGACTAGATGTCTTTACATGTGAATTCTTCTAAACATTTAAAGAACAATTAACTTCAATACTATATAAACTATTTGAAAAAATAGGGAATGAAGGACTTCTACCAAAATCCTTTTATGACACAAGCATGGTAGTAATACCTAAACCAAGTAGAACGAAAACAGAGAAAGAAAACTATAGAACAATCTCCCTAATGAACATTGAAGCAAAAATCTTAAATAAAATATTAGCAAAAAGATTACAGAAGACCATCCCCTGGATAATACCCCATGATCAAGTAGGATTTATACAAGGAATGCAGGGCTGGTTCAATATTAGGAAAACTATTAACATAATTGAATATATCAATAACCAAATTAAGAAAAACCATATGATCATTTCAATAAATGGAGAAAAAGCATTTGATAACATCCAACATCTATTCCTATTAAAAACACTTGAGAGTATAGGTATAAATGGACTTTTCCTTAAAATAATCAGTAGCATCTATTTAAAACCATCAGTAAGCATCATATATAATGGTGATAAACTGGAACCATTCCCAAAAAAATCAGGAGTGAAACAAGGTTGCCCACTATCACCATTACTATTCAATATTGTATTAGAAATGTTGGTTTTGGCAATAAGTGATGAAAAAGAGATTAAAGGAATTAGAGTATGTAACGAGAAAACCAAATTATCACTCTTTGCAGATGATATACTTAGAGATTCCCAGAGATTCTACTACAGAGGTTGTCAATCTTTTAAAATAGGGAGCCAGTTCACTGTCCCTCAGACTGTTGGAGGGCCAGACTATAGTTAAAAAAAAAAAAAAAAAAAAAAAAAACAACCTCTGTTTTGTGGGCCTTTAAATAAAGAAACTTCATAGCCCTGGGTGAGGGGGTTAATTGTCCTCAGTTGCTGCATCTGGCCCGTGGGCTGTAGTTTGAGGACCCCTGTATCTACTAAAAAGCTATTAGAAATAATCCACAATTTTAGCCAACTTGCAAGATACAAAATAAATCCACATAAATCATCAGCATTTTTATACATCACTAACAAAATCCAACAGCAAGAGATACAAAGAGAAATTCTATTTAAAATAACCATTGATAGTATAAAATGTTTGGGAATCTATCTGCCAACGGAAAATAAGGAACTATATAAGCAAAACTACAAAATATTTTCCACACAAATAAAGTCAGATCTAAACAATCAGAAAAATGTCAAATGCTTTTGAATAGGTCGAGTGAATATAATAAAGATGACAATACTCCATAAACTAATCTATTTAGTGCTATACCAATCAAACTCCCAAGAAACTATTTACTGACCTACAAAAAAAAATAACAAAATTCATCTGAAAGAACAAAAGGTCAAAAATTTCAAGGGAACTAAAGAAAAAAAAAAATCTAGCTGTACTAGATCTAAAATTATATAATAAAACAGTGGTCATCAAAACCATTTGGTATTGGCTAAGAAATAGACTAGTTGATCAGTGGAATAGGTTAGGTTCACAGGACAAAATACTCAATAACTTATAGCAATCTAGTGTTTGACAAAGATCAAACTCAAAGATCCCAACTTTTGGGATAAGAATTCATTTATTAACAAAAACAGCTGGGAAAGCTGGAAATTAGTATGGCAGAAGTTAGGCATGGACCCACACAACACCATATACCAAGATAAGATCAAAATGGGTCCATGGTTTAGGGATAAGGAATGAGATCATAAATAAATTAGAGAAACATAGGATAGTTTACCTCTCAGACTTGTGGAGTAGGAAGGAATTAATAACTATAGCAAGCCAGTGTCTGACAAAGCCCAAAGACCTCAGCTTCTGGGGTAAGAATTCACTATTTGACAAAAACTGCTGGGAAAATTGGAAACTAGTATGGTAGAAACTAGGCATTGGCCTATAGTTAACACTGTGTATCAAGATAAGGTCAAAATGGGTTCATAATCTAGGCATAAAGAATGATATTATAAATAAATTAGAAGAACATGGAATAGTTTATCTCTCAGACCTGTGGAGGGGGGAGGACTTTGTGACCAAAGAAGGACTGGAAATCATTATTGATCACAAAATAGATAATTTTGATTATAAGTTAAAAAGGTTTTATATAAACAAAACTAATGCAGACAAGATTAGAAAGAAAGCAATCAACTGGCCATTTTTACATTCAAAGGTTCTGCGAAAGGCCTCATTTCCCAAATATATAGAGAATTGACTCAAATTTAGAAGAAATCAATTCATTCTCCAGTTGATAAATGGTCAAATGATATGAACAAACAATTTTCGGATGATGAAATTGAAACTATTTCTAGTCATATGAAAAGGTGGTCCAAATCACTACGGATCAGAAAAATTGCAAATTAAGACAACTCTGAGATACCACTACACACCTCTCAGATTGGCTAAGAGGACAGGAAAAGATAATGATGAATGTTGGAGGGTATGTGGGAAAACTGGGACACTAATACATTGTTGATAGAACTGTGCACAGATCCAACCAATCTAGAGAGCAATTTGGAACTATGCTCAAAAAGTTATCAAACTGTGCATATCCTTTGACCCAGCAGTGTTACTATTAGGCTTATCTCCCAAAGAGATCTTAAAGGAGGGAAAACCTAACCCACATGTGTGAGAAATGTTTGTGGCAGTTCTTTTTGTAGTGGCTAGAAACTGGAAGCAGAATGGATGCCAGTCAATTGGAGAATGGTTGAATAAGTTATGGTATATGAATGTTAGGGAATATTATTGTTCTGTAAGAAATGATCAACAGGATGATTTCAGAGAGGCCTGGAGAGACTTATATGAACTGATGCTGAGTGAAACAAGCAGAACCAGGAGATCATTATGTATGGCAACTACAAGACTATACAATGATAAATTCTGATGGATGTGGCTCTCTTCAACAATGAATTAATTCAGTCCAGTTCCAATTGTTTAGTAATGAAGAGAGCCATCTATACCTAGGGAGAAAACTGTGGAAGCTGAGTGTGGACCACAACATAGCATTTTCACTCTTTCTGTTGTTGTTTGCTTGCATTTTTATTTTCCTTCTCAAGTTCTTTTTTTTTTCTTTCTAGATTCAATTTTTCTTGTGTAGCAAGATAACTTCATGGATATGTATACATATATTTGTTTTAACATTATTTTAATATGTATTGGAATACCTGCTATCTAGGGGAGGGGAGGGGAGGAAGAAAGGGAAATTTTGGAACAGAAGGTTTTGCAAGAATCAGTGTTGAAAAATTACCCATGCACATGTTTTGTAAATAAAAAGCTATATTTTTTTTAAAAATGGCAATCAAAAGAAAAAAAAGAAAATACTCTTTGTATGTATTGTGAAAATAAAAGGCTATTATTAAAAACAAAATAAAATAGAGCTGTTGACTTGCATAGTCAAAGACCAAATTATATCACTATGTTGGGACCAAAGTTCATTGTATCTAACTGGCTGATGAAATTAACACTAGCTCAGAAAGCTCTATCACAAGTTTAGCATATCAACATTTGGAGTGGAGATGGACTCTCAATTTGTGAATCACACTTCTTTTGCGTTACTGCAATTCTTCTTTGCTCACAGAACATAGCCCTTCTTTGATTTAGCCATGCTGTGCTGATTAGTCCTGTGCCAGGATGACTCATGTCTCACTTTCATTTCCAAAGTACTTCAAGGAGACCTTGAGAGTCTTCATATCTCTTCTTTTGAGCTTGTGTAAATGATTGCCTTGTGTGCATTCTCTATAAAACAACATTTTAGACAGATTTAGACGATTGGCATTTGAATATTTGGCTACCACAGACATGTTCTGTGCAGCAGAGTTTGAATGGTTGGCAGTTCAGCTTACGAAAGGATCTCAGTGTTCAGTACATTATCTTGCCAGGTGATCTTCAGAATCTTCCTAAGACAATTCAAATAGGGCTGGTGTGATGCTGATAGACTGTTCAGGTTTCACAGATGTACAACAGTGAGGTCCATGTAACAACTCTATAGATTTTTAATTTGGTAGGTAGCCTAATATCTTTTCTCTCACACACTTTGCTTTGGAGCCTCCTAAATATTGAGTTTCTCTGGAAATTTATGCTTCAACATCATCATATATATATATATATATATATATATATATATATATATATATATATATATATAATATATATATATATACACCCTTTAAAATACACAACATCATCATATATATATATGTATATATATATACACCCTTTAAAATACACTGCCAAAGTAAATGAACTTATTTACAATATTCAGAAATTCTTCATTTGTTGTAACAAATGGTTCCATGTAATGAATAATATAGTGCTATTTGATGGAGAGCCTCTATTTTAATGATAGGGTCAAAATAAGCAGAAGCAGAAGAGAATTATGTTGCATCTCAGCCTGAGAGAATACAATGAGTGAGCAAACATCTGCAAACAAAAAGTCATGTATCAACTTTCCCTCTACTTTAGTCTTGGCTTGTATCTTTTTCAAGTTAAATGATGTATCACTGATGTGGTAGCTGACCTTGATACCATTTTCATCCTCATTGATGCTATCTTATAGCATCTCTGAAAACATCATGGTAAAGGCATAGGAGCAGGCACACAGCCTTGCTTTACTTCATGATTGACTGTGACAGTACAATAGAATCCATTATCCAAAATACATAAGAATATGTCATCATGAAACTGACATATAATACTAATGTTAGTTGATTTATTGTTTGAGGAAAATACACTTAACTTATTTATTTACTGTATTAAAATAGAGGTGAGACTTGAGCTGGACCAGAAGGTGGGAAGGATCAGAGATGAGTGGGAAGGAGAAAGGACATTTCAGATCAATGAAATTATACCAGAAAAGTAAAAGCAATAGGAATAAATAAATTTTGTGAAGGAAGACAATGAAGACACCAGCACAGCTGGAACATTTGGACTTAGGACAGTACTAGGAGGAACACAAGACTTTTATTTGACTTACGGAATAGTTCCCCTTGTAAAATTCACTGTGGAATAATGTAAACCATATAGGATTTGGAAGAAGCCCGAGACATTCAGTTGCAAGTCACGTCGCCTTGGAAAGTTCCTCCTCCACTGAAATTCCCTCTCCTCATTTGTGAAATGATGGGGATGGACCAGATGAACTCTAAGGTCTTTTCTGGTTCTAAAATTTAGTGCTTCCATATGAAAATCCTGCAGTGGGGTGTCTGAGGACAATATTTGTTCACTGTCAATGGATGACATTGCGGTGAGTGTATTTAGCATCTAACAGTGCCCAGAAACATTCAACAGGAAGGTGCCTCTTAAAGAAGGAGAAAATGGGCTCATTCATGCATGCTACTATTCCTCCTTTCCTGGCAGTCTGACTCTTGGGAGCTGTAACAACTCAGAGACAAAAAATTCACTTTACAAAAGCTGACAAATAACAACAGTCTTTCTTCCTTTAAGCACTGGGGTGATTTCCAGGCTCAAGAAGGAACAAGTTGTCCTCAGGTACTTAAATTATGCACAGTGTCTAATATTTTAAGCCCATCATGGTACTAGGTAAAAAGCAAAAGTTTATTCTGAAGATCCGTCCACTGTCAAACTGATTTTGACTTGAACTCATTGATTCATGGATTTAGAACCAGAGGGCTGAGTCCAATATTCTAATTTTATGAATGAGGAAATTGAGGTCCATAGATGTTAACTGACATGCCCACTGTAATGCATACAGTAAGAAGCAGAATGAAGACTCAAATCCACATCTTTTCTCTAAAAGTCCCATGCCTTTCCCATGTATCATAGTGCTTCCCTATTGACCTCAAGACCTTACTTCTCCATCAGCCTCAGTTTCCTCATTTGAAAAGTGAAGGGATTGAACAAGTTTATCTCTAAGATATCTTGGAATATTAATTTTCTATGTTCTAAAGTCCCTGAAAGTTTAATATCCATTCTACCTTCTATGTTCCAAGGTCTCTTTCAAATATAATATTGCCTGTTCTAAGAACCTCTTCAAGCCATAATATTCTATACTGTCTTATATTTCTTCTGCTTTAGCCTCTAAGGTCCCATCATCTCTGATCTCCACAATACCTTTTGTTTTACTCAATTAGTGAAACCAAATATTTGAATAATGTGAATAATTCAATGTGAGAAGCTTTATTTTCTAAATTTTGTCAATTATATTTCTAAAATATACCAGGAATCACATTTTTCCACTTTGATAGACTTTATCATTGTTCACTTCCTCAACATCTTTTGTAGACCATTGCAATATCCTCTTCATTGTGTCCTTAGTTCTATTCTTCCTTCTCCTATCATTCACACAGCTGCCTGATCTGTATTCCTAAAACAGTGACATCACCATACTATATTGTGTATACTATTTATAGTGTATATGTGTAAAAAGAATAAATAAATATAAATATATATGTATATATATACAATGTATATCTGTACATACACAAACATACACACACACAAAGTGAGAAAGACAGAGAGACAGAAGCGGGGAGGGAAGGAAGAAGGGAAAAAGGGGAAGGAAAGGAGGAAAAGAGGGGAAAACAGAAGGAGAGAGAGAGAGAGAGAGAGAGAGAGAGAGAGAGATCCATATCATCACCTCAAAGATAAAATAGAGCATACTTAGAAACTGTAATACAAATACCTCCACAATTTGATTATCACTTACCTTTTCAGTTATGCCATCTTCATTCACTATCTGCTTTAGTCATATTTGTTTTCTAGTGCTCTGGAAATGTCATATGCCTATTCCTACCTCCATTTTTTTGCATAAATAGTTATTCATATCTGGAATGCATTTTCTAACCACCTTAATCTTTTGGAACCCAAATTTCTTTCAAAACACATGTTAGGACCTATTTCCCATAAGAAACCTTTCTTGATGTGAACATATTCTTTCCCCTTTGAAATTATTTAGTGTATCCTTTATAGTTTCTTATTTGTGATCTTGCTTTGCTTTCCCCTCTCCCAAACAGGTAAATGGTAGTTCCTTAAAAGCAAAGTCTGGTTCACTTTGGTCTTCATATCCTCAGTACCTAGAATTTTGCTTACCACATTAATAAAAGCTGGATGAATGTAACTAGATTGGAATGCTCCTGCCTTTATCTTAAATCACAGATAGACTGAATAATTTCCAAAAGAGAAACAGTTTTCAAACAATAGAAATGGTCCCTTTCTCTAGTCAGTACCCAAGTGTTTGAATCTGGAAATAGCATCACTCGTTTCCCAACCCACTTACAGGCAGGTTATCCCAGATGAAATCGCAGTATGAGTGCTGTGTTGTTTGCTACAGGACACTGTCTCAGCTACAATTTAAAATATCAATATCCAATTACCCTCCAACACTCCCCATGTCCAGGAAGGACAACTTGATGTTTTTAGCAAGAAATGGGGTCATTTTAAAAAGTGATTCACACATTTCCCAAGAATTTTTGAAATCTGCCTACTGTCCTGACAAAATTAAAGCTAGAATTCCAAAAAAGCAAATCCCTGAATCAAAAAAAAAAAAAAAAAAAAAAAAAAAACAGTTGCTAACAAGCAAATCAAGAAAATAGGATGTAAATTGCTTCAAGAAAATAGTTGTGGTAATACAATAACAAATTAGAAAGTTTAGTTTGAAAAAGATTGCTTTTAAAGTAACTGAATTCATGTTTCAATAGGAAGGGGTAGAAAGAATTCTGGACTTGACTCAAAAGACCTGCATCCCAGTCCTTTTATTGCATTGCCTAAGAGGATGTCATTTAAAAGAGATTAGAATTGGAGGACAATTTTAGGTTCTATGTAAGTACAAATTTCTTCACAATGAGTGCTTCCCTAAAATAGAATGAGTTGCCCTGGGAAGTAGTGAGCTTATCATCAAGGGAAATCTCTAAGTAGAAGATGAGTGACTATCTTTCATGGATGCTAGAGAATAGATTTATGTTTAGGTATGGATTAGATCAGATAACCTTGGTACTTTCCTAGCACTGAGGGTTTGTGACTCTCTCATTTGAGGATTTTTAAGAACCCTGGAACATTGTCATTTTATGTTCCCAGAATGCAAAATTACCCTTCCCCCACTTCTTTGGACCAACTACCACAACTTTTGACAGGTAAAATCATTTTTCTAGTATCACACAAAGAACTCCAATCCAAACTTTCTAAAAATAACAGGGTGATAGGAAATTGAGAGGTAGTCTTTCTAGGATCCCAACTAAAGAGTATGGGGTGAATTGAAGTTAGGATATCAGTCTCAGTAGCTTCACTTGAAAGGTAGCCCTTTTATTTGGTAAGAATGGAGAGATAGGGTTTTCTTATTTTTGTCCTTCATTATGTTTGAGATGATTCTTGGTTTTTGAACATTATGCCAGTGAAGAGCAAAGTCAGACAAGTCCTTCCTGTAATGGAAACACTTTGAATATAGTCGGAAGAAACTACATCTGTTTTCCAGGGACCAACCCAATTAAGAGTAGGGAAGTCCCTGATCAATAGGCTGCTCACTTAGCTGATGAATTCTTCAGGCATGGCAACCATAGAACAAAGGAAAATGCAAAAAAAAAAAAAAAAAAAAAAAAAAAAAAGGTTCCTTGTTCTATGCCACAGTAACCATAGCAGACTAGTGGAAAGGGAGCAGTGAGTGCTAAGAATAACAACATTTTTAGACTGCTTATAAACATTAAGTTAACTGTGAGGTTTTGAAATGAGAAATCCTTGTCCAAGGGCCAAAGAGTAGAGATACTACTAGAGGTCTTGACTCGCAACAGTACCAGAAGTCTTGGAATAAATAATGCCAGAAGATAAAGCAATTGAGGCTAAATAGAAGGAGGGTACCCAGGCTTTCCTTGGATATAAAGATAAAGCAGTTACTGTAACAATTCTTATAATATACTTCAAATAAATAAGAAATATGATTTCATGAACTATTTGGTCATTTTTGTATTGCAGAACTCACGATAAATTCTTATACCCCAAAAAATTCATATATGTGTCTAAAAGGCAACTTATACAACAAAATATATTTTAAAACATGAAAAACAAATAAATTATGTGAAAAACTCAATGATACCATACAAATTAAATCAGCATATATTACAGTTCTCATTTACTTCAATAAAAATTGGGAAGAAGTGAGATTAGTGAAAAATACATTGGAAAATGATTCAGAAAAAATAAAAAATAGCCAGTGACTAAGGGCCCACACAGAATTCTCATCTCTCTATATCAAAGCAATTTTGTTCCAGAAAGAGAAGTGAAATGTACTAGACAAAGCACCAAATAAAATGACCAAAAAATGAAACTGATCATAAATTAATAGATAGAAAATGATTGATCACCATCTTTGTAAGTCATTTATGAATCAGTTTTCTCTAGATTCTAAATTTGGCAAGATAAAGGTTCAAATCAATATTAAATTTGTACAACAAAATGAAAAGAAAAAGCATACGATTAAAACAATTTCTACTTGACTTATTTAAATAAATTATTGACATTGAAAAATGATAACTAGATAAAAGAACAGACACTAACATAGCTATCACTACTTTCAAAGAAAATTTCATCAGGAAAAGTCAACATCCAAAGAAAGATCAAAAGAACCAAAAGAATATCTTGTTCAATCAATATATCATCTTTTTGTCAAGTAGAAAATCATCAAAACCAAAGACAATATTGATTCATAAAACTTTTTTTATAAGATTTTGCAGAAGATAATGCTTTACTATTATAAGAAATATAATCTCATAAAATGTTACAAAGTGGCAAAGCAAAAAAATGAATCTTGGTGAGAATAATAAGTTAAAGTATATTTAGTATTTGAAGATGAGACTGGAGAAAAATAATAGATGAAATATTGAGTAATACAGATATGAAGAGTCTGACTTTAGTGGTGGTGTTATTCATCAATTCAGATTGTTTGGATAATGATTCACCGAAGAAAATGCTGTCTCTTATACATATTGTACATTCCATTACAGTCTAGGGTACAAGACAGGGAATGTAAAACAACAACAAAAAATAAAAAACAAACCCTTGGAGTACAAGCACCATAGATCCAAAGAAAAAGTGAAATATGGAGATCAAAGGCTTAGGTCATCAGGGTAATTCAGGATGCATTTGGCCGTCAGGATCAATTGAAGCTCCTTAGTAGTACTGAATTTTTATAATATTTTTTTCTCAGTTTCTCAGTCTCTGTTCTCTCTGCATTTCTTCATTTGATCCTTAGATCAGCTGAACACTTTAAAGATATAGCAATTGAAGTTCATATAGGTGAACAGATTTACTTAAAGCTACGGAGCTATTAAGGCACAGATCTCTTACGTTCAAATTCAGTATTCATTCTACTGAACTACAACTGCTTTCCAACATTCATAGAAGTCTTTCAAATTGATGAAAAGAAAGAAAAGGGGAAAGATGACTTAGTGTATTTCTCCTGGTCCTCAATACTTCTAATATGAAAGATTCTAATACATTCTTAATTTGCATTCAAGTTATTTTACTGTTTAGGAGAACCTCCTATTTATGGATAAGGATGATAAGAGAAAGAAACTGTTGACAATAGGGGAAGGAAGTTTAGATAGAAGGAATTCAGGAGAATTAATAAAAGCAAATATAAGGGACTCCACCAGTATTCACTAGCAACACACATGTATTTAAACCAGTTGTGCTCTTATATAAATACAGTCTATGTCTAGCATCTATAAGAGAAAGTTTTAAACTCCCTGGAAGCCTAGGGAATATTGTCATTTTAAATTACTTATAACTAACTGAACATGCCCAGTAAGATATCTCCACTGTAACAAGATGAGTTAATTTAGAGAAAGTCACAAAGAGAAAAGGACGGCATTAAATCTGGAAGAGAAAGATAGAAAGTCCCCTTGCTACAAACATTTTTCAGATTTGGACCCAGTATATCATAGTTCAATGAGTCGAATGGAAATTGGTATTAAGTTTTCAATTCCCCTGGGCACAGTAATCTTCAGTCACCACTTAGAAACTACAAAGTGCTGAAGCAAGCATAATTCTGCTTGTCTCAAGAATAGGGAAATGACATAGAATTTAAACAACTAGATTTTAATATTTTACCATACAATTAAGATCTTTCTCAATAATGCAGTACCTGTAGTGTTTATTCCATAGATGATGTTTTCTTATTGATAGTAGAAAACTTCTGGAGAAACTCTCAAATCTTCTCCCACCATGCCTTTCCCACTGCCACCACCCTGTGTCCTTGGTTGAGGTTGAATATAACAGATTCTACCTAGCATGCTGTTTCTTTCCTATTTATAGAATTCTGGCTCCCAACTCCCTATTTATTTATTAGGTCTTTTTGACAAAGAAGGTAGATGTGCTCATATTGATTACACTGTAGATAAAAAGGGAAAAAAATCCTCCAATTAGCACTTACTTAGGGACAAAACAAATACTTAAGCAATTTGATAATTGTCTTCAGTAGTTGTATACCTTGATCAGACCAGTAGATCTATTGTAACAATCATAGGGTTGTATGTAGGAGAATTGGCTATAAGAGTAATAAGTTTGCAGAAGTTCAGCTGTGACCTTTGGTTTCTTCTACTATCTCTATGAATTCTGGTATATGGTCCTTGCTCTCCCTTCAGAGAAGACAGTGAGAAAAGACCTTAATTGTATCAGCCATTTCATATGACCCTGAACCTTGTGATGTGTTAAAGTCAACATACAAACTAAAAATTCTAAGAGAGAATTTGAGTGGGATGGAATTGTTCAGAATCCCTGGCTTTTTCCGAGCCATAATCTTATCCTTCATGGTTCAGCTCAAATCTCTATCACTGGGGATTGCTGAGCACCAAGTATCTTTGTGAGAAATGCTGACAGATACTAAGCTTCCTTCTGAGGAGGTCCTCCATTGTCCAAAAGCAGAACATTTTTGGTCATGACATATACACTAGAGACTTCCTTCTTGTATAGAGTCAGGGGAGGAAAGACAGTATATTTCCCAATTTCATTAGATGATTTTGAACATCATCTTCAATTGTTAATGTACAAGCTATAATAAGTAGTACAACCAATTATAACCACGGCTGAATGGCCTGATATTGACTGACAACTCAATTTGCTAGTAGTTATTCAGTTGTTTCAGTCATGTCCAACTCCTAAGGACCACATTTGGAGATTTCTTGGCAAAGTTATTTGAATAGTTTACCATTCCCTTCTCCAGTTCTTTTTATAAATGAAAAAAAAAACTGAGATAAATAGGGTTAAGTGACTCCCACAAGGTCACATAACTATTAAGTGTCTGAGGCCAGATTCAGACTCAGGAACTCCAGAGACAGTATTTTATCTACTGTACCACCTAGCATCCCAGCTAACTAGTAGCATGAGAGGAAGAGAGAGGGAGTTGTTTCCTTCTCTCTTCATTTCTATGTGTCACTTAACTATTTATGATACCCCATGAATTCAGATTATGTGCACATAGACTAGCTGTGATCTGAAGATCAAGAAGAAACAAATAATAATATTCAAATGATTCTATCAGTGTAGAGAATTTTCATCCCATGTTATTTTCAAATTATCATATTCACTCTCTTAAGCTCTATAACCTCCCCCATGTGACCTAATCCTCTATATTCTACAAATCTGTTTAAATCACAGCTTTTCCTATGACTTTATTACTTTCACATAATAATGGTATATTAATCTCCAATCTAGCCAAACCCTCTTGGTTTTATTATACAAAGAATTCATAAAATATGAGAAAAATAAACTTGATACCACCCAGGTCACTCTGCTTTGCCTATATTAGAAATATGGAAATATTTCAGTCTGTTGACAGATGCAATGTCATTACAGTGAGAACACTAAACTGTAATTCTCCCAAATCCTAAATCAATCAAGTTAGAAAATAAATTGAGATTCAGCAACATTCTATAGGCAAAGCAACCAGCAGGATTTGATGAGTATGTTTTAGAGTAGATTCTAAAGGCTTTGAGGATAATGGTAAGATTTCTAAAATAACATGTAGATATTTATGGGGTGATTCTTCAAGGACAGATGGGAAAAGCAAAGCAGTGCAGGAAACTTTAAAATTTAGAAAAGGAGTATAGTAAATGGAAAATTCAATTTTTTATATAGGCTTTATGATATAATAGAAATGGTACCATAGTGGCAATTGGGAGACGTGGGCAAACTCAAACCAAGGTAATATGGTACAGTGGAAAGAATAATGGCTCTAGAGTCAGAAATGCTGAGTTAAAATTCCATCTTACTTCCTATTTGCCTTTGAATAAATCAATTAATTTCTCTAGTCCTGAACTTTTTACACTTACAAAACGAGAGGGATGGAATAAATAACTTTTAAGATCCTTTCTATCCCTAAACAGATGATCCTAAAGAGCTCATAATGGATGCTGAGGACAGAAGAGACTCTGGATAAAGCAATGTTTGGCAAAAGTAGAAGGGTGAAAGTATAATAGTCTTAACTTCTGTATCACTCTTAAGGTCTCCAAAGCATTCCCCTCACATTCCCCTTGTGAATCAGGTCATATACTAGTATCCTCATTTTGCAGATCAGGAAATTGAAACTCATACAGGGGAGGCAAGTCAGCCACATTCGTAGTTAACAGGTGCAGGAGCTTGTAATCAAACCCTATTCTTCTGACCTCAAAACTATTGCTCTTTTCCCTAAGTTACACTCCTTCTAATAGAATCATTGCTTGGATCTGATGGAATAATAATAACCAATAATAAAAAGAAGCGGGGGAAAGAACTAGTCATTCCTTTTATTTTGTTTCTGCTTTCTTTATTTTTTTGTGTTTTTTTCTCCTTTTTATTTCAATAGTATTTTATTTTTTCAAATACATGCAAAGATAGTTTTCAACATTCACCTTTTCAAAACCTTATCTTCCAAAGTTTTCTCCCTCTATTCCTCTCTGTCCTCTCTCTCAGAAAGCAAACAATTCAATATAGGTGAAACATATGCAATTTTCTACATATATTTTCATATTCATCATGCTGCAGAAAAAACATCAGATCAAAAGGGAAAAAACATGAGAGAAGGAAAAAACATTTTTACAAATAATAACAATAAAAAGGTGAAAATATTATGTTTTGATGCACACTCAGTCTCCATAGTGCTCTCTCTGGATATGGATGACATTTTCCATCACAAGTCCATTAGGATGCCTTGCATCATCACATTGTTGAAAAGGGCCAAATCCATCACAATTGATCATCACATAATCATGTTGTTTTTATATACAATGTTCTCTTAGTTCTGCTCACTTCACTTAGCATCAGTTCATGTATATTTATGCTTTCTTTACCAAGGAGGGTGAGGTGGGAAATTTTCTCAACATGATATAAAGGACAAACCTGTCAATCACTATGATTGTCTCTCTTGATTCCAAGTATCCACAGATATTTCAAAAATAAATAAATAATGGAAAATGCTCCAGATCACTATTGATTAGAGAAATGCAAATTAAAATATCACTGAGATATATCACCTGATACCTCTCAGACTGGCTAAGATGACAGGAAAAGATAATGATAAGTGTTGGAGAAGATGTGGGAAAACTGGGATACTAATGCATTGTTGATAGAGATGTAAAATGATCCAGCCATTCTGGAGAGCAATTTGAAACTATGCCTAAAGGGTTACAAAATAGTGCATACTCTTTGATCCAGCAGTACCATGACTGGATCTATATCCCAAAGAAATCATAAAAGAGGGAAAGGACCCACATGTGCAAAAATGTTTGTAGCAGCTTTATGTTTGGGCAAAGAATTGGAAAATAAGTAGATACCGATTAATTGGAAAATGGATAAATAACTTATGATATATGAAAGTAATGGAATAGTATTGCTCTATAAAAAAAAATGAAAAAGTGGATTTTAGAAAGGCTTGGAAAGATTTACACAAACTGTTGTTGAGAAAAAAAATAAAAAAAAAAGTAGAACCAGGAATACATTGTACACAGTAATAGCAAGTTTGTGTAATAATCAGTTATAACAGACTTGGTTCTTCTCAGCAATTCAATGATCCAAGGCAATCCCAATAAACTTTGGATGGAAAAGGCCATCCACATGCAAAGAAAGAACTATGGAAACAATGCAAATCAACACATGCTATGTTCACTTTTTTTCCTTTTTCTTTTTTTTTCTCTTGTGTTTTTTCCCTTTTCTTCTGATTTTTCTCTCCCAACATGACTCATAAGGAAATATGTTTTAAAAAATGAATGTACATTTATAACCAATAAATAAGATTGGAGAAGATACAAGTCTCTATATTTGCTGCATCTTTTCATTAGTTTCTATTTTCCTTGTCAGGCTTGCTATGAGGTTTTGCAAAGGTCGATATTGAAAAAGTATCCATGCATATGTTTTGAAAATAAAAAGCTTTAATGAAAAAGAAAGGATATATATATGTGTATATATGTATGTATGTATGTGTGTATGTATATATATGTTTGTATGTATATGAAGGCACATAGAAAAAATAGCACTGACTTTTAAGAGTTAGATGTAGATACTTAGATCTCTAAAAGATCTTAGAGATCCTACAGGTGCTTAGGATTTGCCTGATCAAAAATCACTTATAGATCTTTCCTGATAGTTCAATATCTAGCACCATTTTTGACACATGAAGTGGTAGAAAGCTACCTAAGAAGTAGAAAACCTCCTAAGTCAATTCCTTTTACTTTTAGACTCACATTGTTAGAAAGTTGGTTTCATCTATTAAAACAAATTTCTGCTAATCTGTAACAGCTGTCCAACAGCTCAAGATGTTTTTAATAATTGAAGAAAGTGATCTTATTGTACCTTTTCCAGGAAAACTATACCAAATATATTTATTCAAATAATCATCATTGTTTTACAGCTTTGTTTTAAGCACCATTCCCATTTTGATAGCCTTTATCTAGGGGATGCTGCTTTATCAATGACTTTCTGAAAATGTGCTATGAAAAACTGAAAAGAATATTTTAGGTGTGATCTAACCAGGGCAGAGGACAGATAATTTTCTCCTTTCTTGTTCCTGAAACTATGCATCTATTCATTCATAAGCTCATAAAATCAAAGCTCTAGAGTTAGAAAGAATCTCTCTCAATGTCTTACTTTATAGATAAGGAAGCATGCACTGAAGACATTAAGTGATTTACCCAAGATCACACAGTTGTGTCAGAAGCAAGATTTGAACCTTATTCCAAAAGAAAATGCTCCTCCCTTTGACCATTTTTGTTTCTACTGTACTTTTTTGTTGCTGCTGCTTTTACCTGTGTTGCCAGGCATATGTTACACATTGAATTGCATAGAATTGGTTCGAGAGCTAGGAAATTACCATCTATTAAGCACCCACATGGTGCCAGGAATTGTGCAAAGTACTGAAATACCAAAAAAAAAAAAAAAAAAAAAAAAAAAAAGAGAGAGAGAGAGAGAGAGAGAGAGAGAAAAGAAAGGAGGGGATGAGAGTAAATTAGTTCCTGCTGTCAAGGAGCTCATGGTCTAGTGGGAGAGAGAACAAACAAGCAACTACATGTAAACAAGATATATTGAGAATAAAGTGGGGATACTCTAAGAAGGAAGACACTATGATTAAGGATCTCTGAGAAAAAAATTCTTGCAGAAGGTGAAGTTTTAGCTGAGCCTTGAAGAAAGCCAATGAAGCCCGAAAATAGAAATGAGGAAGACAGTGTTCCAGGCATGATGGACAGCCAGTGAAAATGCATAATGTCTCAAGATAGAGAATTATGTACAAACAAGGACAATAGTGATATTGAATCACTAAATCCTTAGATGAAGAGGAAGACTAGAAGGGTAAGAATGGACCAGGTTGTGAAGGGTTTGTGAAGGCCAAATAGAGAATTTAACTTGTACTTTGGGGTTCATCAAGTTAGTTATTCTCATTTTACAAAAGAAGAAACTGAGGCATAAAGATCAATTGTCAGAGTGCCATAGCTTGTTAGTGGCAAGGGATGATAAGATTTAAACCCAGATCCCGGGCTGTGCAGTTCAATGTCATCCCAGCCCTACCACAGACCTCTTTCTCCAGTTCATTGATTAAACATTAAGATTTTCACAGTCCTGGCTCCTGCTATGGAACACTGCCTCCTGGGTTGATGAATATTGTATAAAATCATGATGTTCAAAATCACATAGCATGTTTCAACAAGTTAGGTTTGATTTCTGATGACTGTGCAGGTGCTTGCCTGTCATATCAGGAACTTACAGTGGATGAATTGATTGAAATTAAGTACAAGTTTCCTTGTATCCTCATCTATTGATAGCTTACATAGAAAGGGTCAAGATCTCACAATTTTCTAAAGTCAAGTAGTCAGCAACAACTATTAAGGTGTGGGGAAAAAAAGACTATTGGCTGGCCTCAGAGATGTATTTTGGTTTCTGTAGACATGTTGAATTCTGGAAATTGGAAACAATGATATTTGCCATTTTATGGATGACAAGGGCATCATAAAGAACTGATGAAATAATTAAAATGCTTTTTACCCATAACATATAACAATATAAGATATTATTGCAAACAAAAATTAAGGAATTAAAGATCAGAAAATTCTTTAGAGATTATTTAGCCCAGAGGATCTTAATAATTTTTGCATCATAGACTCGGCCATCTGATAAAGCCTTTGGACCCCTTCTTATTAATAAAGTTTTAAATGCATAAAATAAAATGCATAGAATTACAAAGGTTACCAATTGTAATGAAATAAAGATTTGCTTATATCCTATTTATTTATGATCGCTTAAAAATCTATTCACTGACCCCAAGTAAAAATCTGTTACCTAACTGAAATTAGATTTTCCATGTATAGACACTTCTTCCTGGAAACAAAAAGAGAAAAGATTGCTCAGCCTGTAAAGAGATCTTCACTTTGACAAGTCAACGAATGTGTTCCTCCTGTTTCCATTTCAAACCAACAATTTGAACCTCTAACCATACATAAGTGTCTGTACTTGGCAATAATAGAGATAAAAAATAAAAAAGACATGCTCTCCTACCTTTCAGTACCTCATAATAGGTTAGAGAAAGAAGGACATAATGGAGAAAAGTGAGATGGAATCATAGAACCAGTCTCTGATGCTCATTGTCATTCATAACTTACTACCTGTGTGACTTTGGATGTTAGAAAGTTTCCCTGTGTCTTATTTTCTTATTTATAAAATAAGGGAGTTAGCCTAGCAGAATTTAATTAAGTCCTCTCTAGCTCTAATGTCCTAGAAATCTATGACCCTATGAAATATATCTAATTGGAAAAGGATAGTACAAGAAAACATGCCATTATGTGTGACTGGTCTTTTTATATGATCATAGGATTTATAACAGAAAGGGAAGTCCTGTTATCTCAGAGGAGAGAAAACTGAAAACCTGGGGGAATGACTTTCCCAAAGATTGTATTTCAGGTTATCATAAGGTGGAGTAGAAATACCACTGATCTCAGATGCAGACAAACCTCAATCAATAAGCATTTATTAAGCCCATACAATGTGCTAAGCACTATGTTGGGCACTAAGGATACAGAGTCAAAAGGGGAATATTTTTTGCCCTTAATTTGTGCCTGGAAGGTGTTTTCTATAGACTTTCCTCTATCATTTAAATTTTCTAATTTTCTTCAAGATTCAACAACATATGTATGAATACATATACACACACACAAACTACATATAACACACATGCATATACATGTGTGTATGTATATCTATATCCATCTATCTATATTTAAATCTTTCTTTTTTTTTTTTTAATTTTTTATTTAATAATTACATTATATTGACACTCATTTCTGTTCCGATTTTTTTTTTCCCCTCCCTCCCTCCACCCCCTCCCCTAGATGGCAAGCAGTCCTTTATATGTTGGATATGTTGCAGTATATCCTAGATACAATATATGTTTGCAGAACCGAACAGTTCTCTTGTTGCGTAGGGAGAATTGGATTCAGAAGGTATAAATAATCCGGGAAGAAAAACAAAAATGCAGATAGTTCACATTCGTTTCCCAGTGTTCTTTCTTTGGGTGTAGCTGCTTTTGTCCGTCATTTATCAAATGAAACTCAGGTCTCTTTGTCAAAGAAATCCACTTCCATCAAAATATGTCCTCATACAATATCGTTGTCGAAGTGTATAATGATCTCCTGGTTCTGCTCATTTCACTTAGCATCAGTTCATGTAGGTCTCTCCAAGCCTCTCTGTATTCATCCTGCTGGTCATTTCTTACAGAACAATAATATTCCATAACATTCATATACCACAATTTACCCAGCCATTCTCCAATGGATGGGCATCCATTCAATTTCCAGTTTCTAGCCACTACAAACAGGGCTGCCACAAACATTTTGGCACATACAGGTCCCTTTCCCTTCTTTAGTATTTCTTTGGGATATAAGCCCAATAGAAACACTGCTGGATCAAAGGATATGCACATTTTGATAATTTTTTGGGCATAATTCCAGATTGCTCTCCAGAATGGTTGGATTCGTTCACAACTCCACCAACAATGTATTAGTGTCCCAGTTTTCCCGCATCCCCTCCAACATTCATCATTATTTTTTCCTGTCATCTTAGCCAATCTGACAGGTGTGTAGTGGTATCTCAGAGTTGTCTTAATTTGCATTTCTCTGATCAATAATGATTTGGAACACTCTTTCATATGAGTGGTAATAGTTTCAATCTCATCCTCTGAAAATTGTCTGTTCATATCCTTTGACCATTTATCAATTGGAGAATGGCTTGATTTCTTATAAATTTGAGTCAGTTCTCTATATATTTTGGAAATGAGGCCTTTATCAGAACCTTTAACTGTGAAAATGTTTTCCCAGTTTGTTGCTTCCCTTCTAATCTTGTTTGCATTAGTTTTATTTGTACAAAAGCTTTTTAATTTGATGTAATCGAAATTTTCTATTCTGTGATCAGTAATGGTCTCTAGTTCATCTTTGGTCACAAATTTCTTTCTCCTCCACAAGTCTGAGAGATAAACTATTCTATGTTCCTCTAATTTATTTATAATCTCGTTCTTTATGCCTAGGTCATAGACCCATTTTGATCTTATCTTGGTATATGGTGTTAAGTGTGGGTCCATGCCTAATTTCTGCCATACTAATTTCCAATTATCCCAGCAGTTTTTATCAAATAATGAATTCTTTTCCCAGAAGTTAGGGGCTTTGGGTTTGTCAAACACTAGATTGCTATAATTGACTATTCTGTCTTGTGAGCCTAGCCTTTTCCACTGATCCACTAATCTATTTCTTAGCCAATACCAAATGGTTTTGGTGACTGCTGCTTTATAATATAATTTTAGATCAGGTACAGCTAGGCCACCTTCATTTGATTTTTTTTTTCATTAATTCCCTTGAGATTCTCGACTTTTTATTGTTCCATATGAATTTTGTTGTTATTTTTTCTAGATCAATAAAATATTTTCTTGGAAGTCTGATTGGTATAGCACTAAATAAATAGATTAGTTTAGGGAGTATTGTCATCTTTATTATGTTCGCTCGGCCGATCCAAGAGCACTTAATATTTTTCCAATTATTTAAGTCTGACTTTATTTGTGTGGAGACTTTTTTATAATTTTGCTCATATAATTCCTGACTTTCCTTTGGTAGATAGATTCCCAAATATTTTATGGTATCAACAGTTATTCTGAATGGAATTTCTCTTTGTATCTCTTGCTGTTGGGTTTTGTTGGTGATGTATAAAAATGCTGAGGATTTATGGGGATTTATTTTGTAGCCAGCTACTTTGCTAAAATTATGAATTATTTCCAATAGCTTTTTGGTAGAATCTCTGGGGTTTTCTAGGTATACCATCATATCATCTGCAAAGAGTGATAGTTTGGTTTCCTCATTGCCTACTCTAATTCCTTTAATATCTTTCTCGACTCTTATTGCCGAGGCTAGTGTTTCTAATACGATATTAAATAATAATGGTGATAGTGGGCAACCTTGCTTCACTCCAGATCTTACTGGGAAAGGTTCCAGTTTTTCCCCATTGCATATGATGCTTACTGATGGTTTTAAATATATGCTCCTGACTATTTTAAGGAAAAGTCCATTTATTCCTATGCTCTCAAGTGTTTTTATTAGGAATGGGTGTTGGATTTTATCAAATGCTTTTTCTGCATCTATTGAGATGATCATGTGGTTTTTGTTTGTTTGGTTATTGATATAGTCAATTATGCTAATAGTTTTCCTAATATTGAACCAGCCCTGCATTCCTGGTATAAATCCTACTTGGTCATAGTGTATTATCCTGGTGACAATTTTCTGTAATCTTTTTGCTAATATTTTATTTAAGATTTTAGCATCAATATTCATTAGGGAGATTGGTCTATAATTTTCTTTCTCTGTTTTCAGCCTACCTGGTTTAGGTATCAGTACCATATCTGTGTCATAAAAGGAGTTTGGTAGGACTCCTTCAATCCCTATTTTTTCAAATAGTTTATATAACATTGGAGTTAATTGTTCTTTAAATGTTTGGTAGAATTCACATGTAAATCCATCTGGTCCTGGGGATTTTTTCTTAGGGAGTTGATTGATAGTTTGTTCTATTTCTTTTTCTGAGATGGGACTGTTTAGGATATTTACTTCTTCCTCTGTTAGTTTGGGCAAGCTGTATTTTTGGAGGTATTTTTCTATTTCATTTAAGTTGTCGAATTTATTGGCATAAAGTTGGGCAAAGTAACTCCTAATTATTGCTCTAATTTCCTCTTCGTTAGTGGTGAGTTCTCCCTTTTCATTTTTAAGACTAACAATTTGATTTTCCTCTTTCCTTTTTTTAATCAGATTTACTAAGGGTTTGTCTATTTTGTTGGTTTTTTCATAGAACCAACTCTTAGTTTTATTAATCAATTCAATAGTTTTTTTACTTTCAATTTTATTGATCTCACCTTTTACTTTTAGAATTTCAAGTTTAGTGTTTGACTGGGGGTTTTTAATTTGTTCCTTTTCTAGCATTTTTAATTGCAAACCCAATTCATTGACCTTCTCTTTCTCTATTTTATACAAATAGGCCTCTAGAGATATGAAATTTCCCCTTATTACCGCTTTGGCTGCATCCCATACATTTTGGTATGATGTCTCATTATTATCGTTTTCTTGGGTGAAGTTATTAATTATGTCTATGATTTGCTGTTTCACCCAATCATTCTTTAGTATGAGATTATTTAGTTTCCAATTATTTTTTGGTCTACTTCCCCCTGCTTTTTTGTTGAATGTAATTTTCATTGCATCGTGGTCTGAAAAGGATGCATTTACTATTTCTGCCTTACTACATTTGAGTTTGAGGTTTTTATGTCCTAATATATGGTCAATTTTTGTATAGGTTCCATGAACTGCTGAAAAGAAAGTGTATTCCTTTCTGTCTCCATTACATTTTCTCCAGAGATCTATCATATCTAGCTTTTCTAGTATTCTGTTTACCTCTTTGACTTCTTTCTTATTTATTTTCTGGTTTGATTTATCTAATTCTGAGAGTGCAAGGTTAAGATCTCCCACTATTATAGTTTTACTGTCTATTTCTTCTTGCAGCTCTCTTAGTTTCTCTTTTAAGAATTTAGATGCTACCCCACTTGGTGCATATATGTTTAATATAGATAGTGCTTCATTATCCATGCTACCCTTTAGCAAGATATAGTGTCCTTCCTTATCTCTTTTAATTAGGTCAATTTTTGCTTTAGCTTGATCTGAGATCAGGATGGCTACCCTGCTTTTTTTACTTCACCTGAAGCATAGTAGATTTTGCTCCAACCTTTTACCTTTAACCTGCATGTATCTCCCCGCTTCAGGTGTGTTTCCTGTAAACAACATATTGTAGGATTCTGGCTTTTAATCCATTCTGCTAACCGCTTCCTCTTTATGGGGGAGTTTACCCCGTTCACGTTTATGGTTAGAATGACCAATTCTGTATTACTTGCCATCTTGTTAACCCCGGTTTATGCTTTCCTCCCTTCTTTCCCCTTTCCCCCCTTCCAAGTATTAAGCTTGTGAGCACCCCTTGCTTCTCACAGCCCTCCCTTTTTAGTGTCCCTCCCCCCGCCTTAGAGTTCCTCCCCCTATCTTACCCCTTTCCCTCCCAGTTCCCGTATTCCCTTCCCCTTAGCTTATTCCTTCCCTTTCCACTTTTCCCTTCTCACTTTTCAATGAGATGGGAGAAGTTTCACCATAGATTGAATATGTCTTAAGATTTTTCACTTAAAGCCAATTCTGAAGGCAGTAAGATACCCACTATATTCATCCCCCTCCATTCTTTCTCTCAGATATAATAGGTTTCCTATGCCTCTTCATGAGATGTACTACCCCCACTTTACCCTTTTTCTGGTACAATGTCCTTTCCACATCAATTTCTAGAACAAGGTATACAAGTATTCTTTATACATCTATATAGTCAAAATATAGTTCCCAAGATTAATCTTTACCTTTTTAGATTTCTCTTGAGTTCTATATTTGTAGATCAAACTTTTTGTTAAGTTCTGGTTTTTTCATCAGAAATAGATGAAATTCGCTTACTTCGTTGAATGTCCATCTTCTTCCTGGAAAAAGATGCTCATTCTCGCTGGGTAAGTTATTTTTGGTTGCATACCAAGTTCCTTAGCCTTTCGGAATATCATATTCCAGGCCCTTCGATCTTTTAATGTGGATGCTGCCAGATCCTGGGTGATCCTTATTGTGGCTCCTTGATACTTGAATTGGGTTTTTCTAGCCGCTTGCAATATTTTTTCTTTCATCTGAGGGTTCTGGCATTTGGCCACTATATTCCTTGGTGTTTTGATTTTAGGATCCCTTTCAGTGGGTGATCGATGAATCCTTTCAATGTTTATTTTTTCCTCTGTTCCTATGACTTCTGGGCAGTTCTCTTTGATAATTTCCTGGAAGACAGTGTCCAGGCTCTTTTTTTCATCATGTTTTTCTGGGAGTCCAATGATTCTCAGATTGTCTCTCCTGGATCTGTTTTCCAGGTCTGTTGTCTTTCCCAGAAGGTATTTCACATTTTTCTCCATTGTTTGATTTTTTTGGATTTGCTTGACTGATTCTTCTTGTCTCCTCGAGTCATTCAATTCCACTTGTTCAATTCTGATTTTCAGTGAAGTATTCTCTTCACTCACTTTTTTAAAATCTTTCTCTAATTGTCCCATTGAGTTCTTTTGTTCTGTGGAATTTTTTTCCATTTCGCCAATTTTGTTTTCCAGTTCACCAATCCTATTTTTCAAGGATTTTACTTCTTTATCCACTCTCTCTTTAACTTTCTCCAGGCTCTTTTGCCAAGCCTCCCTCTCCTTTTCCCAAGCTTCCTTCTCCTTTTGCCAAGCCTCACTCTGCTTTCCCCATTTTTCTTCTAGCTCCCTTGTGAGAGCCTTTTTAATCACTTCTATGAGGTTCATCTGTGCTGAGGAACAGACGATCTCCTCCTTTGGGGAATCACCTGGGGACTGCCTGTTTTTAGTCTCCTCAGGATTTAGAGTCGGCTCTCTATCTGTATAGAAGCTGTCAAGGGTTAAAGTCCTCTTCAGCTTCTTGCTCATTCTGTCTATTAATCAGAGACAAACTACCAAAGAAAAACAGAAAAAACTGGAGTCTTTCTTTGGGGGGGGGGGGGCTGGGTGTGTTATCGAGCTTCCTCTCCAGACTGCAGGGGGCAGCAGTGAGGCACTAGCAGGACTGTGCTGCGCCTGCGCTCTGAGATCCCAAAGCGTGCTGAGTCACTGAGGGGGGGGAAAGGGGGGGCGGCCAGGTCCTGAGAGACTCCAGCTGTTTGCGGTTGTGTTCTTCAGCCCCGGTGTTTTTAGCTTCTCTGCTGGGCTGCTGATTTGCTGCAGGTTCCAAACCTGTAGCGAAGCTCTCCCCGCAGAGACGGCTACGATCACTCTCCACCCCCTCTCCAGTCTGCTCCCGTGCTCTCACTGCCGCTGCCCTCGGCCTGCGCCCGATCTAAAACCGCCCCAGCCCTCCAGTAAAGACAGACCTTTCTTGGCGGATCTCAAGGATGGCTTCTCTTGGTAACTATTTGTGGGTTTTTTTCAGTCAAGCATTGATTCAGAGGCTTGTAATGAAGTGGATAGTGAGAGAAAGCGCGGAGCTTATGCAACTGTGAGCCTCCTCTCCGCCATCTTAACCGGAAGTCATTTAAATCTTTCACTCTGCATTTATCTCTATAGATGTAGATATAGGATGATATAGCTGTGTGTATATATGTGTGTATATTGCATGCTGTATGTATGGATATAAGTGTATGTGTATGTATACATATATATGTTGTTTTCCCAATATATGATAGCCATTTTGGTATCTAAGGGGATCTAGAAAGGTTTCATATAGAAGACATCATTTAAGCTGAGTAATGAAAAAAAAAAAAAGGATTTTTTTAAATGGTAAAGTCTACTGTAGATAGCACCTTCAAGGTACAAAGGACAACTAGATAAACTGAAAATTTTAAGAACTCTGATCACCTCTGATCATACATTCTAGAGGAGCATTGATGAAGCAGGCTAGCCTGATGACAGAGATGTGGAGTCAAGGTACAGAATGGGACATTGTTTTACTTGACTATGCATATTTACTACAAGGAATTTGTTTTCCTTTTTATAAATTGGGAGGTGGGGGTTAAGGGTAGGAAAACAGATTTTTGCTGATTGAATTAAAAAAGACAAAGGTATGAGAAAATGAATATTGTATATGAGGAATATTAAGAAGACTAGCTTGGTTTGACTATGGTATGGGTGAAGGAAAGTAATGTTAATAAGACTGAAAAGGTAGACTGGGATCAAGTTGTAAATGTCTTCAAATGTCAAACAAAGCATTGTATATGAGGTAATAGGGGAGCCACTGGAGTTTTCTAAGAAGTGGGGAGACATGGTTAGATCTGAACTTTTGGAAAATTACTTTAGCAGCTGTATGGAGAATGAATTGGACTGGAGTGAAGGGTGGAACAAGGTAGGAAAACCAATTAGGATATTATTGCCATTAGTCTAGGCAAGAAGTGATGAGAAGCTGAAAAAAGGAAAGCGGACCAAAGAAAGTTAGTGGCTCTGTGAATAGAGTTAAATATATTGATGCAAGATTTAGTAATTTAGTATTTTTTTATCTTGTTTTAACTATTTTTATGCTTTTCTGACCACCTAACACAACACACTAAATAATTGTCAGTCTTTTCTAAAATTTTAGTGAAGGAAAAACTGAGGGGAAAATGACATTGAATTAAACAACTGTTGTTTCCCAGGAAACTCCAGACAATATATCAACATCCTTTCTCATTCCTAGAACCTTAAGTAGAATAAGGCTACCTTTCCAAACAACTAAATTCACCCAAAAGCAACAAAGCCTATCTATCAGAAGTAATCATCATCTTTCCTTTTCCAGAAACATACATATACACATATAATACATGCACACAAACACATACATATACTACTCCCTCCAAAGGATAGTTATGGCAGTATGAGTACAATCAATTTGCTACTTGTTTCCCCTATCATTGGACTAACCATAGGAAAGAGAAGGGGAACTAGCTTTGTAGCCGGAAAAGAAATGAATGTGGTTTCAAGACAAATAGAGAAGGTTCATCTCTAAGCTCCAGGGAAATAACAGATCTGAATGGGAAGTTAATGGCAAGAAGGACTAATTTTGCACAGGCAAAGCTCTGCAAACGATTTATGTTTAATAATGAAATAATGAATCAAAGAATGGTATTGGAAAAAACCTAATGCAAAATTTTCAAGATGGAATAGAGCAAAAACAAACAAAAAACACAGAACATTAGCTCAGGAAGGAACCCAAGAGAAAATCTAACTGGGGACTAAGGAAGGAACCTTACTTATTGCAGGTCTAATGGGTGGGAAGCTTCAGAGCTGAAACTTGAATACAACTTAGTACATCCTCAGGTTGAAGTCCTTTGATGCAAGACCAGGTTCAGATTGGACCACATCTTTCCCTTCTTTCCCTTGTATCATCCCTGTGTGACACTGTCTGCCCAACTTAGCATTGGTTCTGCCTCATCTACAATGGTCAATATGGATTCAGAAAATACAGCATTTGGTTTCCTCTCAGTACTTCCAAGTACTGACATGGCTTATTGAACTTCCTCCTATTTGTATCCACTGATAGAAAACAATGTTATAAAATGAATCCTTCCAAAGTATCAAGAAGGCGCTTTCTGTATCCTACACTACTACTTCTCTATTGCTCTGATTGCTTCTGATATCTGTGACTATATTTACCCCATGTGTATCTACTAACACGTTTAAAACCTTCGGTAGAATATAAGTTCCTTAAGGATTAGGACTATATCTTCCTTTTTATAAATCCCAGTGCTTACCATATGGATAATAAATGTTTATGGATTTAGAGACTGTCTTATTAAAACTGAATGATAACTTCCTATCTTTCCCATTCTATGAGAAAATGAGATTTAATGGGAAAAAAAATCCAGATTTATAGTCTGAAAAGTTGGAATTGGATCTCACATCTATCACTTGCTAGATTTTTGAAAACTGATAAATGACTTCATCTCAAGTAGTTCCATTCATTCATTCATTCAACAATATTTATTAAAACTCTACTGTACATGGATGACAGTGATAGATGATAGTGAAAATAAAAGGAAATAAAAAGAAACAATTCCTATCTTTATGGAGCTGGCTTTGAGGGAATATTCCTCACCTATAAAATGAAGGGATTATATTAAATCATTTCCAAGGTCCTTTCTCATTTTATTATTATTTGTTCCAGAATGAAAAGTATACAGAAACTTCCCTGAGAACTTTTGGATTCAAAAATCTGTTCTGCCATTTACCCATTGTATAAGTCTGGACTTCCCTTCCAAAAACCTCGGTTTTTATATCTATAAAATAAGAACATTTTGTTGCACATTCTTCACAAAGATATTATGAGGAAACTATTTTGCAAACTTTCCAATGCTGTAAAAATGGGAATTAGCAAGACCTCATCATGCACACCACCACTATCATCAATCCAATCATAGTCATTATAGTCATGAGACCATCCATTTCTAAAGTTTAGTGTTTCTTTATGTTAAGGAAAGCAGAGAGGCCTATTCTATTGGAATGTAGGACAAGAAAATCCTGGAAAATAATCTTTTTTTTAAAATATTATCACAGTACTTTGTGTTCAGTACATGATTAATTTTGTTTATCCTTTATTCTCAAAGAGGACCATGATCAGGGAAGAGAAGCTATGACATGCAAGTGAATTGGATTTAAGTGAGGGAGAGCTGTGCAAGGGTACCTGCCTCATTTTCCTCTCTAGAACTATCTGGGTCCAGTGGCAAGACATAAATAAAGATGACTGGAGATGGGCCTGAATGAAATGAGAAATCTTTTTAAGCTAAGTTCTTCAACGGGTCTGTGACTGAGGCAGCACCCATTCAGTGATTAAGGCTAGGGAGCAATTAAGACAAAGGGTCTCCTCTTTCACCTAGTCCAAAAAAATCTAAATAAATTAATTAATTAATGAAACTTGTAGGGGAAAACCATCAGGGTTTCTGGACAAAGTAGAAATGACTGCTATTTACATTCAATCTGAGTGGATAAGCAATCAAACTATAATTAAATGGGGCTTGGCCTAGGACCAATAGATCCAATTGGCCAGTTATTTGATGAATATATGGATGACGTGGAGAAATAGAAGTTATAGCTAATGGAAGCTTCTCCATTCATTAAAGAGTAATGCTTGGCACTCAAGAAAACGCTATTCTTTGGTCTATCAGAAGTTGCCCAGAATAAAGTCACAAGGCAGCTTACAAATAAATAGGCAGCAAGAAGATGGTAGAGTGATGGATGTTTCCCCTCAGAAGCCACAAAAAAGAATTCCAAGTGAGACTAGAAAGTGGAGACAAGTTGCTGGGAAGCCACTGAATGAACCAGAAGATAAATGGTGACACAAAATTAACCAAGAGATAGACCCTGCCTTCTGTGTCAGAGATTGATGGCTGCTTCTGCACCACTTGAGCAGATGTGAGCAAAACTGCCGTTTGGAATGCTTGACAGGACTCTGGGTCCTTGCCAGGTCCATACCCAACAATCCAGACAGCTGAAATCTCCAGAGGACGGCTCCATGATTGGTAAGACATTATCAACCAGAGTGAATCAATGAACCAGACTCCCTCCAAGCACCAACCCTAGCAGACTCTGCATTTAACAATCATTGACTTAATGGTACAGGGATAGTACTGAGTAATCTTAGATTAAAGCACTAAGCAAATAGACTATTGGTTTCCTGCTTGGCCAAAGAGAAATGAGAGGCAGGATAGGGAACTAGGCAGAGCACTCCAAGTGCTCTGGAAGAAAAGAATACCCAAGCTGTAGTTCAGTATATTATCTCCCTTCATTAGAAGGTAAGCTCTTTTAGGTCAAGAACTGTTTCACCTGATTTTTCAGCTATTGTTGTTTTTGTTTGGGGAGTTTTTGGTGGGGAGGTTTTGGTATCCTTATTTATTTACATGGTAGCTGGCAAAGAGTAAACTACAACAACAAAACAAAACAAACAAAAAAACACACCCACACAAAGAAAAACAGTCTTTGTCCTTAAGGAGCTTAAAACTTCCCTCTGATAAATAAGCCCCTTTTAAAACATCCCCACCCAGTAGTCATCCAGTCTCCTCTTGAAATGTGATAGTGAAGGGGCAACAAGATGATGTAGTGGATAGAACACTAGTCCTGGCATCATGACCTGAATTCAAATGTAGCCTCAGACACTTAATACTTCCTAGTTGTGTTCCCTAGGCAAGTCACTTAATTCCAATTGCCTCAACCACAAAAAAAGAAAGAGAATGTGACAGTGAAAAGGAACCCATTACACTTATCAAGAGCTGGTTGTTTGGAGGAATGGCTCTAATTTTTGAGAATGTTCTCTGTAGATCAAACCAGAACTTCATTCTTGAAACTTCTATCCATTGCTCTATGGTCATACTAGATTCCCCACCCCAATAACAACCCTTTGGATAAATAAAGACAGCTATCTTGTCCCCCATACCCCCATTTTTTGTTCTCTAGGCTACCCACCCTCAGTTCTTTTAAGAATTGCATATATGTCTGCTGGATGGCATGTGTTACCTTGGGCAAGCCATGTGACTTCTCTGGGACTTAGTTTACAAAATGAGAAGCAACCAGAGGCACTAGATCCAAACTACAATAATCTGCTGTCCTATTTCACAAGCTGACCAGCTGCTGATGCTCTGGAAGGTAACATCTGGGAGCTTCTATATCTTGACTAGTTTCTGGGTATCTCCTTATAATTTAAGGGGAAGTTAAGATACAGCTCAAGACCCCAGAAGAAAAATTATCATTAACAAAATCTGAGCAATGATGACATGAATAGATTCAGATTGAGAGCTATATACCTGATCTTTAGTGTCTAAGGCCAATCTTTCATCAATAAATCAACAAGAGAATGGATTCCTCATGGTAGACACATAACAACTGTGACATTAAAAGTTTAAACCAAGCTTTACCTCAAACACCTCTGACTGTTCTTCAATTTTCTTAGCTATAAAATAAAGATAACCATCCCACATACCTACTTTCCAATTGGGCAGGGGAAGAATTTATAAGGAGATGACTCTTTTGGCCCTAAAAATATACTAGCAAATTTGCTTTGAGTATCCATCCTTTCCCAAAGCTTGGATGTATGTCTTGTTGCTTCAAGACAAAATTCTGTAAGAGGGTTTGATAGTGTGGAGTGAATTTTGTTGGTTCTCTCTATTCTGTTCAACAGAGCAGAAAATATAGTTTGGGTGCCATTTGTTCTCTGTCACTCTCCTTCCCATTCCTCTATTACTTGTCAGAAATGTATTTCAGTAGCACTGAAGTAGACCATACAATCTACTAGTGTGAAAAGAGTAGATAGAGAGAAGGCTAGAGATACTGTTTCATCATGTGTTATAGAGCAAATGATTTTCTTTGAGACTCATACTGTCAGAGAATTAGAATTAGGTGGGATGTAAAAGTCATCTTGTCAAATATTTTCATTTTGTAAATGAGGAAACTGAGTCCCAAAGAGGTTAAATGATCTAAAATCTCTCTCATAGTAAATGAAAGAACTGGGATTAATATTCAGATCTTGCAACACTGAATCTAATTTTTACCCCTGCAAAATACTTAAAATACTCATTTGCCAAACTGTAAAAGCAATCAATGCATGTTTTATCAATGCATTTAAACCAACAAAATTCCATTTTGACTTAATATATTTTTCTTTTGCATTTTTAAACATAGGTCTTATCACATTATTAAGATTTAGTTGGTACTCATTTCTGACTGAATAAAGCTCAGATGCCTTAGCCCAGCATTCATGAAATTTGACATTGTAGTTGCAGCATACCTTTCCAGCCATTCTATCCACCAATGCCCTTTGTTCTTTATTACATTTTATATTTCCCCTTTCTTTCTTTCCTCCATGCTTTTGCTTACTTTACTTTTTTTTTTACTATAATTCTGCCCCACCTTCTTTTCTGCATCTATTTTCCTCTCCCTCTCCCCTCAATTGATATTCTAACTATTTTTCTATGTACATATAAAAAAGTATATTATCCATGAAAATCCATACTAATCATTCCATATTGAATGACGTACCTTTTCATGGATCTTTCTGAGCCTCAGTTTTCTCATCTAAAAAATGGGCATAATAAAAATGCCAACATGTCTATCTCATAGTCATAAGACTCAAATAATATAAAGTATATAAAGCACTCTGTAAATCTTGAAGCCTTATAAAATGTTAGCTATTATTGGACCTCACATAGTATTTTGTGACACTTACGATGCATAATCTCTGTCCCAATTATTTCACAAAATAGCTGAGAGGACAATGATGATGATAATAAAGCCATCAATAATGATGATGAAGAAGAATAGTCTTATCAAACTGAAAAATGTTACATCAGCTTTGGTTGTTGTCCTTTATTATCAAAGAGAACCAAAATGGCATCAATAAGTTAGAGTGGAGTTACAGTATGTCTGACTATGGTTGATCAGATCAATATGAGGCTAGAATTCTCTGCTACTGGTCAAAAACAAACAGTCCCATGAACACTTAGGGTAGCCCTCTAACTTTGTGTATTTCATGTTTCTTCTGAATTAAATAATTCTGTTTTGCTCATAAAGCACAGTACATTCGCTAATGAGGGCACACTATGCTGGATGGTCCTGTGCCAGTATCACCCAGGTCATACAATCAATCAATTCTAAAGTTCTTAAGAAAGACTTTGGATGCATCCATTTTATGAGTGCTATAAGGTAGACTATGACAAGGATGATGACAAAAGCAATGTCATCCATTCATTAGGCACTAGAAAAAAAAAAAGTTGAACAGAATTCAAATAATAATCTATACTCAATATCTCAACAGCTCTCCACATGGTCACTCTCAAGGGATAACTTTCAAGGGGACTGCAAGGTCCAAACTATTTTCATAACAATGTGGGAATTCTTTCATTTCTATTGTGGTAAATACCAATAGAGATGATCCATATTTTATTATTTAAAAGCTCTTTGGGATCCTCAATAACTTTTAAGAGTGCAAGAGAATCCTGAGACCAAAATTTTTGAGAAACACTATTTTAGAGTATAAAATCCATGAGGGCAGAAAACACTACATCACAGTGTTCTGCACAGAATAAAGCTTAATAATTTTGGCAATTTATTAAAAGGACAAAGATGTCTCCCAGAATAAAGCCTCAGTTTTGAGCTGAGCCTTAGTTCTAAATGTCCACATCACCCCAGTCTACACAGGGGAGTTCAACTGACAAAGTATTCTAAGAAATAAATGTCACAAATCACTTTGTATCAATAATACCTGGCAAACGCCATGAGAGGCACCTAAATATTGGTTGGGGTCATTACTAAAAATAATGATTATTCCGTTTCTTCATCTATAAAGTGAGAATTTAAAAAATCAATTCTGAGATCAGGAAACTAAAGTTCAGAGAAGGAAATTGACTTTCCCATGGTGGTCACGGAGCTGATAACAGGTTGAACTAAAAAGTGAACTGAACTGGCCTAGTCCATGTCCAAAGCTCATTCTGTCATAACATGCTGCTGCTCTTAATAACTATAGCTTCTTACCTTGAAATTATTTCCCTAAAGCAAGTGATTAATGCAAAATCCCTGTCTAGTTCCTGCCTATATTGCTGTTTCTAATAGTCATTTATTCACTCATTTTATGGACTCTAAGAAACAACATTTCCTTCCCCTTGCACAAGCTCTGGGCACTTCATAAGTATTACATCATGAAAAGCCCCAATATTCGCATCTGTTATTCATTAGCATGCTGATTAAAGAGCCACCTTTTCATATTCTTATAAACTTTTAAGAAACTGGAAGTAGTGAGAGGCAGAGACATGAAGCCATTCACTGAGGGATTCCCCCTCCTGTGGGAAGTACGGACAATATAAGGGAAAACTCTTCCTCAAGCCCCATGCATCCCTACAGCAGACAGTATAATACAATGAAAAGACCACTAGATTCAGAAGATCTAATGTTGAACCTTGGCTTCTGCCATTTGCTATTTCTAGGCTGAATCCCTTTACACATTTTTTTAAAATCAGGAGCTAGGACCAATAATGTACCAATTATGAATCCTATGAAGCCTGACACAACATTGGGGATGTATGTTGTTCTTTTGCCATTCACGCATACTATTTCCCAACACCTCTTTCCCACCTTAGCTTTTAGAAACATTTTAATAAGAACTAACATTCCTATAGCTTTTTTGAAGTTTACAGCATTTTCCTCACAACAAGACTATGCGATAGAGAATTTAAGGATTTTTATCCACTTTTCTAGGTGAGGAAACTAAGTCTCTGCCAGGACATAGAGGTAGCTAATGGAAAAATCTCTAGAGTTAAGGTCTTTCCTCTAGCATTTAGGAAAAAATATGAAAGGTTTGTAAGCACAATGATATATCAATATCGTGGTTTTCAATTTTAGAATGATAGATTATTATATATTTGAAAAACCAGCTGTGTGTAACAAAAACCTGCAGTTTTTGTACATATAATCCTATTTTCTCATATACATTATCTTTGGAAATATCCATTTTATTTAGTAAATTGCTAAGTTCAGATTAAACCAATTACTTTTTAAAGAATAATTGGATATTTCTTTCCCCCATATACAATAACCCTAACCTCTGAATACTGGTAAGTACTTAGAGATCAGAGGACAGAAAAGGGATGGGAGTGTAATGACTGCATTAGAATCCTGGATACCTTAGAATCAGCCTAAGTCTGGATAAGCAAAAGTCCTTAGTCTTTATTCTTGGTCTTTAGGGGAGAAGTTAAGGGGATGAAAGCAGGATCTCTGCAACCTCCTTCTTCCTCTTCTACCACCAAAGTGACCCGGGTTAGCCTTACTCCACCCCCTAGTCCCTCCTACAATTCTCTGTATGCACCAATTATTGAGCCAGCACAGGATAGTGGGAAGGGCAATTCCCCAAGCACATGCCAAGAGTATTGTCCAATAAGTAATTAGTCGTAAGTGCTTGAACCAACCTTAGTGCAATGACTCAAGAGTTTCAGCCCTCTACATGGGAGTCCTCAGCCTCTGCATCCTGAGCCTATGCCTTCCTATCTCAGCATTCATTACATCCAAGTTTTTCTTTTTGTCCTCTATTTGAAGGAAAAAGTGGTAAGGAAGTCATTTTTTGATCTGCAATTGGAGACCATGATAAAGAACAAGAGCTTCATTCCTCCATCCTTCTAATCCCCAAGTAAATAAATGGTATCATCATTAAAGAAAAAAAAAAGATTCTAGGAAAATTAGAAATGGGAAGCACAAGTGAAGAAACTAAGGTTCACAGAATTTTAAGAATTTGCTCAAAACTAGAATCATTTTCTAGGCTACATTTTAAAGAGCTGTGTTGCCAAATGGATAGGGTACTGGACTAGGAGTCCAGAAGAGTGGGATTCAAATCTTAAGTTAGATACTTTCTAGTTTTTTTAAGCCCAGACAAATCCTTTAATGTCTCTGTTCCTCTATTTCCTCATCTGAAGGCTGAATTCAGGCATTTAACTCTTAAGTCAATGATTCTTTGAACTCTTTTTTTTTTTAAAGGCACTGTAAAGGTCCTTGTTACACAGCTAGATCAGTCAGCTGAAGTCATATCCCATAGTTTTATTTCTCTCAGTTCCACAGAAAAATATGTCTCACAGCCAAAATCTAACTATATGTATATATGTATATATATATATATATATAGTCACTTATTTTGGAAACTGTGTTTCCCCTGGAAAAAATATGCCAAGGTTCTTTTTTCAGTGTCAGATTGCTGATTGGAGAAGACAACATAATGGAAAGAACACTGACATTAATGTCAGTGGGTTTTGGTTTGAATTCTACTTTTGTCATTGTTGTTCTTCCTTCACTTTCAAAGAGGACCAAAGACATCAGGGAAGTGATGTTTTGACTTGCATGTGAATTGGAGTTAAGTGAGACAGGGCTGTGAAAAATTATCACCTCACTCTCTCTTCCAGAGTCATCTGAGTCCAGTGGTGAGCCATAGATCAAGATGACAGGTGATGGCCCTAGATTTATAGGGAGACTGACCTTTTTAAGCTAAGGTCTTTCCCAAGTCTTAGTTTGTCTGAGTAACAGCAATTCAGTAATTAAAGGGTAAGTAAGAACTGAAGCAAAAGATAGATTAATTTGTCTTCATGAAAGAACCAGTCTTGGTGGGAGAAGATCCTCAGTTTCTGTTCAGAACATTACTATTTATGCTCACTCTGAGCCATCAAAACTCAAAGAAAGAGCCTCTGTAGGAAGCACAGCTGACTTTCCTACTCTTTTTCTACAATGCTTCAAAAACTTCTCAAAGTTTACTCTGGCCCTGGATGTATCATCTCTGGCCCTTCCCTCTGTTTGGCTGGTTCCTCCCCAAAAGTTCCAATTTAAGCAGAATATAATGAGGTCAATCTAGTTTTCATTCCTTCTCAGGTTGCCCTCCTTTCTATGCTGTACTTTATCAACAATGCCCCATTTTGAATTCCTTTATATCTGTCCAGTCTTATTTTTCTGCTTCCATTGAATTGTTTTCCCCTATTAGAATAGACTATAAGCTTCCTGAGAATAGGGAGTATCTAGTAGTATCTACATTCTTAGCTCTTAGCACAGAGCTTGTCACAGTAAATACTTAATAAATGTTGGTTGACTTGACTTTGATCTCAACCAACATTAGCAAGATTTCAGTTTCCTTATTTGCAAAATGAGAAAATTAGAGAAGATGACTACTAAACTCCCTTCCCACTCAAAATCAATGTTTCTAAGAAGGTAGGCGGTGATACAAACATCCAAAAAAATGAAACAGTAATCACTGAGAGATGACAAGGGGATAAAAAGATGAATCACCAAGTATAAAAGAACCAGCATCTTGGATCAGTCATTGTAAAAACAAAACAAAACAAAACAAAAACAAAAACAAACAAAAAGAAAGGTGTAAATAATTCACCATTGCCTAATTTTCACAAAAAACAATCTGAGTCATCAACAAAAGTTCTATTAAGTAGGGGGGACATACCATTGAAGAAGAAGGTATCAAATACATTTTAGAAAGTTTTTTTTTTTAATAAAGTGTCTGGGTTTTTATTTAAAGATTCAGAATTTCAATGTGTCAATTTTTATAATGTGGAAAAATCATTTATTTTTTAAGTGGGAGTTTGGACTAGATCAGAGATCAACAAACTTTGGTGCAAGGACCAAATCTAGCCTGGCACCTCTTTGGTATAGCTAGTAAGATTTTTTTTTTTGGATTTTTAAATACAGTGAATCTTTATTTAAAATGTAAAAAACCATCCCTATAGCTCACTGGCAGCCATATTTTGTCAATCCACTAGAAATGATCTGTGATTTCAATCTCTATGCTAACATTCTGATTCTGTTCTAAGGTCACCTTCAACTCAATCAATATACTATGTTCTACTGTCTAAAGTTCCCTGGAGATACAAAATTATCCACTACTGCCATCCTATGTTCTGAGATCCATTGTAGCATATATTCTAAGTTTTTTAGTTTCCATCTAGATCCAAAATTTAGATCTGGGATTCCCTTATGCTGTTAACATTCTATAATGACATATCACTTTCCATTCCCTAATAAATTAAAAGAAAGTGAAGTCTTTCTTCACTTGCTTTTATCCTTCTCTTAGTTTGAGGGCTACATTCATCAATTTACATTTTCCTCTATGAAAATGAAAGGGGAAATTTTCTATTTTCATCAAAAAAAATTTAAAAGGCCCTTTCCTTAGAATCTGATCAAAGAAAGACTTTAATAAAAACTAATCCCACTTAGGTTAAGGGATGACCTATGCCACACAAAAGCTTTTTCTCACCTCTGATTACTTTGTTTGAAAGAATAAAAAAGTTCTCTGCTAAGCAGAAATTATTCAAAAGAAAAAGAAAACTGATTTTTCCCATTCCTCTTCCACCATTTTTCAAAGTACAATGTAAAACTCTGAGGCACAGTGTGTTGAAGAAAGGACCAGATCCGGAGTCAGGAAACCTTGGAACTAGTCAAAATTCTGCTCATAACCTTTCATGTGACCTTGGGCATATTAGTTTTCTTCTCTGAGATTCATATCATCATTGGGTTCAGAACTAGAAAGTATATTAAAAGTAACAAGTCTGTAGATCATCTCATCAAACTGACTCATTTTTCAGAAGAGGAAACCGATACCCATGGAGGTAAAATGATTTTAACAAAGCTGATAATTCAAAAAGAACAGCACTAGAATTTGAATCTAGGTCCTGGGACTCCAAATTAGCAACTTCCTCACTATACTACATTCTATAAAATAAAGAAACAAGAGTAAATTGTAAGTCCATAGTCCCATGATTTGTATTAAAGCATAGAAAGAAGACAGAAACATAATCTGGAACCCACCACAGCATTACAATGGAAAGAATCTTGGATTTGAAGTAGAGGGACTTAGACCCGCCAGGTCTTCAGATCTGACATAGCCTTGTTCACAGAATCATAAAGTTGTGGGACCTAAAACTGGACATAACTTAAAAGTCACCTACACTAACCTTTATTACTTTATTAATGAAGAAATCCCTATCCTTTGAGGGAAATTGACTCATCCAAAGTCATAAAAGTAATAATTAAAGAAGTAAAAATGTCAGATGCTCAAATATTCTGATTCAAAACCGATATTATTTTCCACTATACCATGAATCTTCTAGATAAGAGATTCTCGACCTTCTCTGTGTTACCTATATTTTTGGCAGTCTGATGAAACCTATTACCTTCCAGAATAAAAATTTTTAAACATATGTAATAAAATGCAAAGAATTACAAAGGAAATCAATGATACTGAAATACACACACACACACACACATATATCTTTATTAAAATTTATAGAAAAAAATTTTTCTCTATCCTAGTCTATAAACCCATTGATATTTATCCACTGGAATCCCTAGAATTCATTAGGTCACCTTAACTAATTAAACACAATCTAAGACAAGGAATAACAATGAAAGGCTGAGTTAGGAGGATGTCTTTCAATTACTCACTTCTTTTTTTTTTTTTTAATTTATGCATAATAGCAACTTCTCCATCCATGTCTCCTAGATCTATCCAATGTGCTAAATGTTTTCCTTTGTTTTTTTCAAATATCACACAAACTATCCACTCTCTTTCTCTCTTACTATGACTGAAATGACTCTATGAATGAGTTTCTTTTTTCTGACCATAATGCTAGATTCTTTGACTTATACACAGAGTGACTCTCTCTCTCTCTCTTTCCCTCTCTCTCTCTCTCTCTCTCACTTTCTTTGTCTCTCTGTTGCCTTCTGTGTCTCTGATTCTCTTTGCCACACACACATACACACTAAACCTGAACCAGTAATCACATTAAAGAGAAAAATATCTGGGGAGAGGCTGAGCAAGCAAAGCATGAAACTGAGCAAAGTACCCACTGCCTTTGTGGTCTTTCATTCTAAGACTTCATGGTGTTTTGATAGAAGGGTACTTCTGTCATATGTGGAATTATTGAAAGAATTGGGAATGTTTTAGAAGCGCAGAAGAAGGCTTAGGAAAGAGGACCAGAGCAAGGGGGAAATTCATGATTATTAAACTCAAAATCTAAAGACCTGTCAAGGTAAAGAGGAATCAGCCTGAAATTGCTTGGTCCCAGAGGACATATCAAGGGACACTATGCATAAGCTGCATGGATGCTGATTTTAGCTCAATGCAAGGCATATAACAGAAGGAGAGCCGTCATTTGTTGCATTGTTATCCATGAAATATTATAACATTTTGAAGAAGCCTACAGTGAGGTGGGTAGATTATCTATAGATTATTAATGTGGAAACATGGACAAGAATTGCACAGGAAAAAAGGCAATGATGGATAGATATTTGTACTTTTGGAAGGAGTGCTCATACCAGTGAAATTCCTCATAAGGTAAACATTATATGAAACATAGAATTAATGTCTCTGAAGCCAGCAGGTGGCTTTGAGGATGTACTGTAGGCCACATGATCCTAGAGGTGCCATAAGAATAACCCTATATCATGTGGGAAGGATGAAGTGGCCACTACTGCTCATTTCAATGCCCAAGTCTTTGATGCTGTTTTATTGGTCCCCAGACACCTCATCACCCTCATTTGTGGCTCTCCTCATTTTCTGAGATGAAAGATTGCTACCTCCACACAGAGTAAATAGGAGGATAGGTCCCTTTTGGGGCATATAAATATAGCTTGGACATTGCAAAGAAAAAGGAGAATATTCCCTTGTCCAAGAAGATCAGAGATGGTTCCATTATATTCTTTACTCTCCATCATCACAATATACCCTGAGTTTGGGATGAAAACAAATAGATTCTGGTGAGATGAACTTTATGGTCTCTTTCCTTGCTTCTCTGTTATACAAAGATCTCCACCAGTCTTTCATATAGGCCAAGATAAGGATACTATTCCATTACATTCATGTGCCATGACTTATTCAGCCATTTCCAAACTGATGGGCATTCACTCAGTTTCCAGTTTCTTGCCATTAGAAAAAGGGCTGCTACAAACATTTTTGTACATGTGGGTACTTTTTCCTCTTTTATGATCTCTGTGGATTAAAGACCCAATAGTGACACTGCTGGATCAAAGGATATGCACACTCTTATACAGCTCTGAGCATAAGAACCCAGAATGGTGAAACTAGAAGAGGACATCAGAACTTAGAATATCAGGGCTTGAAGGCATCATACACCCTAGAATATCTGACTTGGGAAGTACCTTAGAACAAAGATGTTAGAATTAAGCATGACCTTTAGAGTATAGAATGTCATCTGAAAGGACTCTTAGAAAAAAAAAGTCACTTAGGTAAGAGGCAAATGTGGGACTCAAATCCAAGTCTTCTGATTCCAGATCAAGAGCATGTGCCAGCCACCACACCAAAGCAATGGTGCCTTTTTGTCTTCGCCTTCATTCAATTTTTCCCAGTCAACAAAGTATTGCTGTCAGCATAGTGCATGGTGGACTAAGTAATTTATTAGTGCCCTCTTAAGAAAGAGGAGCCATAAAGATGACAAGAGTATCTGCCCTAAAGAATCCAATTTCCTTCAGCTAACTAATATTAAATGATTTGATCCTTCACTGACCTTGCACTAAGGAAGATTTGGTGTCTGCTCCACTTGGGAAGGCCACGATTAAGAATGAATGGTGACTAGAGAGTTTATGGGCACAATAGTTCTAAAATGCTCCTAAAAATCCATAAAGTCATAATTACAGCCAAGATGGATGTCCTCTTCAAATTCATTCTTCACAGCAATTCCCTAGAGATGGCTTCTTTTTTTCATCATCAACTAAATAAAGGCAAGTAGGCATAATTGCAGGACCAGAACAAAGGCCAAGAATCTGAAATGGTTTTGACAAAGGGCAGCACAATGTGGGCCAACTAGTTGATGTCAGCACCAAGAGAATGAAGGAATCATAAAATATCAGCAAAGAATGGGACCCATAGAATACAGATCATAAAATGGTAGTGCTAGAAAAGACTTTATCACATGAACTTAGATGTTAAGTTCTGTGACAGATAAAATCATAGAATCTTTAAGATTTAGAAGGGATATTTGAATAAGAAACTTTCCTCAAGATGCCAAATAAGTGGTTATCCAGTCTTTATTTAGAGTAGAGCTTCTTAAACTTTTTCCATTTGAGACCTCTGTTCACCTGAGAAATTTTTACAAGTCCCTGGGTATATAGATATATACATTAAGTATATATAAATCAAACATTCATTAATTATAAATCATAAAGAAATTTATATTTTTGGTATACATATAATTTTATCATTTATTAAAGATAAAAGCAAATTTGCATACTAATGAGATGATTGACTTGTTTATTTTTATATTTTATTTTATTTTTACATGAATTCTTGGCTGAATATTTGATACCTTTTACTGTTGCCAATTTTTTTTGACCCCCCACATTCAGTTACAGGATCCCATATTGGATTGCAACCCATAATTTAAGAAATCTGGCTTAGAGAATTCTAATGAGAGGGGATATATTTTCTCTCTTCAAGAAGCACATCTGCTTTTAAATATTTCTATATATGAGGAAGCTTTTGCATATATCAAAATGGAATCAAGTAAAGAGACTCCATCAAGGTCACATAGGCCATAGTTATATAACTACTAAATAATATCAAGGGATCCTGATTTTCAGTGTTCTTTCTACTGTGTTATGCTATCAAAGTGAATGGAGTCAATGTCCCTTTGTTCTTTTGCCTTGGTCTCTTTCTGTTCAAAGACTGGTCTACTCTTATGTGACAACTGTTACATCTTTTTAAAAATTATTATTATTATTATAACTTTTTATTTACAAGATATGTTCATAGGTAATTTTTCAGCATTGACCGTTGCAAATCCTTTTGTTCCAACTGTTTCCCTCCTTCCTCCCACCCCTTCTCCCAGATGGCAGGTTGACCGATACATGTTAAATATGTTAAGGTGTAGGTTAAATACAATATATGTATACATGTCCAAACAATTATTTTGCTGTATAAAAAGAGTCGGACTTTGAAATAGTATACAATTAGCCTGTGAAGGAAATCCAAAATGCAGGCAGACAAAAATAGAGGGAATGGGAATTCTATGTAATGGTTCATAGTCATCTCCCAGAGTTCTTTCCCTGGGTGTAGCTGGACAATTGTTATATCTTGTTCATTCAATTCTAGTTTCTGATTTTCTTTTTCCATCAGAATGACCATTCCTGTCTATGAAAAATATAGAAACTTTTGAAATACTGAAAGCATCTATGACCTGACTCTAGATTTTTGTTGTGAAGCATTAATAAACTTCCCTGTAGTAGGCAAATATTCAGGCATAGCTACAGAAGAAGAGAGATGGAATTAGCTATAATTTGACTAGGAAATCAGGAGTTAACTTTATCATTAATTACATTGATAAATATAGTAATAATCTTCCACTCAAATTTCCCTGGGATATCTCATTCTAACCTTCAGATGACCCTGAATACTTAAAGTCTATGTATATATCAATAAAGTCCAAGCCCTTAGAACACTCACTTACCAGCTATGGCTTCAATACAGAACAAGTGACAGAAATTGTACCTGTCATAGGAGGATTAGTTTATTTAAATGTGGAGAAACATCAATATAAGTTTAGCTTCTCAGTGCTGATTTTTTTTTTTGTCCACAGAAACTCATAAACTTACCTATCATCTGCAACACTGAAAAAAATTTCCATGCAGATTTTACACATACATACATGTGTATGTCTATATATACTATTTGTGTATATATGTGCATATATACATGTATATATGTATGTATATGTTTCTATATATACATACATTTTGAAGTAAGGAATTAGATCTTTATTACACTAAATGTGATGAGCTGAGATATTTCTATCTGTTCAACAGGGTTATCACATCCAAGAAGGATTAAAATCATTTTACGTGACTTGAAGAAGAACAAAGAATGCAAGCTGTAATTTCAGCATCCTTAACTTTCTAATAATGGGGACTGTTCAACAAGGAAAAGGTTACCTTGGGAGATAATGAGTTCTTTGTGACAAGAAACATTTGAACACTACTTCCTCCTCAGGGATGCAATCACCTGGATGATAGCATCATCTATTTGAAAGAGACCTCAGATATCATCTAGCCCAACATTCTTCAACTCACAGATGAGACTATTGAGGCCCTGAACTACTTTCAACTATTTCTTTGGATCTGCTTATTTTCAAGCCCAAAGTCCTCAGGCTTTATTACCAACATCATTTTTTATCATTGTAGAGATGATGGCATTTAAACACAAAAATATCTGCCTGAGGCAATAGATCCCTAAGCCCTCTTACCAGAACTTCCTATTCAGACCTATATCTTGGAAAAGGAACACACTATAAGCATCCAGAATATTCTTGAATATTTTTTATAAGAAGAAATAAGATGGCATTGGTCCATTATAAGAATGCAATGGATTAAGTAAGGGTTTTGCTTTTTCTTCTTTTCTTTTCCCTTAACAATGAAAAGTTGTTAAACAGGGAAATTGTTGAACCATAATCAGAGGAGTAAGATGTAGGGTCTAATGTCAAATAAGATGTAACATATGAGAAAGCAATTTATCTACCATAAATCCTGAGGCAAAACATAAGGAATTATTAGGAGGAGATAGAGTCAAGCCTCTAATAAATCACTGTATAAATTAGGACAAAATACTGCCCATCTCTGGGCCCAATGTGTAGCCATTGTCAGGAATGATATAAACATTAACCAAGTCAATCCTGTTTCCACTGCAATCACATTAAATACAAAGGGAGGCCAAAATCTTGGGACTGTCTTATCAGTATGACTGAGGCATAATCAACTCACCAGACCAAATAAAGGATTCATATTCCTTTCCACCCCACAAACAACATTTATGACCAAAGCAACCTCATTATCCTATATTACTATATCCTATTTCCTGCGGTCCCATCATGCAGTTGTTGACACAGACATAGTGCACATGTGAGGTTGTTCTCCACTAGAACCCTTCCTAACTTCTCCCTAACTTTTCCTACCCTTCCCCTCATCCTCTTTCTTCTGACATTTAAATATTCTCCTTTACTTACAATTCACTCCTTAATCATTAAGCTGTGAATCTTTTCACAACAATGTTATTGTTGTTTGTCCTTTGTAATCAAAGAACGCCAAGACATCTGGGACATGATGGTGTGACATGCAAGTAAATTAGATTTAAGTGAGGGAGGGCTGGGCAAGGGCACCTACCTCACTTTCCCCTCCAGAACCATTTGAATCCAATGGAAAGATACAGATCAAGACTACTGGAGATGGCCCTGGATGAAATGGGAGATCTTGGCTAAGATTTTTTAAGCTAAGGTTTTCAACAGGTCTCAAGTTTGATTGAGGCTATACCATTCAGTGATTAAGTCCAGGAAGCAATTAAGGCAAAGAATTTCTATCTTGTCCAAAGAATCAAAATAAATAATTACATGAATGGATGAATCTGGGAAGGGAAGACCTTCAGGGTTTCAGGACAAAGCAGAAATGATTGACATTTACATTCAAAATGAGTCAATCAGGAACCAACAACAAAAGACCCAGGTGATTATGATAATGCCTTTTGTGATTTTTTTTATCATTCTAAACTGCTTTTTCCCAGCCTGGTACTTTATCACAAGTACCTCCCAATTACTGAAATGGGTTTTCCAAGATAGTCTATGATTTTAGAATTTGTGACTAGAAGGAATCTTATAGGTCACAGTATTATAGGTTAGCAACTGGAAAGGACTTTTAAAGCTATCTAGTTCAATCCCCTCGTTTTATAGATAAGAAATCAGAGGCCCAAAGATATTACTGACATGCCCTTGGTCACATAAGTAGTGACAAAAGTCCAATTTAAACTCAGGTTTTTTGATTCCAAACATAGTGCTCTTGTCACTGTGACTTAATTCCTCTTTGTTATCTTGTTTAACTCTCTATATTATACAATAGGAAGTTAAGCCTTAAAAGGGGGAAATGACTTGGCCACTTTTACCTAATAAAGCTGAAGCCATCTTATTCAAATCCTATGTTATGCCCATCACACCACATGACCTCTAAGATGCCCACTGACTGGAACACTGGTTTTCATTCCCTCTCATTATATGTATTCTTTCCCATAGTCTGGGTTGGTTCATTTTTAACATAATCAGTTGTGTCCCAGAACTAAATAAGGGCTTTATGTAGCCTGGCATTCCTCACAGTAGGAGGTTAATTACGAATATAATGAGACACCAGTCTTCATGGGCTCCTAACCTCAACTGAGACCTTTTTTAATGGGATTGGGCAGGAGCAGTATTGCTGGATTTGAAGCTTTCTGTTTCTTTCTATCCTTCTTCTCTATTTGATTCTTTCTTCTTTCTCTTGAGGAGAAGTCTGATTTAAATGAAATCAACCTTCTTTGGTAAGATAAGCACAAAAGTAATTTCTGATCTGCAGGAGGCACTTCCAAAGAACAAACATCCATAGGGATCTGGGTCAGAGAAGTGGAGAAGCTGTGCCTATTTTTTAAACATAATCACTACTAGAGTCAGTGCTTGGTGATGAAAATTCCTTTAGGGGAATGTCTAGCTGTTAATGAAAAAAAATGGTGTATCATTTTAGTTTTCTAATTAATTTGCCATCTGATAAACTTAAGAGACCAATGACTTGAAATATTGATGAAAATTGTTAATAATGTACATTTTTGTAATTCTTTACCATTACCTCTGATATCCCCAAAGACCTAGAAGAGAGCTTCTAGAACATTGGCTAACATCTTCTAAGGAGGGAATATGGATTACAATCACATAGTTTTACAAGGCTTAATGGAGTTGTGATTTTCATGAATGAAATTATGGTCAATTCAAAATCTTAAATTTAATATTAGAAAGCTTTTTCAAGTGTGGATCTATATACATTTGTCTATACCTGCAAAACTAGAACTGTGAACCATTTTTCTTTGTGTTCAAGTCCAGGATTCTTTCCATTCCCCAACCTCTTGCCTTCCAAGGTTCTGGTACAGTTATTTCCAATTCTCTCTTCTCCACAGGTAATAAAGATGTCATTCTGGTTTTCTCAGTAAAGATGCTTATCTTTGTGGTCACTGTTTTAAAATAGGCAGCATGAAAACTCTTCATTTTGAAGGATTCAGTTATGAAATAATAAAGATAACTTAGATGATATCAGGTGGCTTTAATTGAAATTATTATCAAGGCCCTCATAGAGATTTCCATCTTTTAATGAAAAAGTACCACGAGATTGTTATTCTACATTAGAGTTCATTTTTGCATTAGCATTACAAGATACTTAAATGGTGACTAAAACAAAGAAAGGCAACTTTACAGACAGGGAAAGACACTTTTCTACCACCCAGTATCGGACAAAGACCAGTTTTCATATAAGGATTGGCCCCCACATATAGCAATTCCAAATTGCAAGACTTTTATGATGATGAATATTTGTTGAAGAAGGGGGAGCAGAATAAATACACTGGTTCAGAAAATCTTAGAATGTCAAGAGACCACAGTGACCACTAAGCTATTCCCTTTCCTTACCTAAGAAAAATAGAGTTCTGGATAAGAATGACTACTTCAAGACCATAATACTTTTCTCTTCTGGGAAAAGAAATGATAGCCCAGAGAATAGATTCTTGAGAACTTGATCTACTCTTAAATTTGCAAATGAAATCGTTAAGGTTGAGATGTTAATGAAATAAGAATGACGTTTGATGTTTTATAAAGCACTTTATTTACCATCACTCTGTGAAACAGAAAGAAAAAAAAAACACCATGGGAATTTCTGTGGCAAAGAAGTAAAGTGACTTGCATAAGTTTACTGTATAAGCAAATCTTATGACTGATGTTTGAAATCCTGGTCTCCTAATTTTAGTGAAGCCACATGACATAAAATTTTATGCCACAAATTCTTAACCATTTTTTGAGTCATGGACCCCTTTATCAGTAAGTTAAATACTATGAACTGTTTTTTCAGAATATTTTTTTTTTAAATATCTAAGGTAAAAGCAATTGTGTTGAAAGATATATGTGTATACATATAAGTATATACACACATATACATATACATGTGTACATACACACTTGTATACATATATGTATATATGCATAAATACAGCTATGTATCTGTATATCTCTCTTTTTATTTATCTATATCTATGCTATACTTAAATATAAATTCATGGACTCCAGGTTATAAAACCTTATACTAGAATCAATCCAAGAATGAAAATAAACACCACTAAATGCTAATTACCTGCCACTCACAGACAAAAAGGCACAGGACTCCTGGGAATGGTAGCATGGTCTACAGAATTAACATCTCTATATTGCCTGGTCTTTGTTCTAGACTAGCCCTCACACTGTGAAGAAGTAGCTAGTCTTCCCCATCAGCCACCAAGCTGCTATCATCCAGAAAGCATGCAAGCCAATGGAGATGAAGCAGCAAATTATCCCGAAGTACAGATAGAAGGCAACATGTAAAAGGCAATCAAATAATCACTACTACCTCAACCACCATCTTTTCTTTGACCTAAATAGAGACATCCTGGGATTCTGAACCCAAGAGCTCTGGAAATAGTAGAGTTTCTACCACAACATCTGTAGTCATTATCCTGGGAAAGATGCTTTCTAATTGAATTTGAGTTGGAACTAAAAAAAAATGAAGATATGATGACATGAATTAAACTACTTGGTTTGGGACTGAATTTTTTTTAGCTTTTTTTCTAAGAAGTCAGTGTCTAAAAAGAGAGAATTCACTCCATTATCTTTAACTCAACACCTCTTAAAAAGATAGCCTGGTAACTACTCTTGTAGGAGATACTGTCATTCCTTTTGAAGATCCAAAAAGAAAATCTTATCACTAAAGACCTTGGCACAATCAATAATGATCTTATCAATGGAAGTAACATTCAAGGAGAGACATTATTATGGTTTTTTCACTCTATAGCCTAAAGATCATGGGGCACCTTTTTATCTGATTTGCATATGAAATCTTGTATGCAAGTGTGTATGTGTGTGTATGTCATACCTATACATTCATTGTTTACATATTTCCTTATAAATTATATTGGGAGAGAAAAATCAAAAAGGGAAAAAACACAAGGAAAAAAAAAACAGAAGAAAAATAAAGTAAATGTGTATTGATTTAAATTTAGTCTCCATAGGTTTCTCTCTGGATTGGATAACATCTTCTATCCAAAGTTTATTGGTATTGCCTTGGATCACTGAAATGCTGATCCAATCTATCGTAGTTGATCTTTGCACAATTTTGTTGTTGCTATATGAAATCTTTCAAATCAATTTCTCTTTCATTAAAATGTGAGTTCCTTGAAGATAGGGGTTGTCTTTCTTAACTATCATAATTAAGCTTTGTACACAGTAAGTGCTTAATAAATGCTTATTCATTTACAGATAATATTTTGCAAAATACTTTAGGGTTTACAAACCACTTTATAGCTTTCATCTCATTTGAGTCTTCCAATAATATTATAAGATGGTGGTAGGGACATAATAAAGATATGATGTAATTATGTATCAGGGTAACCATATGTATATGAGTATTAAACATGTAATAGTAGATGGGAGAAAAAAGCATTATGCCATATTCCATTTGTTCAAATCCTACCACTCTCAAAAACTGAGTTTACATGTTACTTCCTCTATCAAGACTAATCTCCCCAGTGGGAAAGTATTTTTTTTTCTTCCTTGGATCTGGCACAGAACTCCTTCCTACCCCTTTTATGACCTTATGTTTTAGTGTGTACCATCAATTCTTTGTATAACACCATGTTCCCCCTAGACTATGAATTTAATGAAGGTAAGGGCTGTATTCATATATATTTTTCTCTCCACTAAAGCACCTGGTAGCAGATAATGCAAAGAGATGTTGAGTTCAACAGAATGAAGAGTTCTCTATTTTTAGACACTGACTTAGAGAAAAGCTAAAAACAAAAATTCAGTTCCAAACCAAGTAATTTGGTTCATGTCACCTCAGGCAACTAGGATTAATTTTTTAAGTTTCACTCAAATTCAATTAGAAAGCTCTGAAGCAGTTCCCATTAGCCCATTGCTCATTTAAGATTGGTAGCAAATGGAGGAAGGATGGAGTAATTTTCTGGTTAATAGCCCTGCTCCCTGACCTGAAGGTGAGAGCTGTTGTCTCGGGATAGAGACATTTTAACATCTCCACAAGCAAAGGAAAACAACAAAAAATCATTTGCTGCCCAGAGGTCACTAACAGCTCTTCAAGTTCATGATCTCTGCATCTAGGTTTCCTCTTCTCAGCTTGTTCTTTTCCAGAGGTAGAAGTAATATGGCACTTTTCCTTAGGGCAAAAATCAAGGACCATATTTCCCAATGAATTATATTTATTGGTCCTTGTATAAGTCAATCAATCCAAGGGAAAGAAGACAGGGGCCTTAAATAATGGGTGGAAGATGGAGTGCTACATTCCCTTTGTCTTTTTCAGAAATACTGTTAGATTGTGGGAGCTACTACAACTTCAGCTTATCTAGAAGAGCACTGGAAGAGACAAAGAGAAGGAGACAAATATTTTCATAATTCAGCTTTAAAAAAGCACATAGGTCTAATGAGATTATTGAGTCTTAACTAATTGTGCAAATTATGTATTTGAACTTAAAGACTATTTTGATCTATTTGTCATCTGGCTTTTGAAGACATTCATTTCAGTAACTGGAGCTTATTAACTTTCCTTTGGACATTTATGTTCTACAGGTCCGCAAATATGGTTTCTCGTTGTATCATGTTCTTGGACCATAAGTAACTTAGTTATCAACTGATTCAAAAAACTTTCTTCTCATCTTTCACTACTTAAACTCATTCTAGATGGTAGCAAACAACATTAAATGTTAAGTATTCACTTTGCAGAACCATATGCTTAGATGTTGGGATATAGAAGAAAATTTAAATGAAATATATTTTCTATATGAGATGTAAAAATTGTTTAGGCTAACAGGGGAAGGCATCCTTGACCCACCTGTGTTGAAGATGTTACTGGAGGCAGCACCATGGAGAACTCCTGGGCATTGAGCATCACCAATCCCTCCCAGATGAAACCAAGGAAAACAAATCATTTGAAGGACTAACTTAAGTTCTTTTAATCTCTTTGAAATAAAATGCATTAGGTTGGATTACACTGGGCTGATTTAATTGTGGGGAGTTTCTGAGTGGCCATCAATGAGAATGATGACACAAATTGAACTGTGAGTGATTTGAGATACCACTATTTGACAGAGTGCCTGAGGAAGAAATTTTCCCCTCTAACAGTTTTCTATTTGTTGCATCTCAAATAGGTTTGTCTTGTGTCCCCAAACATATAACACTCTCTCTCATGTTGGTAGCTATGGCATTCATTCCTCGTACTATCAGAGCTGTACACTGTCTTGGCCAAATAAATAATTAGAAAGACTTCAGTTTGAATGTTAAACAGAGAGGCATGAATAATCTCATTCCAAAACTTAATAGACTGGGATTCTTAATAGAAAGGTATCAAGAAAGATTAAAGAAGAGTGAATCCCAAAATACAGGTCAGCATTTTAAAGGGCTTATATTAATATGGCAAAATTGATATAGTAAAGGCTTTATTACTTTATCACATTTTTGTCTATAATAATAGCTAACATTTATGTAGTACTTTATGTATTTCAAAGTGCTTTATAAGTGTCATCACAAAACCTTGGAACATTAGATGCAAAAGATAAGCCTGAAAAATATTAAATGATTTGCTAAGGGTCACACAGCTGGATATGTAGGATTTGAACTCAGGTCTCATCAACTTTCAAGGTCAATGTCCTGATTGATTATACTACTTGCTTTGATACCTTCTTACACCAGCCCTGGTGTGTGGTCCTGAGCAATTCACTTTACTTCTGCTTACCTCTATTTCCTCATTCATAAAATGGGAGCACTAATAGCACCTACTTCCCTAGGTTCTTGTAAGAATCAAATGAAATCATAATTATATAGTGCTTAGCATAGTGCCTGGCACATAGTAACCACTATGAGGTTAGTTATGGCTATTGTTACCAGATTGTAAAAGTACTTTGGATAGTAGACAGAGTTTAATTCATAGCCATTCCTTTTTCAAATTAACTATGTTATCCTAGGAGAGGCAACTGTGGCATAGGAAGTAGAATGTCTCACCAAGCCAAAGAAATCCATAATTAGGTTCAAATCCTGCCTCTGACTCAAAGCATTTCTACCATTTGTAGTCATTTCTACCCAAGTTGATTACATGCCAAGTTGAAGAGAAGGTATCAATATACATTGACAAAGTGGATTTCCTCACCCAGGAATTCCATTAACCTTGACCATCATTACCTTGAGTCTGACTATCTTTATAAAGTCATTTTTTATCGTTAGCTTGAGTTTCCTCATGTTAAGGTCTAGCCCACAACCCTATTATAAGATTTTTCTTTTATGGAATACTATCATGCAAGTAAAGGAATAGGCTGTCATGGAAATACCACTAGAACCAAACCTAAAATTATATTATAAAGCAGTGGTCATCAAAACCATTTGATACTGACTAAGAAAAAGAGTAGTCGATCAGTGGAATAGATTAGGTTCACAAGATTCAATAATCAATGAATATAACAATCTAGTGTTTTTGATAAACCTAGACCCCAGCTTTGAAATAAGAACTTATTATTTGATAAAAATTTCTGGGAAAATTGGAAATTAATATGGCAGAAAATAAGCATTGACTCATACCTAATATTCTTACCAAGAAAAGGTCAAAATGGGTTTATGATCTAGACATAAAGTGACATTATAAGCAAATTAGAAGAATAAAGGATAGTTTACCTCTAAGATGTGTGGAGAAGGAAGCAATTTGTGGCTGAATAAGAACTAGAATACATTATGGAAGGCAAAATGGTCAATTTTGATTATATTAAGTTAAAAAGTTTTTGTCCAAACAAAACCTATGCAGATAAGATTAGAAGAGAAGGATTAAACTGAGCAAAATTTTTATATATAGGTGTTCTGATAAAAACTTTAATTCTAAAAAATATAGAGATTTGACTCAAATGTATAAGAATACTAGCAATTCCCCAAAGGATATGAACAAACAATTTTCAGATGAAGAAATTACAACCATTTCTAGACATATGAAAAATATTCTAAATCACTATTGATCAGAGAAATACAAATTAAGATAGTTCTGAGGTACTACCACACACCTCTCAGATCATAAAAAAGAGAAAAAGACCCACCTGTGCAAAAATGTTTGTGGCAGCCCTTTATATAGGGGCAAGGAACTAGAAACTGAGTGTGTGCCCATCAGTTGGAGAATGGCTGAATAAGTTATGGCATATGAATTTTATGGAATGTTATTGCTCTACAAGAAATATTCAGCAAGATGATTTCAGAGAACCTTGGAGAGAATTCTATGAATTGATGCAGAGTAAAGTGAATAGAAGCAGGAGATCATTTTACATAGCAACAACATTATATGATGATCAATTCTAATGGATGTATCTCTTTTCATCATTGAGGTGAGTCAGGCCAGTTTTTAATGACCTTGTGATATAAGAGAGCCATCTACACCCAGAGACAGAACTGTAAGGACTGAGTGTGGATCATAACATGATATTTTTACCTTTTTGTTATTGTTTGTTTGCCTTTTGTTTTCTTTCTCATTTTTTTTTTCCTTTTTGATCTGATTTTTCTTGTGTAGCATGATAATTGTGGAAATATGTATAGAATAATTGCACATGTTTAACATATATTGGATTGCTTGCCATCCAGAGAAGGGAATGGGGAGGAGGGAGGGAGAAAAAAAATGGAACACAGGGTTTTGCAGGAGTAAATGTTGAAAATTATCTATGCCTATGTTTTGAAAATAAACACCTAAAAATAAAAAAAAAAACAGATTTTTAAGAAGAGCCAATTCAGATACTGATCTGTTTATTACTAATCATTAATTTCCCCTATCTGGATTTCATTTTCTTTCATATGTAAAATGTGTATGTGTGAGAGAGAAGAAAAGAGAGTAATAGCTACATATTCCTTTCCAATTCTTCATTCAATGATCTTATAGACATATATCATTTCAAATCGAATATGGAATATATTCAATGCAGTTATTTCCAATTCTGAGATTCCATAATTTCATAAATCATGATGGGGCTACCAAGAAAGATAAAATAATGTAAAGCAATAAATGACATAAGGGAGATTAAGGAACTTAATACTCATAGATTAAAGACCATTATTAAAAGAAGAATATGGCATTTACAGTACAGGTAAGTGGAATTATGAGAAGGAAAGGCATCAGCTTTGTTAATTATTATTTGCAAGTACATTTCCTTATAACTAGAACCTAGTGAAAATTGTAATTGGGATAGGAAAAAAAAAAACTTCTAAATAAGAGCACCATTTGGTACAAAATTAGAGACATAATAAATTACTGATTTTAGCCAATAATTAAAGAACTAAAGCCAAGGCAAGTGATATTAATTATGCCCCTTTCTATTATGTTTCAAGATTTCCCAGATGATTTCCTTACCACTATCTTATGAGGGAGGTAATTCCCTTGTAATCACTCTCCTCCAGCAGAGGAGGTTTTAGAGATATTGTAGAGGAGAAATCCTATTCAGTTAAGGGCTAAAGTAGATGATTTTTCAAAGCTGAGATCCTATTAATTTGTGATTCTATGATCTGCTTAGTGAGAAGGTGTAATAAAACAAACAAAAAAAGTTAAAACAAATGTCATTTGGTGAAGGAGCAAAGAGTTCTATCTCTTCAAGATACACCCTAAAGCATTTTTTTGTTATAGCTCAGTACAATTATCCCTAATGTGGAACAGGATTTCATCAATGGAACATTTATGCAGGACAAACTTCCTATCAATCAAAATTAAAAAGAGGAAAGGAAAAAGTTCTTCATCATTGGAAGCCTTTTAAACAACAGCTAGGTCACAATTGTCAGGCTTTGGTAGGAGAGATTTTTGTTCAGATTGAGCGGAATCAGTCCTTTTCTGAGATTCCGTTCTCCTTTTATGTGATGAGTTTTAAGTTTTAAAGAGTATGAAGAATGACATCTGGTTTGAACAAAATAAAATAAATACATGGACAAGCTGGGCCATTGGGGCTTTAAAAAAATTAGCTATCACCCTCTTTGTGACTTGTTCAAATAGGCTATTTTTTCCCAGAAAAATGTAGATCTGTGATTTTTTTAAAAAATATTTTAGGACAAGAAGAGTGGTGTGGTATGATGGAACATACATTAACCTAGTATTCAGATAACCTTGACCATACTTACCTTGATCAAGTCATTTTCTATCTTTAGCCTAAGTTTCCTAATCTTTAAAATAGTGATAAAAATAAAGGTGATTATTTCAGAATAACATGACATACCTTCTATCAGGAAATCTCCATTTTTTCTACAAAAAGTAGCTAGTTTTGAAGACCTCTATAAGTACAACCAATTTATGATTCTAGTGAGAAAGACAGGCTTGTGATTTCTTCTGGGTTAATTATACTGGGCTATATTTATTCAGAGGGTAAACTTTTATGGAGATTTGGAAAGTGAAGGTAATTTTGGCTTTTTCAGTTGGGAAAACATGAAGTTAAATTGTGAATTATTCTTTATGCCCCTTAAGCCCCAACAAACATGCCATTAAGCCTCTGACTATCTTGTTTCCATTAATATGAGCTAATTACCTACGTAACTTTGAGTATGTCATTTACTCTCATTCATCTTTAGTTTTCTCATCAGTAAAATGGGGGAGATACCTAGATTATCTTTATAATACTTCCAGCTAAAAAATACCCTGAAATGGTAAGGCAACATTAAGCAACTGGTTGAAAGTATTCCTGATATAAATGGGATTTCTTCTAGGATCTTTCAATCCATTTCACCTGTAGAGTTCATTGCTATAAATCCTCAGATATGATGGGGGCGGGTGGTGGTGATATTTAGATCCCCATACTTTATACAGTTTCTAAATTTATACACCACATGTACCCCTACCACACTTCACAGTTTCTCTCTAATGTTTCTTTTCACACATTGAAAATTATTAGTGTCAGAATCCCATGGGGAGACTGGTTATTGCTGTGCTAACTGGACAAAAGCCAATCTAGAAATTTCAAAACTTTGAAGGCTATAGAGAGAAATTAAGGGCAGCTACAATTCCAGCATTATCCTGTAATGAGCTCAGAACAGCCCTAGGTCTTTGGAGGGGATTCATTTAGAACCATAAAATGACTCCAATCACAAAACAAACAAAAACCCAGAAACTTAATGAGAGTGATTGCCTCAAAGATAGCTACAACTAAAAAAGATCCATACACATCTACTCATTCAGTGGCATTCATCTGATGGGACCCAGAGCCCAGAAGACTGCAGAATTATCACAAGGAATACTTTTTTTTTTCAAATAAGCAAACATCTCATGTAATTACTGTATAAATCTGTTTCATATTCAGATGTATCACTATTTTTCAAATAAACATAAAGTGGTTAACTTTTAGATTATGAAAGTTTTATAATTATAAAATTATAATTAATGAATTTATAAATTGTTTATTATTGTTATAAAAGATCTAATTCTTAAAAAGTATATATGCCATCATGTGGGAATTCCATGAGAATATATATGAATCATGTGTATAGTTTTATATATATATATATATATATATATACATATATATATTATATATATATATTTGTGTATATATACATGTATTTGTATATAAAGATACACACCTATATAAATGTATGTACATATTATATATGTAAATATATTATATGCAAATTTGTGTGTGTATAGATAGCCAACTAAATAGACTAAATAGTCTAGATAAGTATACCATCTTGTAAACCAAAATCTTAGTTCACTTCTTTTAAGTTTTGGAAAAAATGGGAAAAAAATGTAAAAATTTTAATACTGACATAGTATACAAACTCAAATTATTTCAAAATTATTTATTAGTTTGTGTAGCTTAACCCAAAGCAAAGCACTGAAAATGCTTAGATGGGCTTTAATCAGTCCCACAAGCACAAGGTTTGGTCCTAGCCTTACTGTTAATTTTTATTAGACCTACACATGCAAGTTTCTGCAACCTGGTGAAAATGCCCTTAAAAGCTGACCTAAGTTTAAAGAAGTGGGTATTAGACACACCCCTCAAAGTAGCACATGACACCTTGTACAACCACACCCCCATGGGATACAACAGAGACTAACATTGAGCCATTAACGGAAGTTTGACTAAATCATAAAAAAAAGGGTTGGTAAAATCTTGTGTCAGGCACTGCGATCATATGATTAACTCAAATTAACAGAAGAATGGTGTAAAGTGTGTTTAAGCATAACATTTACTGAATAAGGTTAAAATTCAACTGTGCTGTAATATGCCCTAGTTGACATTAAAATACGCAATTTACGTGAAATTACCCCCTGCTGAAGACACTAAAGCTAAGATACAAACTGGGATTAGAGACCCCACTATGCTTAGCTGAAAACCGAGGTAACTAAATAACAAGATTACTCGCCAGAGAACTACTAGCCACTGCTTAAAACTCAAAGGACTTGGTGGTGCCCTAGACCCTCCTAGAGGAGCCTGTTCTATAATTGATAAACCCTGACACACTTCTCGCCTTCTGGCTTATCAGTCTATATACTGCCATTGTCAGCTCACCCCAAGAAGGTTCCAAAAGGAGCAAAATCATGAAACCATAAAAACGATAGGTCAAGGTGTAGCATATGGAGGGGGAAGTAATGGGATACATTTTCTATCTTAGAACACAACAAAATGTCTATTGAAACAAAGATATGAAGGAGGATTTACTAGTAAATTAAAAATAGAGAGCTTAATTGAAATAGGCAATAGGGTGCACACACACTGCTCCCGTCACCCTCCTCAACAAAGTAACTTCACATATCTAATAATAAGAGTACACCAAAAAGAGGAGAAAAGTCTTAAGTGTACTGGAAAGTAGATTGCCAAAATGTAGCTTAAATAAAGCATTTAGCTTATACCTAAAAGATTTCAGCTAACCCTGACCATTTTGAGCGAGACCTAGTCCTATATCTAAGCAATTAAATTATTTACCACACACTTCAAAACATTTATTCATCTTGTATAGGTGATAGAACAGATCAACCCATAGGCACAATAACAATGGTACCACGAGGGAACTTTGAAAGATTCCTATACCTGCAAGCAACAAAAAGCAAAGATTAAACCTTATACTTTTTGCATAATGATTTAGCCAGTCAAACCCGATAAAAAGAATTAAAGCCCGTCTTCCCGAAATTAAGTGAGCTATTGTAGAACAGTTGTCAGAACAAACTCGTCTATGTGGCAAAATAGTGAGATGATTTTACAATAAGGGTAAAAATCCTATCGAACTTAATGATAACTGGTTGTCCAAAACACGAATTTAAGTTCAACTTTAAATTTAACTCAAGTACTAACAAACATAACTTAAATTTAAATGCTACTCAAAAGGGAGACAACTCTTTTGACACGTAAACAAACTTCCTTAGAGGATAATGAGACATATACAAAAACTTTGTAGGCCTAAAAGCAGCCACCAATTAAGAAAGTGTTAAAGCTCAAACTCACCTATTATTTAATCCCCAAAATTCATCAAAATCCCTATACCCAATATTGGACAATATTTAGCAGATATAGTGTTAATATTAAAGACTGAGACAAATAGATAGACAGATAGATAGATAGAGATGTTATACTAAAAAATGATTGAAAGTCACCACGCTAACCCAACATCTTGGTGAGGTTGTTAGGGCAGGTATTGCAACTATCTTTTTGCAGGTAAAGAAACTGTGCTTCTATAGAGTATAATAATATAATTTGGGGGATAAAGTTCCGGATGTAAAGATAGAGGAAATGAGGTTGAGTCCAGGCTTCAATGCTCACTATCTAGGGAATCTTGGACAATCCAAGTCACTTCTTCACATTTCAGTTTCTTTATCAACAGAATATATAGGAAGGAGCCAATGATCTCCAAAGTCTCTATTAATTCCAAATCTATAATAGTCTGATTTGAGAACACAATTCATTGTTTATAGCCATAGAATTTGAATTCAAATGTGAAGACCTCCTTCTACTACATCATTTTAGTACTCAGGAGTCATAAAATCTAAGCATTAACAAAAACCTTAAAATAATAATACAGTACATTTCTACAGTCAATTAACTAGCCAACAAACAGTTACAAAAATCTTATTATATACCAGAAATAATATTTGGCTGGAAAATTTTGTTTTAAAAACTCCAGGCATCCAAGAAGTTTGTGTTCTATGTATGGGGGAGGGAGGGGGAGAGAAGGGAGAAGGTGTGTTAAACATTAGGTATAGATATAAATAAAGCTGCAGGATTAATGTATAGGAGCCAATCATATAAACAATAAAACTTGGATTCAAGGTCTAACTTTTCTATATCCTGGCTATGCGATTCTGGACAGGTTTTGTAATTTTAGTGGAAACTAAGTAGTAGAGGATACTTCCTTATTGCAAGCCTAACTCATGAGGGAAATCATAGATCTAGTTGGTTTTTTTTTTTAAAGCAGTAATTACAAAATACATGCAAAGTAAATTGGAGCTAAGTGGAATAACACCAGCTGATGGGGGGAGAATTGGAGAGAAGATCAGAACAGTTCCTATAGGAAGAAGGATTTGAGTTGAGCTTTTGAGAAGACTCACTTCCTTTACGACAATCTTATGAGGTGAATCCTTGCTTTTTAAAGACATTATAATTTTTATCTGATGTTTTCAATTAATCAGTATCTTTAATTAATCTGCCCTCCCCAACTACTTCCACATGCCCCTGCCTCTACTGATCATATTAAAATCCAAACTCCAAATAAAACAAAAAATTAAGCCCTAAATATATAGTTATACAATCTAGCAAAATAAATTTCTGCACTGGCCATTTCTGAAACTTTAAGTGCTTCACTTTTCTATCATGAGATGAGGGGCATCTTTATTTCTTTCACTCATGTTTATCAATGTGTTGATCAGAGTTCTACACTCTCTCAAAGTTGTTTTTCAATTGAGATAGAAGGTGGTAAGCTCAGAGAGAAATCACATAACTCTGGAAACAAGCTCTTAAAGAAATACTTTTAAAAAGAGCTAAAATAACAAAAACAAAACAAAACAAATAAAAATTCCCCAATATCTATGGTCATTGCTGCCAAGACATCATGAAGGATAGAAGCAGAAGGGAAAAAGTTCACGTGAAAGCCAGTTTGGGAACAAAGTAAAAAGAAAACTATTTGATATTATCCTAGTCTTGACTCATTATTGTTTGTCCTTATTTTCAATAAGGAGCAATAATTTCATGGGATGATGGCTTGACTCATGAGTGAATTGATTTAAATGAGACAGAGCTGCACAGAGTTATTGGACTTAATCTCTCTTTCACCAAAGACCAGTGGCAAGACAAAAGTCAAAATGACTGGGGATGACTTGCAATGCTGTGGATGACCTTGGCTCTTCAGAATTTAATCAAAAGCTAAATGTTCCAAGGCACCTGCTTTAAGTTGCTTTCATGGCCAATGGAATTGCTTTCATCCACCTATTCTGCTGCAGGGGAGTCTTCACATACTCTGGGTAGGACCTACCCCAAAAATCACTGATGGGGTTGTGGCCTGTAAATTACCTCAATCTGCTTTAGGCTCTTTGCTGAGACGGTTTACTGGGATATAGCCACTGTGCATGCTTTGGTTTTTTGGAGACACAGATGAGAGCTGAGTGGTAAGTAGGCACTAAGAGTGGATGAGAAGCCCTGAAAATGGCTCTGCAAGTCTTCACACCAGAGGTGCTAGTCATCCTTGAACATCCCATACTTTTGCTAACTCTAACTTAAGCAATTGGTTCTATAAATATGATCCATCATTCTTTCCATTTCTGTACCCTGAGGCTAAAGCGTAAATAACCTCAGTCTAGTTACAATTCTGCCATAGGATTTAGCTTAGATTTTCATGGCCCATCAGAAGTCTAGTTGTTAGCTGATATCTCATATATTCCACATCTTCCCATACTTCTATAAGCCTGTTAATGCAGAAGCCTCTGCCTCCTTGGGTAATGAAGGGGAAACCCATTTCATTCTAGTACTATGAGCATCAGTATGCATGGAGCATTGGCTTTCTACTGAAAAATTAATTAGGCCCATTTGTATGCACCCCTCCACTTGGTATAGCAGTGAACAAGGACCGCAGAGCCATGTTCCAAACTCTAAACACTGCTCCAACTTTTCTCCTTGCTAGTTAAAAATTCAATATGCACAAATCACTACTGGGTTTATAATCCCACCCCCTTCTCCTTATTCTTTAAGTTCAAAAACAAATTGTTTTACAATTTTACCATCTATTTGTTTAATGGAGACATTTAGAAAAGAAAGCTTTTTGAATGGCAAAGCTTATTTCCAGGGAAAATCAAGCCAGATTAGGTGGGTGGGGAAACACCCATGCTAAGAATATAATAATACCTCACATTTATCAAAAGCTTTTAACTTTATGAAGCACTTGCATCCCAACAATTCTACTGAGGAGGGAAAGTGGGGATTAGAGGCTTCCTCTTCTAAGAAAGGGAAAAGAAACTGAGAAAAGCCTATACATCATAGATTTAAAACTAGAAAGGGCCATAGAAGTAAAGTAGTTTAAAAATTCTTTCATTTCAGATAAGAAATCAGGCTAAAAGATTAAGAAGACTGTTCAAGGATCACACAGATAATATCAGACAGGATTTGAATCCAAGTTCTATCACTTCATTACCAGTAACCATACTTCATATTTCATAATCATATTAACAAAACTTGTAAATGATCATTTATCTATTGCTAAAATAGAGATTTAAACTCAGGTCAAATAATAATAACAAAGTACTTTAAGACTTGCCAAGATTATATATCTATATCTTCCATATTTCATTTAATTAGAAATGATTTCTCTCTTCTCAGATCATTCACCGTTCAGACCTGCTTTATGAGCTTGTTACATTATCTTTGGGATTATAGTCATATATGACTATATATTAAATATATAGTATATATGCAAAATGACATTGTATATACATCATATATTTTATATATCATTACTATGTAATACATATACATAATTATATATACAATTAAGTCACATGCTCCCTTATTAAAAAAACATGTATTCTTTGAAGTTAGGAACCAGCTCTTATCCTATCTTATGTACTGGACAAAATGGTGGGAACTTCATAAATGTTTACTGAATGAACCTTCCCCATACTGCATATTGTTATCATCTCCACCTGTAAAATTCTGTCCCACCTAAAAATTCCTGTAAATGCATCTTCTGATCTTTGTAACATAAAGTTTTTGACTTCTCACCTCTGCCTCTCACTTTCTTTGATTTCTCTTCATGGTTTAGCCAATGCCTGCCGTATACCAAGCACTTATTTAATGCTTATTGACTGGTTAAAGTGTATTTGTTGCCTGTAATTAGAGATCAATATTGCCCCCAGGTCACATCCTGCTGGTTGCTTGAATTCATATTGCCCCTAGCAAAAAATATGAACATATTTTTAAAAAATTAATTTAAACATGTACAAACTATTCTTAGATCTCAGGTGATTTGTCCCTCATGAAGAAGGGAGAGATGGAAAGCATTTCAAGGGAAAAAAATCCTTAAAATTAGTACCTTACACAAAAATGTGTGTATGTATGTATATACAATATGCATACTATTTACTCACATATACATGTATGAATGTCTCTGTATATATTTTATGCATGTGTGTGTATATATATACACATATATACAGTATATATTAGAAAACTATATAAACACTAATCTTGGTAGTGATAAAAACTTGGTAATAAACTATGTTTCCAGAGACTATATTATGTGTCTGTGATGAGACATTACTGAACTCAAAATTATGGCAGATATGAAAAATTCCTCGAAACATGGGAAAATATGAATACAAAGGCATAAGAAAAACAATGTATAAAAGATCTAAAATATGAAGGGGAGGGACTTAAAAGGCAATGAATCCTTACTATCAAAGTCTGGGTACATATCTTTCATTTTTGTTAACAATCAATAAAGTACAAAAATGAAAAGTGATGTACTATCAGCTATAATCTTACTATTAGAATGTTTTGCTATTTTTTTCCCCTTAGGAAATGTTTTCTGAGGAGTTTTCATGGGTAATATTAAGGAAATGTTTGTGGTGTCAAAACAAAACAAAGTATATCTAAGTAAAAATTTTTAATAGCAATAAAAGAGTTAGTCATCCTTGAGACCCTATTCCCCTAAAGATGGCTTTGAGCAGACTAGAAACAAGGTCATATGTAATGGGCTGAGGCTTGAGTTGATGCACTGAGGTCCCAAGCACATGAGGCTAAATAGTAATTGGACCATACTCTATTAATATATAAGCTTGGAGAAAGAATGGCCCCCGCCCACTCTTTGTGCAAGTCCTGATGTGTTGTATAGGCAATGACGATTTTGGTGGGTGGAGGCAGGGGAGTGGAAAAGGAACTGAACATGGGGAAAATGATGGTTTTCTGGGAGAAAAATAAAAAAGGATACAATAGGAAATATAGGTAATATAAAAACAAAATATATGAATAAACATTCATTTTTTAAAAGAACAGACCCAAGACATTGCTCTAAAGAAAGAATCAGCTGGCAACAGTTCTAAAGGCACAAGGGTCTTTCTCATGCATCTAAAGCAAAGAAAAGGTTTTTCTTTGTTTACTTGTTTTCATTGTGGTCTAGTTATCTCCCATTATTTGTCAGTAAGGACAACACAAAAATTAAAAACCTCAAAAAAACCTACATCTCTGTGTTGTTAACTTCATAGATTGATTATTTGGCCATCCAAGACAGTCAAGAATGAAAGGAAGAAAGTCCTCATTTCCCTAGAGATTGGGAATACAGACAATGGAATCTGAAAATTTAAGATTTTTTAAAGGTTCTTACTCTTGAAAAAAATTAACAAATCATTAAACATACATAAATATATACATATACAAACATGTATATACATATGTGTATGTTTGCTTTCAAAACTCAGGAACAAGACAGTTTTTATTTTCTGGGAAGATTTTCTTACAAGGAATACTTGAAGTGTACTTAAGATTAATAAAAGAAAATAATTGAAATCAACTTGATCCATTTGCCCCATGAATCTTAAGTGCTCTGTTCAAAGTCTTCCTTTCACAAAGATTAGACTTTTTTCCTCTCTCCTCTCTAAAGAGTTGAAGTCTGGTGTGTTAGGAAATTGGAATTTTTTTTGAAACTTATGGCATAGCAATGTCCCCAACTCTGAGTTCCAACTATGGAACAGGAATTTTAAAAACCCAAAATTGAAGCACTTGTAATTAGGTAGGACTTTTAGAGATCAATTTGTCTTAAACCCCTCAGAAAAGGGAGGATAGGAGCACTGAGGTCCAATGTTTGTTCAGTTACCTGAAATGGCAATCAGTGATTAGATTAAATACAGCAGGGAGACATGAATTCTAAACAATAAGATCAGAACCTGAGTCCCACCCTATGCTTCTATGACAAGGCAAACACAGGTCAGCTCTTAGAGAAGAGGTCTGACCTTGAATTTATTAATATTAGCAATGTATACTGAACTTCAAATTTCCTGAATAGCTATCAAAGTAGGTTTCCTGGGGAATAAAAAAAAAAATTAAGCTTGAAATTTAGATGATAAATAAAGCAATACATTTCTAATCTGTGCAAAAAGCTTCAATTTATTTATAATGAACTGCATTTTAGGAGATTTTTCAGTCTTTATGAAGTGAGCATTTAGCTTCTATATTACTTCCAAAAAATAGTTTACCTGAAATCATTCTAATTTATTATATTTTGCAAAGCTAAAGATGAGATTTCATACATGGATTTCTCTGTTGAAAGTAATTCTTTATATAAGGAAAACATTCAAGAAATGAAACAAAATATTTTCAGTTTATATAATTTACTTTTAGAAAAAAAACAACCTCTCTAATATTATAAATCATAATGTTAAAAACTTTCTAGCCCAGTTTCCTTTTTAAGAGTTCTCAAATTCTGTAGCTCCTATTTTGACACTCCTACAATCTGGGCTTTTATTCCAAGAATATAATAACATACCTTAAATAAACACACCAGGAAGGTAAATATTAGAAGGAGATATCTGAAAATAAGACAAATAGTTTGGAAAAATATTCCTGTTCAGTTACAAGGATTTAAAATTTTACTCGAATTTTTGAAACATTTATTTTTGCTTATAAAAATGGGTTACATTTTATTCTAAGAAGTACTATATAGACAGATATTGAATTTAAGACTATAAATTAATTGGTATTCTAGAGGTATGCTGAGTAGTATAGAAATATAATCAAAGATTATCATCTATGACATGATAAACTCAACTAAATGCCCTAAAAAAATACCTTGCAAGAACTCTTCCTGAAATTAATCCCAGCCTTTGGCAGATAGGGCCATCTTGGGTCAAAAATAGATGTAACACAGTGCTTTACCATAGTATGATGGCGAGAGCTTTTTTTTTTTTTTTTAAGTTCGACTTTATGCGCTAGGATGCGACTTTGGCTTATAGGATAGAAAAAAATGACAACCAAAACAATGAAAATTAAAGGCAAGGGATGAATGCAGATGCAGTTGCAGAAGGTAGAAATGTAACACTATAAAGCCTGTTAAAAAAGAGGAAGCGATGAAAGGGTAGAAGAGTTGAACTAATGAAAAGGATCATGTGAACCTTGCTATAATCATACTCATAAAAAATGTCCTGCTATATATACATCTTAGGAGGGAAAACAGAATCTAAAAATTACCCTAGATATTAAATAGACAATAAATATATACAATACATGTATAATTATGTGATATATCTATGTAGTATTATATAGTTATAATATGTAACATAGTATATAAGTATTATATATAATAAATGAAATACACAGTTATAATTTGGAATATAAACTATAAACTTATCATATGTATATTGATATATATGTGCATTTCTATTATACACACATAATTTTGTATCAAACATACATTTATGTGTTGTATGTGTGTGTACTATTAAATATCAGTTTAAGTTCACTTTTCTATCATGAAATGTAGCAAAGCATGGTTTACCATGTCATCTTCATGATCATAATAATCCACAAGAGTACCAGAGAAAAACTATTGAATATGTTCCTTGAAGTTAGCATTCTAGTAATGAAAGTTTTCTAGGATATTGAAGCAGAAATTGGACAAACAACAGTATTAGTTTCCATGCTGCAATATATTGTGCAGTATTCAACTAGTCTCTACTAATTAAAATTCTTCTCAGGACAATAAAAACAAGGAAAGGTGAAATATTCAGAAAGTCTGCTGGCCTGACACATCCTTAACCCTCTCCATTATGTACCTCTGATACTTGGAACAAAAAGCCATATGGATATCCATTTTGGAAAAGCCAGACTTTTATTACAACCACTATGAGTGGAGTCTGTTGCTTCAATTTGTTTTTCTATGTTCCTAGTTCTGATTCCTAAAGATTGAATACCATGAGAAAAAGGTTTCTTTGGCTTCAGATACCATTGTGGACAAACAGAAGGAAAAAAATTACATCCACAGGTCATTTGTACCAGCTTCTTAAATACAGCTAAAGACACTGGGCACATAAAGTGGATTAGGAGCTTCCAAACTGCTGTCCAGTGCTATATTTTCCTTTCCCCCACAATCCTATAGGGGGTTCTTGTCATTGCTAAAAATAATCAAGGAGTGTAAATTCATTTGTTTATGGAAGACAATGTTTTTAAATAAAAGGACACCATTGTAGGAACACCTTTTTCCCTCTTCCTTCTTGTTTCTCTCTCCCACCCCCTTTTTTTTCCCTTAAGATCTGTGCTTAATGCAATGGCAGAAGATTAAGACACATGGATCATCTGGGGCCCCAGTAAGTACATGCACCATCACTGGAGACTTTGTCAAACACCAAATCATTCTCGAATGCTAAAGTCTTGGCCATGGGTGAATATTGCTTCGCAGTCTTCATTATTTGAGAATGTAAGGTCAGACCAAAAGATGCACTGATGCTTCTCTGAGGTTATCAGCAGAAAATAAGAGGTTCTCTTCTCTCATCATTTCAACTGGTAACTGTAAGTTAGCCTAGGCTGCAAGTGACAATGGAAGTAGATCAGAGTAGAAGTGACAATGGAAGTAGATCAGAGTGGAAGCTGATGTTGTCACCCATAGTAACTGAGACCAAAGGTATTACTTCTGAGCTCAAGATGGTAGGAAATTTAGGATCTGGTATTCCAGGATCCAAATCTCAGTCCAGAAATCGCGTCAAGCCTAACAATAATTGCCATATAACAACAACAACGAGAGATCATATCTATAGATGGCTTTAAAGCTAGCAAAATATGTTACATATTAATCTCATTTGATTCTCATAACAGCTCTTTAAGAGAAGTACCATTATTACCTTCCCTTTAGTATTAGTAAAACTGCATCTCAGAACAGTTACAATTCTTGTATAAAAAATTTGGAGTTGGCGATCTCACATTCAAACTCCAGATGTGCCACTTTCTACTTGTGTGATTTCAGATGTGTTATTTAATGTAGACATTGCATATAACTATATTGTAGAGCCATTTACATGTAGATATCAATATCTATTTACACAGATATAGATCTGTAAGATCTATATCTATATATCTATATCTGTCTATCAGATCTATTTATAGGAACAGAGATACCACCATAGATGCTTCCCATGATTTCACTTTATAAAAAGTGCTAGTAGTTCAGGTTATCTCCTAGACCAATACATCTCCATCTCCAAAAAACAAAAATCACAGAATCTTGAAGGTAGAATAATGGGCTGGGAAGAACTCTTAGAATATGATATGTCAAAGCTAAAGGGGCCTTAGAATACACAACAGAATATTAGAACAAGAAGGGAACTTAGAACAAAGAATTTTAAAGCTAGAAGGAGGCTTTCCAACATTTAGCAATTTGAATTATAAGAAACCTTAAAAATCTTCTAGAACCATCTCATAGTTCATCTCTCCAAAAACCCTCCAATGTAGAGAAGAAAGTTGTTTCCTGAAGATGTAGTGAATAAATCAGCTCACATCAGCCCCATAGTTTGTCATTCTATTTATTTTGTATAATAGACTGGACCGGGACAGGCAGAGGTGAGAAAAACAACAACATGTCACATTTAACTGTTATTTGACTTTTACATTTCTACATTCACTGGCTCAGGATTTTATTGAAACTCTTTTCAATAGAATATATCTCCAGTCAAATCTGACTAAACCAAAAGACATGGCTGTCAAATTGTGGGGCTTTTTTCTGTGTCCACAGAGAAGTTCAGAAAATGTCAGCAATCACTTCCCATGCTGCTACCATTGAGGACCAAAAAAGGTAGAAGAGAGACTATTGGCTTGGTTTGTAGATTCAGAAATCTAAGATCAAATTGTTGTGTGCGCATAAAAAGTAGGGTCAACACAGCTCTGCCCTACCCCAGTCCTCCTTTCCCTTGCTCCTCTTTTCTTGCACATTAATTCGTATATCTATCTACACATGTATATTACTCTCATTTTTCTTATTATTACCTTTGAGAGAGACAGAAAGAGAGAGAGAGAGAGAGAGAGAGAGAGAGAGAGAGAGAGAGAGAGAGAGAGAGAGAAGGATAGAAAATAGACCTGTGATTAATTGGCATAAGGAATTCCTAAAAGAGAAAATTCCCTGCACCAACACAGGCTGGCACATTATTTTCAATGCCTAGAGAACCCTGAGAGTTTAAGTGAAAATCACATTGTGTGTGTGTGTGTGTGTGTGTGTGTGTGTGTGTGTGTGTGTGTGTGTGTTTAGTCAGGCAACTGGGTTAAGTGATTTGCCGAGGTGTTTAAGTGTCTGAGGTTAGACTTGAAGTTAAGTCCTCCTGACTCCAGGACTGGTGCTCTATCCACTCTACTATATAGTTTTCCCTAGGTATATTTCTTAGGTGAAACTTTGGGTCAGGTGTTTCTGACTTCTAGTTAATTAACCTCAATTCAACTAGGTTAGCCAGGTCTTCCTAATTTCAAAGTAGACTATCCATTATACCACTTAACATTAACCTCCTCCCTTTCTATTTCCCTACCTTCATTCCTCTCTTTCCTTCTCTGTCTCTCTCGATCTCTCGCTGTATTTATGTCTCTCTTCCTCCCTCCCTGATTTTGTCTCTGTCTCTGTTTCTCTCTGTCTCTCTGTGTGTCTCTTTCTCTCATTTCTATCTCTCTATATGTCTCTTTCTCTCATTTCTATCTCCCTATATGTCTCTTTCTCTCATTTCTGTCTCTCTATATGTCTCTTTCTCTCACTGTCTTTGTGTAGCTCTCTCTGTATCTCCATCTCTCAGTATATCTCTTTCTGCCTCTCCCTCTGTCCATGTATGTCTTTCTCTGTCTCTGTATTTCTTTCTGTCTTTGTCTTGCTTGCTTGTATCTACTCTCTTTCTATCTCTGTCTTTGTCTCATTCTCTCTCTCTTCTTTTGACAGTAGCGATGAATATATGTATCTATTAATTCATATGAACATATACATACATATAATCATGAAAGTGAAGTGTTTTAGAATTACAGGGTGAGTGGATAAATAGGCAATGAGAAACACAGAGCAAAAAGATAGGGGGAAGGGGAAAGGCATTCAAAGAAACAGACAGTCAGAAACAGATAAACAAACCAGCACAGAAAAACACTGACAGAGCTAAAGAGAAAGATAGACCTACAGACAGATAGGTAGATAGATGGAGACAGAGAATGACAGAGCCAGAAAAAAAGACAACCAGACAATGAGCAAGAAAATTCTGTGCCAGTAAAATCTCTTATACTTTTTTTTTACTTGAAAGAACCATAATTTCATCAGTAAGGCTACAACCTTCATTGATGCAGATCACAACCCCTCTCTGGTCCACTAGACAGTTTTTGAAAGTTGTTAAAACCAAAAAACAACATCCTTACACCTTCTATTCAGTTTCAATTTGTTTCCCTCAATTTAGCTAATCTGGTTCTCAGATAAGTAACACATAGTGCTTGCTTGCATCTAACCCTTTCAACTTGGCAGTATCCAAAAAAGTTTATTATTTCAACTGGCTTAACCCCTTTACATTACAACAAGGCATTCCAGGACCAAAGCTGTGATTTCATTGTTACAAGAAAGGAACTCCCAGCAAGGAAATAACTTCTCACAATGTAGATTGGCACCTCACCTTCTTAGAATTGCCTGGGTCAGTTGAGACATTAAGTGATTATCTGAATTGTGTGGAGTAGGGACTCAAAATTCAGTTGTAGAAACCTCTCTACTCTGTTCTGCCTGTCATATCAACAGAGAAATCATGCCCTTCTCCCCAACTCATTTATTTATTTAAAAAAAAACACAAATATTACAACTTTTCAATTCAAAGTTACCAAGTTCAAGGGTTCATGATCTAAAGTCAATGGACAGACCACTGACTCTGGAATCAGGATAACCTGAGTTCAAATCTAACCTCAGACACTCAGCATTTCCTACCTGTGCAAGTCATCAATTGGATTAAGCCCAATTGCTTTAAGGAAAAAAAAAAGAAGAAGAAGAGTTCAAGGGCCTTAAATTTTTCTTTAAAAGCTGGAAAGATTAAGACATTAGAAAAACAGATAAAGAAGGAGTACTGACAAATCCCTTCTATAACACAAATACATCAGTGATACCTAAATCAGGAAGAGCCAAAAAAAGAAAGAAAATTATAGACTAATCTCCCTAATAATTACTGAAGTAAAAAAAAATTAAATTAAATATTAGCAAAGAGATTACAGCAACTTATCAGCAGGATAATACACTATGACCAAGTGGGATTTATACCAGGAATGCAGGGCTGGTTCAATATCAGGAAAACTATTACTGTAACTAATCATATCAATAACAAAACCACTAGAAAGCATATGATAATCTAGATAGATGCAGAAAAAAGCTTTTGATATAATATAACACCTATTCCTATTAAAAACACAAGAGAGCATAGGGATAAAAGGAGCTTTCCTTAAAATAATAAGCAGTATCTATCTAAAACCAATAGCAACCATTATTTGTAATGGAGATAAGTTAGACACCTTCCCAATAAGATCAAAGCTGAAACAAGAATGCCATTATCACCATTATTATTCAACATTGTCCTAGAAATGTTGGCTTTAGCAATAAAAAAAAAAAAAAGAAAAAAGAAATTAAAGGAATTGTCAATGAGGAAATTAAACTATCCTTCTTTGTACATGATATGTTGATATACTTAGAGAATCCTAGAAAATCATTCAAAAATCTCTTGGAAACAATTAACAGCTTTAGAAAAATTACAAAATATAAATCCCACACAAATCATCAGCATTTCTATAAATTACTGACAAAGTCCATCAACAAGAAATAGAAAGAGAAATTAAAATTTAAATTTAAAATTGTTCTAGACAAAATAAAATACTTGAGGATATGTCAAGACAAACCCAAGAACTATAAGAAGAAAATTAACAAAACACTTCTTACACAAATAAAATCAGATCTAAACAACTGGGAAAATATCAATTGATTATGGGTTTATATCAAAGGAAATGAACAAGCAAATATAATAAAAATGACAATTCTGCCCAAATCAGTCTACTTGTTTAGTGCTACACCGCTCAAACTGCCAAAAATTATTTTAAATAATAACAAAATTAATCTGGGGGGGAAAGATTAAGAAGATCAGGAGAATTAATGAAAAAAAAAAGCCTGAAACTATATTATAAAACATTAGTCATCAAACCCATTTGGTACTGGCTAAGAAATAGGGTAATGCATCAGTGGAATAAATTAGAAACACACAACCCAATAATCAGTATCTATAACCATCTAGTATTTGATAAATCCCAAACTCCAGCTTCTGGAATAAGAACTCACTATCTGATAAAAAAAATTGCTGGGAAAATTGGAAAATAATATATCAAAAACTCAGCATTGACCTACATTTCACACTCCATACCAAAATGAAGTCAGAATAGGTACATGATTTGGGCATAAAGGACGATACTATAAACAACTTAGGAGAATAAGGGATAATTTACCTATCCCATCTTGGAGAAGGGAGAAATTTATGATGAAAAAAGAACTAGAGAACATTGTGAAAGGCAAAATGGACAACTTTTATCACATTAGATTTAAAGTTTTGAATAAAAAAATCCAACAGAAACAAGATTAAAAAAGGGAAGTACAAAGCTGGGGGGAAATCTGTTTCTGATAAAGGTCTCCTCTCTAAAATATGTAAATAAATGTTTCAAATTTATAAGAATATAAGTCATTCCCCAACTGATAAATGGCCAAAGGATATGAATTGACAATTTTCAGATGATGAAATTTAAGCTCTCTATAGTTATATTTTAAAAATACTCTAAATCACTATTGACTAGAGAAATGCAAACTAAAACAACTCTGAGGTACCAGCTCACATTCCTCCAATTGGCTAAAATGACAGGAAAAGATAATGATAAATGTTGGAGGGGATGAGAGAAAAGTAGGACATTAATGCATTGTTAGTGGAGTTGTGAAATGATCCACTCTGGAGAGCAATTTGGAACTATGTCCGAAGGACTATAAAACTGTATATATCCTTTGACCCAATAGTGCCTGGGCTGTACCCCAAGGAAATCATAAAGGAGGGAAAATGACTCACATATGCAAAAATGTTTGTAGCAGCTCTTTTTGTGGTAGCAAAGAATTGCAAAATGAATAGATGTCCATCAATTGGGGAATGGCTGAACAAGTATGTGAAGATAATGGAATATTATTGTTCTGTAAAAAATGATGAACGAGCTGGTTTTAGAAAGGCCTGGAAAGATTTAAACAAATTGATGCTGAGAGAAATAAGCAGAACCAAAAATACCTTGTACATAATAACAGCAAGAATGCATAATGATCAACTATGAAAGACTTGGTTCTTTTCAGTGACTCAGTAACCCAAAGCAATCCCAATCGACTTTGGATAGAAAATGCCATGTGCATCCAAAAAAAAAAAAAAAAAAAGATCTAAAGAAACTAAATGTAAATCATGCTATGTTCACTTCTTTTGTTGTTGTTGTTGTTTTCTCTCATGGTTTTTCTCTTTTGCTCTGATTTTTCTCTCCCAACATGATTCATAAGCAATGTGTATTAAAAATAAATTGATTAGAAAAAAAGATTTCAAATTTTGTCACTAAAATAAATCAGTTTCTCAGAACTGATCAACAAGAGTTTAATTTATTTTTTCTAGTGCCAAACAGAACAAGTCAGCTGACCTTCATGAAGTGATTCTACACTGACAGTATTTATAAATGCCGTGAAAGGTACTAGACACAGAAATTCCAAAACAATTCAAAGAACACACTGGGATTTTGCTTCTAATTCAGGATATAACATTAAATAAAGTCTGTCAAAGCATATTGCATTTCCAAAGGGAATATGCTGGTTGCCAAAAACAGCAATTTTAATTATTAAAATGTTTATCATTTTTTAAGTGGAAAGACTAAGATCAGAAGATCATAGCTGCAGAAGCAGGAACCTTAAAAATCATTTATTCCAATTTCATTGAACAATAGGAAATTGAGGCCCCAAGAAGTTGTTACTTATTCAAATGCACGGCATTATAAATGGCAAAATTAAGATTTGAACCCAGACCCTGGAACTCTAAACCTAGCATTTTTTCCCCACTGCATAATGCATTAAAGAATGCTGGGTATAGCATCACAAAGATCTGAATTCAAATCCTGCCTCAGATCCTTCCTAGCCATGTAACTCTCAGAAAATCACAGCCTCCATCTGCCTCAACTTTTCTCAACTATAACATGATAGGCACAGGTTGTTGTGAAGATCAAATAAGTTGTTTGTAAAATGCTTGATAGATTGCCCACTATGTAGTAGATGCTTCATAAATGCTTATTCTCCATGCCATCTTTACCACATTCCCAGTATTATGTCATGAGCAGAACCTAGATGATATATCAGAAGTTCTTGAGCTGTGGTACCTACCAGCTCTTACACTAAGAGTGACCTTGTATAAAATCACTTCATCAATAACCGGAAGATGATAATCCCTATCCTACTTCTCTTACACATCTATGAAGAAAGGGATCTGTAAACCCTAAGGTACCAGAGAAACATATCATGTTTCTGATGAGGGAAGTCTTCTGCCCAATTCTGCATCAGGAGGAGTAGGCTGGTTAGGAAGGACATTCAGAAAGGTGAAGAACAAGATGACTTCCTGAAAATCATGCAAATAAAAAAGGAAAACCTAGATTTGAATCTTATTTTTCTTTTTTTTTCTTTCCTGCCACTCAATCTATCTGATTTATTTAGATATAAATGAGGATACTCTCTTTGAATAGTCCACAATGGAAAGAGTGATATGTGAGCTACAGAAAGCCTGTGCTGCAAAGAGACAGCTAGGAGATCTACTGGATAAAATACTGGGCTATGGAGTTAGGAAGCCCTGAGTTTGAATTCTGACTCAGATACTTACTATATGCTCTGGGACAAAATAATTAATCTTTTGAACTCAGTTTCCTTACCTGAATATGGGGAATATAATAAAACTTACATCATTGTTATGGGGATAAACTAATAATGGTAATAGTAATAATAAAACTAATATAACAATAATTAGGGCAACTAAGTGGTAAAATGAATAGGCCAATTGTGTAGCTGGTTAATAGGATAACCTTAAGCAAGTCACTTAGTAACTTTTCACTTTATAAACCTTAAAACACTATATAAATGCCAATAATTAATATAAACAGTATAAAAACACTGTAGTCTGAGGACTTGAACTGAGAAGGACAGGCCTTATTGCTTCCTAAGGTTATATTGGTCATTCATTTCAACTTCCTAGCCCTATGTTTTCTTTGGAAAAAAAAAGAGGAGTTGGAAAACAAGACTTCATAGCCATCCAAATGTTCTAACATTGTATGATTATGCTCAGCAGTACCAATTTGTTTCTCCTCATCCTATTCCCTTTGCTCAAAATTGTTGCTGTTGCTGTTCTTAAAATGTGTACAGAGGCTGAGGTGGTAAGAAAGTAGGTAAAAGAATGAAAAATTCAGCTAAGAATAGAATTACCTAGAAAAAAAAAAGAAAAGATGCTGGCCTGGAGGGAGAAGAGGCAAGTATCTGTTAATGATTCATTGAATGGCCTGGCTGGATTTCCCAGAAAATAACTGTTGAGTCTAACACAATTCAGAAGGGTCATTCAGGTAAGAGCTATTCTTTAACATTTTTGTCCAGTCACATTCTTGGGAGCCAAAAGATTCCTTGTCAGACCTGCTACTTGCTATATAATGAGCTCAGGGATATATAGAGGAGAATCAGGAATACTGAAGTTGGGGAAGCTTTTGTGCAAGAAATACAGAATCCTGGGGTCTTACATCTGGAAGAGCCTCATCCAATCTCTACCTACAGAAGAGGAGATAGTGTACAATAGCATAGAAGAATAGGCAGCTGGGTAGTGTTATAGATGGAGTGTTGGGCCTTGAGTTCAAAAGTATTCAAATATGACGTCAGACATTTTCTAGCTATGTTAGCCTGGGTAAGTCACTTAACCTCTAGTCAATTCAAAATCATCATCTGGATAATAATAGCATTTATCTTTTAAGGATGCTGAGAGAATCAAATGAGATAATATGTGTAAAATGCTTTGTAAGCTTTAAAGTATATATAAATGCTAATTATTATGAATGACATCATTTATATACAACTTACTCTGTGACACGCACTTTATAATTATTATCTCATTTGATCCTTCTAATAACTTTGGGAGGTAGATACCATTATTATTCCCATTTCACAGATGTGATGTTTTCCATAGAAAACACTTTCCACAAAGCATAAATAACTTGCTCAGCATTATCCTATTAAAAGTACATAATTAGTCTATCCATTGTGCCAATTAGCTGCTCCTAGTATCATTATTATTATTATTATTATTACTATTATACTCTGGTCTTGTCACATTTCCAAAGTTTTATATCCATGTGGCCCTGGATAATTTCTCTCTGAATGTCAACTTCTTCATCTGAAAAATGGATATAATAATATCTGTGCAGCTTCTCTCACAAGAAAGATGCTTTGTAAACTTTAAAGACCTGAAGGAAGAAAAATTAATGGAATTTATATACTTGTAATTAACAATATACTTGTGATCACAATATATTTGTGATTAACTGAGAGCATGGTCATGAAGTCCTTTCAATAAAAGGAATTTGGGATATTATTTGAGAGAGAGTCCCTGTTTTATCAATCTACCTACTCCTTTCTTTCCTTTTTTTTTTAATTAACTAATTATTTTTATTTACAAAGCATATGCATGGGTAATTTTTCCAACATTGATACCTATTCCTTTTTAAAAATATTTTTCTCTTTTCTATGAAAACTTTTTTCAGGGGGAGGAGAGAGGCAGTTAGAAGATATAGTGGATAAAATGGTGGACTTGATCTCAAAAGACTTGAGTTCAAATACTTCCTTGAATACTTAATACTTTGAAATGCTCAGCAAATCACCTAAACTCCCTGGATCTCAGTATCACCATCTGTAAAACTGGGATAATATCATACCTATTTCAAAGCACTTTAAATCAATACATTATTTAATAGAGAAATAATTATGTGACTTTGTTGAGAGAATCAAATGAGGTAATATACATATAGATCTTGGCAAACCTTAAATTGCTATATAAATATTACCTATTATTGCTGGGCAGCCTTCCCCTAATACAAACTTTTTTTTTTTAAATAGACACCGATATCTGCCATTTAACCCTTAACATGACTATATCACTATGTTCCTTTGCTCAAAGGGATTTTCATGTTGAGCTTCTGCCTTCACAGGGAAGAAAAAGTCTCCTAGAGAAGAAATTTCAGTTATAAATAAAGGGGAAGAAGAGACATTTTTTTAAACTAAAGGTTCTCTCTTTAATATTTATTCCCCCTATAAATAGGGTCAGCCATAATAAGGCTTATTTGTTTTCAGCATTATACTAAGACTTTAGCCCAATCTAGAATACACATAATATCAAACCCAGAAATTACTATTTGAAAGGGAGTTGGAGGATTATGGAATCATTCAAGGTAAGCATGTCAAATGCCTTCATGGAATTAAAGATTCTCTAAATTGGAAGGGGTCATCTAGTGTATTTTATACCTCAATGGAAATCATCCCTGCAATATTTTCCCCAAACATTCATTCAGCTTGTTTGACAACCTCCATTTCTGAACAACTCATTATTTCATGAAACAGTTTAAAATATTATGAAGTTATTCCTTATATCATGACAAAATCTGGGCTTTTGCATCTTAATCTTCCTTCCTCTCACTCTCCTTACTCATAAGACACATCATGATTTTCTGGAAAGCTTCTCTACCACCCCCACTCGGATTCTAAACCAATCCTTTAGCCAGCAAATGAAGCTGTTACTGACTTAAAGAGTGCTAATTAAGAAGTAATAATACCTATGAAATTTCCCAGTGGGCTGTTAGGGAGGGAGGAAAATCATCCTGATAATAAGGTCTCAGGTCATAAAGCACCTTTAAATCGATATATAATTTAATAGGGAAACAATTATGTGATTTTACGATAGCTAAAACAAAATAGGTCAGCCCTGAGCAGGCTAAGCAGTCCGTCTCTTCATCTAACAGTTAGAAAACTGAGATACTAACCCTATGGAACTCTGCATCTCCCGACAGTTACATGTGGTACCCTTAGCTATGTAGATATATCCCTCACTTAGCCAGAAATCATCTATCTGGCAAACCCAGGTGATATTCCAGAAGGAAGCAAAAAACACTCTTCAAAAGTCAAAAGAGATATCAATGACAATGTCAACTTCTGAAACTCTTATTTAAGACACAGGTCTAACAAACTTGGCTCTCTGGATTCTCATGTGATACATCCTTCAAGAACGCCTTGATTTTCCCCCTCATAAGTATTCTCTCCTATACATATGTCAACATATAAATAGATATACATGATGCTATACACACATGCAGTGCAATGTGCATGTGCACACACATGTACCTGTGCATGTATATTCATATATCTTGCATGTGTGTGTGAATGCATGTGCATTATGCATATATATGTATATATGTATAGGTGTGCTTATATATCTAACTATATGCTTATACACACATATATATTTACACACATGTTGTTTACATATACTGCTACATACATCTAGATATGCACATGAGCCTATTAGATATCTATATATTCTCAATATCTATATATTCTCTCTATATACACATATATATGCATATATGTATACATATTGTTTATATGTATGTACTATATGTACATGTGCCTATATTAAATATCTATATCTTTTAAACATATACATGTGAATATAGAGATATACATATCCTGAAGAGATACATATATATTCCTATATATCATTATAAAAACATACTTGATATCTAATATATATTTGTGTGTGTGCACACTCATATGTATCTGTGTCATATTTTTCTATAGGGCTATTATTTTGTACATATTTCTATCCCAAATGTTATGGATATATAGTAGATTCTGAACAAGTTGCTGAATTGCAAGCTTGGCATCCAGAAGTTAGAATTTGCAAATTGGAAGCTTGGAAAAGATTCTAGCATTCTGAGAGCATGAAGTTACTTCTCATTACTTGATAACAAAGCAGATGAAAAAAATTAATGAAAAATAAAATTGTTTTCTAATGCTGATAATGATTTGTTCAAATTCTACCTATAGTTTAAAGTATTTTTTTTTTCCCTCATGTCTCCCTTTTAGTGTAGGAATCACACAAGACACTTTTCTCAGTCTTTTTTCATCCATATCAATTGACATAAATTTTGTTGTTGTTGCTTTTGAGTCAAAATAACAATATTTGAGTTGTTGCTTTGTGACCCCATTTGGGATTTTCTTGGCATAAATACAATGGTTTGCCATTTATTTCTGAGGATTATTTTGCATATGAGGAAACTGAGGTAAACAGGGTTAAAGACTTGCCCAGTCTAAGGCCACATTTGAACTCAGGTCTTCCAGATTACTGGTGTCCTCTATCCATTGCACTGCCCAATTGACATAAATAGATATGTTTAAAAATAAAATAAAATCTAAATAGATAGATACATGAATGAATACAATAAAATTAAAATATTTTTAAATATCCCTTTCTCAGAAATTACTTTCAAGTCTCTATCTATATTGGCATATCTACAACTCCCTACTGGGCAGATCATCTGGATGACCCATCACCACCTGGAACTTACTAAAACTCTTCACAAATATGAATTTATCATCCTTCACCTTTATCTCCCCCTCCCTCCAAATTCTTTATTTCTACTGATTTGATCACTATACAAATAATGAAGTGAGCTCAGCCTCTCAGACATTTTTTCTTCTTTCCAGTGTCTCTCTGAAAACCTTCGATAAATTGCCAACTCATGTGTTTTTGATCCATCCAATATTTCTAATACCTATTCTAGCTTTTCACCTTGCACTGCCAACTACCCAAGTTCAAGGCTCCACCCTTCTTGCCTAGATAATTTTTCGAGACATTCAGTTGGTTTTCCTGCCTCTATTCTCTCGGCTTTCCAATCTATGTTATTTATTTTTTTTCTTTTGCCAACATTGATACTTTAAAAAAAAATACTGTATCTTTGTTTCTTTTGTTCTCAAAAAGAACCATGACATCAGGGAGGTGATTCATAACTAAATAGATGTATTCTACCCATAAACCTACCCAGTGAGCTTTTTCTTGCAACAACAGAAAACTATTAAGGGAGACCAATAGATCCATAGTCTTATCTCCCCAAACAAAAGGAGGAAGGTGAATTTCTTCATCTCTTCTCCATGACCAGGATTGTTCATTGTAATTTCACATTTAGATTATTTTTAAACATTTTTATCACATCATTGTGACCACTGTAGTCAACATTTGCTGATTCTGCTTGTTTTACCACTTTACCACATGTACTGCTTCAGAGTCACCAATTTATGAGTTTCGAAATTTCCTATATCTAAAGCTTTTTACATTTATAATTTTACAGCTAAGAAAATTAAGGTGCACAAAGGTTAAGTGTCTGAGGAATGTCAAATGGGGATTTGAATGCAACTCAACACTCTATCCACTGAGCCATCACTTTCTTCTATCTGATTTTCTTTAGTTATTGTGAGATCAAATGGAATATAACATTTAAAATCTGTGTATTCAGAAAGTACTAGGTACTCTGTGGGTAGTATAATAATTATCATTTTAACAGTATAGTAGCATATGTATATAAATACTACCTATGAATCATTCAAAGATGGCGAAGCAGTGTTTTGCCAGGAACAGGTTGGGAATTCAGCTTTTACATAAGATAAAAGGACAATAACAAAAAAATGAATAAAACAGGGTTTGTAATAGTCTTGGAGGAAAAAAAGGGAAAGGTTAAAGGTATAATAAAATATCTCTAGATTTGACTTCTTTGGTATAGATTCAGGACTGAGATCTGCCACATATTAATGTTATGACCTTGGGTGGGATCGTGAACTTCAGTTTTATCATCTATAAAATGGAGATAATACTTGTAACAATAGTTGCCTCATCTTGAATCATGTCTTCATTTGATTTCTCATTGATCTATGGAGATAACCCTGAGCTTTCAAAGAACTTGCTAATGAAAATCACCAAATGCCAATTCAAGTGATCTATCAATAGACTAAGTCTGAAATCTCATACAGAGAGGGATTACTGGTCAAAGGCTGACCACAGTAACTCATGGATGTAGTCTACTAGGCTATAAAATGGTTGGTTTTGCAGTGATGGAGGGAACAAATGGTTATGATAAATGATCATGACAATGATTCACAATTAAATAGCACTGTCTAGATTGCAGTGTTCACCCTGAGCAGGTGGCTTTGTCTGATCTTCTCAGACCTACTGGGTGAATCAACTATGGAAATATTTGTAAAAAAAATATTTTACTCATTGTCTGGAGCTACTTAGGAGTAGGGGCAGCTAGTGATGCAGGAAATAGAGCTCTAGGTCTGGAATCAAAACCTGGTTGAACAAAATAACTATGAGTAATGTATTATCACTGTTGATTGTTGTAATACTAATTATATGTACTTATTAAGTGCTGTAGTGGAAAGAGTGGGGGTTAGACTATATAATATAACCTAGCCCTTATATTCTATGATCTTATGACTCTTCCATTATTTCTCTGGGTATATAAGCTGCCTAGATCAATAAAGATTTAATATTTTTAAAAAGAAAATAACAAAAAAGGAGGGGGGGAACCTCCCACACAGCAGGAGAGCACTTAACAGGTGGGCTGCCTGACAGCATTTCAGAAATAATCAAAAGAAAAAATCCATGGGACCAAAATAAATCCCAAGCCTGAGTATCAAAATTAAATCTCAGATGATGCAGACAAATAAGATGGCCTTGATAAGAAAAATAATATGGAGAGATACAAGGGTCCATGAAGACAAGAGGCTCCACATTCAGGTGGAAAGAATACCCAGATCACAGTCAGGGATCCCTTGATCTTGGATCCAGAGCTAGCTCTCACCAAGTGTGGTATCTCATATATCTCACTTTACATCTCTGAGATTATATTTTATTATCTATAAAATCAGGTTATAATATATTTACTTCTTGATTCAAGGGACTGTTCGGAACAGTTCATTTTATAAACCTCCAAGTTTACAAAATTTGTAAGTTAATCCTTGAGTGAGACTGAGGAAGCCTCAGTAATCTAACTCATCTGTAAAAACAAGGGGACTGAATCAGATGATTTCTGAAAGTCATTTCTAGAAAATATTGATGATCCCAAAATAGATCTAGGAAGCTCAATGGATCAAGCCCTGGGCTCAGCAACTCAAATCTGGCCTTGGACACTTTAGCTTTGTGATACTGGGCTAGTCCTATCTACATCATCACCATACTCACCATCTCTTTCATATATGACATTTATATCATACTTACTATATGTTAGGCACTATACTCAGCTATTATTTCATTTGATCCTCATAACCCTGGAGAGAAATGCTATCATTATTCCCATTTTACATATTTGTAAACAAGGCAAACTCTTTGCCTTATCCTTGAAGTCACATTTGAACTCAGCTCTGAGTCCAGGCCCCTATCTATTGGGTCACCTAGCTTCCTTAGCTATTAAGGATTAAATATGAGAATATTTATTTTTAAAATGGCCTATTCACTGCAAAGGCACTAAGGTGCCATCATCAGTGACCACTATAATATTCATTATGTAGCACATACACTTATCAGGTACAATAATATGAATGCTCCTCTGCCTGTCTACTCAGCAGGCTGTAAAGTAGATATTGCTTTGAGCAACAATAGAGGAAGCAAAGGAACACAAAATAACTCCTCACATCCTCACCTGCTCTACTCATCTCTAAGACCTCAGGGTTAAGATGATCCTTGCTCTTTGTACCTACCTAAGATTGCCCAGACTTGGAGATGCATAATTGAAAAAGAAATTAATTTTAATGAACATGCAAATGAGCTGAAGAAGGCAAAACAAATTAAAAGGATCAAGGGTGCAGTACTAATTTGGCAAAGAAATTGAATGTCTTGCATAATCAATCACCAACATCCTTGTAAGGTATATGGATGAAGGTAATTCTTTTTCAGGGATTTCTGAACTTTGGGGAACTGGTTTCTTCCTAACAACAGCAAGAAATGACAATAAAAATCATTCCCATTTGTCTGGTCATTTGCCAATGCAAAATCACTTTGCACATATACAATTAAAATTATTAAGCACTGACTGTGTACAGAGCTTTTTTATGTGTTTTATGTGGAAATAAATGGAAAGTATAGTTAAGGCATGGGCTTTGCTCTCAGAGAGTTTACAGAGCAGTTAAGGGACTGATACATAAAATAAAAATATAATACTACATAAAAAATATGAGTAAGTAGCAAAACAAAGTACTCTGTAAAATATGAAAGTCAATTACATGAACTGATGTTAAGTGAAATGAACAGAATCAAAAGATCATTATACACAGCAACAACAAGACTATATGACAATCAATTCTGATGGACGTGGCTCTTCTCAACTATGAAATGATTCAAACAAGTTCCAATTGTTTAATGATGAAGAGAGTCATCTACACCGAGAGAGAGAACTGTGGGAACTGAGTGTGGTTCACAACATAACATTTTCACTCTTTTTGTTTTTGTTTGCTTGCATATTATTTTGTTTCTCTTTTTTCTGTTTTGATTTGATTTTTATTGAACAGAACAATAATTGTATAAATATGCATGCATATATTGGATTCAACATATGTTTCTACAATGTTTAACATATATTGGACTACTTGCCATCAAGGGGAAGGCTTGGGGGAAGGGGGAGATTGGAACACAAGGTTTTGCAAGAGCTAATGTTGAAGAATTGTCCACACATATGTTCTGAAAAACAAATAGCTTTAATAATAAAAAAAAAAAAACAGATATGAGAGTCAAGAAAAGTATTTACCAATAAAGGAGATCTTGGAAGGAATCATGAAGGAGTCAAATATTCATATAACCAAAGACTCTTAGTTGAACAGAATTTTAGGGATGATCTGGTCCAATCCCTACTTAAACCATAATAGATACTCTGTAATGCTTCTGACCTTTGCTTCCAGAAAGGAATTAAATACTATTAAAGTGATCCAACTCACTTCTGGATAAATATAATTCTTTTTATTGATAACAACAACAATCACTAACATTTATGTAGTACTTTATTTTATATGGATTATCTTTTTTGGTCCTCACCTGCAAACGCACTTGGCAGCCCTGAAAAATAGGTGTTTATTAAGCATTTTATTCTCCCTTTCTCCCTTCCTTCCTCCCTCTCTTCCTCCCTCTCTCCGTCCCTTCCTTCCTTCTTCCCTTCCTTCTTCCTTCCCTCTCTCCCTTCTTTCCTTTCTTCTTTCCTTCCTTCCTTCTTTCCTTCTTTTCCCCCCCTTGCACTATCCAAAATGACTACTTTATCTCTCTGTCTCTGTCACTCCCTCATCCACCACATGCATGTTATATGTCATGTGTATAAATACATGCAGAAATATATACATATACACAAATATATGGATATATTTGTGTGTATAAATACATGCATACATTTGCAAACATATATGCATTATATATATATATATATATACAGATATATAGGATAAAAAAAGGCCATGTGTATATATGTTACCAAATTATTTTAAAATTCAGGTTGGAATTATTATTACTTTTAGTGTAGCACTTTGTAAACTCTAAGTAATGATCATAAAATTGAACACTGAAATAAACCTTAGCCTTTCTTCTAATACAATTGTTATTACTTAAAGTATCTGTGATATTGTGTTCATTTCACATACCGGTAAGATTATGCTTACGATTCTGCAAGCTAGGTTTCAGCAATACATGAATCAAGCATTATCAGAAGAGCAGACTGGTTTTTTTTTTTTTTTAATTTAATAATTACATTATATTTACACTCATTTCTGTTCCGATTTTTTTTTTCCCCTCCCTCCCTCCACCCCCTCCCCTAGATGGCAAGCAGTCCTTTATATGTTGGATATGTTGCAGTATATCCTAGATACAATATATGTTTGCAGAACCGAACAGTTCTCTTGTTGCGTAGGGAGAATTGGATTCAGAAGGTATAAATAATCCGGGAAGAGAAACAAAAATGCAGATAGTTCACATTCGTTTCCCAGTGTTCTTTCTTTGGGTGTAGCTGCTTTTGTCCGTCATTTATCAATTGAAACTCAGGTCTCTTTGTCAAAGAAATCCACTTCCATCAAAATATGTCCTCATACAATATCGTTGTCGAAGTGTATAATGATCTCCTGGTTCTGCTCATTTCACTTAGCATCAGTTCATGTAGGTCTCTCCAAGCCTCTCTGTATTCATCCTGCTGGTCATTTCTTACAGAACAATAATATTCCATAACATTCATATACCACAATTTACCCAGCCATTCTCCAATTGATGGGCATCCATTCATTTTCCAGTTTCTAGCCACTACAAACAGGGCTGCTACAAACATTTTGGCACATACAGGTCCCTTTCCCTTCTTTAGTATTTCTTTGGGATATAAGCCCAATAGAAACACTGCTGGATCAAAGGATATGCACATTTTGATAATTTTTTGGGCATAATTCCAGATTGCTCTCCAGAATGGTTGGATTCGTTCACAACTCCACCAACAATGCATTAGTGTCCCAGTTTTCCCGCATCCCCTCCAACATTCATCATTATTTTTTCCTGTCATCTTAGCCAATCTGACAGGTGTGTAGTGGTATCTCAGAGTTGTCTTAATTTGCATTTCTCTGATCAATAATGATTTGGAACACTCTTTCATATGAGTGGTAATAGTTTCAATCTCATCCTCTGAAAATTGTCTGTTCATATCCTTTGACCATTTATCAATTGGAGAATGGCTTGATTTCTTATAAATTTGAGTCAGTTCTCTATATATTTTGGAAATGAGGCCTTTATCAGAACCTTTAACTGTGAAAATGTTTTCCCAGTTTGTTGCTTCCCTTCTAATCTTGTTTGCATTAGTTTTATTTGTACAAAGGCTTTTTAATTTGATGTAATCGAAATTTTCTATTCTGTGATCAGTAATGGTCTCTAGTTCATCTTTGGTCACAAATTTCTTTCTCCTCCACAAGTCTGAGAGATAAACTATTCTATGTTCCTCTAATTTATTTATAGTCTCGTTCTTTATGCCTAGGTCATAGACCCATTTTGATCTTATCTTGGTATATGGTGTTAAGTGTGGGTCCATGCCTAATTTCTGCCATACTAATTTCCAATTATCCCAGCAGTTTTTATCAAATATAGAATTCTTTTCCCAGAAGTTAGGGGCTTTGGGTTTGTCAAACACTAGGTTGCTATAGTTGACTATTCTGTCTTGTGAGCCTAGCCTTTTCCACTGATCCACTAATCTATTTCTTAGCCAATACCAAATGGTTTTGGTGACTGCTGCTTTATAATATAATTTTAGATCAGGTACAGCTAGGCCACCTTCATTTGATTTTTTTTTCATTAATTCCCTTGAGATTCTCGACTTTTTATTGTTCCATATGAATTTTGTTGTTATTTTTTCTAGATCAATAAAATATTTTCTTGGAAGTCTGATTGGTATAGCACTAAATAAATAGATTAGTTTAGGGAGTATTGTCATCTTTATTATGTTCGCTCGGCCGATCCAAGAGCACTTAATATTTTTCCAATTATTTAAGTCTGACTTTATTTGTGTGGAGACTTTTTTATAATTTTGCTCATATAATTCCTGACTTTCTTTGGTAGATAGATTCCCAAATATTTTATGGTATCAACAGTTATTCTGAATGGAATTTCTCTTTGTATCTCTTGCTGTTGGGTTTTGTTGGTGATGTGAGCAGACTGGTTTTTGAAGAGGCAGAAGAACTACAAACCAAATTATCAACATTCACTAGATTATGGAGAAAACAAAGGGAGTTCTAGAAAAAAGTTGACTTCTATTTCATTGATAATACTAACGCCTTTAACTGTGTAGATCACAACAATTGGTGGCAATTGTCAAAGAGAAGGGAGTACCAGTTCATCATGCTTGCTTCCTGAGTAATCTGTGTGGGCCAAGAAGCAATAGTTAAAACTGAACAAGGAGCAACTGAATAAGTTTAAGATGGAAAAAGGAGAACAAAAAGGCTGCATATTATCACCTTATTTATTTAACTTACATGAAGAGTAAATATGTGAAATTCTAGACTGGAGGAATCAAAAACTGAGATTAAGATTTCCAAGAGAAATGTCAGTCATCTCAGCTATGCAGAGGATACCATTCCAATGGAAGAAAATGAAAAATTAAGAAGTCTCTTGACAAGGATGAAAGAGGTAAGTATAAAAGCTGGCTTGAAGCTTAATCAGAGAGAAAAAAAGTAAGATGATAAGCAATTGGCCCCATCATTCCTGGCAAATAGACAGAGAAGAAATGGACACAACATCAAATTTTAAATTCTTTGGCTCAAATATCACTGCATATGGTGATTGCAGCCATGAAATTAAAAGATGCTTGTGCCTTAGAAGGAAAGTTATAGAAAATTTGGACAGCATACTAAAAAAGCAGAGATATCACTTTTATTGACAAAGTCCATATAGTCAAAGATACAGTATTTCTGGCAGTAATTCATGGATTGTGAGACCTGGACTATAAGGAAAGCTGAGTGCTGCAGGATAAATTGTGGTGCTGGAGAAGACTTGAGAGTCCCTTGAAAGCAAGCAGATCAAGTCAGTCAAAACTTAAATAAATTAATTCAGACTATTAGCTGGAAGGTCAAATACTGAAAGTTTAAATATTTTGGCCACATAACAAAAAGATGTGACTCATTGGAGAAGATTATGATGTTGGGCAAGAATGAAGGCAAAAGTAGAAAGGGATAGCAGAGGATGAAATGGATAGTGTCATTGAAGCAATTAACACCAGGATGGACATACTTCAAGAGATAATAGAGGATAGGAAGCATCTGAAATGCTTTGATCCATGGGATCACAAAGAGTCAGACATAATGAATGAATAAACGACATCTGTGATACTAATACTCCTACAAATGCAGATGGAAACCAGTGTATAGCCTAGATGATCTTCACTTATTGTTAGAGTAAAAAAGTCTAAAAATTCTTAATGCAAAAATTTCTTTACAAATTATAAAAATTATAATCTAATGACCAAAGCTCTGGTGATGATCCTCTCTAAACTAACCTGGTCCTGAAACAAAGAGAAGATCATAAATTATTGTAGCCTGCATAGAAAAGAGAAAAAGTCAAGCAGTTGTGAAGCACTATGAATGCCAGATTTGGAAGGAAACTTAGTATCACAGAACACAAATTGTTAGTGCTGAAAAGAAACTAAGAGATCATTGAAAAAATGAAGAAACCAAGATCCAGAAAAGACTCATGAAACTTACTGGCAAAATTAGCATTTTAGCCTAGCACTTCTAATTACACAAAACTATTTCCTAGGAGGAACACACGCGCACACATGCACACACATACACACACACACACACACACACACACACACAAACTTGTATGGGTACAAACATATTATTGTGCTTCTGTGGAACAGCATGTTAACTGCACACCTTGAGTAAGTTAATTCTCATTTTTATGCAATTTTTGTCATGCTTTTTAAAAAATTATTTATTTAATATTTTCCCAAGTTACATTCACAACATTTTTAAAAATTTATTTTTAAGATTTTTGAATTCTAGGTTCTCTTCCTTAGCCCTATCCACAATTAAGAAACTACATGTGAAGTTATGTAAAACATTTCCATAAAAGTCAAGTTATAAAAGAAAACAGAACTTCCATCCTAATGAAAACAAAACTCTCAAGAAAAAATTAAGTTTAAAAGAGAGAAATAGAGTTTTAAGTTTCGATATATTTTCAACATAATCAGTTCTTTTTCAGGATATCGATAGGATTTTTCATTATAAGTCCTTCAGAGTAGTTGTAGATGATTGTACTATTGAAAATAACAAAGTCTTTTATAGCTGGTCATCCCAGAACACCACTATTACTTTGCATATAATATATTACACTTTGTTCATGGAAAACTTTCCAAGTGTTTTTTTTTCTTCTGAAAGCATCCTGCTCATCATTTCCCAAAGAATAATAATATTCCATCACAAACACATACCACAGTTTATTGAGCGAGTCCCCAATTGATGGGCATCCCCTTAAATTCTATTTTTTTTTTTGTCTGAGAAAAGACCTGTTATTTTTTTGGCACATATAGGTCATTTTCTTAATTTTTTTCTGTTTTTTTTCCAAATCTCTTTTGGTAGACATGCCTAAGTAGGCTTATTAGGTCAAAGGATATGCATGAATTTACAGTCCTTTGAACATAAATCATATCTCTTAGTCATTTATCAATTGGGGCATGTCATGGTTTCTTTAATGGTGCTGCTAGCTGATTATCTCTCTCTCATTTGAGAAAGGTGATATTTTCAAACATATGTAATAAATCTGAGTGTGGCTCACTTCTACCACTTCTCTAGTGATTCTATATCCAAAAGGCCTTTTCATATTCTGACTTAAAAAGATAATTCTAACATGAATTTGGTGGGAAAACATTCCTCTATCACAATGAGTAAGATGATTAAGATGCAGAGATTTTGAGCTGTTATTATCAGAAAGCCCAAGCTTTAAAATATACATCCATCCCTGACCAGAATGATGGTAAAAGTTGATGTGTATGAATAGACATATACATATATATGTATATATACATATATACATACCATTACTACCTATACATATTTTTGATCATTTACTTTCCTTCTGCTCTTATTGCTATAAAACTTTCTTCTGCCTTAGACTTTAAAGCTATTGTGAGGACTACTGCAATATGACTCTTGTTAGTCTCTACCCAAAAAGTTCAGTCCCCTTTAATCAATTAAATGGAACATGGTTTCCTTACTTGGGAAATTGGGATAATAGGTCAATCCTCTCCTCACCCTCACTCCCTTTAAAGCTACTATGTGACTCAATGATGAAACAGCTAATCCAAAATTTTGAAATCCAAATGAATTATATCCTTTAATACTATAATTACTATGATTTCACCAGACCTATTGATGTAGGTTGCAATTCCTCTAGGCCTTAGTATAAATAAGGCTTAATAAAATTATTATATAAGGAAAACACACATATTATGGCCAATCTTCTGATGATAAACCTCTCTGCACTTAGCTGGGCTTGTTATTAGACAACAAATAAAAAAAATAATCAGTGGTATAGTTATTAAATCCCCATGATCAAATGAAAACAAACAGAGTCTCACTGAAATGATTAATCTTGGATCCAGAAAAGAGATGAGAAAGTGGAGAGATAGAGGAGTATGGAGAATGTTGAATGCACTATTTGAAGTAATCGCTATAAGAGCTGGTTTTGCTTAATTGTTTTTTTTTTGTTTTGTTGTCAAAGGGAAGATTTCATTTGGTTCAAGGGGGAAATTATGAGTCTATCTAGAAATTTTGAAATAAAAGGGAAATATATCAATTAAATTAATTAAAAGGAAAAATCCATGCTATGCTGAATCACCATAATAGGCCTTGAGTAGAGTACAAGGTAAGGTACAAGTATACTGCAGAAATATTGTAGATTTGCTTGCAGACCATCAATAAAGTGAATATCATAATAATTGAAGTCACATGAATTTTCTGGTTTCCCATTCCATATCAAAGTTATGTTTATACTATTTTAGAGTCTATTAAGTGTGAAATAGTATTATGTTTAAAAAGAAAAGAAAACCTCCATACCTTAATTTGAAAATGGTTTATTGCAAAAAAAAAAATGCTAACTTTTCTCTGAGCCTTCAGCAAGTCATAACAACATAACAACATTTTTTGTTGTTTTTTGTTGGTGAAGGGTCTCACCTCAATATTAATGGCTGCTGAATGATCAGGGTGGTGAATGCTGAAGTTTGAAGCATCTGTGGCAATTTCCTTCCTAATGAAGTTTGCCACATCAATTGATTCTTCCTTTCATGAATTTTTTCTATAAATGCAATGCTATTTAATAACCATTTACCATTAACAGAACTTTTACAATTGGAGTCAATCCTCTCAAATCCTGCTGCTGCTTTGTCAACTAAGTTTATGTAATATTCTTCAGTAACATCATGTCTCAAGGAAAGTGAGAAAGATAGAGAAACAGCCAGTCAGTGTAACATTCAAAACATATGCAACATTCATTTAATCAGGTTCACTATCTTATATGGACATGGCTTATGCCTCCTCACAATTAAAATAGTAGCATTAAAAATCACTGTTCCCAGATCACCATAAGAGATATAATAATAATAATGAAAAGGCTTGAAATGTTGAGAGAATTATCTAAAAAATGGCACAGACACACAATGTGTGTACTAGACTTGCTAGATATGGGTTGTCACAAACCTTCAATTCACACACACACACACACACACACACACACACACACACACACACACACGAGTATCTGTAAAACATTATAAAATAAAGTATAATAAAATGAAGTATCCCTGTATTATAAATTACATTATGCTATTGTGAGGTATTTCTAATGTTTCCCAAAATCATTAACCTAAAGAGCTGCTTTAATAATTTCCCATTATTAATATCATCCTGTTAATGGGCATTAAAGTCATGAACTTGCCTCTCTTGCCAACTTGCCTATTTCTAGGGAATTTATCCTGACTCTTCCCATCATATTAGCTCAAATCCTCACAATTACCTTTGACGGTTCCCACTATATTCATATAAAGAAGATAGCTTTTGAGGTGGGTGGGTCTTAAAAGATAAGACACATAAGGATATTGACTACTCCAAGTAGAGAACATAGTAGGGACAAAGTTCTAAGGCTGGGAACTCACATACTTTACAAAATCATGTCAAACTCAAACATAATATTGGACTTCTAATAAGAGATAAAAGTAAAAAAGGCAATCTGGGACCCAAACATGGAAAATTTGGAATACCTTGTTATAAATTTATCCCATGAATATGTCAGAATATTTAAAATTTCATCAGTGGGGGTGAGAGGAGAATATTTCCTCAAGCAATGCAGATCCCAACCTTCCATGCTATGGTTGGTATTTTTATGCATAGCTGTGAACAAAACATTAATTCCTTAGGGGCCAGCCTTTTATGGATGAACTACTTTACCTATATTCAGTTAGATTGATCTTTAGGCAATAGACAGGACATATTACTAATGCTCATACTTGCCATCTTTCAACTTTGTAAAGCTTTTCAGAGTATTTTTTAAATCAAGTCACACAGAACTTTGAAAATCAATGAAAGTAGGTACACAGTTATGAGACCTTGGAGGATATTAATATTAAAGTTTTTGTTGTTCAGTCATTTCAGTCATGTCCAACTTTTTGTTACCCCATTTGGGGTTTTGTTGGCAAAGTTAGTGAAGTGGTTTTCCATTTCCTTCACCATCTCATTTTACAGATGAGGAATTGAGATAAACACAAGTTACGTGACTTGCCCATGATCATTCAGTAAATGTCTTAGGTTGAAATTGAACACAAGAAGATGAGTCTTCTTGATTCCAAGTTGCCAAGTTGCATAGTGTTTTGCATAACATCCCTAAAAATAATATTAAAGTTATATATTATAAATATATATAATAAATCATACTATTATATTTAATATAATATATGATAATTTATATTACATATACATATCTATTCTCTCCTGATCTCTCCTGTTAAAAAGTCCATTTCTCTGAATCTGAGGAAAGACACAAAACAATGGAACTTAATAATCATGATATTAACACTGCTAAAGTACTTAAAGATTAATAAATACTTTTTCTTTAAAATAACTGGTAGCATCTACTTAAAATCACTACCAAGAATCATATGTAGTGGGAATAAATTAGAATCATTTCCAATAAGATCAGGGGTAAAACAAGGTTGTCCACTATCACCATTACTATTTAATATCATATTAGGAATATTAATTTTAGCAATAAGAGAATAAAAATAATTAAAGGAACTAGAATAGGTAACGAGGAAAGCAAAATTATCACACTTTGCAAATGATATGATGGTTTACTTAAAAAATCCTAGAAAATCAATTGAAAAATACTAGAAACAATTCACAACTTTAGCAAAACTGTACAATACAAAAGAAATCCACATAAATCATCAGCGATTTTATATATTATCAACAAAGTCAAACAGCAAGAGATACAAAGAGAAATTACATTTAAAATAACTGTCAATAATATAAAATATTTGGAAGTCTATCTGCCAAAAGAAAATCAAGAATTATATGAACACAACTACAATACACTTTCCACACAAATAAAGTCAGAGCTAATCAATTGGAAAAATATCAAGTACTCATGGGAAGGCCAAGCAAATATAAAAAAAAAAAAATGATAATACCACCTAAATTAATCTGCTTATTCAGTGCCATACCAATCAAATTCCCAAGAAATCATTTTACAGATTTAGAAAAAATAATAACAAATTTCATCTGGAATAACAAAAGGTCAAGCATTTCAAGGGAATTAATGAAAAAAATGTAAATAAAGATAACCTAGTTATACGAGACCCAAAACTATATTATAAAGCAGTGATAATCAAAACCATTTGGTACAGGCTAAGAAAGAGAGTACTAAATCAATAGAATAGTTTAGATTAACAAGACACAATAGTCAATGGCTATAGTAATCTAGTGTTTGATAAACCCAAAGACCTCAGCTTCTGGAATAAAAAACTCACTATTTTTGGCCAAAGATGAATTAGAATACATTATGGAAAGCAAAATTGATAATTTTGATTATATTAAGTTACCAATTTTTTATACAAACTAAACAATGCAGACAAGATTAGAAGGGAAGCAGTAAACTGGAGGAAATTTTTTTACATCCAGATGTTATGATAGAGGCCCCATTTCTAAAATATATGGAGAATTAACTCAAATTTATAAGAAGACAAGCTGTTCTTCAATTGATAACTGGTCAAATGATATGAAAAGAATTCTCAGATGAAAAAATTAAAACCATTTCTAATCATTTGACAAAATAATCACTATTGGTCAGAGAAGTGCAAATTAAGATAACTCTGAAGTAGCACTATACAACTCTCAGGTTGACTAAGATGACAGGAAAAGATAATAATAAATGTTGGAGGGGATATGGGAAAACTGGGACACTAATACATTGTTGGTGGAATTGTGAACTGATCCAACAATTCTGGAGAGCAATAGGAACTATGATCAGAGGGCTATTAAACTGTGCATAGTCTTTGATCCAGCAGTGTCTTGACTGGGCCTATATCCTAAAGAGATCATAAAAAAGGGAAAAGGACTCATCTTTGCAAAAATATTTGTTGCAGTCCTTTTTGTAATGGCAAGAAACTAGAAAATGAGTGGATGTCCATCAGTTAGAGAATGGCTAAATAAATTATAGTGTATGAATGTTATGGAATATTATTGTTCTATAAGAAACTATCAGCAAGATAATTTCAGAAAGGCCCTGAGAAAATTACATGAAATGATGCTAAGTGAAGTGAATAGAACCAACAGCACATTGTACATAGTAAGAAGTTTATATGATAATTGATTGTCATGGATGTGGCGCTTTTCAATAATGAGATGATTCAGATCAGATCCAATGGTCTTATGACAGAGAGGGCTGTCTGCATCCAGAGAGAAGACTGTGGGGACTGAGTTATTGTCATTTGCTTGCATTTTGTTTTCATTCTATTTTTTTTTCCTCTTTGATCTGATTTTTCTTGTACAGCATGATTATTGTGGCAATATGTGTAGAAGAACTGCATGTTTAACATAGATTACTTGCCATCCAGGTAGGGAGAATGGGAAGAGGAAGGGAATGAGAAAAAAATTTGAAACACAAGATTTTGCAAAGGTGAATGTTGCAAACTATCTATCTATATATATGTTTTGAAAATTAGGGTTTTTTTTAAATGTTAAAAAAAAAGATAAGTACTTTTTTTTTCCAAAACAACCCTGTGAAATAGATAGTAGTACAAATAGTATTATTCTCATTGTATTGATCATCTACTCACATGAAGAGATGTTAGAGATCACAAAATCATAGTTCTAGACCTAATCCAAGAGACCTCAAAAATCCATTAGCCCATATTTTTGCTGTTTTCATGGATTCCTCTAATATTTTGATGAATCCTATGAATCCTTTGTCAGAAGGAGGCTTTTAAATGCATAAAATAAATAGGATTTTAAAAGAAATCTTTTTGTGCTACCAAAATATTTTTAAAATAAGTTCATGAATCCTAAGTTAAGAAACTCTGTGCTGATCAAAACCCCTCATTTTATAAATGAGGAAACCGAGGGAAAAGGAGATTAAATCCCTTGCCCAAAATGACCCAGTCTAATCCCTCCATGTGAAAAATGAAGGAACAGTGATTTAGAGAAAAAAAATCTTACATTCATCATCACAAAACAAGGAAGTAAAGGAGGCAGAGCTTGAATCCAAGTCTTCAAGCACCATATTGAATGTTCTTACCTCTATCATGTCTATGGGAAACTCCTGAAGAAGTCTTATCAGGAGAGTGAAATGATGAGAACTAAACATTAAGAAAATTATTAAGATCTTCCTAAAAGATTGAAAGAGAATGGGAGAAAAGCAATGAAGGTACTGTATTAGCAAGACAATAAAACTCAGAAAGAGACCAAACAAGGAAATTCAACATAGTTTTGATGTCTGAGTTTCCACTTCTCCAGAAGTCTAAAGGTCGAAATACAAGAGCTTAAAAGATGGAAATCTCTTTCCAAATTTATTAACCATAAAGAATAGCCATACCTCTATTAGAAGCTGACAAAAAAAAAAAAGTCAACTTAGTTCTCTTGTTAAAACTCCCCTCTTCTCCAACAAAAGAAGGACCTAGTAAACAATGAAACCTATTAAATATTTTAATGAGCATTTGCCTCTAACAATTATGGCACAGGGCCGATTCTGAGTCTTTCTAAGCCTGCCAAAGCTTCTTTGGCACTCCTACATCAGAGGTATATTGACAGTGGAAGAAAAACTGGATTCATCTCATTATTCTTCCTGGCATTTGTTGAGGGAACTGATCCAGGAAGAATACAAACAGCCAGGCGCCTCAGGGATGTCTGAGGAAGCCAGGCCTTCCATGGTATTGGAAAGAGAGGTGGAAAGATAAACTGTGACATGGCGTAACAGAAAAGGCTTTGTATTTGGACAGACAGGATTTGGGATCCAGAAGCAGACCCCCTTCCATATTCACAAAATGAATTAGGCTAAGTCACATCATCTCTGAGTGCCTCAGTTTGCATTTCTATAAAATATACACAGTGATACTTAGAGGATCCCAAGATTTGAAACATAGGGAAAGAGTTGGCAAGATCAGAGACTCTATACATTCATAGAGGAGGAAACTGAGGCTAAATGAAGAAAAATAATGACCAATAATGTACCAATAACAAGATATGAATCCATATCTTTGTGTGACAAATCCAATTCTCTTACTATGACACCATAGCTCCACAGTATTTCACTGAAAAAGCTACTATATCATTTGATATAACATATACCCCATATGTGTGTGTGTGTGTGTGTGTGTGTGTGTGTGTGTGTGTGTGTATAGTTAATTGCCAAGTATTTTATTAATGCATCACTGGGTCATTTCTATCTCTCAGAATGCCAGACATTTTTTAATGTCCATCTAGGTCCTACTCTCCTACATGGTCTCAAGATCATTGTCATTCAAAAGTAATAGCTAATTTTGGAGGGGTTTTGTATATATCATTGTATATATGCCTTATGTTCTCTATTACAAGGCAGCTAGATGGCATAATGAATAGAGTTCCAAACCCAGAGTCACGAAGACTAGAGTTCAAATCTGTCCTTGGACAATTATTAGCTACATGATCCTGGCAAATTATACCTACTCCCTTCTTCAGTTTTCTCATCTGTAAAATGAGGATAATAACAGCATCTACTTCCACAGATTATTGTGAGACTCAAATGATACAATAATTGTTATGCATCTAGAATCATGTCTTTGACATTTTAGTTATTCTTTCTGATGTTGTTCAGTCATTTTCAGTCCTGCTCAATTATTCATGAATATATCTGGGCAAAGGTATCCAAGTGTTTGGCTATTTCCTTCTCCAGCTAATTTTATAAATGAGGAAACTGAGGCAAGCAGCATAAAGTGACTTGCTCAAGGTCACACATCTAGGAAGTGTCTGAGGTCAGATTTGAACAGTGGAAGATGCTTTTTCCAACTCCAAGCACAATACTCTGTGAACAGCACTTACCTGTCCAGGCTTTTCCTGGGCAGTAAGTACCACACAAATGTTAGACATTAATTTTTTATTATTATCACACTGTAAACTCTTTGTGAGGCAAAGATAAAAGTCTTATTTTTCTGTGAATCCCCCCAAACAGGAAGGACAATGGATTGCAACACAGATCTTGAATTTCAATACAAGAGCACTAGAAATAGCAACGTCAGCCTACTCCATAGAAAACCCAGTAAATACCTGGACCAAGTATACTCTTCTCTCTGGGTGGGCCTGCATAGGAAAGAATATAAGGACTTCAGTGACCATCCTTTAAGCCTGAAGGTTTGAAAACAATCCCCTAAAACTAAAAGAATTTTAACTACTCTTAAGACCAGCTAATTGTCTCAGTCTAGAATTTATATTTCTTCCATCTTATCACTGGGCTCTATACACATTAAATGCATAATAAATATTTATATTTGTTTGCATTTATATCTTTAAAAATTGAATAATTTTTTTGATCAAAAACCAAAATGAAGAGTTGGCTTGAAGAGCATTAACTGGGTCCTGGTCTGGGCAGAATAAACCAAAGCAATGAGATCGAAAAAAAGTACTTATTTGTCAAGAAAACTTGAGCAAATAAATCATTTTCTTCTGCTGAGCCTATTTAATTAATGTAAAAAGTAAAAACATAGGAGGAAGCTTGATGGTGCAGTGGATAGAGCACCACACTTAACATTTCCTGGCTGTGTGACTCTGGGCAAGTCACTTAACCCCAATTGCCATAGCAAAAAAATAAATAAATAAATAAATAAAGAAAAATAAAAATAAAAAGAGGACATTAGAACCTTAAAGAAAAGAAAAGTAAAAGCATTCTGGGGTAGCTGAGTGGTACAGTAGATAGAGTGTTGAACCTGGAGTCAAGAGGACTTAGCTGTGTGACCCTGGCCAACTCACTTAATCTTGTTTGCCTCAGTTTCTTTTTCTGTAAAATGAGCTAGAGAAGGAAAAGGCAAACTATTCTAGTATCTTTGCCAAGAAAACCCCAATTGGACTCACAAATATTCGGACACAATTGAACAACAGCAAAATGCATATTATTGAATTCATAGAAAGAAATGAGGTTTACAAGATGATTTCTCTATCAGTGGAAGTGTTCAAGCAGATTATGTTCATCCAGAATATGGATGATTATTTGCCCAAAATATTGCAGAAAAGACATTGTATGCAAATAATATGAGTTAATACTTAACATTTAGTTAATCTAAAAGTTAATATTTGTTTAGTTAATATGCTAATATGATTTATATATTAATGTTTAATATAAATATTATTTCATTAATATAAACAGTTAATATTTAATATTTAAGGTCCTCCTTTTCAACTTTCCAGTGATCTGAGTTTCATAGGTGACCTTTTTTTTTTTCCAGACAGTTCCTTGTTTAGATTGCTGTGGGCCATCTCACATTTTGTACTGCTACTCATTTCCAAATTTGTTCCTGTAGAAGTGACGCTAAATGATGGAGTAAATTAGCACTATTACTGTTGTTAATGTAATTATTATTATCATTACTTATTTCATGATGAAACTACAAGTACACCCTATTTCAGAAAACTCCTTTCCTAACCAAAATAGCACTTAAATAAAGTATCATTTTATTATAATCTTTTCTGCTTGCCTGTTAAGAATACTTTCCTTTGAAAAACTTATTGTAGCTTCATAAAAAAAAAACATTTTTTCTTTGTTTCTAATTTCCACAAAATATTTTGCCACTCCCATGCTCATTCCCCTTAAGATAAAAGCAGCTTCTATGAAGGCCATTTTCAAGATATTTATTAATACCCAGACTGGCCAAGGAACCTTTTGTCCATCCTGACATAACTATCATCTCCAGATGTTAGTTTGACAATGCATAAATTTTAGGTTAATTATGGGAACTAATCCAATGAAATTCTTTCTCTAAGACAAAAGGAACCACCATTTAAAGGCCACAGAAATTCAAAGCCTAATCATGAATGTGGGAAAGATTGTATGTGAATCATCCATACCTTCTCTGAAGTACTTATGATAAAAAATCCTACCCATACCCAGAGAAGGAACTGATCAAGTATTAATGTAGATTGAAACATTCTCTATTACTCTCTATTTCTCTTTTTATTTTTAACTTAATTTTTTTAAGTTTTTATTTTTATTAGGGTGGAAGATCTTTTTCCCCCACAACTTGACTTTTATGGAAATGTTTTGAATAATTTCACATATGATTTCTTAATTGTGGGTGGGGATAAGGGAAAGATCCTAGAACTCAAAAATCTTGAAAAACAAATGTTAAAAAAAATTGTTTTGAATGTAACTGGGGGGAAATAAATAAATTTTGAAAGAAAGAAATAATAAAATAATAAAAAGACTGTATGTGAGCTAGGAATATGTGTCCTAGCCAATCAACACTTAGGATTGTCTAACAAACTGAGAAGTGGAAGCATTGGCTCATAGGATACTTGTGTTTTTATCAGCATGGAAAAGGCTCTGGGAGATTTAGAAATTCTGCATATCGAGTGATGTAGGCACTTTATCTAGAATGAAAGTACTCATCAAGGAGTGGAGCTGGGTATCATTCTACTCCCAGCATTCACTTGTAAACTGGAATACAAATGACTTTTCAAATCCTTCAATAAACTACACAGCAATTCATGGACTACCCATTCAGGTTTCCTCATCTTTTTGTTTTGTTAGTTATAGTCTCACATAAGTAGTGCTTACCACACAACTATTCATTTAAAGAGAACTTGCTACTAAATGTTCATCAATGGGCAGGTGGGCTTGATCATCTCTTCAAACCTTGGAGTTAGCCTGACAAACATAGGACAATGAGGCAAAAACAATATACAGTAAAGAGTGCTAAATTTGAAATCAAAAGATTTGGATTGGAAAACTGTGTTCACAACTTACTGTATGGAATGATAATTCAGATATATACATATATGGGTATTTATACATTGTATACATATGTGTACGTGTGTGTGTGTATTCTTATGAGAGAAACAGGCAGACAGACAGAAACAGAGACTGAGACAGAGTGTACCATGGATAATGCAGGAATTTATATAGCTGAATTTACATGATTATATATGCATGCAATAGGGTTTATTGTTTTTCTGGCTTTCTCAATGGTGAGATAGAGAATTTGGAACTGAAAACAAAGCGGAATTAAAAAAAATTATTACATGACATTTACTTAGACTCAGTTTTTTTCTGTAAAATGAAGTGTTTGAACAATGTCATCTAAGAGTTCTTCGACATCTTAGAATCTTATGATACTTGCAATATAAGTCATATGGAGGCTTGGGTAAGTTGGTTCTTTTGATTGAAACATGGATAAGAACGCTTATTGAAGTTGTAGATTTGCTAAAAACAAACAAACAAACAAATTTATTTCAATTATCAGAGATCTAACTCATACTTGAATAAGAATGCCTTCTCCTTTTCTTAAAATAGTCATCCAGGGGCAGCTAGATGGTGCAGTGAATAGAACACCAGCCTTGAGATCAGGAGGACCCAAGTTCAGATCTGGTTTCAAACACTTAACATTTCCTAGTTGTGTGACCTGGGCAAGTCACTTAACCCCAATTTTCTCAGCAAAATATATAAATATATATATATACATACATACACATATATATATGTACACACACACACACATATATATATGCACACATATATTATATATGTGTATATATATATATATATATATATATATATATATATATATATATATGCAGAGAAAGAGACGAGAGACAGAGACAGAGACATCCAATCCATGTAATGTCAGTGATGGGTAATTCATTAACTCTTGGGGACATTCCATTCCTGTTGCATAGTTAACCATACATACAAAATGACATAGGGCTCACTTACTTGTCTTCCATAAATCCATTAATATGCTGCTTTTTTTTTACCACCACCATGGACAGAAGGCAAAGCAGATTTGCCATCCCCATTTTATAGATGAAGAAGCTAAGGTTCAGAAACAACAAATGATTTGCCTTTCATTACACAGCTAGTAAGAATCAGGCTTTGAACTCGGTTCTTTATAGGCTAAATACAACCTTCTGTGCTTGTTCTGTTACACCATTACTGCCTCTGTGCATCTAAAGACTATTCTGGATGAATACCCATTTATCATGAAGCTTTTCATCAGATCAGTCAAGCATAAGATATTAAAAATGGGGCACTGACTGATAACAATTCCTTAATTGTCTGTGTTAATTGAATGCCCATCAAAATTGGTTCCTAGACAATGTTCTACATCTTACTGAAGATGATGTTTTTGTTTGTTTTTCAGTTTGTGAAATGAAGACCGCCCCTACTTTCCATACCATTCTGCATCATGTCAGCCAGTTAATATCTGGAAGTTGGCCAAATTTTTTGGTGCTCTAAATTCTCTTCCAATGAGATATGTGATTATTAGAGATGATGAGATGTACAAAAATCTTTTACTCCAAAATCAAGCTTTCACCAAATGGAAAAGGCTCTATCTGTGTTAGTGAAATTTGCTATTGCTTCACTCACAATATTATGACTTTTCAGGCTAAAATGCCTTTCCTTGACCACTATTCCCTTATATATATATTGTCTCCACTATCAGAATATAAACTCCTTGAAGGCAAGAACTGAATTATTTCTGTCTTTGTATTCTGAGAGCATACCATAGTGTTTGACACATAGAATATACTTAATGATTTTCATTCAATCAGTCTCTTATCCAGAAGCTAAAAATATTAAACATGAAAAATATGGATCCCTATCCAAAAACAATCTTGATATTTATTCATTCAATAAATGTATATTGAGTTCCTACAATGAATAAGGTTTCATGCTAAGTGATATGTGGAATAAAATGATTACATTTGATATTCTGCTAGTGCATTATTTCTTTTCTATATTTTCTCCCTATTTTTTTGCAAATCATCAACCCAACTACACTTTCTTGACTTCATTACCGTTCATGTCTTCCCACAAATATAAAGAAGTCATCTAAAATCTAGACTTTTTTGGCTCTTTTAACCATCTTCCCTTCTTTTTTTTTTCCCTCTTTAGATTAAGAAATAGGAATGGAGAAAAAGTTTGCCCAGAGTCATACATCTGGTGAATAGCAAAGTCCACACTAATGACCCCATTTTCTGACTCCAAGTTCATTACATTTTTGTGAAAATAATATTCAATTCAGACATAGCCAACAGAAAAAGACAGAATGCAGAGAGGAGATGATATAGTAAAATACAATTTTTAATTGAAGCCGATGCTGTCTTGAGTGTTGTAGCATGAAAAATGTAATTAGTGAACTTTGTCTTTTTTGTGTGTTGAATGAACTATCACAAACCTAGTAAAGACTTATTAAAGGTTCATGGGGAGGTCAGGGCCATAGATGTCAATATGCAACAGCAGGCACATTTGACTAGTGGCTGACAGGCTACCCAAAAGTTATCCCTGTGGAATGAAAGGGGATTTGTGAAAGCGTCAGGTTACTTGCTGACAACTGGAAAACCAGCCAAATCGTATTACATTTCTCACTGTAAGCCCACTTCAGAAACAGCAAAGGCCTTCAAAGAAAGTAATCTTAACAAATCTATATTACATGACGTTTTCCATGTAAATCCTACAATCATTTAATTGTTCAGTTGTATATGTTCATTCCTTGCAAAGTCTTACAATCCACTCTGTGGCTCAGTTACAGAGAGAAATAGCAAGACAGGGTGAATAAGATAAACAATAGGATTTATTAAACTAAAAAGGATAAATTTTTCCCTTGGTTCAGATTGTTTTAAATAAATCAAACCTTTTCACCTGAAACCTAAGATTACAATGTCATATTACTCTTTTATATTTGTATAGCAACACTGGAAGAGATGTCATGATTTTTATTTGATGCTCAAATTTTAGATGGTGTCATTTTAAAATACTCAAAGATTCTTTCACATATAACACATTTCTGCCAAACTGGACTAGGATTATTGGGGCATAAAAGTTTTGTAAACTTTAAAAGCCTATAAATATATGGGACATTAATTATTATCATTGCTAATATTATTGAAAGATCAGCTTGGGTTAGGGAGTAGACAGTAAGTCTTGAAATCAGGTTTACCTACTGCCTCTGATAGATACTATTTGACCCAATCTAGAGGTTGCTTAACCTCTCAAAGTTTTCATCAACTCTCTAAAATCATAAATTTCATAGAAGGTGTTGACCTGCATTGGTCAAAGGACTTTCTTCACTCTAAGTTTCCAATAAGAATGAAACTGTGTGTATGTAAGAGTGTTGCCACTGATGCTACTACTACTACTACTACTACTACTACTACTACTACTACTACTACCACTACTACTATGCTACTGCTACCACCACTACTACTATGCTACTGCTACTGTTACTACCACTACTACTATGCTACTGCTACTGCTACTACCACTACTACTATGCTACTGCTACTACTACTATACTACATTACTGCTACTACTACTACTACTACTACTACTACTACTACTACTACTATTACTACTACTACTGCTATTGCTGCTGCTGCTCTACTACTACTGCTACTATATAGAGAACATTATTACTCATCATTCCCCATTCTTATCTTATTGCATCTTATTTCCGAGCTTTTTATTATACAATCAATGTTCCCGTCTCCTTTTCCCATTATTCTACTTTTGGTCTGCAAACATGAACCCTTTTCTCATTTTATTTCTATTGGTATCATCTTTTTTCAAAGATCTCTCTGAAATTTACTATCTGTATGATCTTGGTTTAGTGCCTGCTTCTATGTTTAACAAAGGCAATATAGATAACCTCTAAATTCCCTTACAACTCTAAATGCATGATCTTATAAACCCAAAGCTCAGGTGCTACTTCTTCAATAAAGCCTTACTTCATTGTTCCAGTAGAAAGTAGCCTCTTTCTCCCAGAATACTTTATAGCATTTTATAGTATAGTATAGTATATACTATGAATCCATTTATATTGTTTAATTTGTCTAATTTGTACTTTATCTCTATACCATTTCTGGCAAGCCTAAATTTAGATATTCACCATCAAAATGGCCAAGGTTGTTTGCCCAAAGAAACTATCAAAGGTGATAGAAGTATGAAGGTGGCAGCAGTGGAAGGAATCTCCAGACTATGGATCTCTAAAGGACAGAAATGTTTACCATGCTAAGCTTATTGAAGCCAGAGATGATACATTAACTGATTTGTATCTCTCCTATGATACTTAGTAAATGGCACATATTCTAAGCACTTAAAAAGATGGAAGGAAGGAAGGGACTTGCCCAGGGTCACACGGCTAGGAAGTGTTACGTTTCAGAGGCCAGATTTGAACTCAGGTCCTCTTGACTCCCAGAGCTGTACCACCTAGCTGTCCCTTTCAAACCATTTTTATTCAATCACTAGAAGTTTAATTCAATTTAACAAATCTTTTAAAAGCAATGATTTACACCATGCTAGATACTGAAAATAGACAAAAATGCAACAGTTCCTATATCCAAGGACTTTATATTCTATGGGAGATATGCCATACACCTAAATAAGTTAATACATAGAGGTTGGAAAAAGTAAAACAACTGCAAGACCAAGAAAGACTTCCCAGGAAATATGTGACCTGAGCTGAAGCTAAAATGAAATTGAGAAGTTTGAAAAATGGAGATAAGATTAAAGTGCATTCCATACTGGAAAAGGGGAAAGATGGGTTAGTGGTTTATTCAAAAAGAGTGAGGAAGATATTAAAAAACTACATTTTGGCTAATGCTAGAACTCTGTAAGTTTGACTAAAATAAAGAGGATAGGAAAGAAAATAATATGAAATGATTTTCCTTACAGATTAGAGCCATATTTTAAAAGAGCCTTAAATGCCAGGCTAAGGAACTTGTGTTTTATTGTCGAAGTAATAGGGAGCCTACTGAAGGTTTGAGAATGGTTGAGTCTGTGACTTGAAAGAATTCCTTAGAGGGCAGAAAGAGAAGAGTAAAAATGGGAATAATTAGGAGGCTACAAATGTAAATATTAAAAAATAGGAGGCTCAGAAGGAAGGTTATATGGGCTCTAAAATAGTATAATAATCATTTATCTGACCCACAATTAGGCCTTTTTTGCTTGGTATCATGTTTTATTTGAGTTACTATATTCTTAACTCTCTTGAGCTAGAAATACAATGGTATTTAAGAAGCTCAACACCATTGCTTATCATCCCATAAGTCCTGACTTGCTTCTTTTCTCAAGTGAGCCTATTGGTCCTTCTTTGGCTCCTGAGAACTCACCATATTGATGCCAATTTTAGTGTGACCCTATTATACCTCAGATAGCCTGAGTTGAAATGATTCATCATCCTCAGCTTCTCCAAACATAAGAGTTACTTACAGTTTCAAGAGTTACAGTAACAGACAATTACAATCTAGTTACATAGCAGGAATTTTTGTATTTGGAACAAATTTGATTGGGGGGGGGTGTAAAGACTGTGCAGAAAAACAAAGGATGGTCCAACCACAGAAACAGTCATAATATGATACAGAATAATATTTATCTTATGTCTATGTGGTTGGCAGGAAAATGATCATAAGCAAAGGACACCATAGTGATAAAATCTTGGGCTGGCAAGCCTGGGAACTGTTGCATGTTGTAGAGCCAGTGGAAGAACACAGAGGTATTGACACAAGTGGGATGCAAGATAATTTTGATAGACTTGGGATAGAAAATGTCATCTGTATCCAGAGAACTAGGGAAGCTGGATGCTGTTCAAAGCATAAAGTGTTCACCTTTTGTTTGTTTGTTTTTCCACTTCATTTCCCCCTTTTGTTCTGATTTTTTTCAGAACATGACTAATATGAACATATGTTTAAAATGTTTGTACATGTATATTCTATATCACATTGTTGCTCTTTTGGGAAGGGGCGAAGCAAAGGAGGAAGGGAAAAAATTGGAATTCAAAAATCTTACAAAAATGAATGCTAAAAACTAGCTTTACATGTAATTGGAAAAATAAAATACTATTGCACTTGAAAAAAACAACCCAACAATAAGTGGTAAGCATATCCTCCAGATAAGGAGGCACTCCTTGCCACTATCCTTGATATTACTATCTTGGGCAAAGTCCTGCTTACTTTATACTAGTTATAGCCCTCTAAGTGGAGAGTAATTATATTTTTAAAATTTTCTAGAGGCAGAATTAATAGGACCTGAAAACTGCTTGAATGGCAAGAGTCAGAAATGACATCAAGAATAGGAAAATGGGAGATTGGGGAAATTGGAGTAACATGGAGCACTCTCAATAAACAAATATAGAGAAGGAATTGATTTAGGAAGTGAGAGGATGAGCCTGTTCTTTGAGTTTGAGATTATCTATCTCAATATAGATATAGAGAGTATAAGGTTATATCTATATATATCTATCTATATATCTAGGTGTTAATGCCCAATAGTCAATTACCATAGATAATCTTTCTAGGAGTTTGGCTCCTAGGTAGGAGAGCTATAAGATAGTAGTTTAAGGTGATAACAGGATCAAGGAATGTTTTTTTAAGGATAGGATAGCCCTGATTACACTTGGATGGCAAGAGACAGCAGGGAAAGTAAATCTTCCAGACCTTTGGATTTTGTCAATCACCTTGCTGCAGAACTCTGAGAAAAGTGCTGCAGACTTTTCCATCTGTCCCACTACTGCACTCTCTCATATGCATTGTTCACTTTTTTAGCACATGAACTGTTTGAAAGAAGGCATTGTCTCACTTTTGTATTTGTACCCTTTGTGTTTTATATTTATATATAGCAAAGGTTTAATAAATGCCTTTGATTCCTTAATTTGTTCATTCACGGTAATTGATGTACAATCACAAGACCTGGGTTCAAACCCTGGCTGAGCTCTGTATAATTTTTAGCAATAATATTACTTAAGTATTGATTCTTCTCTCTGGAACTCAATTTATTCTTGGATTAGATAAATTCTAATTTTCTTTCTAGTTCATAGAACTGTAAATCTCCATTTTCTGTGCCTGGTACTCAATGACATCATTAATTTATATGTCAAAAAGTATTTCTTGATTCCTGGAAATTCTTGATACTAAGTACTCTTCCTATCATATTATGCTGCCCCTTATGTTTAAAGCACTTATCATAGTCCCTAGTACAAAGTAGGCTTTAAATGAATTCATATTTCCTTCTTTATTTTCTTTCTTTCCTTCTTTCCTCACTCACATATTATAACTATGTCAGAGAGGCCAATACAAAAGGTTATGAAGTCAGTTGAGGGTGGGAATGTTCAGAAGAAGTTAATGGGGTAAGAGGGACAGGGCTAGGTTTTAAGGGACTTGATAGAACTTGAAAGGCAAACAATGAGAATAGAAGGGTTGAGGAATCATTTCAGGCATCTAGGACAGTATGAGAAAAGGCACTGAAGAAGTAGACTGGAGAAGTAACTTATCTTATATATTCTGATGGCCACTTCACTGTGATTCTCCAGTCACTTGGACAATTTTAGGGTGCATGAATAGTCACTCAATAATGTTAGTGATAGTCTCATGATTTCAAGATAAGTAAACATCCTCTACTCAAAGTATTACTTTGATTTTTTTTTGTATTAAAGCTATATAAAGGGATTACATGATTGAGAAGACTAATAAAAATTGTGGAAAGCAGACATTTTCTGAATTTCTATTTTCAAGCTGTGTTTTATTTGGATGTTGGTGACAGATAATTGCTGAGTGAGGTAGGAAAAAGCAACTTTGGGACTTGAAATAAGTGGTCAATATGAAGAAAATTTCAGAAACAATTCCCACAAAGGCATCATATAGAAGAAAGCTTCTTAAACTGTGGATCATGACCCCACATGGGGCATTTACCTGGATGTGAGGGTTGCAAAATTATGATATATTATCAATAAATGTTTGATTTACATATCTATTTTATATATCTAAATATGCTCAGGGTCACATAAAAATTTCTTGGGTGAAAATAGGTGAAAAGTGGAAAAAGTTTTAAAAGCCTGGATATCAAATACTTTTTTGCCTTCTACTCTTTAAGAGAAAACAAAGCTCCTGGACCTTACTTTAATTTATTGTTTATAAGACTGGCTTGGAATATCTGCTGCCTTGATCAGATCCTATAAAGAGTACAATATCAAGTCTTGGTCTTCATTTTTAAGAAAGGACTCAAAATCTGGAGCACATCCCAAGGAGAGCAATCAGGATAACACAGGGACTAGAGAACATGTCAAGTGAAGGAAATGTAAATAATTACCCTTGAGATAAGAAGATTTATGAAGCAGTCTTCAATTATCCATTAATTTGTCGCAGGGTACAGAGATTAGACTCATTTAGTAAAGCTTCAAAGGGTAGAAATATGAGAAAAGAGTGAAGTTACAGAGTGTCAACTCCTGGTTTATCCTAACTAAAACTCTTTACTAATCAGTAGTGTCCTAAAGCAGAACATATTTGTCTGGGGAGGCAAAAGGATCCTCACAGAAGAACTCTTTAAGCCAAGACTGAATGACTTGTAAGAAATATGATAGAAGGGATCTAGCAGACTAGATGGCTTTTTGGATTTTCTTTATATTCTGTCATTCTGTGAACAATCCAGAGGGGAAAGAAGCAAAGAAAGAAGATTCTGGCATTAGAACCATAGAGTTTTGGAGTTTAAAGAATATCAGTGGCTAATTAGCCCAACTTCTGCTTGAGAAAGAATTCTCTTTCAAACTTCCAAAGACAGAAAACCCACAACTTTCCAAGACAGCCCATCCCATTTTTAGAAAATTAATCACTAGGAAATTTTTTTCTGATGTCAGTTCTACATTTTCCTAGCAACTTCTGCCCATTGCTTCTAATTCTTCATAGTGGGGTCCAATAAAGTTCTGCCTTAATTTGAATTTCAATGCTTCAAAATATATGTGGTTCATTAGTGTGGATCCTCTTTCTATTGATTCTGATAGTGACACTTTCCTACCTTTGAAGATGGTCTTCGTGAGTCATCATGTACAAAAATAATTCATCACTTGCCTGGCTCTGCCCCCAATATGAAACATTTGCTATTCTATATATCAAAAAGGAGCCATTTACTTAACAAATGATCATGGCACATCTATCTGGAGAAAAATAAATTTTGGGGAAACTAGGTTCAAATATGTGAAAGATTGTTACATGAAAAGAATTAAATGGGGCCCTGAAGGGAAGAATCAGAGTAACAGGAATGAACAATTGATCTGGAGATAGGAAGGCTAATTGTAGCTCCATATAAGAGAGAACTTTATAATAATTAGACCTTTCCGAAAATAGACTATAGGCTCTAAAAGATATGAACTACCTGACTGGACAGTGTGCCAATAAATCTTTCAGATAGGTAGAACATGAATCATTATCCTGGAAACTGAGGTTGAGAGAGATGGACTCATTTGCCTATCATGAAGTTAACAGCATAGCTGGGACCCAAACCAAGGCATCCTTATTTCAAGTTCTTTCTACCACACCATGAGATCTCATGATAATAATGTCCACAAGAATGCACCAACCAACAAATCCTATGTCACTAAAAGTTCTAGAAAATTCTAATTGACTTAATACTATTTTTCCGCTATTGTCATCCATGTCAACTCAGGAGCAAGACATTGCTATTAATTCTCCAGAGAGTATCTGAGCTGCAAGGCACATGATGTTCTGTCAATCACTGATTTTTCTACTAAATGCCAGTTATCAGCCTGGATAGTTATCTTCCTAATGCAACAGTCTGAACATGTCACTCCTCTGCTGAGATCCATTTCATGGCTCCCTGTTGCTTATTGAATAAAATCCCAAATCCTTAGCCTGTCATTCATGGACCATCACCACTTGATGCCATCCTTCTCCAGACTTATTTCTCACCTTGCTTTCTCATACCTCTGGGTATTAGACTGTACCATTCTCCCTATCTCTTATCTGCTGAAATCCTTATCTTCCTTCAAAGTTTAATTCACGTATCATCTCCATTATGATTCATTCCCTTATTCCTCGCTAATTAGAAATGATCCTTCTATATTTAGATTTTTCATTCTTTTCTATGAAACTCTCCCATGCATTTGCTACATTCTAACCTATATGGGATGTGAAAGCTCTTCAAATCACAAAACTTGGGAATGAATCCTGGTTGATCCTAGGCAACTCATTTTGACTTTTTGAAAGTCCACAATATGTATAAAGCCTAAATGTAATATAACTAATATATCATAACACAATCTGATATATTCAATCACTAGAAAATTTTTTCCTGATATCAGTTCTACATTTTCTTAGCAATTTTCACCTATTGCTTTTAATTCTTCCTTCTGAAGCCCAACAAATTGTGTCAATTTGAACTTCAATGTTTCACAATATATGATTCATTAGTGTTTTCTGATAGCTACTTTCTCTCACCTCATTATGTGTATATATAGATGTGTGTATAATATATATTATATATACCTCATATAATATATGTCCATATGTGCTTAATAATATCAAAATGTGAGGCAGAATTTAGTATAGAAGAAATAGGAGACCTTGGAGTAAGAAAGACAAGAATTCAAATCTTACTTTTGATATATAATGGCAATGTGAATAAGAGTCTTTAAACAAGTTTCCTTTCAAGAATTCTCTAATATGGGCAAAAATTTGTTTTAATTAATTCAAATTGCTCATGGAGTCAGTTATTAAATTTTCAGTGTGATCATTTACATCTTAAAAATCATTAAATACTACAAATCAGGGACTGATTTATTGATTTTTTCACTGTCTGGACTTAAGAAGGTGATGAAGAAAATGTTAATAATGTATATTAAGCTTACAAGTATATCATTGGTACTTTTTTCTTTCTGAGAGCAGGGTGCTAAGAAGTTAGGCACACACTCCTGAATTCAGGGACACAATCTGTGCCTCTGTCTCCATCTGTATGTCTCTTTCTCTTTCTGTCTCTGTCTAATTCTCTATCTCTGTGACTCTCTATCTTTGTCTTTCTGTCTCTCTCATAGTCTCAGAGTCTATATATATATATATATATATATATATATATATATATATATAGAGAGAGAGAGAGAGAGAGAGAGAGAGAGAGAGAGAGAGAATGAGAGTCTTCTCATAGTCTGTTGAAGTCTATGTTCTTTGCAGAATAATAGTTTTAAATGAATAAAATTATACATATGTGTGTATCTGTCTTCTCTGCTTATATGTCTCTTTCTCTTTCTCATTCTGTGTGTGTGTGTTTCTCTGTCTCATTATGTCTTTGTTTCCATCTTTCTGTGTGTCTGTTTCACAGTCCTATATATATACACATATATGTACATAAATACATATATATGCATATGTGAGTATAATTACAAATGAAACCAATTGTATTTAACAGTAGTTATCAAAATATTTTAAAACAAGTTCCCAGACCCCATATTAAGAAATGCTGCTCTAATAATGTATACTGTCCATAGCTGAGGTATTTCCTTATAGAGAGTTCCCTACCTCAAGAAATCACAAACTTGTTCTCTGAGGTATGAAGAAGTCTAAAATCAATAATGAAGGAAGAAATACTCAAATTGAATAACATTCTAAAGAATGATTTAACAGATGCTATGCTCTGCACAGAATAGTAAGGTGAGAAATGAGACAATCACCGACCTTAAGGAGCCTACCATCTAATCACAGGAATATTAAGAATCACAATGACCTTTTTAGTAATATCTGCTGCTGTTGTTTTCTTGGACTATTGGTGATTTCATTATTATAGGAGAAACTCCCCTTCTGAAACTCTCTCTGGCTCATACAAATGGACAACTCATCTATGAGGAAAAGTCTTAGAGAATGGCTTGTGGATAGCAAGACCTTAAGCAAGTCACCTCGATTCAGATGACTAGTATGTGTTCAAATGGATGGAATTTGAATCCAGGTCCTTCTAACTCTAAGTTATGTCACATAGCTTCCATTCCTGGAGACCTATTCAGGATGAGAGGCCTGGTCTAGAATGAATTCAACCCTTATAATTGATTCTGAATACAACAGAAAAATCAAAACGGTAAATGAGCAGCACCTTTCTTTCTTTCTTTTCTAGTCAGTTGTTGAGGTCATGGCTTGGTACTTAACCAACAAAACAAACCATGTTTCTTTTTCTGTGTTCATCAATTAATTCATACTTCTGATATTATTAAGAGCAGAAATCAAGATTAAAGGGAGCCACTATTTAGTACTCCAAGCTAAAAACAGGACCCAGTTTGGATGGTTCATAATAATGTACCAATTTGAATATGGTGCAGTAAGAAGGATGCCAGATTCAGATCCAGGAGACCTAGGTTCAAATACTGACTCTAAGATTGTGTGGCTATGCCCAGATCCCAGACACATGACTCCACACAAATAATTTCATCTCTCTGGGCCTTGCTTTTCTCAATAATAAAATGGGGGATTTGCACTCCATTATCTCCAAGATTCCTTCCAGTTTTAATATTCTGCTGTTCTATGTTCTAGGATCCCTGTCAGTTCCAACACTTTCTGCTCTAAGGTCTCACACTCTGTTTTATGCTTAATTGTCCCCTCCAGGTCTGATATTCTGTGATTTTATGAGTGTTCCAAGTTGACAAAGGGCTTCTTTACAGTGCTGGAGCTGTTTCTCAGCTACGTTGCCAGGAGACTATGAGTGCAGCTGCTCTACTTTCTGGCTGTCTTTCGTATGTGGGCAAGACAGACTCCATTCACAGACTTCCAACATTGCTCAGCATGGGGCACTCATTACTTCTCACTCCAGAGATAAAGTAGGTGAGAGCAGGTGGAAAATGAGATGCTTTGCTCTAAGACTTAATCAGTCATGATGCCTTGCCTGTCTTGCCACACATGCTACTCTTGGGCAAGATTGCTGTGTGAAAGTTTGCCAAGGCATAAATGATCGTGTGAATTTTTACCTCTTTTCACACTTTTAACATTGATAAAATGTTTTCCTTATAATAATCCTCTCAGGTAAGGAGTGCAAATCTCAGTGCACCCATTTTGTAGAAGAGAAAATTGTGACTGAGAGAAAGAAATTGATTTGCCCAAGACCATATAACTGGTTAGGGACTGATAGAGTATGCTATAACTCATGTAAATGCCCAAATTAAGTGCTGGATGTGAAGTCAGGAAGACCAAGATTGATATGCTGCCTCAGATACTTAGTAATTGTGTGACAAGTCCCTTAATTTCTCTAAATTCTATTGTTTCATCTCCAAAATGGGAATAATTATAGCATCTACCTTTGAGTAGTTATAAGAAAACAAATGAGATAATATGTCAAATGCTTCACAAACTTTCAAGCACAATATACATTTTAATTATTTTTCTGAAGATGATGACTTAAAGCTTGACATGCCATGAGACTGATCTACCCTAACTCTACCTGCACTCTCTGCATGAGCTGTTTAATTCCTACTTATCTGGTTGGAGCAGCTTTGTATAATGGAAAAACTATTGAACTCAGCATCAGGAATACTTTGTTAGCATTTCACTTCTTCCCTTCTGCCAAAAGAATACCACAATGACAAGAAGAGCAACAACAGGCTTGAGACTCGCAGACTATAGGCTATCCACTCAAAATCCTAATCAGGAATCCAGCACACTTGTCTTGCCACACAAGCTTATGGAATGACAAGATTATGGAGTAAAACCAAGGCTTATGCAATATAAAAATGAGTCACATTTGTGATCAAATTTTCCAAAGCACTTTACTAACAGAAAGAAGAGAAGGTAGTTTGATTCTATGGAAAAAGTACTGACTAGGTTCAAATCCTATCTTTGTCATTTATTAGGCATGTGACTTTGGGCATGTCAAGCTCCACAAGCTTGTTTCTTCATTCCTAAAATCAAATATTGAACTAGTTGGTTTATGAGGTCCCTTCCAGTTTTAAATGTATAATTCTAGGTCCAAGAATGATCTTGATAATGTAATTGTGATCATTCCCTTTTTAAGGGGGAGACAACTAGGTAGCGCAATGGATACAGCACCAGAACTGGAGTCAGGAAGGCCTGAGTTCAAAATCTAACCTCAGAACTTGTAATCCTGAGCAAGTCACTTAACCCTGTCTCCTCAATTTCTTCATCTGATAAATAAGCTAAAGAAGTAAATGGAAAACCACTCCAGTATCTTTGCCAAAAAAATTTCAAATTGAGATACAAAGAGTTGGATACAGCTGTAATTGCCCTCCATGTGGAACCTATGAAACAGCTAAGATCCCAGAGTGAAATCAAAAGACCATCCATGAATGACATCCACATGAACTCAATTATTGGATAAAATATCAAAAAAAAAAAAAAGAATAGTAAGAAAATAGGTGGACCATGAGAATTTTTTTTTAATAAAAAGGAGGCATTAACAATGATAGTAAAGTGTCAGGTTATTGATAAGTTAGTGCAGGTTTGTTGATTAAGGCAGATTTACTGATTCAATTCATTGATATATGGAAGCAATAGAGATTGAAACATTGCTATAGCTTGCCCCTCAAAAATCTAATGAATACCTATTCAGTCACTTAACCCCAATTGCCTAGGGAAACAAAACAAAATGAAACAAAAAAACAAACAAAACAAAGAAACAAACAAAAAAAGTTAATAGGTGGCAAATGCTTTTACTACAAATACAGATCTTACAACATCCCTGAGGATTCAACAACTGAATCCTATTGGAGCAGGACATTTTCATAGATAACACTGTTCACAATCACCCAGATATAACACTGATTCACAGAGAGTTAAGGCAATAAATGATACGAATCAAATATACTAAATTGCCAAGGTAGCAGGTAATGAAAATCTGTTCAAATATTAAAAATACCTATCAGGAAAGATCAAAATCATCTGAAAACAGGCAGAAGCTCCCAATACCTTTTCATCTTGTCTTCTGCAGTGGCCCCCAAAATGCTTTTGCTGAATCCACAGAAAATGAGCCTTACCTCCAATATTCTCAATTAACAAGAAGCAGTCATTTTCTCCACCTGAGCAATAGTCCACAGAACATTACATAGAAAAGAATAACAGCTGGGTATCAACTCGTCCCTAGACTGTTTCAATCTAGACTCCATCAAAATGGCAAGAGGATTTGAGAATAAGGTGTTTACAAAATACCTTTCTCACAAGAATCCTGTAAAGTAGGTAAGCTCAGAGTTAAGCAACTTATGTAAGGTCACACAGTTTGACATCTACCTTGGCAGGCAAATACTCTGGCTTTGTTTTTCTCTCAACATTCTATCTTTTGTAAGCTTTGATCAGCCATATTTTAATGCAACAGGACAGATGCTAGTTCCATTCCACTTCATCAGCGCTCCAGAGAACCCTAACATGTAATAGAGGTATAAAAACAATCCAACTACCTGATAATTTACAGGCCTTCTGCTACCTCCAACATCAGGCCTCATTTATTCCCTCATCTATCACCACACTCGGATGTCTAGTTATCAAGATCATATATCAAATGTGTCTAAGGCTTCATGACATGCACCAAAATACGATGGGTTTCAGGGGGAACTGTATAATATTTACTCTCCTTTGGATGAATTGCTCAAAGATACTTTCATTGCTTAAATAAACTTTCTGCCTTAGGAGTATATATATATATAGCTATTTGTAGTTGCCTTATTTCTTGCTATTGCAAAGAGTTTGTTCCCTTAGTTCCCAGTCCCAAAAGACAGGCATCCCATCCTGCTTAGCACTCATTGGATGGGCTGAGTTGTGATGACTTGGCTTCTCTTATTCAAACATGAAATTAGCTTTCTGTACCTTGAAGTGGGGCAAATTGAGTATTCTTCCAGCCTGGGTAAGTCTGCCCATGTCAGGAGTTAGATTCTCCCTCTCTTTCTTTCCTCTTTATGTTTTTTTTTTTTTTTTCTCTGTTCCAGTCTCAGTCTTATCACTCTCACGGTCTTGCTTCTGTCTCTTCTACTTTCTGTCTCTGATTCCCTCCTATTCTAATTTTTCTTGTCCTTTCTCTAGCTTCTTTTTCTCTCTCCTCTTCCTTTTTTCTTTCTCTGCCTTGATTCTGCAGTTCTCTCCTTTGTCTTGTACTTTTTTTATTCCTTCAATTTTCTATCACTCTCCATAGTTTTCCTCTATCTCTCCATTCCAGACTGAATTTCTCAGGCTCTCCTTTCTTTATTCTTCTCCCTTCTTTTGTTCTTTTCCCACCTCTAGTATCTGGGTTTCATGGAAAGAGAATAAAGTGGTACTTTATGCTTAACTAGAAGATATGCATTTAGATTTCCTGTTAGAGTGGCTTCCTAATCATTTGCACTTAAGTGAATTAGGCATTCTGCCTTTTAACATTATAACTACCAACTAAGACCTGTCAGATTCACTTATTCACATATACTAGGCCCCTAATAATCCTTGATTCAGGCATACGTATCTCTCTGGCAAAGCAGCTTCCTTCCTCAGTACTCATTTTGGCTCCTAACCACAGAGTACATCAAGAAACCAGGAAATCTGCTTTTAAAACTAGAAATACAAGCGTATAATCAGATGTTTGGCTTTCTAATGGATAAAAGACCATCCCAAGCTCTAGGCATCCTTTTAGTAGTAAAGCAATCTTTGCTTTGGATAAATAATGTGATCAAGTATGTTTTGATCTAAGTTGAAGTCTAATTCATTCAAGATTCCAGCATTTTGAGCTTTTTTTCCCTTCGATTTAAGAGTTCCCAATTAATCTGACAGAAAGACCACTGACCTGTGAGTTAGGAGTCCTAGCATAACATCATGATACTGGTAGTAGAAGAAATATGTGACTTTAGTGAAATCATTTCTTTTTTGCTCCATATTCTTTCTCTATTTCTTGAGAAGTTGAGAAACTAAATTATCACAAGACTTTTGAAACTTTTTTCACCCAAGATCCCTTTTCACCTGAGAAATTTTATGTGATCTTGAATATATAGGCATATACAATAGGTATACAAATCATTTATAGATAACTATAATTTCATGATCCCCACATTCAGTTACAAGAATCCATACAGGGTTGTGAACCAGTTTAAGCTGCAATTTCTAAGATGATCTCTGAAGATTTCCTCTAAGTGTTAAGATTCTATGATTCTAACCAAGGGTTCTAAATGTTGATAGATGATTATATCTTGTTCTGGACTGCACAGCTTATAGGAAAATGAATGCAGGAAAATATGAATGCAGAGGAAAAAATCACGATGAAATTAAACACTACTTCCTGCTGTGGGATAGCGTCTGGAATAATTTGGGATGATCATATCTATCTGTTTCTCTGCCCATTCCACCCCCATCCCCACAGCAATTATTGTTCATTCAACTCAACTGGAAAGGAATTACACCTTATCTTGGGATAGATCATGTATTGTTATGTTATTACTATTGTAAGTGACTTGCCTAGGATCATAAACCAAGGGAGTATCTGATATCTAAGGATATCCATCTGAGGATAGATTTGAACTCAGGAAAATGTGTTTTAAACATTAAGTTTAAGCTTTACCTGAAGCTTTTTCTGATCCTATCAAAAGGCTACTTTCTTCTCTTTCAAATTACCTTATAAATTTAACTGCCTGGCATTTTTTTGTGTTTGCTCTTACATATATTTTGTATATTCTTGCTTAATATTTATCTCTCATTAAATTTCTTTAGGAGTAGTGATGAAATGAAAACATTCTTTTAATCTGTATGTCAGTGTTTCTCATAGTGCCTGGCACAGAGTAAGCAACATAGTAAGTTAATATTTGTGGTCTGATTGACATCAATAATAGATTTCATATAGCACTTTATGGTTCTAAAAGTCTTCACATCTAGCACACTATTTGAGCCTCACAAGAAACTGTACAATGATCACTACTGTTATTACTTCTACCTTTATAAATGAAGAAACTAAAGGTCTGAGTTCATCACACAGTGAGAAAGTATCAAAAGTAGGATTTGAACCTATCTTCGATAAATAGGTGGCAATATGGATAGAGCACTGGATCTAGAGTCAAGGAAGATCTGAATTCAAATTCAGCCTCTCACACTTAGTGTGTGACCATGTTTAAGTCACTTGATTTGCCTCAGTTTCTTCATCTGTAAAATGGGGATCATAATATTATATATATATATGTATGTATGTATGTATGTATGTATATATAATACTTCCCAGAAATATTGTGAGCATCAAATGAAATAATAATTAAAAAGTGCTTGGTACATATCATATACTTAATAAGTCTGTCTTTACTTTTTGGCTTGCTTCCTTCTTTCCTTCCAGCACAGTATGCTATGACTCTGCTTCAATCAATAAATTCAGTAATATTTCATTTCTCTGTCATTATTGGAGAAGGCCTGATCCATAGAAATACATATTCTAAGATAACTCAAGATGAACATTTTAAACAAGAAGACATAATTTATTTTCATGGAAATATTTCTATTTTAAATTACATTGTTTTCTAACTTCATAAATAAAGAATATAAAATATGATTTTAATCAGTTAAGAGTAGATAGAGAATCCTGTGCCTAGAGTAAAGCAATCTTCCAGAGTTCAAATCTGATCTCAGAAACTTATTAGCTCTGTGACAGTGGCAAAATGATTTAACTCTGTTTGTCTCAGTTTCCTCATTTGAAAAATGAGCTGCAGAAGAAAAAGGCAAACCACTCTGGTATGTTTGTGTTGGGGGAAGAGGAAACAGGGTCAAGAAAAGTTAGATCTGGATGAAAGAATCAAACAATAACAACAGAAATGAGATAAACTCTGTGGGATAGTCCCTGCCTTCAAGGGGCTCATATTCTAATAAGTGAGACAATATGTAAAGTAGCTATGGGGGACATAGGAGGAAAGACACTTGCAGCAGCAGAGAGGACAGCAAAGGTATTTTGCAATGAGTGGTCCCTGAGATGAGTCTCAAAAGAAATGAAAAATTGGAAAGGGCAGAGATAAATACACACAATCTTTACCCTTTTCAAAATTATAGTCAAATGAAATAGGAGGAACATTAGTATAGGCAAATTTTAAGAATGAGGGGGAGTCACAAGGCAGCAAATGATATTTCTCCCATATCACTTCATTAAGCCCATTTCAATATTCAATAGACTTTATTCTCAGGTCAGACTTTCTTGAGTGTGAAGACCATGGTTTATTTTATTCGTAAACTTAAAGTTACTATATAATTGTGACAGCATTCCACAATTATTATTTCAACTATATTTCCAACAGCCCAGGAGGAACAAAAGGACAGAATATGTATATAAGAACCTTTGGTTCTAATCTATAGAAGATGAGTTTTTCTTGAATAGGGTACAGTATACCTTTAATGTCCTATTGGTCACTTGTTTAAAAGGTCCAGAGATATACTATCCACGAAAGAAGAATCAGTTGCTTCCAAAAAGAAAATCTTTCCTGGGTTAACAATGTCCCGGACTAAGAAATTTGTTTTACTAAAAGAAGCTGAATCCTGAATAATAGTCATTTTCCAAAATAAATTCTCCCCTCAATAGTTCATTAATAAGCAATTTCAGATTAAGAAGAATTCAAAGATTTTTCCTTCCCCCAAAGGGGAAAATAGTAGATATTGAATGTTTATTTAGAAGCTATTTGATCTTGGAACACACACACACACACACACACACACAAGTAACTAAATAGGAACCAAAAATAGGAAAATAGGAAAAAGCTTTTCCTATATATAAGTTAAAAACTCTTTAGGTATCTGAAAATTTAATTCTTCTTGGGGAAATTTCCTCTCTGAGGTGAGAGGGAAGCATTGATTATTCATTTCAACAGAGCATGATGTTCCCTCTATGCATACTATTTTTGTGTTGAAAGTTAGTTTTAAGCAGATACATAGATATTCTTTTTCTATCTCCTATTATTTCATATACAAACACACACACACACCACACACACACACATACATACATGCACACACACATATACAAACACATATCACAACCATGAATAGTCCATCCCTTATAATAATTAGAAAGGGGGGGTTCAAATCTACTTTGGGACCAATCTTAATCATTTTAATTTCAGGGCATCTTTTTCTTTTGTTGTTGCTTATTTTCACTGTAGTTACCATGTGTATTCTTTCCTTCACCGTGGTTATTTCATTATGTATCACATCACATAAGTCTTGCTGTGCTATTTTGTATTCATATTCATCATCTTTAGCAGAGTAATATTACATTCACACCCTACAGTTTATTTACCCATTTCTCTAAATGATGAGCATTGACTTTGTATCCAGTTCAATGTTACTACAAAACATGATTCAGTAAATATTCTTGTTGTACAGGATCCTTCTACTTAGCACTGATCTCCCTTGGATACAGCAATGAGTCAAAAAATATGGACATTTTCATCACTGGCTTTGTGTATAAGTCCAAATTGTTTTTAAAATTCACTGGGCCAATTCTTAGCCCCATTACATTTCTACTCCCCTTCTTAATCTTAATCTACTTGTGAAAATTTTCTTCTTGTAAAAATTTTTCAATTTTATATTATTTAAATTCTTTTTTTTAATTGATTCTGTTCTCCTCACTCCTTGCTTGGTTGAAAATCCTCTCCCTGGCCACAAATGTAAAACCTACTTGATTTGGTTCTTATTTTATGATATGAACTTTAATATTCAGATCATGTGCCCGTTTTGAACTGTTGTATTTGGTAGAACGTGTTAACTTAAACTAAATTTCTTCCAAATGGTTTTGTAGTTTTTCCAGAAGTACTTATCAAATAAAGAAATCTTTCCTAAGTATTTCATCATGATTCAGTTTCATCAAATACTGGGTTACTGAATTCTATTGTTTCTGATTCTTCCTTATTTAGTTCATTACTGCTTTATAGTATAATCTAAGATCTAGAAGTGCTATTTTTGATGCATCCCTACTTTTCTCCCCTTATTTTCCTTGAGAGTCTATATTTTTGTTCCTCCAAATGAATTTTATTATCACTTTGTCTAGCCCTATAAAATATCCTCTTGGCATTGTGAATGGTATAGTATTAAATCTGTAAATTAATTTAGTATCACTTTTATTATATTGGTGCAGCCCAGCCAGCCCTGAGCACTGACTATCTTTCCAGTTATTTGAGTTATTCCTTATTTCTTTACCAATAAAATCCTGCAGTATGATTTCTTAATGCATTTTGTAGTTATTTTCAATGGAACTTCCCTCCCTATTTATTCTTTTTGGATTTTGCTATACATATAGAAACCCTATGATATTCAATTCTTCCCTCTGTATGTGTATTAAAAAAAGATAGAACAGACATAAATAGCTCACATCTATACACTGCTTTAAGTTTTATAAAATGCCTTATATACCTTGCCTTATTTGATCTTTGTGAAACCATGTGAGATAAAATGACGAGGGACAAACATTTAAACACTCACTATGTGTTAGATGCCATGCTAAGTAATGGGGATACTAAAACAAACAAAAAGGAAGATAATTATCTTCCTGCTCTAAAGAGTTTTCAATCTAATGGAGAAGACAACACATAAAAGAGAACCAAAGGACTACAAAAGGGGGTGTTAAGGAAGAAAGTAGAGGAAGAACAAATATAGTGATGAAATCTATAGTATCAGAAGCACAGCTTGGAGAGGGAGTGACACATGAATAGATTAAGACCTTCTCTAAAATGGAGACTCAATGGCAGTGACCAATGGAAGAAGAGGGCTAGCAGAGGGGTGAGATATTCCAAGATGAAAAGGCCTAGGGAACTGAGGAAGTTTCATATAGGTGGCAGTGTCCTCATTTTATATATGAGAAAATTGAAGCTAAGAGGGTAAGTGATTTGAACACAAATAAGGAGCGAATAAGTATCTGTGGGAGAATTTGAACTTAGGCTTTTCTGATTCAAACTCCAGTGATTTATCCACTATGTCACCTAACTGCCTATATATCCCATGCATTCAGAAAACCAAGTTTAACAAGTGCTAATAACTCAATGGATACTGAAGGAAATTTTCAGTTTCAGTCTAGTTCAGTCAAATTGAGCAAAGATGATTATAAAAACAATAACATTAGGAGAGATAGAAAGCATTTCTTAAATACCTACTCTGAGCAGACACTGTGCTGAATGTTCTACAAATACTTCATTTCATCCTCACAACAACCCTGCAAGGTAAGTGATTTTATGATTCCCATTTTACAGATAAGAAAACTGAAGCAAACAGATGACTTGCCCAGGGTTACACATCTGATAAGTTTCAGAGTTCAGAAATGAACACTTGATTCTAAGGTAAATTCTCTAAAGTAACTTTAGAAAACTTAAATGGAATGTTTAGGCAAGACTGGATTCTAAATACTTATTAGACTGGACTTTAAATCATGCACCAACTCTACCATGCACAATATGTAGCATCATGGGCTCATCATCATGCATTATTTCTAAATTAGAGTTTCTTAAGGTGTAAAATGAACAGAAAGCTAGACTTAATCAATACAATAATTTCTTGTTAACTTCCTTAAGATTCCTTCTAGTTCTAAGATTCTAAGTTCTATATTATAAAGTTTTTTGCAAATCATTTCAATTTTTCTTTTATGTTTCCTTCTAGCTCTAATATTCTGTAATCCCTTAAAAACAATTTTTCAAACTCACTTATGAGTCAATGGAAGAAAAAGAGGAAAAGTCCTTGACCTCAGTGGTGTCCCACCCCCATGTCCATAGCCATGAGAATGGGGAAACTAAATGCAGATGACTCATCTCCATGTCTTTTTAGTCCTTGGTCTCCAACAAAGAAACAAAAACAATCACTTTATTTAAAAACAAAAATAAAAATATTGATTGCAAACTATACTACTCAGATTCAAGTTTCAAATACAAATGCAAATGACATTTGCTAAACACCAACTATATATAAAACATCCCAGTTTCAGTTTTGGTTCTGAAAAATACTGAGTCAGGATAAAACAATCTTCCTGACTTTCAGGAAATCCAAATCTAAGAGATAATTAAGATACAAACAGAAATAATCCATACTTCTCTGGATTCTACAACATGAAATATGAAATATTTCCATTGAAATATGCCCAAACTTCATCCTTTGAGTTGATGGTCCATGTTTCCCACAGATATTCTATCCAATAGGAGATCTTCCTTTATGTCCTTATATATTCCATAAGGACCAAATCAGAATTTAAGAAACTTATCTTTCATTTTTTGCTGTATAACCATTCCATGTCTTTTTGCACATATGTATTTCCTGAATGTTATCTTTTATATCACTTTTCATTCAGAGGTCCTCACTGGGAATAAATTATGCTATAGAATACTTAGAACCACTTCATTGCCTTTTATGTTTCTCATTATTTAAATCTTCAGATGTTGTAGTGTTCCAAGGCTTACAAACATACATTGCCAGGACCTTAAAAAAAAAAAAAAAAAAACCTAAATCTCCAATTTCATTGTCTGGGACAGAGACATCAAAGAGCTCCCCGACCATCCAGATTAAAATATGTTTAGAATATTAAATAATAATAAAAGTTAAATTGAATTAATTAAATATGTATATTAAATATAAATGTTTATAAATAAAAATTAAATGAATATTTAATATTAAAACAAACATTTAATAAAATAAATTTTAAAAATAAAACAATATTAATATGTTGTTTTCTAAGTAAATATGCAATTTGCAAAGATCCTCAAATAGTGTTTGTGGATCCTTTTTTTATATGAGTTTGACAATACAGCTCAAGAGAACTCCTAGAAAAAAAAAAAAGTCTCTCTACTTTACCAGACTGGTACCTGTTCTGTAATTTTTAATCTTAGAGTCTTGCCTGAGGCACTGAAACATTGAATGACCTGCCTAGGGTCCCTGCTAGTGTAGTCATTGGTAAGATTTGAACCCAATTTCTCCTACTTCCAAGCTGCTCTCTACCCACTCTGCCATTATGTCTCTCACCAGGAGAAAAGGAATGTTAAAAAGAGAATGCTTTTTTAAAAACATTATTATTAGAAAAGTATGTCTTTTGGAAAGATTCAGAACAAAAAGATAAATGAAATCTACACCAGCATAATGGGTTGTGTATAAAAACATCTTTCTATTCCTTTGAGGATTTGCCTTTTCCCCCCACTTCTCATCCTTCTTCTAAGTTCTTCCTTCATTTGTCTCCTTACCCAATGGGTTTTGTAACAGTAATTTCCCACCATCAGCCTCATTTCAACCTGCTTATGTCTCTCCACTGAAGTCATTCCTCCAAGAATCAGAATGAGAAAGAATACAAATACAAATTGAGAACAGCCTCTATCCTCTGAAAGCACACACAAAAGACAGAAATCTTTATGGATGTGTTGCAAAGTCAGAATAGTAAGTGAGCAGGAGCAATGCATCTCAGCTCTTACATAGAGCCGACGGCACATTTTCTAAGAAGCACAAAGAAATAAATAGGAGTTAGAAGTCTTCAGTCTCTACTTAAGGAAAATAAGGTGTCTTTTGGAAACAGTAGCTTCTCTTTGCTCCCTGGGTTCCGATGCTGGTACCTTGTTTTCAAATCAGTTTATGTGAAGGGAAAAAAAAATATTGAATGGATAATCATGGATAGTTACCTGTAAAATGGGACAAATAATACCAGATATAATTTTGCTTTGTATACTTTAAACTTTATATATATATTTGAGAGAGAGGAGAAAGGAGAAAGGAGAGAAGAAAGAAGGGAGCAGGAGAGGAAGAAAGAGAAGAGACAGATCTCTAGCATTAAACTATTTCTAGCTCAATCGATTTGTATGTGTGACTATACCTGGGCCACCTATGAAGTTGTCTGAAGACTCCTACAGATGTATCCCTAAGCATCTAAAAATCTTCCCACCAGGAAACTGTAAAATCATTGTCAATTGAGAACAACTTGAATGTCAGGTACTTGGAACATCACCAGGTTGTGAGGCTCAATAATATATATGTAATGCCACATATAATATCCCAGTAGAGTTCCCTCCTCAGTTTTTGTTACTGTGGAAGCATAAGGAGAGGTTTGATTATACCTACATTTTTTATCAGGTATTTAAGGGAACCAGGATGTAAGACAATCAATGATGCTGAAATAATTTAGCTTATAAACATTTGCCTTTACTTAATGTATAATGCATGAGTAGGAAATGTGAATGATATATAAAAAAAAATCTGCTCCTAGTTACAGAGGAAGAATGATAACTCACATACAAATATGTATGTGTATAAATAGATTCATATACATATATATAGTATATATAAGCTTAAAGTATACAAAGCAAAATTATATCCCAATTTAGTCTTAGGAATATTTTTGACAAAAATAATACTGGTATTATTTGTCCCATTTTACAGATAAACAAACAGGCTCATAGACATAAATTAACTTTCCCATGACCAGCCAGCTAAAAAGAGGTAAATTTGAACTTTCTTTCCTTCTTATTTAAAGTCTTTAGTATTTAAGGTCTCCGACTTCCATTACGAAGAGCTTCAGGGCTGGAAAATATGGAGGCACTAGTGGTCACAGGCTTTTACCTCAGTCTTTCTTTTGCATTGTGGTGTTTTTGGGATGAATTCACAGGTGATTCTAATTCGAGACTTGCTGTGAGCCATAATTGAACCCACAGGAATACAAAGACTGAGACACTGCTGATGGTGAAACCATAAAGTCGAATCCAGTGTAATGCTACATGAAACACAGAAACTCACACACATATTCATTAGCTGATGGAAAATTTTTGACTGAGCAGACTCCTCCTACCTCTTGTCCCTAGAATAAAGGATCCCAATACTAGGCACAACATTGGGATACCCAAGCAACTCATCTCTTCACAGTAAGCAAACTGAGAAACAATAATCAAAGCACCTTTTCATACAATGTCCGTTCTGATGATCATGAGCCTTTTAGTTTCCCAATGTAAGTAACACTACACTCCAAAAGTCAGACTTAACTTCAATTTATTTCATTTCTGTTATATTAAGTTCAACAAATATCACCGAGCAAAAACTGTAACTGGACAAGTATAATAGGTGCTGGAGTTTAGATAAGAAATCTTTGCCTTTGTACAAATTATAGTCTAGAAAACAAAATGATGGAGTAGTTAGATATATAGCAGATAGAGCATTGGCCCTGTAGTCAAGAGATCATTGGTTCAAATGTGGGTTCAGACATTTAGTACTCACTTGTGACCTTAGGCAAGAAACTTAATCCCAATTTCTTTGCCAAAAATTTTAAAATTAAAAAGAAAATGAGAGAAAATTATCAAATCATTTAAATGAGAGGATCTCAACATAAAATGACCTCTGAGGCCATTAAATTCAAGCCCCTCCCCCCCTCCTCGCCCTTCCCCTTGAAAGAAGAATCCTCAATGATCTTTAAACATTCAAATTCAAGCTAGAGGGAATCCATCACTTCCTCGAAAACTTATTCTAATTTTGGACAGTTCTAGTTGTTAGAAAGTTTTCCTACACAGAGATACTAAACCTGGATCTCAAAGTCTTATCTAATGCTTTCTGAGTACAAGCTAAACAAGGATAGTTCCCTTTCACATAAGGGCTTTTCAAAAAGACAAAGATAGCTACCAAGATCCCCCAGTTCTTCAGTTTTATAAACTAAACATCTCTAACTCATTAAGCAAATCCTCTTGTAAACCTGGGTAGGGTGTAAGTGAGTCTAAACTTCCCAGTACTGGGATAGTTGTCATAAGTACATCTAGTTAAGAACAACATTTCCTGAATCTGGATCACAAAAGATAATGTCACTGGTGTGTAATTCAAGATTTCATTTCCTATCAGATACCATACCTGCTTCAGATTATATTTAATTGTGAAGTGAAAGAGTTTCCTCATGCCAGAAACCGTCAAGGGCTCACAAGGCCATACATCTAAAAGTGAAAGATACCACAAAGACCTTCTAATCCCTTCATTTGACAGTCAAGGAGACTGAACCCTGAAAATATCAAGTGATTTATCCAAGGTCACATAGGTAGTAAATCAAAGGCTCTTCAAGACAGCATTCAGTGTAAAAAGTAGGGAAGGAATAATATAGCTTAATTACTATCTGTCCAAAGCAGGATGAGGCGAAGAACGGGATGGGAGTAAAACGAGAAAGATCAGGGAGAGAGGAAGGAGGCATGGGAAAGAGAAACTGAAAAATACATGAATGGCTCTTGCCAACTTTCAGTCTAATTCCCAGAGACATTTACCATGATCACTTCATTCCAAGGCATGCATTTTAAAAGAGATTATTTTGCCCATTTGATCAGGGATGAAACTCTAATCTCCATTGAAAGAGTTAATATTTTTTAATGTGCTCGTTTTATTGTTTTAGTCATAGGAAAGAGATAGGATACTATAGTTGGTAGAGTGCGCAGAGAGATAACCTCAGAACTAACAAAACTAAGATTTAAATCTTATCTGTGACACATATGGACTGAATGACCTTATTATGGAAGTAAACTTAGAAGAAATGGAACCTAAGATAAAATTTGGCAAAAGGAAGAACTAGACCAGAAATGGAGAAAAGTTCATTCTAGGCTTGAAGGATGGTGACAGCAATTCAATGCAATTGAATAGAAAAAGCATTAATTATGTGTCCCTTATATCTAGACTCTGTAGATATAAAACAATCTCTGACCTCAAGAAGATTTCATTTTTCAGCAAAGGTACATGAATTAAAACAGGTCAGAAAGAAAGAGAGAATGGAGATTAGTGTGATTTAATTGAAATATGTAACCTTGGGGCAACTAGACGGCACGGTGGATTCAGAAGGATCTGAGTTCAAATTTGACCTCAGACTCTTAATGCTTAGTTGCTGTGTAACCCTAGACAAGTCGCACAACTCCAATGGCCTCTCTACAAATTTTTAAAAAGATTAATAAGAAAAATAAAATGCTACAGATTTCTATCACATACTTATTGTTGTACATTTCCCCACCCATTAGACTGCAATCTCTATGAAGATTTGTGGGTTTTTAATTTTTTATCCCAATTTTTTTATTCCAACTCGAATCCTGAAATAGTATATAATAAATACTGAAACAAATAAAATTAATCTTAGACTTTAAAAAATCTATTCTTCCTTCTCCAGTGCTAATTCCGTGTGTCCTAAAGGACACAATTAGGCTTGGGGTGTTTCCAACTAGCGTAATAAGCCATGTTTTATTGGCCTTTCACTGTCTTCATTATGGGTGTATTCATTGGAGGAAAACTGAGCTCCATTTTCAAAGATACAGTCAGTAGAGGGTTTTCTGGGTTATGAATGTGCCAAAATAGTCTTGGTCCCTTCATTTATTTAAAAAAAAATTAGAGACATTGAAAACAAATAGCCATCTCTCCACCTCCTACCTCTCCTATAGTATTTCCAAACTGAAACAGCATGACAGATGATAGTCATGGGAAATGTCTTTCCAGAAACCCAACTCCACAGTGTTTACTGAGAGATGCTCAATGGGAAAGCAAACAGGAGTTAGTGAAGGGAGCAAGCAAAAAAGAATGACAACAATAGCTCCTATCTCTATATCACCTTACAGTTTACAAAGGACTTTCTCTTCATCAATTCTGTGAGTTTTAAGATTCAGAAGAAAAATAGTAAGGACTGAACTAGAATGGTAGCCATATGGAAATAGAGAATGGATGAAGATGTAACAGAAGAGGCTAATATAATGGCATGTGTATATACATATATTTATAACATAAATGTGTGTGGCATATATGCATTTATATATGATTTATATGTTATATATATATTTAATCACTACATTTGAATAGCATTAATTCCCTTTTGAAGTCATGTGACTTTATTTCAGGCATTTAAAGCATTACTTTAAGAAGAGGGTTATAAACTTCAGCACATTGCCAAAGGAGTCCATGACCAAAAAAGTTAAGAATTTCTGTTTTGGGACTGAAATGATGAAACTTGATACTTGATAAGTGAAGATTGAGGGAAAGAGAAGCAACAAAGGATAATTCCAAGGTTAGGATTCTGGATTGACTAATCTTAAATAGTACTTGTGATATGTAGGGAGAGAATGGATTTAGATGCCTCTTCAGCAATGTAGGGGAAAGATCACATGATTCACATAATTCTCTTGCTTCCAGTATTCCTAAGTGAATTTTCAGAGTAATCAACATGAACTAGGTCAATGAAAATTGAAAGAAATTTATTCATCCCAATCAGAGTATTAGTCTAGTCTGAAGGAATGGCCACTGAGATGGAATTGGGGTATCCTAAAGACAGGGAATTAGTAGGGAGCTTATTTTATAATTAAGCATGATTCTGAGGTCAGTATATCTATGTGTATATATACATATATCTATACATATGCACAATATATACATGCATAGATACAAAACAGATATACACAGACACACATAGAGACATATACACGTGTGTGTCTATATACACATACAGGACTTGGACTGGTTGAGTATATCTGTAAATTTAACTAAGAAAGAACTGAAATAGATTAGGAGCTATGGTCTTTTCCCCAAAGGATTCATCACCACTCTCCTATATAGAAGGAGATACAAAGCATCTTCAATATAACAGCAAGCATCTAGATTTCAGTAGCAATTCAGTAGAATTCCAACAGGTGGAAATGGTAGTCCACAGGAAAATCAACAAGTGATAGGGTCAGTACAGAGAAGATCCAGTAGATGGTATCACAGTGGAGAAAGCAATTCAGAGATGAGAGCAATAATATGGTAGAACACCTAGTAGTAGCTTCAAAGACAGCCAAGATGGAGCCCTAGAAGTGTAAATTGTCCTTACTATGTATGTGGCCACTAACATCAATGACTTGGGGAAAGCTGTCTGAAAGAGATACTGGGAACATTGGATTTCCTCATTATTTACTTTTTATGACATTTCAACAACTGCTGTGCTCTTATTCTTGAGTTTAGTCCAATAAACAGCAATATTGGAGGAGGGTTCATGAGTCCCTGGAGAATGGGAGTCACAACTGCAAACATCATATAATCTTTCCATTTTCTAATCTGCTTTATTTTAGTGATTAAAGGTCATAACTCTTTGTTCTTGTTCAGTTCCAAGCTAACACATTCACCAAGGTGGTAACAATATATACGAAGTGACGAAATTTTCACATGGAAAGACAAAGGCTATTCTCATACTCTCTTAAAGATATGTAAGGAAGCATGGTTAAACTTTTCAAGTATGTCAAAATGTACAATCTTGTTTCTGGAGTTCAAACTGTTGTGTGTGTTTATACACATATGTGCATGTGTATCTATGTGTGTCTGTGTGTATCTGCATGTGTATCTACACATGAACATATATACACACAAGTATATTGACCTCAGAATAATGCTTAATTGAAAAATGAGTCCCTATTAAATCCCTGTTGCTGACTACACTCTCATGATTGCCAAGCACTTTCTTGCCTCTGAACTTTTCCTCAGGTTCTTTATTAGTCATCTGAAAAATAACATCAATTCAACCTTTTCCTTGTTCCTGGATTTTGGGATGTTATGTTATACAACAGCAGGCCTCTGTTCTTGGCTAATATCAAGTCAAAGTTATAATATACCAGAAGACCATATTCTGAACCATGCAAAATATCTGGACAAATCATGCTATCCCGGATGGACCCAAGGGAAAGAGAATATCCTTATCTTATATGTTAAGTTCAATATGGATAGAAGACATATGAATTATCTATCATTTTTTCCTGTCACCCCTCAAGACTAATATACTAATACATTATAAGGGATAGAGGATAGCAGAAGGTGGTGTTTGGGATGGGGGAACTCCTTAGGTGAGAATATTGTCCCCGCCAATCCACACTTACACCTTACCTCCAACATATTGTAGAACATTGTCTGAAGTAAATAAAAGATTCAATGATTTGCATAGGGTCACATAACTAACACGTACTTAAACCTAAATATTGCTTGCTTTGAGGTTCATTATGCCTTATTGCCTCTCTGTTTCATGCTTAGGGAAGAGTTAATAAATGGATGTATGTTAAATAAATAAATGAATTCATTCATGAATGGATATAAAGGTTCTTCCTGATTACTTCAGTGAAATGGGCATATTATTGCTTAAATTCACCTGACCCTAGTAGAATATAATCTTAGGATATTAACTAATTATTTTGTTCCTAAGCATATGGTCTCTTATTTATAGAAGAAAATAAATGAGTTGAAATGAATTTAATATGAAAGTATCTGTGTGCCTCAATTTCTTATTTCTAAATAAATAAGAATTAGAATAGATGATTTCCCTAAATTTTGAAGTTCTTCCCAGCTCTGAAATTTTATTCCAGGCTCTAAGGATTGGGATATGGACTCAGCTATGAACCTTAGGTTTAATATCCAGCTTTATCAATAGCTAGCTGTGTGATTTTGAATAAGCCTTCCCTTATTGGAGTCTCAGTTTTCTCATATGTGAAATGAGGGGTGTGGGCTAATTGGTTCATATGGTCATTTAGTTTCAGATCCAAGTACTTCCTAAGAGATTATGCTTATAAGCAGTTCATTTGCTGTTACTATTATTTCTTAAGGAACATTCAGCATTTGTAACTCAACTGGCATAGGACTTCCAGCTTCACAAGACCATATTGCTAGTGATGATCAGTCGTTTTCAGTCATGTCTGATTCTCCATGATCCCTTTTGGGATTTTCTTGGCAAAGATGGTAGAATGATTTGCCATTTCATTCCTTAGATCATTTTAGTAGGAAGAGGAAAATAAGGAAAATAGAGTGAGTTATTCAGGTTCACATAACTAGTAAGTGTCTGAGGTCAAATTTGAATTCAGAAAGATGAGTATTCCTTTCTCTAAGCCAAGTATTCTATCCAAGATGGTATCACTTATCAAGATGCTCATTCTTTAAATAAGAACTTTCTGTGTAAATCTCTTCCTGAGCAGTCTATATAAAGTCAGATGGTTCCCTTGTGACTGATATCTAAAAATAATTTACAATCTTGCAGTTGTGATTTTGATGGTCAAGGCCCATCATTGGTCAGGGACACTGAAAAATGCTGAGGTCATTCTGTGGCTTACCTATTTCCTCCTTTTGTTCCTGTTTTGTAAAGGTCAGTGGCAAAGGCTCAGTAAGAGAGCAATAGACAATTGAGCAAAGAGAAGGTCAGCCCAGGTTGCATATGGAAACTGTTCCCAAGATTCTGAGAATAACATGAACACAGGTAGTTTATAAAGGAATTACAGGAGCTTGCAGGAGGTTTTGTAGCCTGTAATTTTGTGGCAGGAAGACTCCCATTTGTGAAATCTGAAAGGACAAAAGACCAACTTAATAATTTACAGATTTCCAAAGGAAAGAGATTCATTTTCCTTATCTGGAATGCCTATGCTTCCAAATCTTGCACATCCTTCAAAGTACAACTCAGATCTTACACTCTCCTTTACACCAACTTGGATTTGGCTTCCCTGTGCTGACTGCTATTTTTCTGGCTTCTTTTTTTCTTTTTCTCTAGGAATTTTATTCATCTACTTCTCTAGGAACCAGCTATCTTGGCCTGCTCTTCCTTGAAATGAATATCAGAATAATAAGGGAGCTTAAAAGTTATCAAAATGAGAGCCTCCATCCTAAGCATGGAACAATTTTATGCCATACTCCATAGGTGGTCATCCAAACTCTGGTTGACATCCTCTATTAACAATGAATACAATGTTTTCTGAAAAAAAATCTATTTAATTGATGGACATCTCTAAGAGTTAAGGATATTTAGTTATGGATTGTTGGATTTTTCCCCCTCCTTATGTTAAGCTGACATCTACCTCAGACACAAATCTAATTTTTCTTCCATGTGGCATATACCCTAAAAATATTTTTATGTTAGAAATGATACAAAATACTTAATAGAAAGTTTCCACCTCAATGAAATATGCATTCATTTAACAACCACACACTTATTATCCACTTACAAGGCAGCTAGATGATTCCATTAATGGAAACTTAGAATGAGGAAGATGGGTTCAAAACCAGCCTCAAAAACTAGGCATGTGTACCTGGGCAAGTTACTTACTGCCTCAGTTTCTTCAACAATAAAATGAAAATAAAAATAGCATTCACCTTACATAATTGTTTTGAGCAGCCAATGAGACAATGTATGTAAAGCACGGAGCACCCATAAAAACTACCTAAATGTTTTATGTTGTTGTTACTACTGCTACCATGATTGCCACCACCACCATCACTACTACTACTACTACTACTACTACTACTACTACTACTACTACTACTACTACTACTACTACTACTACTGTTGCTGCTGCTGCTTTTACTGCTAGGCACTTACTGCAGAACACTCTACTAAGTGATAAGATAAGGCATAGAGTTTGTGACTAACTATCTTCCAAGACCAGAATTCTCTCTCTCCTCATCTTTCCCTCCTGGCTCTCCCATCTTCCATCATGTCCCAACTAAAATTTCATCCTTTATAGAAAGTCTTCCCTTATCCCCATTCATTTTAGTGCCTTCCTTCTGGAATTATATTTATTATCCCTATGCATTAATATAGTAATGACTATATTTAATTATTAATTAACAATCAATATACTGTGTTATATAAATATATTACACATAAGAATGTTATAATTAATAATAATTAATTATTAATCTTTACTAATAATGATAATAAATGTTCATGTTTCTTATCCCTACTTGATAGTTATGGAATTAGAGCCTAGGGAAATAAGGTGACTTTTTAATCTCGAATTTATCCTGGATATAGCATCACCTAGTTGTTTTCATGCTATTTCCCCCATTAAATGAGAAGCTCCTAGAAACCAGACTATTACTTTTTTTTGTAGCCCTGGAGTTTGGCACAGTACTTGGCACATAGTAGATGCTTTTTAAATGCTAGTTGACTTTGCTTGATTTAACATGATGAGCAGAATCCCTGCCTTTCCAGAGTTTATATTCTAGGTTCTAATGACCTCTTTTAGTTTTAACATTCTAGATTCTTATGTCCAAAGGGCTATTAAACTCTGCATGTCCTTTGATCCAACAATGTCACTACCAGGACTAACCCCAAGATATCATAAAAGGGAGGAAAGGACATACTATGCAAAACATTTTTGTAGCAGCTCTATTTGTTGTAGCAAAGAACTGGAAAATAAATTGATATACATCAACTGAAAAATGGCTGAATGAGTTATGGCATATAAATGTAATGGGATATTATTCTATAAGAAATATTATATAAGAATGTTGTTCTATAAGAAATGATGAACAGGCTGATTTCAGAAAAGTCTGGAAAAGACTTACATGAACTGTCCCTGAATGAAAGGAACAGAATGAAAAGAACATTGGACATAGTTACAATAAGATTATCACTTATGGTAGACTTGGTTCTTCTCAGTAATTTGGTAATTCAAAACAATTGTAAGAAACTTGAGATAGAAAATGCCATCTATATCCAGAGAGAGAATTATGAAAACAAAATGTTGATCAAAGTATCTATTTTCACTTTTTTTTTGTTTGGTTGCTTTTTCTCTCTCGTGTTTTTCCTCCCTTTTGTTCTGATTTTTCTTTTACAACATGACAAATATGGGAATACTTAACCTTTATCCAATTATTTGCTCTCCTTGGGAGGGGAAAAAGTAAAGGAGGAATGGAAAAAAAATTGGGGGCTCAAAATCTTATAAAAATTTACATATAATTGTAAAAAAATATTGAAAAAAATACATATATCAAACAAAATGTCCATCTCCCTCGAATTAAAAAAAAAAAAAAAAAAAAGAAGAGAAGAAAAAAAAAAAAAAAAAAGAAAGAAATTGTCTCCAAATCTGGATGACCAGGGTTCATGCTTGCTTCTGAACCATACCTGATGTATGATTGTGGATAAGTCACTGAATTTGTTCCTGCCTCTGGGAACTCTTTAAAACCATCAGTGGTAAATAGATGGAGTAATGGACAAAATGGTAGGCCTGGAGTCAAGAAAATCCGAGTTCAAATTCTGCCTCAATTACTTGCCTGCTATGTAATTTAAGGCAAGTTTTTTAACCTCGATTTGTCTCAGTTTCCATAGCTGTTAAACGAGAATCATGATCAGCACTTAATTCCCAGGGTTGTTGTTGGGATCAAATGAGAGATTTGTAAATTACTAGCATAGTGCTTGGTACACTAGAGATGCTATATAAATGCTTCTGCTGATCATGATTATGTACAACACTTCCTAACCTGCATTAGGAGACAGAGGGATTAGGGCCCGAACTAAGTATGTGTTGTAGAGAAATGGGTGAATGCAAGAGATATTTCCTCATCAGGAGTCTCCCACCCCATACGGATGAATTTACTCCAGTGCTAGAGTATTTCTAATGGTAGAAATGAAGGCGCTCTGACTCCCTACAGACACCTAGCAGGCTGCAAAGGCTTCCCAGAGCACTTCAAATCATAATATATTATGTTAATCTTCTCCCTTGGAAATTCAATTCAATATAAATATTCACAAACATGGCCAGCCATGGTGATGCATACATAACATTCCTGCTGTGGGGAGGCAGAAGTTGGTTGATCACTGGAGCTCCAGAGCTCTGGGTTGCAGTAGGATGAATCCTTCAGGTATCTATACCAAGTGATGTCCGGTGTCAATATGGCAAGCCTCTGGGAAGGAAACAGTGGAGGAAGTGGAGCAACTATCATGCTGCCAAAGAGAGGACTGAAATTAAGTACAGGAAAGGCAAGGACCATAACCCAGAATATGGCAGATGCAGATTTGAATATAGTTCATGCTGAATCAAAGAACAGATTTTTTAAAAGGTAATATTATCTTCTGTTTTTGTTTTTCTCCATCACCATAGTTTTCCCTAGTATCCCTCTTTATCCTCCTCCAGAGGGTCACATAATATTAAAAATAGGACTTTTTGATGATAATGAAGAAAAAGAAGAGCAAGAAAGTCAATATAACTGACTAATCAATTGGGGAAAAAAGTTTAAATATATAGGCAATGTACAACATTTATAGATCTCCCACTTCTGCAAAAAGATGGGGAAGGGATATCTTCTTATATTCTTTTTTTTTTTTTTTAGCAATTCTTCCTTTATAACTTTTCAACATTCACTTCTCATTTCTGTGTGACTGTTCTATCATAGTTACTGTGCTCTACTTACTTTAGTCTGCATGAATTCTTGTAGATATAGCAATACTTCTCTGTAGTAATCAAATTCATCATTTCTTTTAGCGCAAGATATCTCATTGTATTTATGTGTGTATTTGTTGCCATTTATTTAGTCATTTTTCAGTTGATGGGCATCTATTTTGTTTCTAATTTTTTCCTATCACCAAAAATGCTGAGATAAATACTGTGGAGTATGTATATAGGGACTAGCCTCTGGTCAGTGATTTCTTCCAAGGATATCTCTTTATTTGTGAATCCATGCTGTCTTCCCTAAGTGTGCTCTGAGGAGGAACTTAATACAAATTCAAGAGTAAAAACAATTTCTTAAAATATTTTAATCAGGCTAGTTTTATTATTGGGCTGGGTGTAAAAGAAAATTCTAAGTCTTAAGCATTTTTCTCTGCCCCATTCACGCCTCTCAACCCATCCACACCTGACACCCCATCCTTGTCAGTCTGTATGGGCTGTGAGAAGTATTCAAACAAAACCCCACAGTGTCATTTGTGGATACTGGCCGGAGTCAAAAGAGAATCAAAAGCAAAAACAAAGGAAAAAATGCTTTAAGTGCTTCTTCCTGGTCTTTCTTCCTCACTCCATAAAGCAATCCTTCCACAGACTTGGAGGGAAGAAAAATTAATCAGGCAAGTTCCCTGTTCTGAAATCAGTCTCACCAAGCATTTCCGCTATCATTCAGAGATTTCAATGGAGCAAACTATTATGCCCTGTGGGAAAAATGATCAAGGGCACATACAACTCAAACCCAAACACATGTACATATAATTTTATTTCAGGTCACCTTCACTCATTCATTTGTCATTCATTCACTATCTGATAAATCTTTACTAGAATCTTACAATGGGGAAACCCCACCAGAAGAGGAACATATTAAAATAGTATTACCTGCAAAAGGCTTGTTGTCTAGTAAGGGAAATAACCTACTTTCAAAATGATGAGTATTTTTTTCCCCTAAGTTACATTTCAACAAAAGAAAACCAGATTAAAAAAGAGTACATAATTTCTAGAGTCAGGCCAGGGTCAAAACATAAATTATTATGATTTTTTTCTACCTCCCTCTTAGATGTTAGGTAGTAAGGTATAGTGGATAGAATAATGAATCTGGAGTCACAACAGATCTGGGCAATTCACTTCATACATCTAAACCTCACTTTTCTCATCTGTAAAATGGAAATAATATCTGATTATTTAAAGACTATTCAGAGATTTAAATGTGATAACTTAAGGAAAGCACTTTGCAAACCTTAAAACATATTTTAAATGTCATTTATCATCATCATTACCATCACCATAACCATCACCATCATCATTGCTGCTCATTATATAAACAAGAAATTCAAAGTTATCATCCCTGAGATTTAGATGTCTTTGATTCCTTTTTTTTTTTTTTTTGATAATCTGATTTCCTTTACCATGTTGCTTGCCTATGACTTTTTTCTTCATACCATACTTTGTAAAAGTAATAAAATTATGTCAAGAAAGTTTTTTAAAAGGAGGGGGAAGAGTGGGAAAATGGTAAAATATTATTCCATGTAACAAAATCACTAAATCATTATTTTGATTGAAACACCAATGACTCATCATCCCTTGAGTACTTTACCATACTTTGTGACCAGCATCAACAGAAGTATTTTGCTTACCTTTGTCTTCATCTAAGTAAGAATGTAAGAATATGAGTAATATATGTAGCAAGAAGGGCAGACCTTGCCAATGCACTTTTAAAAGCCGTAATGGAGCATGGCAAGCATGTGCCGGATCTCCCTAAGCATGGGGAAACTGTCAATTAGTTCTGTTAAGCTTCTCAGCAAATCACTTGGCTAGTGACCTTGACCTCCCACTGCTCTTTTCCTCATTCTCTGCAGCAGTTTGAACATCAGTACAGCTAACACAAAGGTCTTACACTTTAGACCTCTGCTTGCTGTTGATTGTTTGTTTCTCTCATTCAGCATTCCTGACCTGTCCTATTGGTGATGTTTATATTTGCTTACTGATCAGTCTAAAATTTGCTTCTTGCTCAGCCCTAGAATGAAACAAAATTGTTTGGATCTGTCACAGACCCAATCATTTAACCCTTCAAGCTGTCTGCTGAACTTGGAATTGGGAAAACCTGGATTCAAATCCACTGCTGACACTTACTAGCTGTGGAACTATGGGCAAGTTAATTAACCTGAATTTTGGTTTCCTCCTTTGTAAAAGGAGGACAATAATACCCATCGAAAATCTCACAGATTTGTTGTGAAGCTCAAACAAAACAAGAAAATTTACTATATAAATGTCATTTAGTATCATTAATCTCACAGGATCATAGACACTGAGAGCTAGAGGGGACCTTACCTCTAGTTCTAGTAATAACTAAATAGTTCTCTCTGTAGCAGCATGATGAAAGGTAACCCAAATTCGGCTTGCAGGCCTCCAAAAACCCAGTGATCTTCCTAAGGCAGATCATTCTATCTCTGAAAAAGTTTCCTTATAACAAACTAAAATCTTTCTTTCTGAGACTTTCACTCACTACTTCTGTCCTCTGAGGCTCTGAGAGCAAGCCCGATCTCTCTTCTATATCAAAACTTCTTAAACTACATTTCATGACCCCATATGGAGTTGCCTAACTGAATGTAGGAATTGTGAAAAATTTGGCCACAGTAAAAGGTTTCTGAGTATGACCAAAAATTAATTCAAAATCAAACATGTAATGATTCCAAGGTGTTTCTGGCAGCTCCTGACTGTGTTGCATTGTATGACTTCATTGCAGCCTTAGTTTTGAATTCACATGTGTACTTTGCACTGACTATGCATGAATGCTGCCAGAAACATTTGGCTCAGCTTCAAGATGGGGACATGTAAAAATGTGTTGGTCAAAAGGGGTTTTGAGTGGAAAAAGTTTAAGAAACCCCCTTCTAAATAGCTATCTTGTCACCCCTATGTCTTAACTTCTCTAGAGTACACATTCCCATTTCCTTCAAATTATTATGACACAAATGACAAGGAAATAAGAAAACAAACATTTATCAGCATTTGTCTGTGGAATAACCATCATTTCTGGTAACTATCCATGGACTCCAACAAAAATGAACTCTTTGGGAAAAACCACAATAGAACCCTTAATAATTGTGATGTGGAAGGCAGAACTAAGACTCAGGTTGAGCATGCTGTATCATTTAAGACAAGTCATTCAAACTCTATGTATGTCATATGGCTGGCCTTATAAATATGAAACACAGGGCCTTAGATCATATACAACACTGTAAGAAAAATTAAGATAAAAGCAGGGACCATGAAACGGTACATACAGATCCCTGTAGGCTATACTTTGACTTAGAAAACCATATTAATATGAAATATGTTTTACTATATTTTTATTTATTTTGTTAAATATTTCCCAATTATATTTTCATCTGGATTAAGGTGACTTAAGACTGTTACAGGCTTCAAGCAACCCCTGGGGTGCATCTCTTTTGTAAGGGACCACAGGGCTCAGTTATTATAGCCCTTTCATTTTTATAGGTGGCCCAGAAAAATTAAATTATTTCCCTCAGAACATATAGACATAGTATAAATAGTATAAAATATAAATGGCATAGTTTAAGCTTGAACCTTGGCCCTATATATGATTCCAAATCAACTGCTGGCTCTGCTGTAACACAAAGGTTAAGTACAGTTAACAAGCACCAGGAGAGAATTTGGGAGGCCTATGTTTCATTCCTAATGCTACCATCTATATGACCCTGATGTCAGCCACAACTTCTCTGAGGCCCTGAGATAATCAGAACAATGTTCTCTTGACTGTGCAGCTCAGAGTAGTATAAATAAATGAGATGTCGGTGAAACTGCTCTTTTCCCATCATTTCCCTCATTATCCAATATAGAAAGAACATTGAGCTGGGAATTAGGAGACCTGGATTCTAGGGCAGCTTCTGCCACTAATTAGCTAAGTAACCTGGAACAGATCATTCTATTTCTCTTAATCTAATTTCCTTCATCTTTCAAATTAGGTCTGGATTTGACCTCTAAATTCCCTTTCAGCTTTGATAGTCTACATTTTAACATCTTTCCTAGATACTCGGCATCCCTACTAGAAGAGGCAGGTAGCTGCCATAATAATTAGGGAGCTGGACTTGGGATAAAGAAGTTCTGTGTTCAAACCACATCTCAGATATTTAATAGGTATGTGATGTTGAGCAAGTCACTTTAACTCTATCAGTCTCAATTTTGTCATCTGTAAAATGGGGCTAATAATAGAACCTACTATACAAGATTACTGTAAGGATGCAACTAGATAATATATATAAAGTATTTTGTAAACATTAATGAGTGATGGCTGTTAGTTATGACCATCCTCATAAATTCTACATTCTCTGTTCTAATTAATAGCAATAGATATTTTAAGAACTGATTCCTATAAAAGCAACCTGATGTAACTGATTTGGAGCTGGCTTGATGCAAGGAAAACTTGTATTCAAGTCTTACCCCTGATATAAATTGTCTATGTAACAGGGACCAGTCATTTAACATCTCAGCATCCCAAGCACATTGGTAACACCACAAAAAGTATAAATCCTCTTCTATACAGGAAACTCTTGATCCCAAATTCCAGGAATCATTGAAATCATAGCTCCATTAAAAATATAGTGATGGGAAGAGAGAGAGAGAGAGAGAGAGAGAGAGAGAGAGAGAGAGAGAGAGAGAGAGAGAGAGAGAGGGGAAGCAAGGGAGAGGTGAGGGAGAGAGAAGAAGAGAGGGAGAGAATGATGGTTAGGCAATATATGATAGATAGACAGATGGCAGATAGATGGTAGCTTGGTAGATAGACAAATAGATAGATGGGCAGATAGATATAAATGTAGATAGATGATAGACAGAGATAGATGGGTGGATGGATAGATAGATAGATAGATAGATAGATAGATAGATAGATAGATGGATAGATAGATAGATAGAATCCATTAATATTATAACAGAATTAGATGTAGTGCAGTTTTGTAACTGAGACCCACTGTTTGTCCTTCAAACAGGGAAATGAGGTCACTGGAGAGTTTTCTCATGATTTGCCACAGCCAAAAATCCCATTACTACCAAATGGCCAACCTAGTGGCAATAAGCCTTCCTCTAACTCTTGGGGCTGGTCCTTGTAAAGGAGAGCATCCATTACTGAGAACATACTGAAGGGCTATTCATCAAGGTAGAACCTACTAGCCCTTGTAACTTAGCTGGCACAGCTTTTAGGAGTTCAGAATCATCTCTATGAGGCAGTGAAGCAGAGCAGCATTAAGGAAACTTGACTCAGTTCCATTCAAAGTGAATAAATGGGCATCTCTAGCATAGAAGGCAAACTTGAGCTTAAATTCCCAAGAACAATTTAAAAATCATTGCTGCTAATGCAACCATGGTTTACAGTTTGGCTGCCGGATCTCCGAGTTTAATTTGTCTTCTCCGAGTTGTCCGGTGCATGATTTTAAATTGCCTGTAGTAGAAGACAGTAAACCATGTAAAGCCCAAGGCTTAGGAAGGGAAGCACATATCCTGCCCCATCCCCCTACCCTCCCCGTCCCCATGACAAATTACAATTCTTTTCAGAATAAAATGGAGTATATTATGTAAAGCTGTTGTGTCAGCGCCTGTAGCTTTCTGCATGATGAGACAAGCTGTGTTTTCAGAAATGCTTGTGTTAAGTTAATTACAATAAACAGGTTTTTCATTATTTTCTTTATCCATTTGCTGCCTTGCATGCTTTAATGAAGTCTTAGCCACTTTTATCAGTTTTATAATAGATGACAAAGCACACAGTTTGGATGCAGTGGAATAATTATAATAATGGTAGTAATAATAATAATTGGCTGTGAATCATGGAACGCCACAATCTCTGAAGAATCAAATTTGCAGGCGACCTGAAGGGCAAGAGGAAGATGCACAGGGTAGGGAAGCAGCTGCGACATTCTGCTGCCAGCAGTGACCAGCTTAAAAGATGGCACAAAAGAAACCATAAAAGATATGTTCACCTGGAAAAAGGGCTACAAAAGTGAAGATTAGCAAGTACACAGGTTGAGCCTTACAGGGGGATCCAGGAGACATGTAAGAATCTAGAGAATGACACCCAATTTATTTGCATATCTTCTGGAAAGATTAATAATATGTCAATGAAAGTAGTCATAAACCATATTGTACTGGTCTGTGTCTGCTCTGGAATTAGCAGAAGGAAATGGGCAATGATCAGAATGCTAGTGATATTCGCTGTTGATGGCAATGCATCTCAGATAAGGTAAATTTAACTGCATAAACTCCATTTGAGCAGGTTACAATTTGCTGAGGTGGGAAAGGAGTTGTACCAATGAGGTTACAGATCACTGGAATATGAAGGAGTAGAGTCCCTAGACAGACAGACAGACAGAGACAGAGACAGAGAGAGAGACAGAGAAGGAAACAGAGACAGACACAGAAAGACAGAAAGAGAGACAAAGTCACAGAAACACAGAGACAGACAGAAACAGAGTCATAGAGACACAGAGAAACAGAGACAGTATGTTGTGTGTGTGTGTGTGTGTGTGTGTGGTGATTATAATGACCAAGTTTAGTCATTAGGTGGAACATACTAACCCCAGAAAAAAAAAAAAGAGAAACTGCACAGAGGAGGGGGAGTATGACATATGAGTATGGAATTGTTTATTATATAGTATCAGATTAAGTTACATTTTAGTTGATTTTGCAGAAATCATTATTGATTTGAAAAAAATATTCTTTGTTACAAGGGATGGTTCGCTGAATAGGGGAAGTAGAGGGATATTTTTTTTTTTAAATGAAGATGATGTAAAAGCTGAACATGCTCCAAACAAAACTCATTATCTCTCTTCCAAACCCTCCCCTCTTCAATACTTTACTAATTACTATCAAGGATCTAAGGTAACAGTATCCTCCCAATCTTTCAGGTTCACAACCTCAGGATCATCCTTGGCTTAATAGTCTCTCTCTTCCCCCACATACCCAATCTGCTGTCTGCACATTTCTCATAAACATCTCCTTCTCTGTTCACAAAGCTGCCATCTTGCTTAGTACCCTTGATGTCTCACTCCTGGACTACTGTAATAATTTTCTGATTAGTCTTCCTGCCTCAAATCTCTTCCCACTTCAATCCATTTTTCACTCAGCTGCCCTTTTCTCCTTAAAGCACAGGTCTGACTGTACTACCCCACATTCACCCTCATTCAATAAACTCCAATAACTTTCTATTATCTTCAAGATCAAACCTAAAATCTGCTGTTTAGTATTTCAAGTCCTTCACAATCTGTATCTAAGTCCTATCTTCTCACTTTTGCTAACCTCAAGGTACTTCATGATACAAGCACACTGGCCCTACATCCTGTTCCTTATAATTATAATTATTCTGAGAATAGTTAACATTTATATAGTATTTTAATATATATTTTGGACAAATGTCTTGTAAATCCTACCTTATTTGATCTTGACAATCCTAGGATGTACAATTCATATCTTCATTTTATAGATAAGGAAACTGAGGCTGAGAGAGGATTTCAAAGTTAGTGAGATCTGTGACAGGATTTGAACTTGTCTCTCCGACTCCAAGTTCAGCAAGTCACATAGCTAGCAATGTCGCAGGACATTCCATGCTTATTTTGCTGGTGGTCTCACGACTAGCGTGCTCTCACTCTTCATTTCTACTTCTTGGCTTACCTGACTTCCTTCATTTAGAAAGACATTTCTTCATGAGTTTAAAGCCAGCCTCAAACACTTACTACCTGTTTGACTCCGAGCAAGTTACCTAATCCTATATGCCTCAGTTTCCTCCTTTGTCAAATGAGTTGGAGAAAATAATGGTAAATCATTTCAGAATCTTTGCCAAGAAACCCCCGCATGGGGTCATGATTGAAACAACTGAACAACAACATATTTCAAGCATTATACTAATTTGGGGGGTAAAAGACAGCCCTTGATCTCAAGGAGCTGTCACAGTCAAGTGGGGTAAACAATGAAAATAAGTAGGAACATCTAAGATTTAATAAAGTGCTTTTTATTTATACAAACAAGTACTTGGGGCAAGGAGTGTTAGCCTGATTTTATAGATAAGAAAATTAATTCTGTGAGATAAATGGACTTGCCCATAGTGTCTCAACCAGTAAATACATGAAGCAGATTTGATTTTAAGGATCCCCACTCCAAATCCAGTGCTCTATCCTGGAAGTCATTTTGCATATACTTATATGTGCACATTATTAGTTTCTCCATAGAATGTAAGCTACTTGGTCATTTACAACAGGACTTCTTTCTTTTTTGGATTCATTGGCAAGGTTGATAGAGGAAGACCTGGGATCACATTGCACCTGCCTCTGACATGTATTGGATGTAGAAACCTTGACAAATCCCTTAACCTCTCAGTGCTCTGAGACTGTTAATTACAGAGTAGATGTCAAGCTACACTGATAAAAGGAATTGACTCCCCTGGAAGTCCCCTATGCCATGGCTCTCACAAATCTACTCTGCATCCTTCCTTTGAATCTGTGCTGCCCGACACAATGTAGGCACCTGGCCTTTCACTTGGTGAAAGACTAGTTGATAACATGTTGATTCTGGGATGAGAAAAGTACCTAGGAAATTATACTAAGTTCTGGGAACCGTATTGACCACGCTAGCACCCAGGACACCCCAGAATCAGCCAGAGTCAGGATAAGCAAAAATCCATCTTTATTCTTGGTCTTAGATGCAGGATTGAACAGGATGGAAGCAGATTCTCTGCAATAGCCTTCTCCTCATCTACCACCGAGAGTGTGTCTCTGGCTAGCTTTTCTTCACCCCCTAGTCCCTCCTACAATCCTCTATACACCAATCATTGAGCCAGTATGGATAGTGGAAAGGACCATTTTCCAAGCATATGCCCATAGAGTATTATCCAATCAGTAGTTAGCATCAAGCGCTCAGCAGTCACGACCTCAGTGCATTGAATTCAATAGTTTCAGCTCTTTACAGGGAACATATTTCATGGGACATGAGAAAATGAAGAACATTCAGAACAGAAGGAGCAGAATAGTTTCATGGGCTCAAAACCGTGCTCAAAACCAATTGGTTGGAAGAAATGGGGATGTATAACTTGGAGAGAAAAAGATTAAAGTAAAACATAATAATAAATAATGATAACATAAACACAATAAATCAAACTAGCACACAAATTGCATCTCATTTTATATTCATAACAATGTTAGAAGGGAGATTCTATTATTATTCCCTTTTTACAGATGAGGGACCTGAGGCCAAGACAGGTCAAGTGATTCATTCAAGGACACACAACTAGTAAGTGTCTAAAGTAGGATTTGAACTCAGGTCTTCTTTCTCCCAGGTCCAGTGTTCTGTTAGACCATCCTGCTTGTAAGGATGTATATGGTAATATTTGAGAATCTCACAGATGGAAATGACTCTCTCTGAGAAGTGATCATCTGGCCTCAGTTGGAAGAGTTCTAGTGAAAGGCAACTTAGTTTCCAAGGTTGCCTATGCCATTTTTTGGACTAATATGATCATTGAGAAGCTTTTCTTAAGCTCAAGCCAACATCTCTCTGTATAGTTTCTAAAGGCTAGCTTTAGTTCTGGTATTTGAGATTAAGTACAACAGAGGCTAATCCCTCTTCTAAACAATTCAATATTTAAAAACAGCTATCAGTTTCCCTTTAAGTCTTATTTTCCTTCAAACTAAACATCCAGATTCTTCAGCCAATCTTTCTGTGACTGTCCAACAAGAAGCTCATGAATACCTCTGTGTGTATAAAGTAGCCATCCCTCTTGCTTATAATAGGGTTCAGAGAATCATCTTTTATAAAAATAAAAATAATGTATTGTATTTGAAATAAGGAGACAGCTGTTAACCAGTTCCATGGTTGCTACTTGGTACTTAAGTTCTAAGGAAGGTAATTTTATAAGGAAAACTACGGTATGCTAATGACCTTCAACCATCACTGATGTAACTGAATACTAAGGACATACTTTACTAATCCACAAAAATAAAGACATTAAAGGAAAAGAAGGCTATATAAGCTTGATCCTATCCCCCAGCCACAGGGAAGACTAGTTCAATGTTATTTCAAGAGAAGGGATTAATACATGACACTAACATGTAAGGGAATTTAATTTAAGACATACATCCAAAAGAAAAGAGAAGGTTGCATGTAGGTGTGATACATAATAAATAAGAAAAATACAATGGAAAACACAGAAGGATGTTATTAAATAAATATATGAGAGGAAAGATGAAATTCATATGATCATGTGAGAAAGCAAAGGGTAACAACCCTTTTTTTCCTTTCTTTGGACTGGGAACACTATGTTTTGAGGTCCTTCCAGTTCTGATTTTCAATGCTTTCTGTGTGAAAGTCTTACCAATTCTGACATTCTGTGCTCTGTGTTCTGAGATCCCTCCACTATTAACATTCTATGCTCAATGTGTTGAGATATCTTCTCTGCTGATATTCTATGTCCTCTGTGTTGAGACCCTTGTGGTTCAGACATTTTGTGTTCTATATTCTAAGGTCCCTTCTGGTTCCAACATTCTGAGAGTCAGTGATTTTGATTAATGCAGAATGAGAAGCCTGATTGTAACCACTGCTGATTTCCTTGTGCAAGAGAAGAAAAAAAAAAAAAAAAAAAAAAAAGACAGACTATGCTCTGTACTTCAAAGTAAACTTTTTTTTCTATCTTTCTCTTCCTCTCTCCAGATGGTGATCAAGCTGTTGGACCTAGAACTGAATTCATCAAAAAAGTTCTCCATGTCCCCTCTGGTCTTCATTCTGCCAAATGAATGTGAGGGAAAAAATCTCTGTATGGCTTGTTATCAGTGCTTCAGTCTTCAAATGCTAATTTTCCCTGAAGCTCATAGGTGGGCAATGAAGAGAAACTGGAGCACTAGCAAAATGCATATTAAAAAAGGTGATTTGCAACTTGCATTAAATTCACAATGGTAAAATATTCTTGAGTTCCTTTGCACTCCATGATGTAACATATTGCCAGGAAAGAAAAGCTTATTTGCATTACCTTTTCTCTCTACAGGAAGTAAAAATATGGGAAGAAGGGCGTACCTTTAACAAATCTGTGAGGTTAACGATGCAATAATTATTATCTCCATTAAAAAAAAAAAAACTGATGAGGTAACTAGGGCTCTGGAAAGGCAAACTGGCATACCCAAAGTCAATCAGCTCTGAAATAACCTCAGATATTAAATCTCCTAAACATGAACACTGATCTTCTGAATCTAAATCCAGGACTCTCTGGGACTGCTTCATTCTGACCCTTAGGAGTACTAGCTCTCAATTCAACATGGCACTTAAGAGATATGAAGTATTTTGGGGGACTGTACCTATCTGCTCATAATAACCACCTTCTAAAAGGGAATGTGAGACAGTGCAATTATATAAAAATCCTCATCCACATATATATGTGTATATGTGTGTGAGGTTCAGAGAAGGTAAGTCACTTGCTCAAAACTATCCAACTGTCTATCTCTTGCATTCTTTCTCTCCCATAATTTTATCTTTCCTTCTGGCAACAAGGTCCAGGAGATCTCTTAAAATGACTATGGATAGCTCCCACTTGATCATCATATTTTCTGAATGGCAGCTCCATGACATGTTACAGAGTTTTTAAATGGACAAAAAAAATTAAAAGAATATCTATTTCTTTCATATCCCCCAGTTGCCCATTTTTATCCTATATGATCATAAATCTGCTAGAAAAACCTAAAAGACCATCTCGCCCAAACCTTTTATTTTACAGATGAGGTAACTGAGACTCAGAAATATAGTGACTGGCCCAATGTCATAAATCCTGAGTTGAGGTTCAAATTCAGCTCATATGACTCAAACTTCTTTCTATCCACCACCCCATACTGCCTGCTTTCACAAAATTTGCTTAAGGAGCACATCTAGCTGCTTGCTGTTCTTCTTCCGGAAGAACAAGCCCAATGTGTCCTGGGTACAGAAGGCAGCTATTTTAAAGCATAAATATATCTGCCAAAGAAAGGAGCTCCAGAAATATAATTCTGTCCCCAGGTCACTATCTGATGCATAAATTCATGTCAAGAATTCTTCTGGATTTGTCATATGTCAAACTGCCTAGAAACTTTGATCTTTCTTTAGGGAGATGTGGGCATTTCTATACAGCCTTTGTACCTTTGAGAAACAAGACAGGAAATGGGTCTCTATCTCTCAGGTCATGAATAAGACCTTAAACCAGATCTGTACAGTGAATGCTTGGGATCCATTTCTGAGAAGGAAAAACTAAGGGGAAAAGAGCTTACTAATGCATTTACCAGTGAGGTTAAGGGAAAACACATATTGCTTCCATATGCATGGCCCTGGCTCCTGTATAACAAGAAAGACAAAAATAAGAGGGAGGGAAAGATAGAAAAAAAACAGTGAGATAGGGACAGAGACCTAGAGAAACAAAGAAATGAAACACAGACAAAAAGACAAAAAAACACGAGATAGAAACAGATATGGGAAGAGAGAGTCAGAGTAAAAAGAAGAGTAAAGTGAAGTGTAGAAAGATATACAGAGACACATTGACATAAAAGATAGGGAAAATAAGGGGATAGAACTAAAGGGAGAAAAGGCCAAACAGAGACCTAGAGAAACAAAGAAATAAAACACAGACAAAAAGACAAAAAAACACGAGATAGAAACAGATATGGGAAGAGAGAGTCAGAGTAAAAAGAAGAGTAAAGTGAAGTGTAGAAAGATATACAGAGACACATTGACATAAAAGATAGGGAAAATAAGGGGATAGAACTAAAGGGAGAAAAGGCCAAAAGAGGCAGAGTAAGAGATATATAGAGAGTAACAGAAAAGGAGTGAAAACTTACATGCAAGAGAGGAAAAAAGAAGAACAGAGAAATAAAAGAAAGAAATCAATATAGAATCAAGAAAGGACAATAAGAAAATTAAAAGAAATGAGATACAAATAGGATGAGTGATAGATTAAAATAGTAGTAAGTAATAGAGGAGAAAGGAAGGAAAGGAGAGTAGAAGCAGTAAAGAAAGAAGAAAAGAAGGGAGAAAGGCAAAAAGGAAGGAACAAGGGAATGAGGGATAATGGCAAGCAAGAAAGAAGGAAGGAAAGAAAGAAGGAAGGAGAGAAGGAGGGAAAAAAGAGAGGAAGGAAGAGAGGGAAGGTATGAGGAAGGCAGGGAAAGAGGGAGGGAGGGAGAGAATAAGGAACAATAGTGGAGTGAAAAAATCCAGCATATATGGCTGCTGATACTAACATTCCCTCCCTCACTTCATCTCTACCCCCCCCAACCCCGCCACACACAGAGTTTTTAAAAGGCCCTATCGGCAACTGCAGAATCCCCAGAGATATGAATGGTATATTTTATAACTTTAGAATAGGCTCTCAGGAGTTTTTCCCTTAATGTACAAATAACTGGGAGCAAATATTAAATCATAAATACTTTCTAAACACTGGAAAAGAAGCCTGTTTATTTCTGGTTGCACACAGTTCTTATCATTTTACTCCCTTACTCCAAAACTTTCAATGACTTCCAGTGAAAAAGTCTAAACTCCTTAACCTGGTTTTCAAGGCCTTCCAGAATCTTGTGCCATGTTCCCTTTCCAACTGTATCCCAGTCTATTCTCTTTAATGTAAGAAATGCTCCAATGCACAGAATACTTAGATGCATGTCTAAATACTTTGTCCACTTTTTCATTTGTTCATCTCATTCTCAGTGACTGGAATCAACCTCTTCCAACCTCTGCAAAAGTCACTTTCTTTATATAGCCTAAATAAGAGCTCCTAGCTAAGTGACTGCATTAACACTTACAAAGCTCTTTCACCAGACAATCTATAATGTCGGTGGCCAGAGTATTGCTATTATTGACATCTTTCCTATGAGAGCATCAAGGCTCCTGGAGGTTAAGGGATTTGCTGGGGATTACTCTTCAGGTAAGTGTCAGCAATGGGACATAAGCCAGCTCCACACACTCCAAGTGAAGTTTTGTTCTTACAATAATACAGCACCCTTTCTAATGGTCTTTCCATTGTCCAACTTCTAAAGAACACCTTTTCAGAAATGCTTTTATATTCTTATCATAAGAGGTTATGCACAAAGGAAGAACATTGTCTTGCAGGCTTGCCAAACTATATTGAATTAACATAGAATTGTAATATTTTTTGGTGCAGTTTTTTAGTTATGTCTGACTCTTTGTGACTCTATTTGGGTCACAAAGACAGAGTGGTTTGCCATTTCCTTCTCCACAGATGACAAAACTGAGGCAAACAGGGTTAGGTAACTTACCTAGTGTTATACAACCAGTATCTGAGGCTGGATTTGAACTAGTACTCTATTACTGCCCCAGTCACAACACTAACAATTTATAAACTAAATTAGACATATATTCAAACAAACATGATATAGGTCAGAATAGGCACAGTAGAAATAGCCCTTATTTTGGAGTTGGAAAATCTAAGTTAAAATCCCACCAGTGAAATTTAATATCCAAACAATCCCACACAATTCACATATCTTCCCTCTGTCTGTTTCTTCCTGGGTAAAAAAAGGGTTGGGATAGATGACTCCCTGAAGTCCCTTCCCAATTTAGGTCTATAATCCCCTAATTTTCTCAGGCAAACCATGCAACTAGATTCATAAAAAGAGCCAAAAATAAATAAATAAATATTTGTGTATATTTTTATTTTTTATATATTATTTATTATATAATAAAGCAAAATGAGATCTTTGAAGAGAGAGGGAGAGATCACCTCTTGCTGAGATCACTGGGGAAAGCTTCATGGAGGAAATGGTATCTGAACTGGTTTGAACTGGATTCCAAAGGAAAGGCAGGACTGTAAGTGCTCCTGAGGAGAAGAGGTCAAGGAGGTATCCCAGCCATCTGAGTATGGGAAAGGGTTGGAAGAGACCAGATACACTGAGAGGTCAGTACACTTTGGCTATATTTGTATTCTATAAAGAGGAACAGTGATAATCAGGAGTCTTTACTTTCTCAGGAATGTGTGGGTTGAAACTGGGATTCCCACAAGTCATTTTTTCCCTAATTATTGCTCAGGGAGTGAGATAGATTTTATTTATTTAGCTTGTTTAAAGGAACAAAATTTTCCAGATGTCTTTTGCAAAGTTCAAACCAGCTCCCCATTTGGCCACAGGTGGTGGTCTCCATCATTCTAGTTGAGTGGAAAGGGCTCCCATAGGGACAGTCACATCATGGATAACAGTATTCCTCTATTCCAAGACTAAACTTTTCAATTTCTTAAGAATGGAGTGATTTTCCAGTCTTCAGCTCTCTTGACATGGGTCTGTATCCAAAAGCAAGATAAACTTTTCAGGCATGTGTGAATAATTGAGAAAAAACACTCTTAGAATCTAGAACATATAATACCAGAACTAAAAGAGACTTTAGAAAATTAGTCACATAGGGTATCAGAACTCAAGCAGACATTAGAACATAGAATATACAATGTTATAGCCAAAAAGGACCTTGAAAAATACAAGAAACAACCATTAGAGCAACACAGTCAGAACTAGAAAAGATCTTAGAAGTCTGTTGTCTCTCCTTAGATTATAACCTTCATGAGTGCAGGGACTATCTTTTCCCTCTTTTGTGTTTCCCTAATGTTTTTGATAAAAGTTTACCGACTGATCGTCCTAGAGTTCATGAATGTTTTTAATGAAATATTTTTATGATAGTATTCTTTATATAATTGGATTTCTTTGTAAGCAAATGGATTGTATCCATCTTAAAAAAAAAAAAATTCTGCGAAGGCATCCATAAGCTTTGTCCTATTGCCCAAATCACACATATACAGACATACACACAATTATGGTCTAGTCTAAATACCTCTGATTAAGTAGTCATGGTACAAACTTGAATGTCCAAATGGGAAAGGATTTGAGATATCATCTAAAAATGGGGAAAATGAGGTATAAGGAGGGCAGGGAATTTGTTCCCCATTACACAGCTAAAGGATGATAGAGTCCCAGGAATCTTACACTGGAAGGAACCTGCAGGATCATAAGATCATCAAGTCCAAACTCTGCATCTAATTATATGAAAAGGCTGAGACTTATAAAGATGGAACATCTTGCCCTGGGATTTACAACTAGGAATAGGTCACTGGCAACACACTATAATTCTAGGTATAACATTTTAAAAAGTTATAAGATTTGGGGCATTTCATTCATGCTGTTAATTTAACAGATTTTTTTCTGGAGAATCTGATGGGATGACAAGTAATAGCTTGAAAAGCCAAGACTTAGCTTCTTCCATTGCTCTAAAATAGCAATGGAAGGCTGGACTAAGAAAGGAGGGAGAACGACCATAGCAACAAAAAGTCCTTTCTTCAAGGAGATGATATTCTTTTAACCAATAATTTAATACTTAGTAAGTCAGTTATTGTCTGAGATTTAACTTCCTCATCTGAAAAGTGAAGATATGAAGATTTGCAGATTTTGTTTTTGGTTTTTTTACTTCTTCTCTTTTTTAATGGTTATATGTTTTCAATAGTATTTCATTTTTCCAAATACATGTAAAGATAGCTTTCAACATTGATTTTTGTAAAATTTTGTGTGCTAAATATTTTTCTTCCTTCCTTCACCTTCCTTCTCCCCAAGACATCAAACAATCTAAGTTAAATATGTGCTATCCCTTTAAATCTATTTCCATATTTGCCATGTTGTTGCGCATGGTTTTTGATGATAAAATGGAATAAAATGTTCAAAGGCCTGTGCAAACCATGTTATTTATAAAAAAATTACTTCTCTGTATCTTCCATATCATTCCCCACCTCCCTGCAATTTGCAGAAGCTGTCCACTTTACCTGAAATGTCCTTCTCTTATTCATTTCCACCTGTCAACATCCTTATTTTCCTTAGAGGATCAGTTCAGCCAGTTGTGTTTTGATAAAGTCTTGCCTATTTTTTCCCAACAAAAACTCCTCAATTTTTTCCATTGAGCCTTTTGTTTAGATATCTTCTTTACTGCCAATAAACTCCATGTTACACTCAAATAACTGTTAAGTGCCTGAGGCTATATTTAAACTCAGGTCTTCCTGACTTCATGTACAGAATGCTATCCATTATGTGAACTAGCTACCTAGAAATTACAGGGCTATTTAAAAAACAAAACAAAATAAAACACTTAAGGCAAAATTAGACATCAGGACTTTGATAGATGCCCTTTTGACAAAGTACAAATATTTTATTTATAGTTTACAGTTTAGTTGAATTTTTTAAAAAAATCAGAAATTAAGAATTAGAGCCTAAATGCATCATATTTTCCAATTCACTCCCCTGTTTTTACAGATGATGAATCTGAGCTCCAGCGACAGGAAGTACTTTGTCCAAAGTCACTTGTCTGGTATCGGAATTGGGATTCAAATCCAGGTCCATTGGCTCACAATCTGGCCTGTTTTCCAGTGCTAGTAATGTCATCACACAGCCTCCCCCCTTCCTGGTGACATCATTGCCAGTACAACCCTTTGTAAAGATAGTTGTGTGTGTGCTAATTTACTTCAAGAGAGCCCTTTGTCTTTATCAAGAGAAAGTGAGATAACACAATCTGCCTTTCCCAGTCCCCTTTCAAATCATGTATTACATCATCACTGTCCCTTAAAGACAAATGAGCAGATTCCTGATGGTTAATGATTAATGTAACTTCTCATCTGTTTCCTACTATTATAAGATCAAACAGGAAAAGTCAGGCTGGCAATATGACATTCTCATTAGAATGCAAAGCCAGGATGGAAGAGACTATTGCTCAGAAATTCACTAAGTAATAAAATTCAGAATAGTCTGCTCATTAGGGCTGAGAAGGGGAAGAGAGGGAAGGGACAGAGTTAGTTCCAGACAAATGGGTTTATTGGGAGCAAAGGAATGTTTTATCAAAAGTGGATTTGACTAAGCTAATTCCAGGCCAAAAATTTGTTTTAAAAAAGTAAAATTATTTCATTGTATTTTAATCCTCTCTTTCCTAGCTTTCACTTCCACATTTCAAGAAATCACAGAATTATGGGCTCTTGCTTGGTTTTATACAAATAATCTCCGATTCACTCGTGAAAATTCATTCTACACACACACACACACACACACAAAAAAAAAAATAATAATAATAATAATAATTTTATTTGATAGAAATTTAATGGTGCCTTACAAAACTGACTAAGAATATTGAAGATTGGAGGCAGTTATAAGCCACTCTGAGCTGGCGTCTGTTTTTGCTGCTACTTACTTTAGACAAGTGACTTCATTGTCCTGTATATAGATTTCATTTGTAAAACGGGGGAAAGTGGATGAGAAAATTTCTAAAGACCCTTCCACATCTACATTCTATTTTTTTCTCCAATTCCAACATTTTATACTCTGTGTAACCTTTCAAGATTAACATTTTACATTATAAGTTCTCTAAGAACATCTCAGTACTAGCATTCTAGCTTCTAAGTACTTTCTACTCCATCAAGCTCTCATATCTCAAGTTCTCTTTCATTTCTAATAACTTCTCAATTCTTTTTTTGCTGGAATAGTCCACATCCTAAGGTCCCATTGAATTGTGACATTCTTTTATGATTTTTTTCCTACTGTGAAATGCATTAAAATCAAATGTGCTTTAAAAAAATACAGTAAAATTATATATCCACAACAGAACACACATAGAAGTGGTCAGTAGAGTTTGAGGACAATGATAGCTACCATTTCCAATCTTACTTCCCAAGAGTCCAATATAAGCACGGATGTCAAAATTTCTAAAGTGATATGTTCAATGCATCCTAATACATCACGCCATTCATGGCCATGCAATAACAGGTCCAACTTGACAGCTTCTGTCTCCATGACAAGAAGCAAATGTTGGCAGGATATAAATTATAGGAAACAATTTGTGGATAAAGCTCTTTCACACTTTTACTCAACAAACAATTTTACAAAAAAAATTTTTAAAATATTTTCTAGAGAGCTATGTTGGCAATATGTTGGGCAGAAGAATATATGTGTGTCCAAAGGGATAGGGGTTGGGGGCAGCGGTGAGAAAAGGGAGGATTGCTAAACTCCAGTTTTACAAGAAGATTCATAAAGAATTTGGGGAAAAGAAGAGTATTTGGAATTAGAGGAAAGTATTTAATCTAAAATTTTCCTTCCTTTTATTTATTTTTTGAGAAGGAATAATCCTCATATCTTTATAACCAACAGAGTATACTGATGAAAAAATTTCTGTGGATCTACCTTAGCATAGTATCATAGAATAATAAAAGAATGGTTCTGTTACTAACTAGCTATGTGACCTCTGTGCACTCAAATTCCCTTCTCTGACAAGAGAATGAGTTATATTAATTTATCTAGATGTACTCTAGTGCCTCAGGGAATCTATAAGGTCAAAACTATTTTTGTAATCAAACTAACAGTTATTAATTTCAAATATGGCAAATATAATAGCTATAATTTATACCAAATCTCTTTGGGGTCTTCAATAATTATGAGTTATAAAGGTACCTGAGACCAAAAAGCTTGAAAATCTCTAGACTAAAGGATATCTAAGATCATATGCAGATCTGACATTTTTAATTCTCTCTCACTCTCTCCTACAAAGGTTTTTGTTTGTTTGTTTTTGTGTTAGAGTTGGCCAGAATGCTTTATTTAAAATCACTTTTCAAAGTATCACACCATTCAGTATGTAAAAATAATTCATTTCCTAGTGTGATAGTGCTTCTAAATCATTGTATTTCATTTAAAAGATACAAATTCAATTTTATTCAACAAGTGTGGGTTAAGCACCCACTACGTACAGGTACTGCACCAAGCACTGGAATAAATTAATTTCCTGCCCTCAAGAGCTTACTTGGGGGAAAACTTGGGATCTGATTTTATTGTTGTTGTTGTTGTTGTTGTTATTTTTTCAGTCATATCTGACTCTTTGTGACCTCATCTGGGATTTTCTTGGCAAAGATAGTAGAGTGCTTTGCCATTTCCTTCTTCAGCTCAGTTTTACAAATGAGGAAACTGAGGCAAACATGGTTAAGTAATTTTCCCAAGTTCACAAAGCTAGGAAGTATCTAAGACCTTCTGTTACACAATTTTAAGGAGGAATCTGCTAAAAAAAAAATCTTTAAGACAAGTCAATGAGAAGGTAGTTAATTTTCCCCCAGTGGAGCAGATTACTCCAGTATCATCTGATGCTGCCTCTCAGGGCCCTGTCCTAAAATCCAAGAAAGACCTCTCTATAAACTGCATTAAAGATACAGAAATGTTGGGCTCATGTATTCACTCCTGGGAAATTCACTCAAATCATCACCCAAGATCTATTAACTCTTAACTTATATATTTTCAACCAATAACCTCTAGTAAAATCCTATTCTCATACCTCATGCCAACCCTGAGCAGGTCCTTACAAGCTGGAGGGGTTTTGAGTATGAGCTCAAGATCTTTTGAATCTTCTCTATAAATAGCATGAATGTAGATGATGGGTTATTTTATACACACACATATTTTATATTTAGCAAATGTTAAAAATGCTTATGAAATTTTAGAGTTTGATGAAATCTCAGAGGTCAAAGACCAAATCTCATGAGAAATGCCAGTTTCACAGTTTGCCTTTTTATAGCATTTTATGGTCCACAAAGTTCTGTTCTCACATTAATCCTATGATAGAGAAGTGTATTCTCTATTCATAGATAACAAAGCTGAGAACAACAGATTCAAGTGACTTCCTTATGGTCACAGATAGTGAGCAACAGAATGAAGATTCAATGTTGAGGCTCTCAATTCCATGTCCAAAAGATGAAGGAAGGAAATAAGGAAGGAAGGAAGGGAGGAAGAGAGGAAGGGAGGGAGAGAAGGAAGAAGAGAGAAAGGGAGAGAGGGAGGAAGAAAAGAAGGGAGGGACGGATAACCCAATTATCCCAGGAGATTCTAGTGTACATTTTCCTCCAAAATTCTCTGGTTATAAACAGATATAATAACTGCATCTATGGAAGCAAGCTAATAAATTATAGAGGGAGAGAATGTAGGGGGAGAAGAGGATTCAGAACAAAGTTTTCTCCTTTCTAACCATCTGTTCATTCTAAGCCATCCCTAATAGGACAAGATACTGCCCATTTGAGAAGCTTTTCTACTTAATGGTAGAAGGGAAAATTATCCGTTCTCTCATCCAGCAGAGTTTCCCACAATCTACCATATAGAAAGAGGAAGGGATTTGGCTCTTTCCCAAGTGTTTGATCCTCAGAATAACTTCCTTTTGCGCTGCCTATAATTGCTGAAATTCATGCTGTGGTGCTGCTCTGGCTCCATTCCTCTGAGAAGAAAGAGGCATACATGAGTGATTGATGGCTCCTGTCACTAACTGGGAAGAGAAGCAGCTGCCTCTCTTTGGGGGTGCCCACCAGCAGACATTGGGCACTGGAGGCCCAACTGGCAGAAATCAGGGATGTTCAGCAGGGAAGCACCTGAGCTACTTCAGTTCTTCCTCCTAGGAGAGGACACCAGTCTCACCCTTATCATAAGTGATGCCATTCACCAAGCCCAAGTACACACTTAATCAAAAAGGACCTTTTCTTTTTACTTCAAACCAAATTAAATACACATATCAGGCAGTCCAAGCTCACAGTGGAAGTACCTTAGAGAATAAAAATAGCCCTGAAAGGGACCTTAGAAAATAAAATTTCAAGTAGGAAAGGTTCTTACAAGTCTTTGAGATAACATGAAGTAGTGGAAAGTTTAATGAATTTAGAGTCAGAGGATCTAGATTTAAAGCTGACCCTAATTATATAATTTTGGGTAAATCACTTAACTTTTCCAGTCCTGTTTACTTCTCTATAAAAGGTGGGTTTCTGAATGGACGGTTTCAGGTGTTTCTTCAATGATAACTCTAATTCAATAATCTATTGAGCTCTAAATTTTCTTTAATAATACAAGATTATAATCCTAGGATTGAGATCTATTAGGCTTGAATTTCAAGGATAGAAGATATTTCCTTTTGTATTTTCCAGCAAAAAAAAAAAATGCATCACAATGAACTGAACTTAGTTTTATAATTACTTTAGGAAATAGTAATTACTCCATATAACTTGCCAGTACAAAAAAAAAAATTAAAATGACAAAAAAAGTTACTTCATTGTATTGTTCTTGAACTCTTTTATTGGGAAAACCAAATGTAACAGGAGGACCCACTCCACTCTGGAACTTCTTGCTTTCCTAAGTTCAACATGGAGGAGTTGGAATAATCATAATTATAAAAATCTAAGTTAAAACTCTATATCTATAGTCCTTGTATTACCAATTTAACTATCTACCAGACATCAGCACTTAGATATCCCATAGATATCTAAGTCAACATGTATGAAATATGAAATGTTATATTTCTCCATCAAAAATCTCTCTCCTCCCACTGTTGCCTCCATATTTTTCTATTTTTGTTGAGGAACCAATCCTCCTTCCAATCATACTGGGGAGAGTTCTATATGTGAAATATCCCCTAAGTCATCACCCTCCAAAATCCAATGAGCTGTCCAGTCTCATAGATGCTATATCCAAAATACCCACTACCTCCATCTTCTTTTCTCCAATCACATTCTCTACCATAGTTCAGGCCTTAATTATATATTATTTAGCCTAAATTATTACTCCTCCTTTTTTACATTCTCTTCTAATAATATGAGCCTAATAGCAGTTTCTTATTAATGACATTTCTTCTCTTATCTGTAATGTACCTTTGCACAGATGATTCCCCCATGTATGGAATGCATTCCCTCCAGACCATCACCTCTCTAAATCCCTAGATTTCTTCAAAGCCCATTTCCTGTACATCTTAGGCATGATCTTGTCTTATCAACTCGAAATTTATTTCTCTATCTTAACAATATTTTGTTCTGCTTTGAATATATTTTGTGCTTGTTTATCTGTCTACATGTTGTTTCTTTTTTGTGTTGGTTGTGGTTTTATTAAATCAAAAACTGCCTAGATAAATGCTGAACTATTCGTTCCTTTGATAATCAGGTAGTATTTGCTTTACAGAGACAATGGTATTATTTTGTTTTGTTTTCTGTTTTTAAAAAGCTGACTGCTTTTTTAAGCTTTTTATATTCAAAATATATGCAGAGTTTTCAATATTCATCCTTACAAAACATTATGTTCCAAATTTTTTCTCCCTCCCTTCCACCCGCTCTGTCCCTTAGACAGCAAGTAACCCAATGTGTGCAATTCTTCTACACATATTTCCACAATTATCGTGCTGCACAAGAAAAAAAAAACAGATCAAAAAAGGAAAAAAATGAGAAAGACAACAAAAAGCAAGCAAACAACAATGAAAAGGGTGAAAATACTATGTCGTGATCCATATTTAGTCCCCATAGTGCTCTTCTAGGATGCTGATGGCTCTCTCCATCACAAGTTTATCAGAATCGGCCTGAATCCCCTCATTGTTGAAAAGAGCCATGTCCATCAGAATTGATCATCACTTGGTTCTATTCACTTCATTTAGGATCAGTTCGTGTAAGTCTCTCCAGACCTTTCTGAAATCATCCTGTTATAAAATAATATATTACATTCATATACCATAACTTCTTCAGCCATTCTCTAAATGATGGGCATTCATTCAATTTCCAGTTCCTTGCCACTATAAAAAGAGCTGCTACAAATATTTTTTGCACATCTACATGTTGTTTCTATTCTCTAGAAGGCAAGCAATCTGAGGACAGAGTATTCTATTTTTGTCTTTCTAATCCCAGGATCTAGCAGAGTACCTTGATCATTAACTACTTAGTACTTCTCTTTTTCAAATTCAACGGATTATAGAAATCATGAGTAAAACAAAAATATTTAATTATGATAGAAAATAACAAATAAAAATCAAAACAATAGAATCATTTTCTATACTCTTCTATTTCTCATACGAAGGGGTGTAGTTTTTTTCATACATGAATAATGAGAGACATTTAAGGAAAATTCATGCTCCTAGATGATAGGCAGGTTAGCTTTTCATCCAAAACCAGTTTTATGACTTATTTCGATGAATGGAGGTCGGAGATGGGGATGAGGGGCAGGGCAGCCAGCTGATGCTCATTGCTTCTCTGTTTTACCTCTCACAAGTAACCCAGCTGCTGCCAATCCAACTCAGTCCTATGAAAAGTCACCCTTCTCCAACTCCAACACTGCCATTTACAGTTTTTCAAAAATGCTTCTTTTGCTTTCGGAAGAAATTGTACACTTATTTCCAAAACTACTGCTTCCATGAAGGGTTGTTATTGCAGCTCAAAGGAGATATCCACTGCTGTAGCTTCTTCCTCCTCAGAGAAATATTATAAGTGTTACTGAGCACACTTTTGGATCTAAACATCTTGGCTACAATTATCCAGCAAACAAAATTCCCTCACTTTCCTATCTGCTCTCCTTTACAATAAGTTACCTAGTCCTTACTCCCAGATGGGAGAGATTAAGTGCATTCTTTTTGCTTCTTTCCACTCCCTACAATGGACTATCTGTCTTTCACTGAGTTATTATGAAGCTATAACTAAACATGCGAAACAGCACCTTTCATGATGCCAGCATCTAGCACAATGGCCATGCAAACTACCTGGACAGAATCATTTAATAACACTGGAAGAGTGACTTCTGTTGACTTGCTTTCAGGCTTTCATAGTAAAATGAACTTGACCCTTGTATGTTAAAATAACTCAGAAATAATTCCCCCCAAATAAGAGCTAGATTCAAAATCTATTCATTTACCAAGTCAATGTGTGAACTTATTCACTTAATGTCTTTTATTTTCAGTTTCTAATTTTTAGAATTGTTTTCTTTCTAATTTCTCTCCTTTCCTAAGCATATTTGACACTTAAAACAACCCTATAAACTAGATGGAACAGCTATTTCTATCTCTTTGATAACTGTAAGAATATGGGAACCAATAATAATTTTCATTTATATAAGACAATGTTTTAATAAGCAATTTCTTCATAACAAATCTGTAAAGCAATGAAAATATAATTCTCGTTTCACAGAAAATGAAACAAACTTTTTCCAAGTTTGTAATAATAATAAGTTATAATCTTTACTACCACTTTGACTTAGCTTCACCATAAATTAGAGGGGGAAGATATGTAGTTATAGATTAGATATAGATAAATAGAGATATATAGATAGATAGTTGTGTATATATATATGTATAAACATACATTTTTATATATACAAATATTACTTTTTATATAAACTATTAGGATACAAAGGGATATATATCTACATATAAATATGTATATATTATTTATATGTTATATCTACAAAGAGATAGTAAAAGAGAAAGATTAAAAAAAGGAAGAAAGAGATAGAGAAACAAAGAGAGAATAATGAGAACAAATCTAAAAAGTGAAGCCATGAGTTGTTTTTTTTTGTTTGTTTGTTTTGTTTGTTTGTTTGTTTTTTAAATAACTTTTTATTAACAGAACCCATGCCAGGGTAATTTTTTACAGCATTACCCCTCACTTCTGTTCCGATTTTTCCCCCTCCCTCCCTCCACTCTCTCCCCTAGATGGTAAACAGTCCTTTACATGTTAAATAGGTTACAGTATATCCTAGCTACAATATATGTTTGCAGAACCGAACAGTTCTCTTGTTGCATAGGGAGAATTGGACTCAAAAGGTATAAATAACCCGGGAAGAAAAACAAAAATGCAAGCAGTTTATATTCATTTCCCAGTGTTCTTTCTTTGGGTGTAGCTGAAGCCATGAGTTTTGAAGCTGGAAAGCACATTAAACAATTTATTTTACAAATGAAGGAAATGAGATCCAGATAGGAGAAGAACTTGCCCAAAGTCACACATAAGTAGCAAGTTCAGAAACTGATTGTAGTTCCCCTGGCTCCAAATCTAACATCCCTGTTTGCATTATGTTCTGTAACATTATACCAGCCTACATTGGGCACCTATTCTACTTCTGGAGGATGGGTCTTCAAAGCAATTTTTCTGAAAGTACAGATCTGACCATGTCATTCCAACTATTATATAAATCTGAGAATCCACTATCACCTCTAGGAACAAATACAAATTTATGTTCAGCATTAAAAACTCTTCGTGAGCTAGTAATATTTCCCCAATATTTCTAGGCTTCTTATATTTACACTGCTTTCAAGTATTGTTCCCCCAATATCACTGGCCTCCTTGCAAGTCTCAAACAAGATACTCCATCTCTTGACTTCCAGCATCTTTACTGTCTATAAGCATGGAACATTGTCTTTCTTCCTTTCCAAGTACTGGCTTCTCTGACTTCCCTCAAGAGTCAGTGAAAATTCTATCTACTACAGGGGTTTTTCTCAAACCCTCTTAATTCTAATGCCTTCTCTCATTGATTATTTCCCATTTTCCTTATACAGTTCATTGTGACAATTGCTTGCATGTCATCTTCCCCTTTAGCTTGTTAGTTCTATCTTTTGCCTTTGTTTAAAATATCCCTAGGGATTAGCACAGTACATGGTACATATTATATGCTTCATGAATGTATATTATTGAAATGAATGAAGCATTAATTAAACATTTACTCTGTGTCCAGTACAGTAAGAGCTTGTGATATAAATAAGTCAGACAATCTTTGTCCTCAAAGAATTTACGTGCAAGCGAGTAATTTAGAGCAAAAGAGCTCTACTGTCCAGTTCTTTTAATCCTAATTCCACACTTTTACTTTCCAAGATCCTAAATGTTATACATGGAGAATACTTAGTTAATGCTCCAGAATACTTGCTTAAAATGTTCCAGATGCATAAAAAAGCAAGCTATAGAGGCCAATATAGTAAAGTAGAAAGAACATGGTACTTGAAATCAAAAGATGTAGCCCCTCACTTGCTGTGTCACCATAGGAAAATTACAACTCTTCTCTGAGCTTCAAATTGACCTAATTACAATTCATTCCCTACTTCCCGCAAGAGGTGTTTAAGGCTCAGGTGAGATCATGCTTTTGTAAGCATGAAATTCTACAGAAATATGAAATATTGCTATCATTATTGCATATTAAGCCATAGGGATATAACTTTTATCCTCTCATGGATTCTCCCCCTTTCACTTTCTCACCAAGATTATTAATAGAGCGATTAGTTTTACTCTGTGAGATGCTCTTATCTATCCATGCACAAGGATCAATTGATCTTTCAAATCTTTGCCAACAAAACCCCAAGTGATCTCTTAATTTTCCTCTCATAATTATTGATCAGCTGAAAGAGAAATTTCCAATAGACTCTCTTAAAGTTTGGGGGGAAAACAAATCAATGACTGATCTGTTGTATAAAGCATGTTTTTTAGGAACTTCCCATCAAGCATACCTTGAGAATGAAATCCAGTTTTTATGGCAGAATATTATGTACAAATTTGAGGGTATCAAGGCCAGGGTCTGTTACCTTTTTTGATCATAGATTCCTCTGGCAGTACAATGAAGCCTGTGACAGGTTAGAATAATGTTTTTAAAAAGATAAAACAAAATACATGGAATTTTCTACAAATTAAATCAGTTTTATAAAATACAGGTAAATCTTTAATCTAGACCAACCTCACTTTATAGAAGAGGAAATTGATCCCTTCTGTTTTTAACACTTTACCAAAGGCTTTGCTCACCCCTGCCATGAGAAATTAATAGCACAGGCAAAAGTATTCCCATTTTGCAGAAGAGAGATATGATAGAAAGCTTAAGTGATTTTCCCACAGTCATATAATTAGTAGGCCTTTGATGGCCTAGAAAAGCTAGCCCTAAATTTGGGGGCAGATGATCTGGGTTTCAATCTCACTTCTTCCAGTTCTGATGAGTGACCACAGGGAAGCTACTTCATTTCTCGGGTCCCTACTTTTCTTCTTTGTAAAAAGATGGGGTATAACTAGACAATGTTCAAGGACCCTTCTAATTGTATAATCCTGTAAGCTAACGAACTGAGCCACAGTTTGAGTTGACCTGTCCAGATTCTTTCTATTCTGCCCAGCTCTTGCTTCCCTTCTCTATGAAGCATTTCAGAGATGTGCCCCACTTAAGTCACACAGTTGGCAAGCAGTAAAATCAGCAATTGGAACCAGGAGATGCAGTACAGCGAATTTCCCTTTTAATATAAAGCAAAAGGAATAAGGAAATGGAATGCAAAGTGTTTTCATTTAAAATAGCTATCAACTATTAATATTTCTCTTGCTGTACTCTAACACTTTTATTGACAGACATTTCTTGAACTGCCAGTATCCCTCAAGAATAAAAATAAGTGACTATCCAGGAAACTGTATGCATAAGGAGAATTCCCCTTCATATTAATTAAATCCAATAAACTGGATGTTCTGGCACCTACCATGTGCTTAATATGAATGCTAGTAGTAATATTCCTGTGTTGGATGATAAAATAAGACATTTACTTTTCTAAGACACTTGTCTTGGACAGCTAATTGGAGCAACCAACCTGGAGTCAGGAGGAGCTTAATTCAAATGTGGCTTCCAATGCTTAACACTTACTAGCTGTGTCACCCTGGGCAAGTCACTTAACCCCCATTGCCTCTGAAAAAAGCCCTCTAAGATATTTATCTTTAAAATGGTTCAGGTTTTTCTACCCTTGAAGATGAGTATCCCCTAAAATAGTTTTGTTCCTATTATTAGGAACTATATATACATATACATATAAGAGCTATATTGTACACATAGCATTCAAATTACAAAATATTTAACTTATTTTATTGAACCTCATAATAAGCTTGTAAAAAGATAGGATGCAGCTAGTGGATAGAATGCTGGGCATGGAGTCAGGAAGATTTAGCTTTGTGAGTTCAAATCCAGCCTTGGACACTCTATTAGCTGTGTGATCCTGGACAAGTCATTTAATCCTGTTTGTCCCAATTTACTCATCTGTAAATTGAGCCAGAAAAGGAAATAACAAATCACCACAGCTTCTTTGCCAAGAAAATCTCAAATGGAGTCACAAAGAGATAGAAATGATTGGACAACAAGCCTTAAATAAATCATCTGACTTTTCAGTGAACTAGACATCTCTCTAAGGACATAAGTGTCTGAAGTATTGCTGGTCTAATGGTGAAAGGAATTCTTAAACTGGAAGAATTCTATATTGATAAAATCATAGATTGGGACCAAAAGAAAAAAAGTTAAGAAATCAAGGAATGATCATGAACTGATCAATTTGAAATTTATGGAGTTTTTACAAAAAATTATTTTCTAATGGCTACAAGCTGTTTTATTAAAGTATATTTTTAAATGTATGTTAAATGTATAAATGTATATTAAAAAGTATATTTTTGAATGAGTCCATTTGAAAATGTATATCGACTATTCCCTGACATCAAGATGGCTAATTGAACTACAATATCACAGAAGCATCATCTGAATGTAAAAAGCAGCTTCCAACATCATAATAATATGATTCATAAGTAAAATCTCCACAAATTTTGAAACTAAAATTCAGCCTTTAAATAACTTAGACTTTTCTTACTTTTCCATTCCCTTTGTTTCACTTCTTTCTACTTTAAGATCCAGGGACACCAAACTCCATGCTGTTCCTCAAACAAGATATTTCATCTTCTCACTCTGCATTTTCACTGGCTGCCTTACATGCCTAAAATGCTCTTCTTCCTTGCCTCCGGTTCCTGGTTTCCTGTAGGTTTCAAATCAAAATATCATCTTTTGCTAAAAAGCCTTTCCCTGGTAGTATCTTTCCTAAGAGATTATCTTATATGTATATGCATATATATACATGTGTACCTAATGTATATATATATATGCATAGAGAGAGAAATATATGCATATACATATATAGAAATTCATACACACATACAACTTTGTGAATCCAAGATCGCTGTTTTCATATTTTACGTTCATATACACACATTTGTGTGTGAATACACATATAAAGTATATGTGTCATATACATATACCTAAACACACACACAATTATGGAAATACAATATAGTTGTTTTCATGTTTTCTCCTCCATTAGAATATAAGTTTCTTGAAGGCAGGGATTGTTTTTGCTCATTTACTCAATGTTTATAGACTAACTAAATTTCATGTATCTCTTAATGCTCTTTAATAATTTTCAGTTAAAAATTGGACTTTTCCTTTTTCATTCTAATTTGAAACAAACCCATGGGACTCACAGTTTAAAAAAAAAAAAAAAAAAAGAACACTGAGCAGTCCAATAGAAGCAGTGTCTGCCTTCCCTACAGTCAATGATGCAGGAAGGTTAATGACTGAGATCACACTCTGAAGGCAGCAGAAAAATCCTCCTCCACTTCTTATGTGTCAGAAATGGAGCATGGATGTAAGAAGGACTCTTGGGGAAAATAAATGAGGTGTTTTACCATTTTTATTGTCAAGTGTGCCTGTTCTCACTTGAATGGAAACATGCCAGTAATATTACTGTTATCATTAATTAATAGCAGCTGTACAATCATCTACTCCTCACTTTGCAAAAGCCAAAAGAGAAGATCCCTTCCCACACCCTATGCCCACAGCACTGATGAAGGTCTCTCCTCTTTCTTACCTTTCTAGGCAATTAGCAAAATGGAAACAGGCAAAAAATGTTGATGACCTAAAATGCAAGATAATATATCTCACTAATGATTTAAAAAGGAGGAAAGTAAATCTTACATGTCAAAGTCTTCTCTGTGTGTTCCTCTGTGTCTGTCTCTCTTTCTGTCTTTGTGTGTTTCTGGCTGTCTGTATCTCTCTCTCTCTCTCTCTCTCTCTCTCTCTCTCTCTCTCTCTCTCTCTCATGTGTGTGTGTGTGTGTGTGTGTGTGTGTATATATGTATATATATATAATATATATGATATAGATATAGATATATAATATAGACATACATGTATGTATGTATTTCTCTGTGTGTCTCTTTTTCACTCTGTTTCCATCTATCTGTTTCTCTCTCAGTCTTTCTCTATTTCCCCCTATCTCTCTAGATATAATATACATATAGATATCTATATCTATATATATTCTGTATGTATGTGTGTGTCTCTGTGTCTCTGTCTCTATTTGTCTCTCTTTTTCACTCTGTTTCTGTCTCTCTGTCTCTGTCTCTTTTTTCTCTTTCCCTCTCTCTCTTTCTCTCTGTCTCTCTGTCTCTCTCTCACCACATCATTAGAACACAATTTATTCAGATATTTGACATAATCTTCCAATTAATTCCTCCTCCATTGTCTCCTTGCCATATTGAGATGACTATGGCTTTTCCAAGTCTTATCCAGGAGAGAGTAAGTTCTGGTCAGTTAGGTTCTGGAAACAATTCAGTGGCAAGGCAGGAAACCCGGCACTGAAGTTGAGTATAGGATTGTGGGAAGAACTATGAAGAGTTTTTTGAGTCCAATTACTCATGAATATCGTTTATTAAAGTATAGCAGAACTGCAAGATGCTTCCATGGAGCAAATATCCTCATGGAAGAAAGCTGGATCCTTGAAACAATTAAGTACTTGACATAGCAGATTGGCAATGGGTCCAACATTCACACAAATATATATAATACCATTATGAGCTTGGCAATATTCTATATCATAGTGTATTTGGTTCAAATCAATAAACATTTATTTATCAAAGAGAAACATCATCATATAATAAATAAGGAATCAGCTATGAGACTAGAAAAATGAGGTTCAAGTCTTGCCTCTTTCTAGCTGAAGCAATTGTTTGAAGCAAAACACTTAGCCTCAGTTTATAGTTAGAGGTATCTAATTCAAAGTCTATATACTACATTGGGCCCCCAACACTCCCAACTAAAGACTAGACAAGACTAAAATGTCATTGGGAAATATTTAAGAAAATGAATAAAAATACAATTAATTACAATTTGTGTGTCATTATGTGATCTGTAGGGAGGCTTATATATGTTTAGTGGCCTCTTGTTTCTTTGTGGATTTGACATATTACTCTAGGAAACTCTCTAAAATTATAAATCGCTGGGAGAGAAAGCTAACCAGCAATGAAAGGCAGAAGATTTTCCTCATCTGGAAAATCCTTTTATCAATGAAATCACAGTTTCACTCCTTTCCAATCCTATTTTAGGAATAAGGAACTCTGGTTAGGGCATGGGAAATCTAAAATGAAATGCCATATACCCAATTTTCTCACAAAGTCTCCAGACTAATCAGGAAAAAATAAAGTAATAACAATATTTCTATTTACTGATTTCAAATGGAGGTTTTCATGATTCTGAAACCATCTCCATTTCCCTTTGTTTGAAGGATAACTATTATATAAGGTAGAATGTAGTAGGAGTAAAGGGTAGCTCCTGGGGGAGTATAAAGGAGAGATCATTTGCAGCTGAAAACATGAGGACAGGTGATCTCTGTGCTAAGCCTTGAAGGAAGAGGGTATGTATTCCAGGGAGGGAGGACCAATCTGAGTTAATTCATAGAGGTAGGAAAGGACATCTTGAGTTTCAGAGCTTGATGCACAGTTTGACAGAAATGTAAAGCATGTGATTTGCTTTAATAATATCATTAATATTAAATTCATATTAAAATCAAAGCATTGATTATTATGAAAATATCTGTAAAGGTACTGTTTAAAATATGATCTTCAAATGATGTGAAGACACAGAAATGATTTGAAAGCTTCTAATGGCTGAACTTCCTTTCTCAGAAGAAGCCAAAACAATGGAAGCATTGTTCTTTGTAGGTGACATCACTGACTTCTTCAGATTGACAAGAATTGAGCACAAAGCTTGGAAGCCTGTCAATTTTGTGAGTTTCCATAAAAGGGGACAGAGACTTCATTCGGGCTCAGTAATGAGAATTTCCTTACCAAAGGGGTGTGAGATCCATCTGAGATACACTACAGTGAAGTGAGTAAGAGAATCCTGTTGAAAGGAGAAAAAAAGAGAAGGAAGGGGAGAAGGACTAGGAAACCAGTACAATAAAGCTAGTGAGATAAATGAAAGAGATCAATTAAAAGTCCAAAAAGCACTAATTCAAGATCAAGGCAGAGTTTTGGATTATCAAAGCAGGCACATCATGGTGTGAAAACATAAGTTCAGGCCTGGGAATCAAAATGGTATGTTCTGAATAAGTTATGGTATATGAATGCAACGAAATATTATTGTTCTATAAAAATGATGAGCAGGCTAATTTCAGAGAGGCCTGAAGATGAACTGACACTGAGTGAAGCAAGTAGAACCAGGGAAAACATACAGCAACAGCAAGTTTGTGGGATGATCAACTATGATAAACTTGGTTCTTCTCAGAGATTCAGTGATCCAAGGCAATCCCAATAAACTTTGGATGGATCAAGAGAGAGAACTAAGGAGACTGAATATAGATCAACATATACTATTTTCACCTATTTTCTCATGGTTTTTCCCTTTTGTTCTGATTTTTCTCTTCCAACATGATTCATATAGAAATATGTAAAAAAATTAGTTTAACCGTCAAAAAATTAATTGGGGAAAATAAAAATAATTTTAAAATTAAAAAATGGAATGTCAGTGTTGTACCAACTATAGCAAGTCACTTAGCTATTTGAACCTCAGATTTTTTATCTCTAAAGTGGACATAATAATCTCCACTCTACATCCCTCAGAATTGCAAGAGAATACAGTACACACAAGAGTTGTTTATAACTACAAAGCATCATATGAATAAGAGTGGTATTTATTAAAGTTGTTGTTATTGTTGGCACCAATGAGTAGTATTCAATATCAGAATAGTTCAAGCATTTGAAGAGTATTCAGAGAGGAACTGGAAACAAATCACAGACTGATGACACATTGTACACAGACATTAAATAAGACAGAAGGAAACTCTCCCTGATTATCATCATACAGAGATTAAATGACACAGGAGGGACTCCAACCCAGATCCTATACCCCCACATGTGATGCTCTGTCCACTGTACTACACTATCTCCTTCATTCCATTCCCATAGTATTTCTCATGGCAGTTCCATCTTCTCTATTCCCACTGCTTTCACTCTAACCTAAGCCCGTATCATCCACTCTGAAATGCCACAATTGCTCCTTAAAAGGTTTTCTAAACTATAGTTGGTGCCCCCTTCTGATCTTTCATATAATTCTTATAGAGGTAGCTAAATTATTCCTCCATCAAAAATCATGAGAAAGGATATACTGCAACATATCCAACATATAAAGGACTGCTTGCCATCTAGGGGAGGGGGTGGAGGGAGGGAAGGGGGAAAAAAATCGGAAAAGAAACGAGTGCAAGGAATAATGTTGTCAATATAAAGTAATCATTAAATTAAAAAAAAAAAAGAAAAGAAAAGAAAATCATGAGAAGCTATCCATTGCATCCTTCATCAAGTTTAAGGATCTTCCTTGAAGGTCCTCCGTGACCTGATGCCATCTAGCTTTCCAGTCACATTATTCCCTTCCATGGGCTTATCTGATCCAAAAAAAAAAAAAAAAAAAAGACTAATTTTATGGCCCTCTTAACCAGCAGGCTCTCTTAATGTTGTAGGACTTTGCTAATTCTGTTTTGTTCTAAACTTAAAGGCATAAATGATATTATCTCTAAATTTATTTTTTTCCAAGTGCATAGCTTAGTTCTCTGCACATAAGGTCTAAATAAATATGTTGTATTGTACTACACAACATACTATTTCTTGAACCAATTAGTGTGAAGGATTTACATTGGCCAGATGTTTTTCAGTAATGTCCAACTTTTTATGACCCCCATTTGAGGTTTTCTTGGCAAAGATATTGGACTGGTTCTCCACTTCACTCTCATTTTACAGAGGAGAAAACTGAGGCAAAAATGTTTAAATGACTTGCCTTGGGTCATACAATTTGTAAACTTCTGAGACCAGATTGGAACTCAGATCTTGCTGACTCCTTAAGGCCCTGTGCTCTATTCACTGTGCCCACTAGCTGTTCTTTTTAGATAGATGGGTGCCATCTTAGAAGGGTTAAACTACCTCTAGGCTTACAGTAAGATTCTCGGAACTGAATTAATTTCAACATTAGTTTTAAAATGTTAAATATGTGCCACTCTCTATGAAGGAAAACATGCCATTGGAAAAAAATGCAGTCAAAACTCCAAAAACACTAGAATAAATAAACAAATAAATAAATTTGAATTGCTCTTCAAGTTAGTAAACCATTAGAATTATAACCATAAATGTAGGAGCAAATAAAGCTGACTACTAGATGGTAAACAACTTTCATTCAGATTTTGTTGAGTAGGGATGGAAGACAGAGTATTTTCTTGGCTTGGTTCAGTGAATTTCTCCTTTATTTTGTTTTATACCATCACTTTGGGAATGTGGTAGGAAGAAAGAAATATCAAGGTTTCAGATTAACTCAATACATTTATAATGAAACTCAAGGCTAGATTCACTCACTAACACAGAAACCGTCTAACATCCTCATTTTTGTCAGTGGAGAAACTAAACTCTTGAGAGATAAAATGACTTGTGAAGGATACATAACTACAAAGAATCAGAGCGTTTGACTCAAATTTAGACCCGGATGATTCTATTCCAAATAGGACAGTTAACCATCTCTGAGCCAGAGTCTCAATCTCTTCTGCTACAAATTGAGGCCTTGAATTCAATAATCTTTAAGGTTCTTTACTCACTCTGATACCATATACTATATTTTATATTCTAAGGCCTCTTTAGCTATTGCAATCTTTGTTCTAAGGTTCTTTCCAAATCTAACTTCAGATTATAACACTTTTTACAGCTCAGACATTCTTTATGTTCTAAAATTCCTCCCCACACTGAAGTGTGTGTTCTAGGCTCACAAAGTCCTTCTACTTTAGATTTTATGAAAATGAAATTAATAAATTCTGAAGTTTCAGTTAAACACTAATGGAGTATCTGTGGCATCTAGCTATTCCTTTGACAATGGGAAATTAAAGTCAGACTGCTTATTAAATACTGATCATTTACTTTTTTCCAAAGGATATCTGTCAACATATAGTTAGAAACATGAACTTTCCCTTTCCTTCTAAAACTAAAAACAATAAATCTTATATTTATCACCAATAACCATCCTTGAATTGACATATGGAAACAACCTAATTGACATCTTAGGAATACGTCTGTTACAGTTTTTGCCTTTACTGTGCCTTTCTCAGTTAAAGAAACATTTTCTCAGAGAGGTGTTGGCAATGCAAATGAGTCCCATTGGACCCAGCCTATATCTGGCTCAGATACAAGCTCCCTTCTTTTAAGGAGCTCATGTCACTGCTTGGAGGGCAGGAAGGGAATCTTCTCTGCCAAGATCTATCTCACTGGGTACTATTTTGTTTATTCTAACAGTTGTTCCCTTCTTGTTCTAACCTTGGGGACATTCCATGGAGAAGAAAAAAGGCACCAAGCCAGATAAGAAATGAGGTTAAACAAAAACTTTTCTCCAAGAATCTTTTATTTAATAAGGAAGATTCTGCTAAAAACACCTGGTTATGATTTCTAAAACACATTGCCATATTTATGACTGTTTTATTAAATAAAGAAAAAGAGAACATATGGAACACCATGTTTAAATGACAACTCTGAGGAGCTGAAGTTTGTCCAGAGCATAGTAGATAATATGCCCTCATGGTATTCAAAGAGCAGTTCAAATGAATGGTGAATAAGGAGAATAGAAGACTTTGAAGGGACAGGAGATTGTCTTAAAATAACAACAACCTCTTAAGGGATAGTGGAATTAAACTTATTTTGCTAGACTCTGGAAGGTAGAACTCTAGGAGCAAATGGTGAAAGTTACAAAAAGGCAGATTTATGTAAAAAAAAAAAATCCCCCAAAGAGGTTCTGTCCAACCATGAGATAACCTGCTTTAATAGATCTGAAGTTTCTAATCATTGAGGGTACAAGAAACTAGATAAATATTTTATAGGGATATTACAGATGGAATTTCTACTTTAGGCAGAATTTAGCCTAGATGTTCCCTAAGTCCCTTATGATTCTGTGATGCTAAGGTAAGGCACATAGTTAAGTGGCAGAATACTTCCATCAACAGGGAGCTGCTTTTTAATGGAAGGACAGATTAAACTAAGCTTATTTTCCTTAAATGCTGCTTAGTAGTTTATTTAGTTTAGTTGACAAAAACTCATTTTCCCTTAAACTTCTGATTAATCTGTGTGAAAAGAATAGTCATCATTAAATTGTTGTCCAACAACCAACATTATAAAACTTCCATAAAAATCAAGAGAGGTTTTTTTAAAGGTTGAGGAAAAGTCTTTGGTGAGTTCCTAATGACTTTTGAATAACAGCAAATCTCCTAATACTTTATATGACCTAGCTCCAACTGAACTTTCTCATCCTATCACTGACCACTTCCCATTCACTTCATATGCTTTACCTAAATGATAGTATTTCATCTTGCCCTAACATATACCTCTGTTTTTGATGTTCTTTGTTCCAGAAATGCTCTCTACCTCAATTGTACCTTTTAAACTCCTAACTTCCTTTTCCACTCCCCTGCCTCCACCCACCAAAATCGTCATTTCCTATACAACACATCAGGACTTGCACAAAGAGTGGGCGGGGGCCATTCTTTCTCCAAGCATATATATTAATAGAGTATGGTCCAATTACTATTTAGCCTCATGTGCTTGGAACCTCAGTGCATCAACTCAAGCCTCAGCCCATTACATCTCCCGCTTTCTTTTGTTTTAGAACACAGGTGATCATGCCATCCCTGACTCCTCAGGGAGGTCAGAGCCCCCAAGGGGAGGTGATCACACCCTCCCTGACTTCTCAGGAAAGGAGGTGAAAGCACCGAAAAGGAGGTGATCACGACCCCCCTGACTTCTCAGGAAGGGAGGTGAAAGCACTAAAAAGGAGATAATCACGCCCTCCCTGACATCTCAGGAAGGGAGATGAAAAGCACCAAAGGGAAGTGGGGGTTGCTAGCAGGTTTCTGGGCTCAAGGGTCTTATTATGCACAAACCCATCAGCATGGGAATACATAGCACATAGCACATAGCAACAACGCAGAGGCTATTAGTGATGACTCTCCCCACAGTCAGTGCAGGCTTGATGTGGTGTAACAAACATGAAGTATACACCCAAGTAATGGTATAACAAACAATATAAATCAACATTTAGAAAGGCCCAACTCAATTGCTAACTCTTCCATGAAGACACAAAGCCATGAAAACATATATGTATTTTTACTCTTTTCTCTTCTGGTCCAGATCCATGCTTTCTTCTACATAGGTAACTCTCAGTATGGAAACTATCTACCAATAAAAATCAGCTTCAGCTGGTCATATAACAGATCTACTAGTTTGTAACTTTTAGTGAGTTGTGAAAGGTAAAGGATGCTAAGATGTTGAGTGCCCAGCCCATAGTCACATAGCTGGGACATGTCAAATACAATCTTCTTGACGACAAACATGGAATTCTATCCATTTATACCAGGGTGACCTTTCACCTCTCTAATATATTTAGTATGTATTCCATTTATATCAATTTTATTTGTATTCCTATTATATTTCTTCAACTAGACTGTAGATTACTTGAGGAAAGAAGCTGTTTATTATTGTACTTACTCCTCTCCTAGCCCTGGGCATGGGACTTGCCCATGGCAGGTGCCTAATAAATATCTGTGAATCAAGGCAACAAAGAACAGAGGAGCTGAGGAATTAAAGGTGAACCATTTCACCAGGTGTGAAATCAATGAATCAAGAGCCTCCAGCATAAGATGAAGAAGATTGTTCTTTTCAATGCATTTAAATATCTCCAAGCTCCAAATATATTGCAAAAGACAGGACCCATTAAAGTATTCCACATCCATCAGGATTATTAATAAAGAAAAGAACAAACAGAAACAGTCAAACATAGCCCCACACATTTATTGAATACTATGTGCCAGGATCAGACTCATTAAGTACAGTCTCAACTTCAAGAGTTGGCCACTTGATGAAAAACACATCTATGAAGATGGGCTCAAGGACATATAAAGGGGAGTTGGTGGAGGAGGCAGACAAACTGAGGACTCTACAATTACTGAAACATGGAGCACTATGCAATTTATAAGGCCTCTTCCTTTCAACAACCTGTAGAATGTTATCACTGTTTCTCAGATGAGAAAGCCAAGGCTAAGAGAATTTACTCTCCTGGATAATGAAGAGAATCTCAAAACAAGGTCTTCTGACTCCAAACCCATTTTCCATCTACATGAATTCACCTGTCTCCAAAATAAATTTCTGGTATAAAAGGAGCATGGAGTCTTGAATGTGAGGACTTAGGTTCAAATCTCTGATTCCACCACTAAACACATATCCTGTCGTTAATTCCTACCAAAGAATTCAGGGTCATGTACGGCGTGCAGTTCAACCCAGTATGATAGCACTTTCAGGTTTGCAAAGAGTTTTTTTTCACGGCAGATTGGTGGATTTGGTCATCAGCATAAGGACTTAGAAGCCCATTTTATGAATGAAGGTGATATGGGTTTATTCATCATTACCAAGGTCATAGATACCAGTCAGGATCTTAAAAGGAAAAATGACATCACAATCTCTCACAAATCCTATTGGTTTCAAGAGGCATAATCTTTCTAGAGATATTATATCTCACTTTCTCAGAAGACCCCAAAGGATTCATCCAATTGGGGAATAGAGGGTCAAAAAGAAGCTAGTGTATCTCTAAGTGGACAGAGGTAATTTCCAAAAGATCCAGCTCTCAAGCAGCAAGAGCATTGACAGATGAAAGTTGCCAGCTTTAATTATACCTCGAAGCAAACAGGAAAATATCTGGACCCCTTGCACCCTGGGGATCTGAAATGATGTGGGCACTCATTTGACAGGAGTGTCTGAGGGCCATTACACAGACTGGAAGCTTCATTTTTACACCTTATTAAATCACAATGTAACTCACTATTTCCTTCTCAGAAAGGAAGGAAAATGGACATCTTGGGGCTGTCGGTGTTCAAAGACTACGGGTAGCTATGTCAAATCAATTCTGTATCAATCTATACTACTTAAATTGCCTGGTGCTTGGGCTTCAGGCCCTTTGAAAACTCAAGTGGGAAGAGGTATAGCAGGATGAAGCAGGAGGAGGAAGGAGCATGGGATCCCCAGGGACCCACTTCCCAATCTAGAGGTACCTTGCTCCACACAAGCAATATCAGCATGTAATTTACCATGAACTTGGTCCCTGGTTAATTTTCTGCCTTTAGAAACTCAGAACCTAGCTTATTCTGGATTTTTTTTAATGTACATCTTCATTTGCATGTCATCTTCCCCTTTAGAATACACATTGCCTGACTGCAGGTACCGCTTTTACCTTTCTTTGCATCTCCACTGCTTTACACTTAAAAATGCTTGGTAATCTTTACTTGGGAGAGCTAGGTGGCACAATAGGTAGAGTGCTGGGCCTGGAGCTAGGAAAACCTGAGTTAAAAATCCAGCTTCAGATACTTACTAGCTGTGTGACCCAGGCAAAGTCACTTAATTCTGTTTGCCTCAGTTTCCTTATCTGTAAAATGACCTGTAGAAAGAATGAGCAAACCACTCCAGTATCTTTGCTAAGAAAATCTCAAATGGGATCCTGAAGAGTCAGACATGACTGAAATGACTCAACAACAATAACTTTGACTTGACAAATAAGCCATAAGCATTCATGGCCAGAATATGGCAAGTGCTGAATGAGTAACTGGAGACATAAATACAAAAGTGAAACAGTACCTTCCCTCATGAAGCTTGCATCCTACTAAGGAAGCAGAATATAGGTTCACTGATATGAACACAAAGGATAAATACATAGTGATGGAGGGAAATCAAGAAACTTGGAAAATCAAGAAAACTTTTGAATAAAGCAGAATATATAATTAGACATTCAAAGAAGTAGATGGAAGATCATATAAAAAGAAATTTTGTAATCAACCCAGAAATATAAGCCAGTTACTGTATTGGGCTTTAAATACCAAACAAAGAAATCTGAATTTTGTCCCTGATGTCATAAGGAGTCATTGAAGCCCCTTAGGGAGAGGAATAATCCTGTCAGACTGAACCACCCTGTTTCTTCTACACAGGAGTAAACACAGGAATGAACTTTAGAACACAGAACCTTAAATGTGAGATTTTGGAGGGTTTTTAGAACATAGACAACAAGTAGCAGCAAGCTTAATGATTTAACCCTAAGGGACTTGAGATAATAAGTGAAAAGGTTTAGTTTGGGATTCAAGCCTCCTGAATGCCCAACTGGAATTCTCTCCATTGTTCTATACTGCCCTGACATATGGGAAAGGAAGATTTAAATTTGGGGATTTCTGAAATACAAGGATCTTTTCAATGAAAAAATTTGAATTAACTAAGTAGCCAAGAAAGGAGAAATGTATATACGCCAAATTACATAAGATGACCAAGTCTAAATATGAAATTGAAATTCCATACTGGATAATAAAGGAATCTGGTCATTGGCACTTGGTCTAGACAACTTTTGGAGCTTGCATAAAAAGGAAAGTAAAAGTTTGTGAAATCTATAGTGATTGGAGCAACATTGTACTTGACATCTGTAGCTAAATCAGAACAGCCATGTTTTACAATTCCATTGAAATTGATTTAATAGGTGTACTGGATCGCAGCTAAGGGAGAAAAGTGGGGGGAAAAACAGGGAAGTGACAGATGCTGACAATGCAGTTCTTGGTTCTTGTTTCTTTTTCATTGCTGTCTGATTAGGGAATTATAGAAGTACTGGGATTTTTTAGGGCAAAGCTAGAGATTCTTGTGAGACTGTTCAAATGTGTTGAGCAGTGGGGGAAAGCAGAAAATCTGGCTTTCAGTTCTTATGGTCTTGTTTTCTAACTGTGTGACCTTAAACAAGTTATTTAATTTCTTTAGGACTCAATTTCCTCAGCTGCAAAATGAATGGGCTCAGCTAGATGATTTATAAAATCTCTTCCAGCTCTAAATCCTTCTATGAGGGTATAGGTACAATATAATGTGTTATGTCCCTTGCAGCTCTAAATTCTGAGATATTTATTTCTATGGAATTTCCAGAGTCACAAATATGACTTCCAACCAAAACTTTATCATTTCCCCCCATATTTAAAGTTGTTTTGTGTGACCTAAAGTATTGTGTTGGAGAACTTACAGCATAAAAGTCAGACAACCTGGAGCCTAGTACCAATTCTTACACTAAGATACTGTGTGATCTTGAATATGTCACTATGTTCCAAAGACCCTGACTTGACAACTAACTATAACAAAGATAATAGCTGATATCTAAATAATGCCTAATGTTTTTTTTACAAAATAATACACACATGTTCTCATTTTGATATCTATACTTCAACATTCAGAAAAGTGAAACTAAAAGGTCATTATGACTAGATGAAACACTGGACATTCCTCAACCTTTTCAAAGACTCTTAAAGTCGGAAAAGGGACCCCTGGCATTCAGCTAGTTCAACCTGTATGAGAATTAAAAAAGTAACAGCTAACATTGAGTTAATGTTTTTATAGTATTTAAAGATGGATGTTAACAGAACTATTGTATCTGTGCAGTATGTACTAACATTATCCCCATTTCAAAGATGAAGAAACTGAACCTAAGAAAGGATCGTGCATCTAGTAAGCTCCTAAGGTAGGAAATGACTCAAAATCTTGCCCTTTGTACATAGCTATCCCAAGATTCCCTTCTAAAACATCCTCTAAAAGCGATCTTGCATCTTCTGCTTGAGGATCTCCAGTGATAGTGACCCAAAACTACCTGAAGCAGTCCCTTTCACTTGGAATAGTTCTGATTATAAGGAAGTCATTTTCTTTATAGTGAGTTAAAATCATCATCTCCCCAACTTCAACCCAATGCTTTTTCTGACATCCAAAGACAAGTAAAACAAGTTGTTCTCTGGAGGAAGAGAACTGAGGTCCAGAGACATGAATAGATTTGTTATGGGTCACACAGAAAGTCAGCAACACAATTAAAACTAGAATCTAGATCTCCTGCCTTCCATTCCAAGGTTTCCAGAAAGTCTTTCATCTAGATAGATAAATAGATAGATAGATAGATAGATAGATAGATAGAGAGAGAGAGATGATAGAGAGAAAGATAGATAGATAGATAGATAGACAGACAGACATAGAGAGATGATGGATAGAGAAAGAGAGAGATGATAGATAGATAGATAGATAGATAGATAGATAGATAGATAGATATAGATAGATGATAGAGATAGATAGATAGATAGATAGATAGATAGATAGATAAGACTATAAACTGAAGCTTGGAGAAATGAAATTAATAACTTGAATATGTACTTTCTCAAAAAAGGAAAAGGAAAGGATTTCATTGATCCATCAGCTCAACTGATTGCATAGATACAGACTGGGGGGAGGAGGGGACAAGGTAACACAATGTACTGGCAACTCTTCCCTCATCCTTGAGGAATCACTGCTGAATGAATTGTCCGACAGCTCCTCACCCCTACCCCAGCTCATTCAGTCTCACACCTCAAATGGGAACCCACTCAATTTGCCATTCCCTCTTTACATGCAGTGCCTCAGGCCCAACAAGGGGTTTGAAGGCATTCGGGCAACTGAAGGTCACTTAGCTGTAACTGAGGAACATATTGCCCCAGACATTATTTCATTCTAGCTCCAGCTGTCTGCATTTACATGAGCCTTCGGGACACAGGCGGGGAGAAATTCAGACAGTTCTTGGAATGTGCCTCAGATTGGAACATGTGTATGTTCAGCAGATCTGGGACTAACAACAGCATAGAAGCCTTTATGACTGATCTAAGATTTTTAGGAAGCAGATGACAGAAGATACTCACTTCTTGTTAAATCTTTAGATTCCAAAGAGTGATGATGTTCTTGATAGGCAGAAGTTACAAGGGGCGACAATTGTGTACATATGTGTGTGTGTGTGTGTGTGTGTGTGTGTGTGAGATAATTGGGAATAAATGTGCGTGCCTAGGTCACACAGCTAGTAAGTGTTAGTGTCTGAGGCCAGATTTGAACTCAAGTTCTCCTGACTTCAAGGCCAGTGTTCTATTCACTGTGCCATCTGGCTGTCCACAACAAACATTTTTTGAGTGCCTACTGTGTTCCAGGCATGGAGCTGAGCACCTTAAAAAATATTCTCTCTTTTTTTTCTCTTTTTAAAAAAAATTTTAATAGTGAATTTTTTTTGGAAAAAAAAATTTCTTTACAACATTATCCCTCGCACTCACTTGTGTTCCGACTTTTTCCCTTCCTCCCTCCACCCTCTCCCCCAGATGGCAAGCAGTCCTATACATGTTAAATATGTCGCAGTATTGTCTCATTTTGAACCTCGAAAGAACCCTGCAAACTATATATTATTATGATTCCCATCATACAGTTGAGAAAACTGAGGAAGGCAGAAGTTAAATGATTTAAAGTAACCCAATACTTTAAAACAGCCAAATTGAAATTTAGGTTGTCCTGACTCCAGGTCCAGCACTCTATCCGCTGTGTAATCTAAATGCTTCTACTCAGACTTATATAAAAGCAAAGAACAATGGCTTTCAAATTTAAAATAGTAGATTTAAATTTAGATTCTGTTGCTTCCTAGCCATGTGACTTTAGTCAAATTATTGTAGTTCTGTGGGTCATGGTATCCTTATCTGCAAAAATGAAGGGATTGGACTAGATCAGGAGTTCTTAACCTCTTTTGTTCCATGAGCCCCTTGGGTAGTCTGAGGCAGCCTGTTCATTATTCTCAGAATAATGTTTCTAAATATATAAAATAAAATACACAGTATTGCTAAAAATACCAAGAAAATAAATAGTTATCAAAATATTTTTTAAAAAAATAATTTTGTGGCTCTCCTCAACAATGAGATAATTCAAACCAATTCCAGCTATTCAGTGATGAAGAGAGCTATCTACACCCAAAGAGAGGACCGTGGATGCTGAGTGCGGACCACAACATAGCATTCTCACTTTCTGTTACTATTTGCTTGCATTTTGTTTTCTTTCCCAGTTTTTTTTCCATCTTGATCTGATTTTTTCTTGTGCAAGATAACTGTATATAAATATGTGTACATATATTAGATATAATATATATTTTAACACATTTAACATATATTGGACAACCTGCTATCTAGGGGAGAAGGTGGGGGGAAGAAGGGGATAAGTTGGAACAGAAGGCTTTGCAAGGGTCAATATTGAAAAATTACTGATGATATATTTTGTAAATAAAAAGCTTTAATAAAAAAAATTATAAGAACAATTTCACAGAGCCCAGGTTAAGGTCTCCAAGTAAGAAAATCTCTTTAATACCTTCTAGCTTAAATGAATTAACCATAGTTAAAACGCTTTACAAAACTTTAAAGAACTATATAAATGCTATTTATTGTTATCATGACCATTAGCTGTAAATTCTATCCTATTTATTTAATCAACCTACAAACATTTAGTTAAGTGTTTCCTGTTCCCTGAGCACTGTGCTAAATGCTAGGGATCCAAAAAAAGGTAAAAACAAACAAAAAAAAAATACCTTGCCCTCAAAGACTTATATTTTACTCAAGGAGACAACCTAAATAAATAGATATTTTGGTTGGTTGATTGTTGTCCTTCATTCTCAAAGAGAATCAAAATGGAATTACTATGTTAAGAGTCTGGTTTCATTGTATCTGACTGTGGCTGATCAGACCAATACCAGCTCAGAATGCTCTGCCAGAGTTTGGACACAAATAGTCCCTATGAACATTTGGTGTACCTCCTCTTAATTTTGAGTATTTCATGTTTCCTTAGGGCTAATTCAATTCTGCTTTGTTCATAGAGCTCAGCCCCTTCTCTGATGAGGGCACGGCATACTGATGGGAACAGGAGATATCTAAAGAAAAGAGGGAGGAGGAACTTGGAAGAGAAGGCACTAAGCTGGGGAGTCTCTCCCGCAGAAGACTGAATTTCAAGCTGAATCTTGAACAGAACTGGCAATTCTTTGTCACCAAACTTCTTTTGTAAGTTGAAGCCTATTAGATGATGTCTCTGGATCTTATTTCCTCAATGAGGAAATCGGACTAGATGACTTCCAATTCCTTTCGAGAGCTCTGAATCTATGACTCTAGATTAGTCTTGTTCTATTCTATAGAGCCAAGAAAAATAAGGGGAATTCTAATTAACATGAAGAAGAAAGAGGATAAAGTGAATAAGGTTACTGAACTAGGAATCAAGGAGATTTAGGTTTGAACTTATCTCAGACACAGCATCTGTGTGACATTGAGTCAGTCACTTAAGCCTATCTGTGCTTCCAATGTCCCTTCCAGTCCTAAATGTAGGATCTTATTAACAGATCTTTTATTCAAAGACTCCTAGCCTTCTCCAAGCTTAAAAAACCAGTTTCCTTTGAACTGATCTTCACATGGCCTTGAAGACTCCTTCCTGTTTCTAAGGGTCTATGATTCTATGATGAGGACTATAGGGGTCATCAAGACCCAGCCTTTCATTTTACACATGAAGGAACTGATTCTTAGAGAAAGGACTTGTCCAAGGTTATGCTGTAAACACTTCTCCCAGAATATAATGCTATGTACATAACAGGTGCTCAATAAATATTTGCCAAGTGAATGGGTGAATCAAGATGCAAAATGAATATTCATTTGAAATCTCTAGGTGAGCTGAGAGATGTGACCCAACAAGCTGAATGTCAGATGAAACGGATGAAGCCTCAAAGGCAAAATGGTCCAGTTGTTTGACAAATCTATTTATGATAATCAGGATAGCAAGAGTAGGAGGGAAATTAATTTAGTGCCTCCTGGAGTTTGAGGCTGAATAAATCTTAACACATCTCTAAGTGCAATAGGCATAGGTATAAGGTAAAAAATCTGGTTTGGAGTCCTGCCTTTCACACTTTTGAATTAGGAGACTAAGTCATTTTGGAATGTTTAGCCTCAGTTTCCATGGGAAGGAAAGGTCATGGGAACTGGAGTCAGGACAAATCCTCCTCAGACACTAATCCATGAGTAATAGGGACAACTTCCTATCACTACTCTGAGTCTCAGTTTTCTTAAAAGCAGAATAACTGTTCTACTTATATTATGATTTAGTATAGTGCTTAGCACATAGTGAACACTTAACAAATGTTTGTTGACTTGACAACACAGAATTAACATATCAAAAATGAACTACTGCATATAAAGTATTATCTACTCAATTTTTAAATATCATGACCAATAACTCTAATACTATATGCTTCCATGATTTATATTATATAAAAGATACTTCCTCTACCATTGCAGACTGCATCACCTTCTCCAACTCTCTCCATCCTATGTGATTCTTGTGTCTTTATGGAAGTAAAACCTGCATAAATGATCTATTCAACATCCTATGAAGGGTAATATGGCTTGAAGGGTGTCACTGTTCCATTGGGTTACCCTTTAATCTTGTTACTATTCAGCTCAATTTCTCTTCCCCTCACACATGTGTCTGATGGTATTTTTATGTCACTTCTCACATTTGAGTCATCATTAAAAATATGCTTTAGGATATCTACACTCACATTCATTTTTCCATTTCTAGGCCATCAGGAATTGTAACTCTCCTAAGACAGTGATGTTATACAATTTATATCCACAAAGCTATGAGAAAATCAATATTAAAAATAACATGTGTAAAACATACCATCATCATCATCACAGCTGTCACTATTTGGGAACTCTGTCATCACAAAGGGCTTTCTATCCATCTTTTTTGTCTCACCTCATAATAGCCATGTGTGAGCAAGGAGGGCAGTTTTACAAATGATGAATCGAAGTCAAAGAGGTGACCTGGCTTGCCTCTATGGAGTAGAACAAGACCTAGAATCCAAGTCTCCTGGATCCCACCTCAATGATCTCTATATATCATTCCCTTTCCCTTAAGATCCCAGAAAAACATACCTATTGGATGAAACTGCCTTCAACAATATGACCAAAAATAACTTCACTCACATATGGGGGTGGGCTGGAAAATCTCTATTGACTAAGAAATGATGGCAGAATAGCATATGAAAAAGATGATGATGGCCAGATTTCAGTTCAGATCCTTGGGTCCATTCCCATGTGGAGGCTGTATCCATACCATGGCAAACCATCCATAAGAAAAGGAAAATAAGCAACCATCCAGATGTTTGGTCAATATGGTACCAAATAACTGGATTTTCCCATGGATCCAGATGTTTAGAACCATGGAAGACAAACCTGAAAATGATAGATTTGCCTTCTTTCCATCCATTTGTTGAAGCATCTTTTTGACCTACTCATAATTTCTCACTTCTAAAATTTTTCATTTAATTAGTTATAATGTATTAAATCTCCTATAGACCAAATAAGGAAATATCTTGGAAGACAAAATGTATATTTAGTCTTCTCTTAGTAAGGGAAAAAAAATCAACATGCTTCTAAGTGGAAAAGCCATTCCTTTATCTAATAGTCATTCCTATAACCTGAAACTACTTAGAACAGCCAGCCCAGTATAAATTACAAACTTTCACTGATACCATAAGCTATCTTGTTTTAAAAGTTTGGATCATGAGGGCCACTAGGTGCTGCAGCAGATAGAGCACCAACCCTGAAGTGAGGAGAAGGGAGTTCAAATCTGGTCTCAGATACTTAACACTTTCTAGCTGTGTGACCCTGGGCAAGTCACTTAAGCCTAGTTGCCTTGAGGGGAAAAAAAAGTTTGGATTAGGGGAAAGAACAGTGATCTTGGAAATAAAAGAGTCCCATCTCTGACACTTGTAGCATAAACTTGAGCAGATCAGTTCTTTAAGTCCCATTCCAGATGAATCAGTTATTACACAGTAACACTTGCCAAAGTTGAAAAATAGAGGCCATTTTATCCAACACTCATTATTTTGCATATATGAAAACAGAGGCCTACAAAGGAGAAGTCACTTGATTAAAGTCATATAGACAGAAGCAGAGCCAAGTCTTAAATTCAGGTTTCCTAATTTCCTAGCCAAAGTTATTTCCATTATAAATGTTTCCTCTATTCAATGGATTATTTAAAACATTTTTATCCTTATATACCAACTCCCTATCCAATATGGTTGTTCCAAAATTTCAATTAAAATACTCCAAACACAAAACACATTTATATAAAAATCCTGATCAAAGACAATAATCACATCATATCCAGACACATGTCTATCCATACACATAGGGGGAAAAATATAAACATTTACAAAGGAAATTCAATTTGACATACATCTATTAAGCATTCAATGTATACAGAGCATTGTTCTCCATGTTGAGGAAAATAAAAAGTTTAGATAAAATTGAATCTATGTCCTCATAGAACTTAAAGTCTAGAAAAGTGATAAGACAACAATATAAAAAATTACAGTCATACATGATGGCTGCAAAATTAAATATACTGAAATTTTAGGGTCTGGGTTTAAATTTCAATTTGGCTACTGACTTCTGAATGTGGCCAGGAGCCCATCTCAATCTCTTTGGGATTCTGTTTTCTCAGGAATAAGAGAAAGAAATACTAAATGTTCTTCCTACCTTTCATTCCTATGACCCTATAATGAGGCTCAAAATAGAATGTCATAATAAATAAGAGCTGCCTGGAAGAGACAATTGATTCACAAAGCTATGGAATATGTTAGTAACCTGAAGGAGTTAGCAAGAAAAGTTGATCATCTTCCTTACAAATTCCAGTATTTTATTATCATTAAATTTATATGGGATGAAATGTAGCATAACGGACAGAAGGTTAAACAAGAAGGCACAATGACGTAGATTCAAGCCTTTCCTTTAACACACACTCATTGTGTAATCCTAGGCAAGTGATATCTTCTCTCACTGCCTCAAACAACTTTCTAAAACAATAAGTTATGAGTTTTCAACCTCCAACAGTGCTAAAAACTTCTAAACTGGAACTTCCGACACCAGTTGAACCACAGGTCACCAGATCACTAGATCATAGATCTAGAAATGCAAGAGGTTTCAAAGGGATAACTAATTCAATTCCTTTGGTTACTAGTTGAGGAACACAGTCTGGGAGTTATGAGATGTCCCTAACATCATACAAGGAGCAACTGCTGGGTAAGAAGTAAAATCATCTCCTCTGACACCAAATCTAACCTTCTTACCATTGTACTACATGACTAGAATTATAAACAAAAATAAACAAAAAAGCCTGTTTGAATTACCTTAGATCATTCTTGTGCCAACCCTCTGAAATAGGCAGTCAAGTATACGATCGCCATTTTAAGAGTAAGAACTTAGATCAAAGAGGTAGGAAAGAACAGAGATAGAATTCAAATACAGGTTTTCTCAATCTCATAGTCTTTCTCTAACCTATGCAGGCTACAAAATAGACTGTGACCACATGTGCCATTTATCATGGAAAGAGCTTCTCTGTACTGAATTTTAATGTTTCCCACTAAGACTTAGGCAACTCTCTAAAAAGCAATGGGATAACAGCCTTACAATAATATATTTTCTATTCACTAAATAAATGAAAGTTGGGGAGGATTCTGGGAAGAGGGCAAAGTAGGTTGGTAAATTTCAAGCTCTCCCAATTTCCCCACAAATAGGACAAATTTGCACCTCAGGGCAAACATAGACTGGTGAAAAATCAAGAAGATTTGGGGCAGAACAAGGGTTCTCCTGATATAACCCAAGAATATCTGAAGAAAGACCCTAGAAGGAGGATTAGCCCATGTGAAGTGTAAATATCTCCAGGCTACCTCTGTAGAGACTCAAGTTCAGACCTGCTTGGGGTAGCTGGGTGTGGCTGGAGCCTCAGTATGAACCGGAGACTTTCACCTCCTGGACTGTATGTGGAGTAGGGGTCTGAGTCTGGAAAGACAGAGTGAGCCTCCACTGATTAAGAACAGGCCCAGCTGTGCTGTTGAGACACGGCCCTGGACAAGAGGGAACTAGCATGGAGTAAGTGCAGAGGCAGTGGGGCAGGGACACTGCTGGCTGTGGGCACTTGCTGGACTGTGGAGCTCTTAGTTTGGAATTCTTGGTCAGAGAAGAGATGAAGGAAATCTTGAGGCACATCTCCTCAATCCACAATTAGAAGTGCTTACACTAATATCTCTCATTAAAAAAAAAAAATGAACTGGCAAAGAAGAAAGAACCCCACCATTGAAATATATTTTGAGAATAGGGAAGACTGGATTTCATCTTCAGAGGAAAAAGAACACTTTAGTTAAAAAAAAAAAAAAGCTTCTACCCCAAAGAATAACATGAGTAATATGAAATGGCTCCCTACCCAAAGAGAATTTATAGAAGAATTCAAAATTAAAAAAAAATAAAATAAAATAAGAAGCATTGAGGAAAAACTAAAAAAATAAAAAATAAAAACATCTATTAAAAAAACAAGATTATGAAAAATTAACTAACTAGAAAAGGAGGTACAAAGTCTCAAAGATGAAAGAATTCTATGAAAATTAAAATTGGTCGAAGGGAAGCCAGTGAAGCTATGAGGGACCAGGAAATACCAAAAGAGATTATAAAGAATGAGAAAATAGAACATAATGTGAAATAGGAGAAAAATGACAGATATGGAGAACAGACCAAGAAGAGAAAATATACCATTAATTGGACTGCCAGAAAATTGGGACCAAAAAAAAAACCTTGACACAATAATTCAGGAAATAATTCTGGAAAACTGTTCTGGAGTGTTAGAATATGAGAAGAAAGCAGAAATAGAAAAAAATCCTCCCCTCAAATAGATCCTTTGCAGAAAACACAGAGAAATATTATTGTCAAATTTTGAAACCCTCAGATTAAAGAGAAAATTTTGCAAGAAATAAGAAAAAATAATCCAAATATGTTGGAGCTACAATTAGAATTGTACAAGACTTATTAGCTGCTACAATAAAAGATTACAGGTCCTAGAATTACATCTACCAACAATCAAAAGAACTATTGGCTTGCAGCCAAAAATTATCAAATCCAGCAAAATTATCTATAATTTTGAATGAGAAAAAAGTGTATGTTTGGTGAACTTGTAGATTTTCAAAACTTTCTATCAACCAAACCTGAACTTAACAGAAAATTTAATATATGAGTCAATATCAAATATCAATTTTAAGGAACTCAACACAAACTGTTTAAGTATGGACAAATTGTTTATGTTTTTTATAAGGGAAATGTATACTATATATTTAAGATTCATATCAAAAATAAAGTAGCACAAAAGAAAGACTAGCAGAGTTAAGATAAAAATAGTAATTATATTATATGAATGAGTTATAGAGGCAAAATAGACACAGAGACATTAGAAGGGAGAAGCGAGTTTATAGTTCTGAAAATCAACTCATATCAATAATGGTTCAATAGACAACACTACATATATACCATAAAGGGTAAAGCATCATCCAAAATCTTTAAAGAAATAAGGAAGTTATGGGTGGCTGGGAAAGTAAAGGATGAGGGAAGACAACAAGGGAAGGATGCCTGGGTGTGGGGAGGTTAAGTAATAGCAAGGCAAGTTGTGGAGCAAAATTTAATTAAAGAGTTAGCAGGGATATTAAAGATGTGTATGTGTGGAGTATAGGTAGGTGTGAGTGTGTGTATGTATGTATATATCTATTTTCTTAACTGTAGCTTGCTTGGGGGTGGGTGGAATGAAAAGGGGGAAAAGAATAAAGTAAATAAGGTATATAGCAGGGAACCAGAGAACAATTTATAGGGAAGTAAAGAAAATATGGACACTCATAAATATAAGTTCTTCTACTAATACATATATATACATATATATACATATATATATATATATATATAATATATATATATATATATATATATATATATATATATACTTTCTTGAACTGGTAATTTGTTATCATTTATTTTGAATCCTCCCTCCTATTCTGCTGGGTACATAACAAAGTTTTTTTGTTGTTGTTGTTTTGCTTTATTTTGTTTTGTATTCTTTTTCAGTTTTTCTTTTTCTTATTATTTTTTTCAAATAAAATAAATTAAAAAAAAGAAAAATAATAATAAATGAAATTTATTTTCTCTTCCTCATTTTCAACTGACTTTCGTATGATGTTCAAACACACCCAAATACAGCAACCCAACCTAACAATAGTTACACTGATGGGAAAAACAAGGACCAGATGGCAATTGAGCAAAGAACACGTGGTCCAACATTACACACAGGTTGCCATCTTTGGAAAGAAATTTTTACCAAAATGCCTTTTGATAATGATAATTGTTGTTGCTCATCCTTTGTTTTTGAAGAGGACCAATGACATCTCATGATGTCTTAATTTGAGTGTGCCCGAAGTCATCAACTTCATTCTTTCCTCCAAAGTCATCAAAGCCCAGTGACCTGGTGATGGCCTGGGATGCAATGGATGAGTTAGGCTTCTTTGATTTCTGACCAAACTCTAAGTGCTCTACAACCCCACTTCCATCACCTTTGTGACCATTAGAACAAATTCTCACCCATCTATTCCCCAGAGGGAAGTCTTTATATGCTTGAGTAGATATTCCCCTATTCTCATTAATGCATCTAGGGCCTATTTGGTTACCCTCAAGCTGATTTAGCCAGTCGGTTGAGACAGTTTTTCTGGGGTATAACCCTTCTGCATGCTACAGCTTCTTAGAGTCACAGAAAAAGGTAAGTAGAATAGCAGATAGAGAGCAGTGAGTCTGGAGTTAGGAAGACTCAAGTTTCAATCCAGCCTCAGACACTTCCTAGCTATGTGATGCTGGGCAAGTCATTTAATCCTGTTTGCCTCATAATAATATTAACAATAACTAACATTTGTGTAGCATCTAATATGTGCAAGACACTGTGCTAAGCACATTACAGTTATCATCGCATTTAATCCTCACAGTGAACCTGGAAGGTAAATGCTATTATTATCCCCATTTTAAAGATGAGGAAACTGCTGTTTTTTGCTTCCATTTTATTCTGCTGCTTCTTTTTTTTTACTTGGTTTGATTCGATTTTTCTTGTGTAGCAACAACAATTTTATAAATATGTATGCCTATATTGGATTTAACATGTATTTCTACCATGTTTAATATATATTGGACAACTTGCCATCTAGGGAAGGGCATAGGGGAAGGGAAGGAAAATTGAAATATAAGGTTTTGCAAGGGCTAATGTTAAAGAATTATCCACACATATGTTTTGAAAAATAAAAAGCCTTAATAAAAAAAGACAAAGAAACTGAGGCAGACATAAGTGAAATGACTAATATCTGAAGCTTGATTAGAACTCAGGTATTCCTTACTCCAAGCCCAGCTTTCTGTGCACTTTGTCACCTAACATTATCTTCTGGCAAATTATTAATAAAATTAGATCATGGGATATATTTTTGGTCATAGGACATATTTCCCCCATTCTTCTTGCCCACTCTACCCATGGCACAACACTAATCGCATAGATAGTAAAATATATGGGAGACAGAAACAATAAGAATGGTATATACTTCTATGGTATTCTTCACTTTAAAAGAATTGACATCCATTTTAATAACCTTTCTAAAACTTATAATTCCAGGATTGTTATCGCTATCTAATGTAGAAATTGGGCTCAAAGAAGGCAAATGACTTAACCACAAACATATGATCAATAAGAGAATCAGAACCCAATTCCAGATCTTTTAACTTCAAGTCCACTGGTCTTATTAATATGCTATAATATTATAAATACATCATATGCTCTTACAAATGTAAGCTTTCTTTATTATTCCTAGTTATGTGTGTGGAAGGGTAGAGTTCAATCATTTATTAATGTTTGATTCTTGATCCTATTTGGGGTTTTCTTGGCAAAGATATTGGAATGATTTGCCATTTCCTTATCCAGCAAACAGAATTTAGTGACTGGGCCAGAGTCACACAACTAGTACATTCTGAGGTAAGATTTGAACTCACAAAAATGAATCTTCCTTTTTTAAATCCGGCATTCTATCTTCTGTGACATCTATTTGCCCCCAATTTTGGATTACAGAAGCTTTTATCTACATTTATATTTATATTAAGTTATTGTATTATTTATATTTAGTTATGTTAGCTATTTGAAATTCAACTTGAATCTCTCAGGCTGGTGTGGTTTTGCTAGACTCTCAAACAGAAAATTTTGTCAGAAAAATTTCCTTTATTTTAATCTTAATCTTAACTTTCAGCACTGACCCTACTTTGAGCCTCTAATGATACAAAAATCTATCTTTAACTCTCTCATATAACAGACCTTTAGATACTTGGAAACAGTTATCAGCAAACCCACTCCCATAATCCCCATTTTTAAACTTCCTCAAATGACATAGTTTTTGATCTTTTCACCAATCTGACAATGCTTATTTGTACACACTCTGATTTGCTCAATTTGTCCTTAAAAATTGATGCCCAGAAATGAGCAAGATGCAATCTAACCAGGGCAAAGGGTGGTAAATCATTCACCTCCGTAGGAAAAAAATATATAAATTAATACAGAAAGTACTCCCCCCAAAAAAGTCCTACTCTCAACACATTTAACTGTCAATATCCATGAGCAGCCTTTTTTTTGTTATTGATGTATGCTGGTATGCCTTGTTCAAGAAGAATGAAAGTAAATCACTGGACAATTGAGGCAACCTAGACCTTCACATGAGAACTTTTCTCAAAGGATTGCTTGCTACAGGTGCTGATTATTTATTGATTGATTTCAGGAAAAGATAGTTTTCAGTTTGGTCAAATAGTCTTCCAATTTTTCACAAAGAAAAATATATACCTTGGCTTGACTTCTCTTGACTAAGATATTGACTCACGCTGGTTTCTCTTCACTTTCCCCATCCAGTAGAAGATAATCAATGATGATTTATAACTAAATATAAACATACTGAAATTTAGGAGCAGAGAGAGAGGCAAGAATGTGATTCACTCTGAAGAAAAAAGATTCAGACTTTTAGGTTAATACAGAATTGAAACAAACAACTTTTTTAAAAATATCTTTTTCTCGTTTTTCTCTTAGCTACCACAAGGATGTTGTTCAGGCTCAGACAAATGAATCTGACAATTAAGCTTTGCATAATGGTGAAACTAGGGACTTTCATAAGTAGGCGCTTCCTATCATTGAATGCTCTCAAAAGAAAATTTAATGACTATGGGATAGAAGGGATTCATGTAAGAACTGATTCCTTCCATCAGGTAAGTTAAGAGGGTTAAGGAAGACTGAAAAAGTCTGAATTCTGAATATCAAAAATATTACAAAATAATTAAAACTTGTATTTGTATAGTAAGTTAGCATTTATGCAGCCCTGCCCCCAAAATGAACCTCTAAGAAAGTATTAGAGGGCCACATCTTTAGAGAAGAATGCAAGCATTATTATCCCTGTTTTTCAGAAAAGGAATAGAAGCTCAGAGAAGTTAAATGGGGAATGGAAAATGGGAATGGGAATGGGAATGGGAATGGGAGAAAAAAAAGCATTTGAATCTCAGTTTCTTGACTCCAAGTACAACAGTCTCCGCTCCCCTAAACCATATTATCACTCATCTTTTTTGGAAATTTGAAGCAGTGAGAAAATTGAAGGAAAGTATAATAATAGCTTAAAACATCCTTCAAAGTCAAATAGTACTTATCATCATTATCATTAACAGTACATACACTATTATCCAAAAAAATCAAGTAATTCCCCAAGGTACACACAGGATTAAAATCCAAATCTCTTGATGAGATGAGATCATGGCTTTTCTTACCACTCCTCAATGAACATATTATAGGATCATTTCTACCATCCTTAAGATTCAGAGCTGGTAGGAATGTTAGAAATGATTTAAGGAAGTGAAGGAAATAATCATTTATTAAATGCCTACTAAGTACCAAGAGCTGTTCTAAGAGCTCTCCAATATCTCATTTGATCTTCACAACAATCCTGTGAGGTAGATGATAATATTATGTTTCTCATTTTCTAGTTAATGAAACTGAGGCAGACAGAAACTAAGTGGATTGCCCAAGTTAAGTATCTGAGAGTAGATTTGAACTCAATTCTCCCTGACCCAGGGTCCAGTTCCATCTAGCGGCCTTACTCCAAAATTTAATTTTAAAAATAAGAAATTGGGTGCTAATAAGAAGAATAACACAACAATTGTACAACAATCAAGGAAACAAACTGAATTTGAACTGGGATCTGTAACTCTTTCTACTGCAATATAAACACTATGAGTTATTGTTACCTTGTTTCATTAGTGATTATTTTGAACCAGGTACTGTTCTAGGCATTTAAAGTACAAATAGCAAAATGAGATAGTCTCTGCCCTAAAAGAGTCAAGACTCTATCTACATCATGGATATTTAATCAGGATTTTGTAAACATGGTTTAAAAAATACTTTGATATCTGTATTTTAATATAATATTTTCTTTGTACTCATGACTTACTTTATGCTTTTAATAATTTTCTGAGAAGGACACATAGGCTTCATCAAATAACAGAAAAAAAAAAACCTTTTACTAAATGCTATATTTCTGGCATCTAATGCAATGCCTTACAAAAACCAAATGTTTAATTAATAATAATAATAGATATAGTTAACTGAGTTGAATTGCATTTCAAGTAGTCCCCAATGCACTTGGTGCATGACAAAGATAAAATGATAAAGTATTTTTTTTTTACATCAATCAGGCAAGACCTTTGGAAAATCAAATAAATAACTTTGTACTGGATAATTAAGTTCAGCTGTTGTGGTTGTGTTGATTCTAGCAATATAATACTTCTGAAAGTAAGAAACCAAAAGAAAGGATGGAGAAGAGAAAGTACTGGCCGTTTTAGAAATCTAAGTCTTTGTATTCTTATCTGAATGTAAGCCACTTTCCCAGTACTCACTGTAACTAGAGTGTCATGAGCATCTGCCAGCAGGAAGCTTTTAGTTACCATATCCCAAGTGATGTTGAATTTAACAAAGTGTTTATCTGAACCCATTTAATTCTGTCAGTGACCCAATGTCTTTCCCTACCACCATGGCTGAATTTTCTTATCTGTGCTCCGAGCCTGCTGATGTCCCAGCAAATATTTTACTGTCATTTGTGGAAGATCCAGTTGTAGTAGTCTTTGGCCACATTTTTTCTGCATTATTTTGAAAAATAGCCCCATAATGGAGAACTTAGCCTGATATGTACCCTTCAGTGAGCAAAGCAAAGCACACAAGCTGAGAAAAATATTCTTGAATTGTGTTCTCATCACTGTTCTCAGTGTTTCGTGATTTGTTTTTCAATTGATCTATCTAGCAACAAGAATCACCACATGCAAAGTACTGTGCTAAGAGCCAGGTACACAAAGAAATTTTCTTGGGTAAGGTGACATGTGGGCAAATAGGAATATAAAAGAGATATAAGATTACCTTAAGTGGGAAGGCAGTAAGTAATGGGGGAGCTGGGAAAGACTTCACGCAGATAGGAGCAATAGTGCTAAATTGTTTAATTTTTCTTTTAATTTTTATATTCAATTCACACACTTGTCCTCTATGTTTAATCTTTCTAAATGCCCTAATAATTTGAGATTCTATGTCTAAGATTATATAAGATTTTAAGTATAATATTAAAGTTGTGTTATCCTGACTATGTCTTCACAACATCCGAACTATTCCTTTCTGTCTGGTTGTGTTATTTTCTTCTTTGTCTGGGAAGTCAGGCATTTTGTAATAATATTCTTGGGAATATTCTTTTGGGGATTTCTTTCAGATGGTGATTGGTGGGTTCTTTCTATTTCTATTTTACATCTGGTTTAGACTATCAGGGCAGTTTTCCTTAATAATTTCATGAAAGATAATAAACAGGTCCTTTTTTTGATCATGGCTTTCAGGTAGTCCAATAATTCTTAAATTATCTATCCATCTATTCCCCAGGTCAGTTCTTTTTCTAAAGAGATATTTATATTTTCTTCTATTTTTTTTCTTTCTTTTGAGAGAAAACAAAGATAAAATGATAAAGTTTGTTTTATATCAATCAGGCTTGTTTCTTGTTGTCCTTGGAGCAACTTACCTCCACTTGTCCAATTCTAATTTTTAAGGAATTATTTTCTTCAAAGAATTTTTGTAACTTTTTCCATTTAGCTTATTCTATTTTTAAGGAGTTATTTTTCAATTAATTTTAAAATATCTTTTTCCATTTGACCAATTTTCCTTTTCAAGGCATTCTTCTCCTCATTGGAGTTATATGTTTTTTTGTTTGTTTGTTTGTTTTTTACCATTTGGTTTACGCTAATGTTTAAGATGTTTTCTTTATTAATTTTTATGCCTCCTTTCCCAAGATATTGATTCTTTTTTCATAATTTTCTTATATCACTCTCATTTTTTCTCAATTTTCCTCTACTTCTTCATTTTAAAAATCCTTTCTGAGCTCTTCTGTGGCCTAAGACCAATTCAAATTTACCACTCTCCTGGTCTGTTCTCTGGTCTGTGAGCAACTTAAGCCCTGGAACTGTGACAGGGTCCCTCAAGTTCTGCTGTGCTAGTTCTCCTCTTCACCCTGGGACTGTGACCCAGATCTCTAAGTATGAACAATTCAACAAAGTTCTGTGGCCAGAACCAGTAATCTCCTTCTGACAAGTTGTCTGGCTTCCTTACCATTTGTGGTCTGAAAGCTTGGGAAGCAATAGCTGCCATCATCAATAAATAAGAAATCATTTAACTTCATTCTTTTATAGGTTCCACCACTCCAGAATTTGTGTAGAGACATTATTTAAAGTTGTTTTTAGGGAACTTGTGAGAACTCAGGCAATTCCTGCCTTTATCATCTTGACTCAGTTTCCCTCTCCCCACTCCCCTCCACTGAACTGACTCTAAAAAAGATTTCAATAGACAAAATGAGAGAAATTAATATTATACATTATTATATACTAAATATAGCATATTATACTATATGGCATACTAATAACTAATCATTACTTTTCATGCAGTCTTTTTTTCTTCTATTTCTGCTAAAACTTAATTCTTGTAAATATCAATTAGTTTCTGAAGGACATGATTGATGAAACTGAACCTAGCCCTCATGGCACATGCTTGTCAATTTAGGAGAGAACCACACTAATGAAGAGACCTATTTCTATTTAAAGCATAAATAGAATCCAGTCTAGACCAGTCCTTACCCTTAGAGAAGGAACCTCAGTTCTTGATCTGTTCCATTAGAAAGTAGCGTGACCCATCTCATGAAAAAGAAAACTTAACCAGAAAGGATTCAGATGGAAATGGCTTCCCTTGCTCAGATTGTGGGAAGCTGTCAAGTCTCATGATCAAGGCACTTTTTCCCAGCAGGAGGAGCTGAAGACTTTTAACTCTCCTCAATAAGTGTCTACCAGTTGATTTTCACTTGTCAAGGGAATTCCCTTTCCCTTGGCATCTCTGGTTATCGAAAGAAATCACTATCAATTTATTGATTGCTAGATAGCCTAATTAATAAATTGATTATTAGTTACCCAGAAACTCCGTTTTTCAGACTTTTCATTTGCCTCAGAGTCAAAACAGGAGTGTATTCCAGGTTTGTTTCTAGTATAAGCTCTGAGGGTCAGTTGACTGCATCTCATCTGATTCTGCATTTATTTCCCACAGAATCAACAATGTTTTCAACATAGTAAACTCTTTTTTCCCTCCACAACTGTATTACTTACTTTTTGTTTACTTGTTTTTTATTAAAGCTTTTTATTTTCAAAACACATGTATAAATGCTTTTTAACATTCACCCTGGCAAAACCTTTGGTTCCAAATTTTTCCCTCCCTTCCCCCAACCCAGATGGCAAGCAATCCAATATAAAACATAGTAAAATTTTAATGTTTCATGTATAACTTCTTAGAAGTCTTCCTTTTCATTTCTCTTGCTGTCATCAAGTCCTCAAAACCATCGATGCATAACACACAGCTTGGTATACTAAGAATTAACACTGCATTGACGTTAAGTATTGTTATTGAAAGAATATAGTGTTAGCTTGTTTGTCAGAACATTTTAGGTTGAGTCATATGATAGTTTAAGTGCATAACCTTAAGTCACCTTCTTATTCTGTAATTACTTTACCTTGTAATTAACTCTGAGAGGGTTAAATTAGATAGCTTAATAACAATACTATTATAACAGTAGTTAATCACTATTATCCTCATTATTAACCCTGAGATGGTTAGATTAGATAATTATTACTACTAATAATAGCAATGTCTATATCATCATCACAATAATAGTTTGTCATTTTTATCCTCATGAGTAACCCTGAAAGATTAGGTTAATCAATAATACATAATAATAATAGATATTTGTTATTATCCTCATAATTGGCCCTTAAAAGATGAGGTTAGATAATCTATAACAATGATAATAATAGTTATAATATGATTAAAATAATAGCTAATTGTTACTATTACTATTGCTGTTGTCCTTGTTATTATCCTCATAAAGAACCTTGAGAGAGTCATACTAGATGACCTATAAAGTACCTTGCCATTCAACAATTTGGGATCTGTGTTTTAAAAAAAACCTTTCTGCCTAAACTGTGCATGTCCTTTGTAACATGGTTCCTACCAATTCCAACTGTCTGAATACGGGAGTAGAATCCTAGATTTCAGGAAAGGCCCTTAGAGATTGACTAATTCAACTCTATTCACTTTACAACTGAGGAAACTTAGGCTCCGAGAGGATCAGATCAAAGGTAGGATTTGAACCCCGACTCTTCTTAACTTCAAGGCCAGTTTTTATACATTCTACTGGTCTCACTATGGGTCTGTGATTTAGGTCTTCCAAAAAAAAATTTCTTATGTTCTATCAGTGGCTTCCACCTAGGGCCAAGTTACTTACTTCCTCATCCAGAGGAGTATAGTGGATTCATGGGCCACATCACAATAAAAAGTAGCAGATTTAACCAGAAAATACAGTAAAATTCCTTTACTATGGAGAGATTAGTGACAGCAGCTCTATTGGCCAGAGATTTTATTTTGGTCACTTCACTCACACTGTAAAGAAATTCTTCAAGTGGCCAATATTAAAGCGCTATATAGCTTGAGAAAGAATATCAAGTTTCCTAAAGAAAAATTTCCTGGGGCAGGAACTGTACACAAAGTGCTGAGCTCTGATCTGGAGTGATTGGTGAAAATATTCTAGCAAGTTTCTGAGTGGAGAAATCCCCTGCCACACACTGTGCCAAAGTCCCAATGCCAGCTGGCATTTTCTTACTTTTTTCTCTCAATTTAAACAAGACTAATATTAAACTCGAGCTCAAAAACTCAGAATCATTGTTGACCCTTCCCTTCCCAAAGCATCCCTTCTCCCTCCATCCAAGGGGCTGCCAGATTCTAAGGATGCTACTTCTATCATAATGTCTCACACTCACCCTTCCTCTCCCCTTTTACTGCCAATGCCCTGTTCAAGAAATACTTATCTCTTTCCTGGATGCTTAAAATTTTCAAACTCTGTCTTTCTTCCCAAACCTTCTCTTCTTTCACATCTGAGGTCTCACTAGCTTTCTAGTTTCCCAGTTTCCTTGCATTCCCAGAAAACCTTGCATTCCCCGCAACTCCTTCCTCTCTGTAACCTCATTATTTATCCAACATTAATATTACCACAAACAGTAACAATTAAAAAGTAGCATTTATTCACATAGCATTTTAAGGTTGCCAAGCATTTTCACTGGATCTTCGTATCAATCCTAGGAATTGTAGGTACTATCATTATTTTACAGATCAGAAAACTGAAACTGAGAGGTTAAGAGATTTGCCTGGAGCCACAGATCTAAAAAGTATCTAAGGCAGGGTTGGAATAAGATTCTACTGAAAGTCCAATGCACACTCCAATGTTCCAATAAGCTGCCTTTGCTGGATACTTTTTTAAATTGACTGTCAGTTTATGCAATTTCTTTTAATTTTTTTTTATTGAATATATACAAAATAAGAAAAAACAGAAAAGAAAAAAGACAGAAAAGGAAAATTAAAAAACAAAACAAGACAAAACATTGTAATGTACCCAGTGGGAGACCAGAACTGCATTTAACCAAAGTAATTGAAATGTAATTGAATATATATAATATATATAACAATAAATTTCCAATTCAAGAAAGCATATATAATAACAGATTATATTGATGAGTATCCACCTTTCCTTTGCTTCTTTGTAGGTTATTCTTTTGTTCTCTCCTGTGCACTTTTTCCCTTTATTCTTTTTTTCCCCTCTTCCATGCTTCTATCTTCTCCAAGCAGGCTATAGTTAAGCACAGACATTATATGCATATATATATATATATATATATATATATATATATATATATATATATATATATATGTATGTATATATATGTATATATATATACACACATATACATATATATACACATACAGATACACATATATACACATATATACATAAACATATATATATATATATATATATATATATATATATACATATATATTCATACCCACCCAAGCAGCCACACATATACATATATCTATACACACACATACGTATACCTACACACACACTTATGCCATTTCTATTTCTACTGTTTCTCAAATCTGATCCTTTCTCTCATTGTTGTTGTTGTTTGTTGGTTTCTTTCAGTCTGCTTAATTCATGACCCCATTTGGGTTTTTCTTGGCAAAATTGCTAGAATCATTTACCATTTGCTTCTCCAATTCATTTTACAGATGAGAAAATGGAGACAAATAGGACTAAGTGATTTGCCCAGGGTCACACAACTAGTAAGTATCTGAAAAAATAACATGTACATAAATAAGTAGATAGAAAAGATTACTGAAATGTCCCGATCTCCTCTGACTTTCTCCCATCTCCGTACATTCACCTAAGCAATCTCTCAGATCTGGGAAAAGCTATTTATTTCTTTATTCTCTTTATTGGAAGCTGTCTCCTCCTTCTATGAAGTTTGATCTGAGCTCTTCAGCTAGAAAAGAAACCACTCTTCTCACTCTATTGGTGCTTCTCTATGTAGATCCCCTTATGTTCTGATTTTGTGTCCTAATTATCTGTACACATCTCATTTTCTCTGTTGGACTGGAAGTGCCTTGAGGGCACGGCCTTTGCATTATTTCATCTTTTTATCCTCAGAGCCCAGAATAAGACATTGAACATGGAAGAAGCTTAATGTCTATTGAATAAATGAAGGAATCAATGAATCCATTTATCAAATGAATGAATGAATTCACCAAATCATACAAAAGGAAGTTAGGAGGTACAAGCTTCCAGGTCAGTATTGGTTGCCATGGTGATGTGGCCTTTATAAATATGCAGCATTAAATAATTCATTTTGTATGTCAGCCAGGGAAAGTAAAAGGGGGAAAAAATATTAAAGGGAAGGATTTGTAAGGCAGTGAATTTCCTAAAAAGGTCACTAGAATTATTAGTTCACTATGGTCAGATACACAATGGATTTTTTTGGATCCATGATGGATAACTTTGCAAAAATACAAATTTACTCTATCAAAAAATCTTTATTAAACAACTGCTATCTGCCAGGCATTGTGTAATACAGTTAAAAAAGATAATCCCTGCCCTCAACAAGCTTATAAGGGAAGATAATACAAAAAAGAATTGAAAAGCTGGAGAGAGAATAAGGAAAAACAGAGAAATCGCTCCTTTTGGACAAGTTAGAAAACTAAAGTAATACTGTCAGATAAGAAACAGAATGTTCCTCAAATGGAGTTCTATAATTCATGGCTCCACCTTCCAATATAGAGTGACAGAAGGTAATGATGAGATGGATCCTCAAGGCTGATGGGGTTCTATAAAATGATGAGGCTTTTTTCCCAAAAATGAGATTTCTGGAGCATGGCAGAAGCATCAGAAAAATCCCAAAGTCATATACCCAGATAAAAAATGAAGAGAAAAAATTATATATTTACCAAGTACTATATATTTTATATATTTATCACAGCTCTTTCATATCAATTATTGGATTCTATTCTAACTGTAGCAATGTGACGTCCAAAAAGAGCATTTTGGCATCCCCCCTCTGAAGAGATCAAAAAAATTAAGTCTAAGAAAGGTCAAATGGGTCAATTGCCCAAAGCCACACAGCAAGTCTGTATCAGAGTTAATGCTTAAAACTAAGTTTCTTTGCTTCTCTTCCAAGGCTAAATTTTGCTGCTACTGACATTCCTCTTTTATGATTAAAGTTTACATTGAGAATATTCAGCTCTCAATAGGATTACTTGACCCAGTGCATTATATCTTATGGATATCCCACTACCTCTTCAAGTAGCATAATTACTGTTTTTAATTGCCCTGCCTGTCAGCTCTAGATTGTACGTAGCTGTAGAAGATATATGTCTGCCTGCTTCTCTCTCTCTCCCTCCCTCTACCCCCTTCTCTTTCTCTTTCTCCCTGTCTCTCTGTCTCTGTCTCTCTCTCTCTCATATATGTGCTTTATTAGAAACAGCAATTAAAAATACTCTTCCAAAATGTTTTGACCAACATTATTTCTGAGTAGTTATAGGCAACAGTTCAGTCTAATGAGATCCTGATTTCAATATAGCTTATTAATTGCATTTTCAAAGATATTTTGAGGTTTGTATTTGTTACTGGCATTTTTCACATCTTTCTTTTTATAAAGGATACTGAATTTTTGATGTATAATTCTATTCACTAGTTTATTGCTTCCTGAGAAAGCAACACAGGTAAAATTTTGGTAGCTTACACACATATGTTTTAGAATTTGGACCACTTTGTTGCAGCATTATGTCCAGATACACTAAAGAAAACTTTTCAGTAATTTCTCTTGGGAATCACCTATTCTTAAATTGCTTTAGAAAATTATTCAGTTTCCATAAACAAATCCAAATAACTTAGAAAAGTGTTTGACACTCTTCGTTCACAATATTATTGGCTGAATTCATATGGCATTGCCAACATAGGACCTTTTGATTCTTCTCTGATATCTTAGTTATTTCAGATGTTCCAACTATGGAGAAACTTTCATTTTCATTGACTTCAATTACATTTCAATTACTTTGGTTAAATGCAGTTCCAGTCTCTCTTTATTATTCCTTCATGTAGGATGGTCTATTTGTTCCTCAAAAAAATCCCTATCAATTTTCATCCTCATTATCATGTGTTCTGAGTATATCTACCAATATTTTTTTTTCTCTTTTTGGATGAGGAAGTGGCAATTTTCCTGTAGCTTCCTTGTGTTATGGTAACATTATGCAGAGTTTATCTGTTGATTTTTTTGAATACTTTCTAAAACTAATTTAATTACTAAGCATGATTATATAATATTCCCCATTTCTATCATACTAAATACTTATTCCATAACAGCATTAAATGTGTTTATCCTCATTTTATAAATGAATAATATGAGCCAGAGTGAGGAATTTCTGAGTTCAAATCCTTCTCTAGATATTAACTAGCTGTGTGGAACCAAGCAAGTTACTTAACCTCTGATTCAATTTTATATTGACTGTCAAATAGGGGTAGTAATAGTACCTACCTCACAGAGTTGAGGTAGGGATCAAATGAGAATATTTATAAATATTTACAAAATTCTATATAAATATAAATCTATAAAATTATATATTTATAAATTCTATAATATAAAATTCTAGCAGAGTGCGTGGCACATAATAAACACTTAAATGTTTATTTCCTTCCTTCTGTCCTTCCAAAGGATGCTGCCTCCAGTATTTATCCCTACAAACAAGAGAGCAGTGTTGGATGAAAGCAGAGGAAAAGCAGAGGGCAGAGCAGCAGCAGTGACAGGTGGCGATGGAGATTTGAAGGACAGCTGATGTCATGATGTTTCTCTCACACAGGGATGAGGCAAACCAGTCATTTAGAACTCAATGTGTGGGCCACATCTGTACAGATCAGCCGCTCTCAGATACACGCTGACTAGCAGGCAGCAGGATGGAGGCTTTAGCAATTCAGTGGCCCTCTGCCCTTTTCCCCATGTGAGAGCTTAGGAGCTCTACACCCTGTTTGTCCTAAATAAATTATGTGGGAAATATTGCATTAGCCATTTATGTGTTTGAAAATATACTCCATGCTGTTGGGATAATGAGGAGATAAAACATTAACGCTACATTTTTCTATACCATTCTGCATAATTAACGCCGCAGCTGTTCCTCAGTCAGCCCAAACAACCAAATTAATTTGCAATCAGTTAGAAGTACTATAAAGCAAACTTCTCTGATACGCTATGGAACTTCAATATACTTGAAAGTCAGTATGGCATAGCAGAAATTGTCCTGCGTTTTCAGGATGGCCATGTAGGGCTGAGTCCTTACTGTTTCTTGCTAGTTGTGTGACCTAGGTGTTAGTTATATCATCTCTTAATTTTTCAATATCTTTATATATAAAACAGAAATAATATTATTTTATTACCATCTATCTTCACAAGATTATTGTGAGAAAAAAATTCATAAATTTCTACAGAAATTTTAATTTTTCAGTTGCTTTTCAGTCAGGTCTGATTCTTCATGACCCCATTTGGGATTTTTATGGCAAAGAGGCTAGAATGGTTTCCCATTTCCTTTTCCAGCTCATTTTACATATGAGGAAACTGAGGCAAACTAGCTTAAATAACTTGTCCAGGGTCACACAAGTAGTCTCTGGAACTGGATTTGCATTCACAAAGATAGTCTTCCTGACTCTAGGTCCAGGACTCTATCCATTGCACTACCTATCTGCCATCTATAAAGTAATATATAAAATACAAAAGAGTAGGGTACATTGCGATTTTTTAAAAAAGGATTTAAAAAATTTTCATCTCTGGCATAGATATGTGACCCTTTATAAATCACAGAACATCCTAGTATCCCTAGAAAACAGAGTCTCTAAGTTTCAAAAGAGCTATCTATCAAAGAAGACCGTTTCTAGCTAGAAGTTCCTCATATTAATGATACTACATATCTGGGACAGATCGATTAGATCACAGCCAATAGGTATCTGCTTACACAGGCTCTAAACCCGAATCCAAGGCTTGTTCTCCAACCTTGATGTGTCTCAGAAGTACAGGCATATGTGTGGATTTATATCTGGATATATCTATCTAGACATTTCAGTCCAGACTTTAAAAAAAATTCTGCTGAAAGCAGAAAATAACAGTATACTGCAAAAAAAATCTCATCTCCCTTATGTGAGTGTATGTGTGTATAGCAAAAGACAGAGAGACAGAAAAAAAGAGAGAGAGAGGGAGGGAGAGAGGGAGGGAGAGAGAGAGAGAGAGGGAGGGAGGGAGAGAGAGAGAGAGAGAGAGAGAGAGAGAGAGAGAGAGAGAGAGAGAGAAAGAGAGAGAAGAGACAAGCAGATAAACAGACAGAAAAAGACAGGTGTGTGTGTGTGTGAACTTAAACTTAATATATAATGTATAAAGAAAACCTAGAGGCAGCTAGATGGTGCAGAGGATAGGGTATCAGCCCTGAAGTCAGGAGGATCTGAGTTCAAATTTGGTCTTAGCTGTGACCCTGGACAAGTCACTTAACCCTAACTGCCTCGGCAAAATTAAATAAATAAATAGATAGGTAGATAAACAAATAAATAAATAAGGAGAACCTTGATTCAATTGCCAACTCTGTTGTTGTTCTTCCTTAGTTCTCGAAGAAACCCATGACATCAGGGAAGTGATCCCATGATATGCAAGTGAATTGGATTTAAGGGAGGGAAACTGCAAGAACATCTGCCTCACTTTTTTTTCCAGAATCAACTGAGTCCAGTGACCAAATATAGATCAGGATGACTAGAATCAGGCCTGGATGCAGTGGGATACCTTGGTCTTTATAAGCTAAGGTCTTCAACAAGTCTCAGTTTGACTGAAGCTGCACCCATTCAGTGATGAAGGTTAGGGAACAATTGAGACAAAGAATCTCTTCTTTAACCTCCCCTCCCAAATTCATGTATTTATGTATTTCTATTTCTATTTATTATTTGTTTATTTTACATTATGCCAATTCTAATACACATTGACTATGTAAGTACAGACAAACCATTAAATGTCTTAGCATCTCAGGTAACTTTCAGAAATTAAGATGAGGAGCAGATAAAGCTCAGCATTGATAGACAGGAGCTCCCTGTGCTGATGAAATCATAGTACCAGTTACATAAAAAGTATGTAGGTGTTTAAATATGATAGTTAACATTTGTATGCTGCCTTAAGGTTTAGAAACCAATTTTTACACATATACATTGCTGCCTTTCCTTATTTAAGATATCACAACTTTGCAGAAAATAGTAGGTGAAATAAACATGTATAACTTAGTACTCTGGGCAACTTAGATAATGCATTGGATAGAACATTAGGCCTGGTCTCAGAAAAAATCTGAACTTATATCTGCCTCAGATACTTACTAGGTATGTGACTCTAGGCCAGTCACTTAACTCTGATTGCCTAGGTTTCCTTTTCTGGAAAATGAGCTGGAAAAAGAAATGGCCATTATCTTTCCCTCCTCCCCCTCAAAAAAACCAAAAAAACCCAAACAAATTGGCATCATGAAGAGTCAAGACACGACTGAAAAATTCCCCAACACAATTTCTTCCAATGTCATATAAATTCCTTGAAGATAGAGACTATTGATTACTTTAAACACGTTTAATCTGTCATATCTCTATTAGGAGGTAAGCAGTTTGCTTCATTTGCTTCATTCTCCAGAACTACCCTTAGTTATGCTGCTCAGAGATCTCAAGTCTTTTTAAAGTTGTCCTTTTTTATAATGTTGTTATAGAAATCGTTCTCCTTGTTCTGCTTGCTTCCTTCTGCGTCAGGTCATATATTCCTTCCCAGATTTCTCTGAAACGGTCCCCATTATCATTTCTAAAAGGACAATTTCTTCCATTACATTCCTATATCATAATTTGTTCAATTGTTTCCTCACTGAAAAGCTCTCCCTTACCTTCCAGTTCTTTGCCACTATAAAAGAAATCACTATAAATATTTTTGTCCATATGGGTCTTTTTCCTCTTTTTTTGGTCTTTATGGTATAACTTTCATTTCTAAAGGAACAACAAATTTACAAAACACTTGTCTTGCAACAATTCTGTTATATAGTTACCCAATTTCACACAGCTCTTAATCCAATAAAAATAATATTCAAGGAAATCTAGCTCAATCAGACCCCCATTTGACCAAGGCTCACTTCCCTTCTTTAAATTTTAAAATTCCACTACATTATAGTTCATCAAATGTTGGTCACTTTCATGGAAGAAAAAAAAAAAGTAGCTACTGGAAACTTTCCTCTGAGAAGTCACAGCTCCCTTTCACTATAGATAAACAAACTGAAGTCTCAGTTGGTTGGAAACTTAAAACAAGCTCCAGTAGGTCCTCAAACTTGGCAGTGAGTCAACTGCCTCTGCTTCTCAGCTCCATGATGGGAATAGACAGCAGGGTGTTTGGCTGTCTCAGCATCCTCCCATGCTTAGAAGCAGATGTTGCTATTGGGATTGGGTTGGTTTTCTTTCTCTAATCCAGGGTTCTGGCCAGATCCCTTTCCTTTCTAACAGTTCTCATTCTCTCCAGTGACCTGTTGGCACAATATATTTCTTTTGACCCAGCATATGGATTTTAAAATTCTGTGAGAGAGGCCACAGGGTGTTAACTGAAGCCACATGGAACAGCTCCCTCTGCCATATCGAAAGGTCACCTCCCATTAATCAGACCAGCTCTACATTTAGCATTTTCTCTAGGAGATTCAGAGCATTCACAAAGTCTGACAGCCATTTTTCAATGCCCCTTTCCAGAGCAGGCTGAATTGTATTTTTTTTCACCTACTGAACATGTGAGAATTAGAAGGATGTTAATAAAAAGGAGGGCAGCAAGAGGAAGGAGAAGAGTTGGAATAGAGAGAGAACTAGATGGGAAGTCAGAATAATTCTGGTTCCATTTTTCATTAGCAGTGTGATATTAAGAAGGTCACTTAGGATAGTTGGTTTTAGCGTATGAACTTCATAAACTTATGTCATAAAGATAATTTATAGAACCTTTAAATTTACAAAGTACTTTGTACTTCTCATTTGATGCTTTTATTATTTGATAATGTCACTTCTCTGCTGATGATCCTTCACTGATCCTCCATAATCTGATCCTATCCTCCCTTCTAGCTCATCTACCACTATCCATTCTTCCATCTATTCTCTGTTTTGCTCAATCTGGTCCTCTATACCTGTCTCGTTCTTTCTTGCCTTCACATCTTCGTTCATAATATTCTCAGCATCTAAATGCCTTCCATCCCTCTTATGACCTGTGAGTTCCATACCCAGGGGGCCTTTATTTAAATGATGACTGAAATTAAAAGAATTATCAATTTAGTGGTTTTTATTTCTTGTTGTCCAGTTCTTTCAATCACTCTTACTCTTTGTGAGCCCACTTGTATTTTCTTAACAGAAACAGTAGAGGGTTTGCCATTTCCTTCTTTAGCCTATTTTATAGGTGAGAAACTGAAACAAATAGAGTTAAGTGACTTGCCCAGGGTCAGAAGTGACAGAGACCAGACGAACTCATGAAAATGAGACTTCCTGATTTAAAGCCCAGGGCTCTATCCACTGTAGCACCACCTAGTTGTTCATAGCTTTTATACAGAATTATATAATGATCAAATGCCTTCAAATTTAGTCTTCATTTTCTTCACAGAAAATCTGTAAAGTTGTGTACATGTTACTGTCCTCATATTACTAACAAGAAAAATGAACATAAATATATATGTGTGTGTGTGTCTGTATCTATGTGTCTGTGTATACATATATATTATATCTATATATGTACACATAAATCATTATATAGAGATACAGATAGAGACAGGCAGACAGGATAGAGATAGATAAATGGATAAATGGATAAATGGATGGATGGTAGATAGATGATAGCTAAAATAGATAGATATATAGATAGGTAGGTAGGTAGGTAGGTAGGTAGATAGGTAGATAGGTAAGTAAGTAGACTGATAGGTAACTAGGTAGATAGATATAGATATACCATTACAAAACAATGGCGTATTCGATCATACTATTTCCACAGTTACCAGTGTTTATTCCTTGAAGAAAACTATTGATTGTCGATTTTTGAGATGAGTCTTCCAGTCCATACTTTATCTCCTTTAAAAAAATGAAATCTTTAGGAAAAGAAATATTTTCTTCCCATTCTCTTATCTGCATCACAAGCACAGTACCTTTAGACATTAAAAAAACTCAGTTAAGTTAGATTTAAGTACATCTTATTCAACCTCGAATTCTTCAAAGAGTCTTTAGGAAGTCTTTTTTAATTCCCCAAATTGACAGGTTCTTCCCTCTCAAGTTGTTCTTGTTCATGTTTCAGTTGCCACCAAGCCTTCATGATCCCATTTAGGGTTTTCTGCAAAGGTACTGGAACAGTTTTCCATTTCCTTCTCCAACTAATTTTGCATATGACAAAAGTAAGCCAAATAGGATAAAGTGATTTGCCTAAGTTCACCTGGCTAATAAATCTAAAGGCTGATTTTAACTCTAGGTCCAATACTCTATTTTCTGTACCACTCAGCTACTTATTATTTACTTTTTATCTTGTATGCACCTATTCATTATATTCATTGGACTATAAGCTCCATGAAGACAGAATGGTTTGTGCTTTTATTTTCTTTTTATCCCAGGACTTGGCCAGTGTCCAGTACATAGTTAGCACTTCATAAATGCACGTGAATAAATGGATAAATGGGTGATATTTCACGGTCATACATTTCTGTTTTGAAGCTCCAGTATTCTGACTGCTGAGATGACCCTCTGATGAAGCTGAGAATATTTGATCTAGAGAAAAGAAGATTAGGGGATAACAAGATATATGTTTCTAAGGATTTATCCTAAAGAAGATTACACTTGTTTTGCTTGGCCCTTAAGAGGACACAATTGGCAAAAGGAGTAGAAAATCAGATTTCAGATCAGTGTAAGGAAAAAATTCTCCAGAATTACAATTGTCTCAACGTCAAATGGATGATTTCAGGGGACCTCCATCCTTGGAGGTTCCTATCATATCATTAAGGACTACCAAGCAGGCATTTGTAGAGTGGCTTTTATTTAGAAATAGACTGGATTTAATGCCCTTTGAGGCTTCCTTTCAAGTTTAAGATTCTATGATTCTTTGATCCCTGCCCTCATCTTTCAGAAGTACATGGATCAGCTGCCATCAAACTGAAGGAGCATTTCCATTTATGTAAAATGACAAATAGAGCCCTTGGCTCGGAGTTGATATATTTAATTATGAATCCCAGCACTTATACTATCTATGTGATCCTGGGTATGCCCCTTCTCCTTTCTCAACTTGGTTTTTCCATCTCAAATGATAGTGCTGGACATGCTGAATTCACAAGACAGAAGCATTTGTCTCATATATGCAGAATTTACTTGATTGTTGGTTTTTCCAGCATATTTTGCAAAAAACAAAAAAACAAAAAAAACTTTGCCCATCATCAAGGTTCAAGAGGAGAAAACACTCTCATATACATGTGCTAATGAGCAGGCTAAGGGTTACTTTTATTTCTGGGAGAAAGCATTCAATGGCCCCTAAGTAAAGGAAAGGAAATAATTCTTTCCGAATGACACACACAGAGCTAGATCCAAGCATAAGGAAGGAAACTGAACATCTGGAGGGATGACTTAATTCAGTGTACTATAAATTCAAATGTTTGCCTGCAATTTTTTCCCCTCAGTGTTCCATATGTTTAACACTATATAGACACAACTATATAGACACAACCTTAATGGTCACCAGGTCTGGTTTCAGCAAATGTAGGACTAAGCAACCTAGCATCTTACACCATGGAGTAGAGGTGTTCCTGGAAATGTTACATAGAAAACATTTTTTCTGTCATTCATTGAATGTCTCATTCAATAATCACTAGCCAATTAATTATAACCTATTCCAAGGGTCGGTTAAGCAGTTTCCTGGGCAATGTGTTTGTGATGTTATATGCAACAGGGAAATGTGACTCTCGATTGACTTAAAGATCTCTGAGCCCATGATGTTGCTTATATAGAGAGAGAATTCCAAGAGAATACTTGGGAAAAGTAGAAAGGGAGATTGAGAGAAAAGGCAAACTTTTAATGATAGATGAAGGATATTTCTACAGCTGCAGAGATGTGGGCAACATGACCCCTAATATGTTCCCTTCTCTCCAGTGCCTACGAGTCTGAGCCTGTTAAACATGGACCTCTCAGTAAGATTGTTCTCTTATTGGTTGAACTAAGATTCTGTTTTATTCTAAAATCTAAAATTACTCTAGTGTAATCTGTTATCTATCCTAAAATATATAATCTCTCTAATTTCTGCTTGCTATTTACTCTGATAAAGGGGTTTAGTAGGTATTTGCAACTGTCTCTTATGTAACCAGCATTTGATATGAAGAACTAAGTTGATAGAAACAAACTGTTTCCACCAAATCCAAGAGCAGATAGGAAAAGCAGTTTTTAATCTCAATCTCAAAATAATCACACTCTCAATTCTACCTCTGTTGGACATAAGAGAGTGAAAAAGGACCCTCACTCACAGCAGTTTGGGACTGAGAGTATCGATCTCACCTTTCTCCTATTTTCCAGAACAAATATCCATCTATCCACACTAAAGGATGCCAGCTGTTATATTTTGAACATATGCATATCTACATGACATGAGAATGAGTCCCGAATTATTTGCTATAGGGTAATAATACTTCCCCATCAAATTCACCATAACTCCCTCATGTCCTTTGCCTCTTACCTTTGCTTACAGTGTTCCTTATGTCCAGAATGTCTTTCTCCATTCTCTTCATTTTAGTCTTATTCATACTTTAAAATCTCAAATCCAATGCCTCTCGCTCCCAGGAAGTCTTTCCTGATTCTCCTCTCAAACCATTTTAGAATATAATTTGCATTCATCTATACAAGGGTGCTCTTTACCTAAATGGTTTTAATTCTGTTAAGTCAGGGACTGTGTCTTAGTTTAACTTTGTTTCTCAATCAGCGTTCAACATACAACAGATTGTTTAATTGACATTAAAAAATTGACAGAAAAAAAAAGTCATTGCATACATACTGTGTGCAGAGTATGATACCTGCCCTCACAGAACTTAATATTGATCAGGAAGGTTACGAGATATTCAGAAACATGCAGTAAGTGTAGCATAACCTTAAGGCTGAAAAATGCAGTTTTACACAAAGTGCTTTATTATCTAAATGCATGAGATCATAGACATAGAGATGGAAGGAACCCTAAATGTTATCTAGCGTAATGTTTCCATTTTATAGATTAGGAGACTGAAGCCCAGAGAGGTTGATGAGTTGAATTAAACTCATGATTTATAATTCTAAGCCAATTATTCAACTAGCACTTATTTTTGTACCAGGATCTCTGAATACAAAGACAACGACAAGACCCTTTCCACTGATGAGTAAAATCCTTTAAAAACAAACATAATGATGTACAGCCATTATTTTCCCCAGATGTGTCCACTAAAGATCTCATCCACTGTATCAGTGAGAGTGGAATTAACTCTAGGTTACTGTCAGTCCTCAAAGGTTATTAGTGTAGCACAAGTGTCGGCACTTATCAAACTGCAAAGGCTTCCAATGACTCTGTGGCCCAGTGTGTTTGTCTTTTGGAGACCAGTCTTGGAATCCATCACCAGCCAGGTGACCATGCTTTAGAGCCAGGTTTCACTATCTCCGAGGGCTACAAGGGGTTGACAGTGGTGTCTCTGGAAGAGATATTTATTTCAGTGAAATTAAGGATTCTGAGAGCACTTAAGGTTTACAGAGCCCAATTTCATGAATTGTTTCCCTTAAAATGAGATATGCCATTAAATTGAAGTGATTTTTGAAGGGGGGTGTGTGTGTGTAGAATAAAGAGAACCCATTTAGGCTTGGAAAAAATTAGGCAATTTCTACCGTATGGCTTGAGTAGTGTAATTTGGGGAATGGGGAAAAGGTCCTGCTGTGCATGTCCAGTAGCCATCACTGAGCATTGAAGGCATTTCCAGAAAGATAATCTTAATAAGTAACCCATTAAGAGATAGTGTGCAGTAGACTAGAAAGCTATCAGTACAAGTAAAAGAAAAAAGGGAGGGGGAAGGAAGGAGAGAAAGAAATGAAAGGATGTGTAGAAATGACATCATTCAAAAGCCTCATTTTACAAAGGAAGAAACTAAGATCTGGAGAAAAGTGACTCGAATAAGGCCCCACAATCAGCTAGCTGTACAACCAGAGTTTGAATGTACATCTTCAAATCCCAAATCGAATGCTCTTTTCCCTAGTCTACCCAGTCTCTTCCTCTTTTTACGGTTCCTCCTCCTTGAACATTCTTGGTCAAACTTTGTGATTAAAATTCCTGAATTTCCCATACCTACAACCTCATCTTAGTATTGTCCTTTCTTCCTCTGGCTGACTTCCTTCACTATTCTTACCTATAATTTCTCACCACACCCTAGTATGTGTCACCTGGTAATCCATCAACCTGCATTTAACCGTACAAAACCAAATCCTTTATATTTTTCCTGAAGTTAAAACAAGCAATAAACACAGTGGGATTCCATATTCCCCGCAGATTTCAGTCAACTGTGTAACTACAAAGATGTAGCCTGCTGTAGTTATTCATTCATAATATTCATTAACTCCATTCATAGAATTTTTTTAAAAAATATCCATTCTTCTGTAAAAATCTATTCATTCACTCATTCAGAATATTCACTCTTAATTTAATAGATTTCCTTCTAAATGGAAAGAGCTGGAAGTCATGTGATCTGGGTGCAAAGTCTTCCATTCATACTTGTTACCTTTGGGACCATAGGCAACTCATTGAAATTTTCATCTTCAGTTCCACATCTGCAAAATCCAGGCAAATAATAAATACACTACCTTTCTCTAAGCATGGTGGGGAAAATGTTTTCAGATGCTATGAGTAGCAGTTATCATTATTGTTATCACCGTTCTTTGCATTGATAATATTTATTCATTAATAAAATGGATTCATTCAAGAGTTACTGAACATTTTCCCAAGGTGTTCCAGTGGATACAGAGAAGAAATGGGTCCTCGTCTCAAAAGAACAAGGACATATAGGGGTTAAATAAGAATATAGCCCAATGATGGTTCAAAGATGCCATAAGGACAGGAGGAAAGCAGACAAATAGGGAAGAAAGAAGGGAATGAACTGGAAGAAAGAAAAAGGATGGAGAAGGGCAAAGCAGGGTATAGCTTAACTATTCCTCCACAACATCCCTGACCTCTATCTAAAGAGGTCCAATAAGGGGGCAATCATTACTGTTCTGAGCATCCCTTTCAATTTGGGGGTATTTGTTATTATTAAAAATGTGTTCCTTTCATTGAGCCAGGATATGCTTTCTATAACCTTCCATCTATAGCACTTAATTTGTCCCGCAGGAGTTGACAAGGTTAAGAATTTTCTGATGTTGACAAGGAAAAGACTCCGTCTTCCTAACAGAGAGCTATGTAAAAATGGAACAGGTTCTTTCCTGGGGGTTCTCCTTCATCTGAGATTTTGGTCAAACATTGGATAACCCTTCTTTTAGCTCTTTTGTAAAGAGTATTCTTGCATAGAAATGGGTTGAACTAGAAAGCTTATGTATAAGTAATATTCTCTATAATACCCAGGGGTGTGCTAGAGTCAGCTCCAACTGATTTGTGAGAGCCAATTGTTAAATTTTCAGTGTAAGCATTTATACCTTGGAAATTGACAAATGCTACAAATCAGGGCTTGATTTATTGTTTTGTTGATTTCTAGTCTTAAGAAACTGATGAAAAATTTTAATATTGAAGATTAAGCTTAAAAATGTTTTATGCATACAATCCCCTCTCCACCAGCGGTTTGTTAAACATCAGCATACCCTTGATTACTATCCATGTGACCTTCAGCAAGCAGCCTCTGAAACTACAGTTTCTTTATCTGCAAAATAGGAGGACTGGGTGAAATGACCCCCTTTAGAGTTTGAAAGCTTTACATCCTTGATCCTAATTCCACTGTGAGCCCCAGATCTTTTTCTACTATAACCCTTCATGTAATTTTTGCCTCGTTGTGACTTCAGAAAGTTTTCAGCTGCCATATTTCTCACCAAAGATTACATTTTACACTCATTTTTTTCTCTAGAAACAGAGCCATATCACAAGCAAGGCCTCCTCCTGCTTATTAGTTTTATGGCTCACTCCCTTAAAGAACACTGAAGCACAGTTTATCACATAATAGAAAACAAGGGAAGTTTTTTTTTCATGTTTTCCCACTCAGAGAGTTTTATTAAAATGCAATAAATCTCAGTGAAAGAAATGGAATTTAACTTAAAGGTCAAGAAAAATCGCACTTACCAATGGCCAAATTCCAAGGTAGGCCTGTATTATTAGTGGTATTATTATTGGATGTAGACGTTTCCACAGCAGACTAGGCAGTCAATAAACAGAAACTCCCATGCTGGTACCCTAGATGTGAACTAAATGCAATTTTTGCAGTCTCTCTAACAAATAAGGGAAAGTTATCTAGAAATCCAAGTTTCTATATGAACAAATTTCTCTTATGCACACAGGAGAAGCAATATGATAAAATAGAACAACCATTAGAGTAAATTTCAGAAGAATTGGCTGATGTTCCACTCTGAGACAATGGCCAACTTCTTCAATAAATGATTAGTAAGTTTCTTATCCCAGATGTCCTAAAAGTCCCAGTACAGTTTTAAATAATGAGCTTAAAACAGAACTAAGACTTTGGGGACACTGACTGCAACAGCCCTCCAGTTTTATTGTATGTTCTTTGAGAGATAAGACGAGTGCCATCTTGTTTTTTGTGAGTGGGTTTTTTTTTTTGATGTTGTTTAATTTTCTTGTATGTAGAAGACATTGTGTTAATATTCACTCACCTAGTTTCTGGTCAGCTATAAGTCAAAGTGGATTGTAGCACTGGCCTTGGAACCAGGAAAACTCATCTTCCTGAGTTCAAATTTAATCTCTTTTTCTAGGCAAGTCATTTCACCCTGTTTACCTCAGTTTCCTCATCTGGAAAATGAACTGGAGAAAGAAAGGGTAAGGTACTCTGGTATCTTTACCAAGAAAATTGCCCAAAGTGCGTCCCAAAGTATCGAACATGACTGAAATGCCTCAACAATACCTGGTTTCCAGTGTGCAAAACGTTGCAATGTTCTTTGGCTAAATTCTCCTCATCAACACTTTTCCTCAGTCCCTATTTTCCATTCAGTCTGCCAACAAGAATTTATTAATGATTACTATGTGACAAAATTATGCTAAGCACTAGAAATACAAAGAAAAGCAAAAGAATTAAAAAAAAAAAAAAAAAAAAAGTAAAAATGCACTATCTCCAACTCCAGGCTCCCTTATTTGGCATTCTAGGCTCTTCACAATCTCATGGCAACATACCTTTCCAACCTTATCTTGGATTACTCTTCACTATTCACTTACTTAATGTTCAATTCAAGCTAGAAAATGTTCTGTCCTCTGAATTCATCCTGCTTTTTTCCATCCTCCAAGCTTTTTTAATGTTCTCATTTCTGCCAAGATTACCCATTCTCCTCATCTTTTATGATTGAATTCTGTTCTTTCCCTTTACAGCCCAACACAAATAATACTTTCCTTGTGAACCATCAGTGAAGTTTAGCCCCATCTCTTCCCAATCCAATTCTAACAACCTTCCCTCAAGGACTTCGCCCAGTAATTTATTTGTATTGTTTATCTTCTATTGTTGAATATTCAGTTATCTCCTAAACTAAAATCTTCATGAAGTGTATTATCTGAACTTTGTTTCTCCTTCAGAGGTGTACTTCACACAATACATGCATGAAATATTTGTTGACTGTATGTATGGAGTCCACAAAAGCAAAGCAAAATCAATGAAATTATTTATTCAACATAACTTTGATTATTTCAAAAAAAAACCACATTTCATATTTCTGTAGTTTTCTCATTAAAAAGCAATTATGTTCTTAACCCATTCCTAGAATACCTTTAACATCTTCCACTTACAATCATGGTCCAATAACAAACTTATAGGATTTGTAGTCCAAAATCCTGTATTTTTATTGTCAGGACAATGATAATAATTTATTTGTAAAATACACTAGTTAAAGTACTATTTCATAATTTGGATCTCATTTGATAGTAACATCAACTTTGTTTTGTTTGTTTTTTTTTTCCCCTGAGGCAATTGGGTTAAGTGACTTACCCAGGATCACACAACTAAGAAGAGTTAAGTGTCTGAGGACAGATTTAAACTCAGATCCTCCTGACTTCAGAGACAGTGTTCTATCCACTGCACTACCTAGCTGTCTGGTAATTTTAACTTTGTGATAGACCTATTCTTAATACCATTTTACAAATAGGGAAATAGAATCATAGGTGTTCAGCAATTTTCCAAAGTACACAATGGTAGTGAAAATCAAGGCTGAGATTTAAACCCACATAATTTTTGTTCTAAATCGAAATATTCTTTCTACTCAATCACGCTTTCAAAAATTTCTTCCTTATGAAATCCTTTAAGTGACATATTGTTTGGAAATAAAAAGCTATTATTTTTTAAAATGATATATTATGTAAAATTAATTTTGTTGAGGCAGCTAAATGGGGCAGTGGATAGAGCACCAGCCCTGAAGTTAGGAGGACCTGAGTTCAAATTTGACCTCAGACATTAACACATTCTAGCTGTGTGATCCTGGGCAAGTCACTTAACCCCAATTGCCTCAACAATAAATAAATTAATTTGTCATATTATATATAGAGAAACAAAAAGGATTTTTTTTTCTTTATAAAGGAAAAATCCTTAAAATGGGACATAGGAGACCTTGGTCTTCTGGATCAGCCAATTACTAACTTGCTGTATGTCCTCAGACACATTTATTTCCCAAACTCACCCAGTTTCCTGCTTTGTAAAATAAAGGGTTTTGATGAGAGGAACTTGGGAATCCTTTTCATCATATTGTAGCAACAAACACAAAATTATATAGAACATAATTCTAATCATTAGGGACACTGGCATTTTAAACTTCTTCTAAGAAGCTTTCAAAAAATTTCAATGTTTTATCATCATAACTCCTACAATCTCCCATCTCTGCAGCTGACAGGGAGAGTCATCCTGAAACCATCGGCCATAATTCTTGTGCCTCCAAGGTCAAGCACTCATTCTTTGTTATCTCTCATCATTATCTCTTCTTTCCATCTTTCCCTTTACCTTGTTCATCATAAACCTAGGTCCCATTCTGACTGCTGTACTGCAATATTTTTATCTAACTAATTCTGTTCTTGTCTTGGGTATTCTAAACCATCTTTTCTTTCTGAAATCTCTCATAGCCACTCCCTCTACTTTCCTTCTCATAAAGGTCCCAACTATAGCAAACCTTCATGAGCTTTCTCCTCTCCACTCTATACTCAAATCTGCAATACACAGGCTCTATTCTTACCCTTTGCTCTACTCTCTGATAATGTGTCAAATTCTAATAAAAAGATGTCATAAAATGCTTATTAGAAAGTTGGTCCTTCTCATTGTCACAGATAACTCTAAAACTTATTCCTTGATTACCTTCAATTCTGTTGGTTTAAGGAAGTTACCCTTCCAATCACTTTTTTCTTTTCCATTCTCAATTTTTTCTTATCTTTTAGCTCCTTCTCTATTCACTACAAACATGTTCACCCACAAATTAATTTCATTTATGCTTGACATGTTCTTAAGCTATCAGCCTGTAACTATTTTCCTTTTCATCACCAAACTCTTAAAGAAATTTCCTTTCACTTGCTAAACTTCAATTTCCTTTCCTCCCATTCACTTATCAATCTTTTGCAATATAGATTCTGAAATGTTCTTTCCAAGGTGATCACTAATAATGGATGGAGAACTAGACATGGAGACATGTAGATCTCGGTCTAAAATCTATCTCTGACACTATGAGATCTTTTAACTTAACGTCTCTGAGTTTCCTCATCTGTAAAATGGATGTATTATTGCTTATGCCAACTTCAAAGTGTTATCATAATGATTTATATAAAAATCTTTATAGGCTTTCAAGTACATACATGTTGGGATAGACCTTTCATTTACACAGGAATTCTCACATAAGGAATTTCCTTTTACCAATATAAATCTATACCTTCTCTCTACTTTAGTATCTTAGAAATTTGCTCAGAACACTAGGTGATATTTGTTCAAGGTCACATAGCCATCAGCCATCATGGGGACAGGAGGCAGATAGTAAGAGAAAACTGGAATGCAGGTCTTCCTGACGTTTAAGGCCAGCTCATGATGTTCAACATTGTAATCAAGTTATTGTTAAAAGAAAAGATAGTAAGCTTGTCATCATTTTCAGATGACATAAAGGATGGAAACCATATCTAATAATCATGTCCAGATTAAAAATAAACATATCAAGAAACAGGAATAATGGATTGATTTGACCAAGATGAAATTTAATCAAAAACTTGAAAGTTCTATATGTGGATTAAAAAAATCAATTTAACAGTTGATATTAGTAGTTAATATTAGTAATAATAAAAATAGCAAGAATTTATATAGTACTTTAGTGTTAGTAAAATCTTCTATAAACGCTATTTTGTTCTTATAAGAATCTTGGATGTAAGTACCATTATTTGCCCCATTTTATAAATGAGGAAGCAAAGTGATGCAGAAGTTAATTTGACTTGTAAAGGTTCTGTTGTTGCTTTTTTCCTAGCCATCTCCAACTCTACATGACCCCATTCAAAGTTTTCCTGGCAAAGATGCTGGAGTGGTTTGCCATTTCCTTTTCCAATTCATTTTACAAATGAGGAAATTGAGGCAAACAGGGTTGAGTAGCTTGCCCAGGATCACACAGTTAGGAAGTATCTGAGTCTATATTTGAATTTAGGACTATGACTCTTTCTGATTACACAACCAACATTCTAGCCACTTTACCATCTATCTGCTTCTTTTAAGATTGGTTACAATGTGAGTTTTTTGTTTGTTTGTTTTTTGGGGTTTTTTTTGTGAAAAAGATCTTGGAATTTTAATCAATTAAAAATTTGGTATGATTCAATGATGTGACATGGTAGTCACAAAAAAAAAGAAAGAAATAAAGAGCAACCTAATGTTCTTCAGGTTAAACTGAGCAGAATAATGTCCAAGATGAGGAAAGCCATAGGTTGGTCATACTCTAACTTAATTGTTCAGTTTTAAAGACCATATTTTAAGTAAGATAAATACCCAGAAAATAACAGTCAAGATCATGAAAGGACTCAAGGAAAAACATCATAAGCATCATTTGAAGGAACCAAGGGTCTTAGACAAGATAAGCTAAGAGGAGACAAAATTGTAATCCAATATTTAAAGGGGTATTATAGGGAAAACTGATTAGTGCATTCTGCTTCTAACCAGAAAAAAAAATAACAATAATAATAATGACAATGAAAAATGCTTTTAAAAATGTAAGTAGAAGAGAAATAGATTTAAGATTACTATTAGGAAAGTTTTCTTAATAATTAATCAAAATAGAACAAAATTTTTTGGATGTTGTTGGTTCTCCCTTGTTAAAAGTTTTGGGCATATTTTAATGTCCAGTTGCTGAATATACTATAGATGGGCTTGGGATCAAACATAGATTGAAATATGTGACCACTGTGGTCTCTTTCAACTCAGAGATTGTATGAGATTAGGACTTATTCTAGTCCTGATGGGCAGAATTGGTTATTAACAAAGGGATGGGGTAGGAGAAGATATTTAAGAAGGCATGTTTTCATTCAATTTAAGATGAAAGCAGAAGACTGAATCACAGAAAGAATCCTACCATAAAGTGTTAAATGAATTTAGGAGGAGGAAAAAAAAATACTGGTACACCTTTATGAGGTGTAAATTAGCATGAGTGAATCAGAAAGGAAGCAACATGAGAGCTTGAAGAATGATATACCATACCTCATGGTGACCTTTAAAAGTCAGTTCCCTGAATCCAGGAAAGATATTCAAAGAGGAACTGAGTTTATGGCAGATGAATAAGAATCATGGAGCTAGAAATAGGAAATTGTTAAGCCACATAGAGATGGGATAGCAGGAGCACAAGGAAAGGCCACTATCATAATTGAGGGGTCCAGAACTCTAGGAGGAAGGCAGTCTTAAGCAATCAGCAAAGAAAGCCTATTGCTGAAATCCCACAAGATACAGATGAAAAGAGGCAATCCTAAATTACCCTTTTTATTTTCCTTAAGTTCCTCCATCAGGCCTTTTCCTCTGGGCACAGAGGAAATCTGTTTACCTCCCTATGTTTTAAATATTTCCTTTGCCATTATAAACAATGTTAACCTCTAGCATTTTCCAGTGGAGGTGTACTTACAGGAGATAGAGTTGGGTGGAGGCAAGAGAAATGAGATAGAACAAACATTGAGGAATTTTGCCTGGAGCACTGTCTTTGCCTTAAGATTCGGCACTAACCGCAATAAAACAAGCCAACTACTTCTTCCATGCTACTTCCTAGAGGAGAATAAAAGAATTTATACTGAGAAACCATTTTGGCAATAATTAGTGGTATGAGAGGCAAAAATCAGTCAACTAACCAACATTCATTAAGTGCCAGGCTAAACACTGAAAATATAGAAAAAGGCAAAACAACAAAAAGTCCCTGCCCTCAAGAAGCTTATAATCTGGAGATACAAACAGAAATGGGAAAAAAAAAAAAAAAAAAACAATCACTACACCCAAATAATCAAAGCTGTTCAACAACAGAGAGGAATGTCTCTGGTGCTAGTGAGCTCCTTTCATTGGAGAAGATGGACTAGATGCCATTTAAAAACCCATATAACTTTAAGATTTTATGACTCAAGACTCTTCTAAACTTAATTATTCCTAAACCAGCTTCCTTCTTTCCAAATATCATTTGATACATTACTAGTCTCATTTTATTGCATCATAAAATTCCAAACAATAACTTCAATGAGGGCAAAACACAATGTGCTCATGGAGAAAACAAAAACAAAAAGCTATAAAGACTAAATTGCTAAAAGAAACTCTAATTAACCATGTTCGTTAAAGCAAGACAATTTCCGGAACTTCCACAGTTAGGTTCTTTGCATCAATTTATTTCTTTGGATTCCCAGGAGTTCAATTTTCTGTCCTATTTTCCAGAGTTCCTCAGTAAATTATTTGCAGTGTTGTTCACCTTCTCTGTGTCTCATAACCATCCCAGGCATACATTGGCTGGTATTGAGATGGGACCTAGAGGGAAAACAGGAAATTGAGAATTCTCCTCTTCCCTCAGAAAAATTCAGCCAGTGACAAAGAGAAGAAAAGTTATAGAATCAGAGAACATTGAAGCAGTAAGAGACCGACAAATATAAAATAAAGAATGTTATATTTGGAGAATAATATATCTTAGAGATGACCTAGTTCAATCTTTTCCTTTCACAGATGGGGAATCTGGAATTTGATGAAAGAATTTGACTTGCCCAATAATCTTAAAATGAAAGATAAAATCTCCATACGCAGTAAGTTTGTAATCTAAGGGCTAAGGAAATGAGTTTATCTGTCCATTTGAAAAAGACAAAAAGAAGTGCTTATGGAAACTAGAGGAACAAATCTTAAGGAAATTTAAATCCAAGGAGGAAGATTTCAGGGGCAGTACCCCATTGTAGTCTGAAAAGACTTTGTGAAGGAAAGAAGCCTCTTTAAAGGTTATAGACTTTATAGTTTAAAAGGGGCTTCTTGGAGACCAGAAACCTCTTTAAAGGTTCTTGCTCTAAATAGCTTGAGTCCCCTGTCAGCCTCTGTTTTTCTTCCATTTCTTTTTGAACTAAAACTAATTTTATTCTTGTGCAGCAAGATAACTGTATATCTATATATACATATATCGGATTTAACACTGTTGAACTACCTGCCATCTAGGGGAGGGCGTGGGGGGAAGAAGGGAAAATTTGGAACAGAGGGTTTTGCAAGGGTCAATGTTGGAAAATTACCTATGTGTATGTTTTGTAAATAAAAAAGCTTTAAAAAACAAAAAAGAAAGAAAGAAAGAAAGAAACTAATTGTATTGATATAGGGAGTAGCCAGCGAGAGACTCCTGCTTCATGCAGATCAGTGCTTTCTCTGAATTTTTTTAATATTAGAGAGCCACAGGCATTTAGTGCTGAGAAGTGACACGCTGCCCAGTCACACAGTTATTATTTGTGATGGCAGAATGGCTACTCAGCTCTTCCTAACTCTAAAGGCAGCCTTCTATCCACTGCAACACAGAGCCTCTCATTTTATTATTCTTACTCATTCTAAGTCAATTGACAAATCATGTATTATTGACTTATGTCTAAGACCCTGGACTGAATACTAAAATGGCTAAATGACAAGACTTCTGCCCTCTTGGACCTTGTAGCCTGATTATACAAGTAAACATATATACAAAATTAAGGAGAGATTGGAAGAATTTATATTCAAATAGAGAAAAAGCATGTACAGCTGGAGATGAGAAAAGGTTTCATGGGACCGGTACCGAATTGGGTCTGGGATGAAGGGAAATATTTTAATAGGGAAGAATGAAAAGGGGTCACGGGCACAAAGATAGGTTCAGACCTGGAAAAAATGAGTAGAGTAAGAACAACAGTTTGACCAGAGTGGAGATAATATGAAATAAGATGCTAATTCTGTCACTGATAATTTTTAAATAAAATAGCAAAAGCAGTGGCAGCTAGGTGGTGCAGTAGATAAAGCACTAAGCTGAGAATCAGGAAGACTCACCTTTCCGAGTTCAAATGCAGCCTCATACACTTACTAGCTAAATGGGAAATTCATTTAAACCTATTTGCCTTAATTTTCTCATTTGTAAAAAACAAACAAACAAAAAACTAAAAAAAGCTTTAAAAAAAAAAAAAACCTTAAAAAAAATGAGCTAGAGAAGGAAAGAAAATCCCAAATGGGGTCACAAAAAGTGGGACACAACTGAAATGACCAAATAACAATGAAAGAGAAACATGGAAGGATAGAAATATGACTACTCTGAAATTTAGATGATGACATGGGGTCCAATCCTAGCTCTCTCTGCTGCTAATTTGTGATATGATCCAAGGCATGTCATTTCACTGATTTAGGATTCAGGCTCCTGATGTATAAATGAGCTAGACTATATGATACACAAGGCTTCTTTCTTTGTGTATATGTATATATGTGTGAATATATATACATACATATATGTTATATATTACATATATCTGCATGTATATATTTTATACATATGTATGCATATATCTATGTGTATATATGTTACATATGTGTATATATACATATGTATTTATGTATGTATCAAGATTCCTTGCAGTTCAAACATTCTGTGTTCCATAAATCTAGAGACCTTTCTAGTTTGCTTTCCCTGACCTTCTGTACATGCTTCACTTGTTGGTTGTGTCCAGATTGCCAGGCAAATATTTCAGTGCTTCCCAAGAGGAAACAGGAAATAATTGGAATAGGTAGGTAGCACTAAGCATTAGTCAGGAATGGGATTTAATAACCACAGAGTGTTCGGACAAGAAAGGACCTTTATATAGAGCACTAAAAAAAAAAAAAAAAATCCTGCTGTTACAAGAGACTTTAGAATATAGAATATTAGTGCTAGGAGAGTACATTATAATGCAAAATATCACGATAAGGAGAGATGTCAGAACATAGAATGTTAATGCTAGAAAGGTTCTTAGAAAATAGAATGTTAAAATTAGATGAGTCAGAAAAGATTTTAGAATCTTTCAGAATGTTAGGTGTTAGAGGGAACTTTGAAACATAAAATGTTAGTTCTGGGAAGAATCTTAGGATACAGAATGTTAGTGCTAGAAGGGTTTTTAGAAGAGAGGATGTTAAAGCTGGAAAGGATTTTTAAAAATAGTATATTAGATCAGGGAGGAATCTTAGAAAATATTACTGCTGGAAGGAACTTTAGTTCAGAAAATTTAATTCTAATAGTTCAGAAAATATTAGAGCTAAAAGGAATCTGAGAATGCAGGATGTTAGAGTTGGAAGGGATTCTAGAAATGAACTAATCTCAGTCTAAGGCCAGTGACAATGACTTAGTCACATTCACGCAGTCAATTAGCAACAAAATCAAAACTTAAAGCCTTCTCCCACCAGTTCTGCTTTCTCTTTTACCGTGAAGTCTCTCAACAATGTATGCGAACAGAGCAGAAAATAAAAAAACTGACATGACTCTAAGTAGGACAAGTTGAGAGGATTCTAATGTGTTAAAATGTCTTCACATGTCACTGTGCATATGTCAACTACTGGCCTGAAGGACTGATATAGTTAGTCAGCTCTAATGTTAATGGGTCATGTTTATATAGCTTTTTAGGAAGAATACACACTATTTCATAATTTCCCCACAGCAGCCTTATAGGCAGGTGATATACATGAATCCAAATTGTAATGAAGTGGAATGCTCCTCTGACACGTCCTAGCTGTGTGACATTAGGCAAGTCACTTAACCCAGTCTGCCTCAGTTTCCTCAAGTGTAAAATGAGCTGGAGAAGGAAATAGCCAACCAGTCCAGTAATCTTTCCAAGGAAACCCTAAATGGGGTCACAAAGAGCTGAATGGGGTCAACAAATAACAAGTCTTAGTATTTGCATTTATAATTGTTATAAATATTATTACAGATGTGGTCAATAGAGTTATGTAGCTATAAGAAAACAAGACAGATGAGTAAACATTTCCCTCATTTTTGTTTCTGTGAACAGACTGCCTAATTAAAGAGAAAGAATGAAAAGTAAAGATCTGCTTTTTTGTTCATAAAATTCTCATTCATTAAAAATGCATGAAAAATCCTGAAATTCATCCATGGACATGAAACTACTATAGCTCACCTCTCTAAATGATTAAGAACTTAACTATGAAAGCTACTAATCCCAGATTTGCCTCCATGACTTTGGTTCTTCATCTAATGAACCACCCTTTGTTTGTCCTTCGTTCTCAATGGCATCATGGAGGTGATGACATGCAAGTGAATTGGAGTTAAGTGAGGGAGCACAGTGCAAGGTCACCTGCCTCACTTTCCCCTCCAGAGTCATCTGGGTACAGGGGAAAGTGGAGATGACCTTGCAAGCAATGGGAGACTTTGGGATTTTTTTAAGCTAAGATCTTCCAACAGTTTCAGTTTGATTGAGATTACACTCATTCAAAGATTAAGGCTAGGTAGTAATTGAGGGAAAAAAAGTCCTCTTTCACCTTCTCAAAAAAAAAAAAATCTAAATAAAGGGATGGATGAATGAATCCGGGAGGATTGTATGCTGATTTGCATTCAGAGCAGAGCAACTAGGGCCATAAAGACCCTTGAGAACATTTCAAAAACTTTGGTTGAAGAAATAGGTGATGTTTAGTTTATGAAAGACTAAGTGGCAGCTGTCTCCAAGAATTTAAAGTAATATTTTGCAGAATTGCTGTTCAGTCATTTCAGTCATGTCTGACTCTCCCTGACCCCATTTGGGGTGTTCTTGGCAGAGATACTGGAGTAGTTTGACATTTCCTTCTTCATCTCATTTTATAAAGGAGGAACTGAGGCAAAAAGAGTTTAGTAACTTGCTTAGGGTCACACAGGTGTCTGAGACCAGATTTGAATGCAAGAAGATGATTCTATTCTATCTAGTTACCTAGCTGCCCTAAAGGGGAATGAGATTTGTTCTGGGCCACAGAAAGTAGAAGCAGGTGCAAAGGGGAGACATTATAGAGACAGTTTTAGACACAACCAAAAGGAAAAATTTCCTAGTGATTATAGTCATCCCGAAGCAGAATGTGCTCTCTTAATGGGTAGTGAGTTTCCACCTCAAAACATGTGCTCAGTTACAATCCAGACATTCACTTTTTAGGGAGCTTCAGATGGTATTCTTGTGTTGGTAACAGCTTAGGTGAGATGGAAGATTTCAAGGTCCCTCCTGATGCCGACATTTGGTGATTTAGCTTCTAAGAGGTAGATGGGGAAACCAATGACATGCATTGCAATGATCTTTCTTAGTGCTGGCCACAGAACAGATGGTCAATAAATACTCATTGAAATGAATTGAATTGAGATAAGCTCAGTGAACCACTAGGGATTGCATTTCATGCCATATTAAGAAGAGGAATGCCCAAGGCTATATAACTCAATGACTACTGACAATTAATCTAAGAAAAGAGATTAAATTGACTTTTCAGAAGAGAGAATATTAACTCTCCCATCACCTACATCATGAATTCTCCCAGTCATCCAGATGGCAGCTGTCTTATAGTTCCTAATCTCCTTTAACCCATTTCATAGCCAAGAGTTAGCCAAGAGTTGTTGCTCCAACTTCTGCCCTATTTCTCCTATCTCTCATTTTTCAGATTATTATTCTTTCTAATCCCAAAGGTATATCCATAGTTGAGGCACTTTTACCAACCATTTCTTGAATTATAGAAGCTTCCTCTTGTTCATTACCTATTATCTGCCTTCCCTCTAGCCCAGGAATTCTCAACTTTATGTGGCGTGAACGCCTTTGGTTTCTGGAGAAATTCATGGATCTTCTTCTCAAAATAAGATATTCTTTTGTTTTTAAACATAATTGAGAGAAATGTTTTTTTTTTTTAAAAAAGGTGTATTTTTTGCCTATTCAAGTCTAAAGATCCCCTGAAATCTATTCAGAGACCTATGGAAGCCAGATTGTGAACCCCACCTTTAAATCCTAAAGCAGCTGGGTGACAGAGGAGAGAAAAAGTCGGCCTGTGAGCTCAGTTTGACCCTGGGCAAGTCACTTAGCCTTGCTTAACTCAAGTTCTTCATCTTTAAAATGATTCAGAGAAAGAAATGAAAAACCACTCTAGTATCTATGCCAAGAAAAACCCAAATTGGATCTCAAAGAGTCAGAAATAATTAAAAATGGTAGACTAATAACAATTTTAAACTATCTATATAATCTTCCTAATAACTATCTGCTGAAACACATATAACCTACCAAATAAATTAAAATTCTTTAGCCTGGCATTCAAAGGCCTATAAAGGGACATAAACTATATATTTCCAGATTATTTTTCCATTATTCCTCTTCATATATTTCTCTTTTTAACTAAAATGGAAAATTTTATCAAAAGTTCAGGCACTCTCCCAGAGACAACTTTGGTGTCCTTAAGCATCTTTCATAAAAGCAGCAAAACTACAAGTAATGCACCAGCTAAGGAAGCATTTCCCAAACCAAATTTTGTATTATACAAGGTTTTAGCCTTGATAGAGTGCTGGATCACAAAATATCAGAGTAGGGGAGGATACAGAATATTAGCCAGGAAGCAGTTTCTCAGAATGAGTTCATAAGTTAGGAAGCACAATCTAAGTCCCAAAGATTTCCCATCGCCCATCTTCCCAATTAACTTGTCCGAAGTGGAAAACCCAGGATTAGAAGCCTGATCTTCAATTCTGATGGACGTGGCCATCTTCAACAATGAGATGAAACAAATCAGCTCCAATGGAGCAATAATGAACTGAACCAGCTACACCCAGGGAAAGAACTCTGGAAGATGACTATGAACCACTACATAGAATTCCCAATCCCTCTATTTTTGTCCACCTGCATTTTTTATTTCCTTCATAGGCTAATTGTACACTATTTCAAAATCCGATTCTTTTTGTACAACAAAATAACTGTTTGGACATGTATACGTATATTATATTTAACTTATACTTCAACATGTTTAACATTTATTGATCAACCTGCCATCTGGGGGAGAGGGTAGGGGAAAGGAGGGGAAAAGTTGGAACAAAAGGTTTTGCAACTGTTAATGCTGAAAAATTACCCATGCATATATCTTGTAAATAAAAAGCTACAATTTTAAAAAAAAATCTGATTAAAAAAAAAAAGAACCCTGATCTTTTCACATCTATTCTATGTCACAATTGGCTCATGCCTTCTGTGGTAGAAGAAGGCAAATCCCAATCTAGCCCTGTTCCTGGGTATACTCATTAGCCAATGCAGTCAAGGATGCTTCTGTGCTGGGTGAGGCAGTTGCCATTTGTCTGGGAGAAATTCCTCTACAGCTTTAGCCAGGCACAGGAGCTGGGGGCTGAAGATTTCTTGCAATTAATTAATTGGAGGGGGAGTATCCTGAAGGGTGCCTGAAAGTTGGCAAGTTGCTGGAGTGGGTAATGAAGGCAGAGGCTGATAGCATCCTGACCATAAGGAACGGGAAGTCAGAGCTTGTGGTGGAATACCGGGTATATGATGTATGGAGATCCAATGCTAGGAACCACGTGAAGGACTGTGAGATTGGAAAGAAAGTCACCTTATATGTATGTTCTCTACCAGCACAGACACCGTGGAGTCCATTCCCAGGCTTTTGTCTCGGCTCAGTATTATGGTTTCATGACTCTAATAAGCCCACACAGCTCAGATCAGAATGGCACAAAGCTGTAATTGATGACAGCTGTAAGATCAAATTTGATCTTGCTGCTTATCAGAATCATGGCATCCAGCTGAGCTCACCTCCTGGTTTCATTTCTGAAGGAGAATGTTTGTGTACCGGATGGAATGGAGAACTTACCACCAGGAATACGACAATAGACCCCTCTGTTGCCTCATAGAAAAATGAGAAAAAAAAAGGGAAAAAAAAAACATTTTTCCTTCCCATTTGTTTCCCCAACACATACATAATGCATAAGACAAGCCTCAGAGCTTGGTACCCTGTTGCAAGGAAATCATCCCATTGCTATATTTGCGATTAAAGAACAACAGAACTAAGAACATCCCCAATGTATGAAATCTCCCGTGTCTGTCGCCTATCCCAATTTACTATGACCTAATCTATGATGCTTACATGACCTCTGGATCCCTCAGCTCTAAGAGAACCAGTCTAATGATCACCAGCATCAGGCTGGGCTCTGCTGCTACATTAAATGGCCCTATTCCTAATGGCTAAAACTGAGGATTAATTAGGGACAGCTGCCCCCTGGTATCCAGCCAGTCACAGCACCTGCGTCCTGGCATCTGCCTCTCAATATGTCTCCATGAATAGGGGGAGTGTCAATCTGCCTCTTGGACTGCCCAGGTCAGTGCCTTTTGCCTCATGTGGCTGTGAAGGCAAACAGCTGTGGCTCATAAACTGGCTTCCTCTCAGTCTCTCGCCCCTTTGGCGGGGGAAAGTCCCTCGTCCCTTGGTAAGCTCTCCCCCTGGTCAACAGGCTGCCCTCAGACCCCAGTCCTCCCCCTCTGCCTTCCACTGGCACAAGAAGCTTGGCTACTGCTCAATGAAACAGAGCAAAAACCGAGTTGTAATCTCTGGCTATAAAGAAGCATATTAAGTGCACAGGGTAGTTATTGGTAATATTACCTTGGAGAATAAACAGGCACTTTCCCTAAAACTATACTCACAAAAGCAAAAATACTACCACCTTTCTTTGTGAAGGGCCTGGTTCCAAAGCTAGAGATTTTAAGTACTTGTTATTCATTTGTAAATGTATATTCTCAGTAATTAATCAGTGCCTGGCACATAATAGGTGCTTCACAAATGTTTGGCTAATCCCAAGGAAATGAATTTAAGATACACAGGTCAAAGCCTAGAATGGAGAGCAATAAGAAACATCAGCAGTCATCCACACCAACTCATTTTACAAAGGATGAATCTGGGGTCCTGGGAGATCAAAATATTTGGCAAGGGTCACACAATGGAGATTCAAACCTAGTTCGAGGTTTCCAAGTCAACCACTATTTCTGCTATACCAAGCTGCTGAAAAATGAGCCCATCTCCATTGATACAAGGAACCCCAGGTGGTGGTCACACTCCAAATGTCCATCGGAAATGAGAGGTCATGGGAAGGGAGTTCCTTCCTCTTTCTTTCATACTTGCTCCAATCACAACTGACCAAGGTTCCTGTTCTCCTGGATACTCTTTGTGCTTTTCTTGCTGGCACCTAACGGATGCTTGATAAACATCTGTTCAATTGATTTTGATCTGTGTCTCATCCCATCTCTTCCATCATTGCACCCATCCACACCAGGTTTTTTATCTTGATACTTCATTTCATCCATCCTGATCTATCTGGTCTTTGCTCCATAAAGTCAAGCATCCCCAGATCCCATTCTTAAGTATCTGTTGTTTGTGCCCTCTCCTCAAAAAAAAAAAAAACTTCTCCAAGAAGAACCCAACTGGACATCCATCAAACCTTTAACTTGTCAGTAAACTTGGGACAAGAGTAAAGTTGATGGAGACTAGACTTGAGATTTTATTGACAGAGGTAATACCAGGCTGAAACAAGTGCATCTACCAGTCTCTGCAAGATGTAGTTTTTGGAACATAAGGAACTTGTCCAAGAGCACATATAAGGAGAGACTTGAATCCAGATCTTCCTGACATTGCATCTAGCCCTCAATGTATTATACTACACAGCATCTCTAAAGTCAATACAATTTTATCTCCAAAAATTTTATATAGTCTGAGCTTTGTATAAAAATACTAGGAACTGACACTTCTTCACAGGGTTACCAAATAAAGGAATTTGATAGGTGTAAGACATCAGAAGAGTTCTTAACAAAAATATGTTAACTTGAAATATTTTAAACCCCACTTCCTTGACAATTCAATCAAGCTTTGTTTCTGCTAAGTAGAAGGAGAGCATAGAACAATCAATGGCAAATACCATGCAACCAGCAGAGAGTCAGCTCTTTCTGCTCTCAGTCCAATCTTTTCCTACCATACTACATCACCTTCCTTTCAGTGGGGGATTGGCAATTCCCTTTCTCCATGCTTCAGCTCCTTCTGAGCCTTTGCAGAAGCTGTTTTCAGAAAATTCAAATAAATAAAATTGTGTGCCAAACACTGGCATCAGAATTAGAAGAGATAAACTGTATAGAGAAGACATCACCCCTGTTTTCAAGGAACTTACAGTACCATGGGCTTACAATACAATACTTTAAATCACAAAAATCTCAGTCTTTCTGGATCAAATATTTACTAGTTGTGGAACTCCACAAAAATTAAATTTAAATTTTCTATTTTCTTAAGGAATTATTTTCCTCAGTGAGCTTTTGCACCTCCTTTCCCAATTGCTTTTAAGGCATTCTTTTCTTCATAATTTTTTGTATTTTCTTTTGCATCTCTCTCAATTTTTTCCCTAATTTTTCCTCTCTGACTTGATTTTCAAAGTCCCTTTTGAGTTCTTCCATGGTCTAAGCCCAGGTCTTATTTTTCATGGAGCCTCTTGGAGCTTTGATTTTATTATCTTCTCAGTGTGTATTTTAATCCTCCTTGTCACCGTAATAACATTCAATGGTCAGAAACTTTTTTGGTTTCCTGTTCATTTTCCTAGCTTATTACTCAGTTTTTAATTCTTTGTTAAAGTAGGGCTCTGTTTCCAGGGTGGAAGGTACAATGTCCCAGGCTTCAGAGGTTTTGTGCAGCTGTTTTCGGAAATCCTTCTGGCAATCTGACCTCAAGTACTGGTTTCTGCCCTGGAGCTGTCAGGTGCATCCCTGCCCCATTATAGCTGTAAGAACTAGTGTACTGGCCAGGACTGGGGCTCTGCTGACCTGGGCTCCCCAATGACCTTCCCAGCCCTCCCTGATGTCCCTGGGCTGAGAGGTCCAGAAGCCTCCAGCACTGCTGCTGATCCAGAGGAACCATCTTTCTGATGTTCTGGTCAAGGCCAAAGGTAGGGCCCGAGACCAGGCCTGCACTGAGATTGCATGTAGGATTCCCACCTTATGTCACAGACCTTTTCCATTGAGCTTGTTCTACTCTATTTTTTCGGTTGTTCTGATGCTCTAAAATTTGTTTAGAGTCATTATTTAAAGGAATCTGGAGCAATTTAGAGATGTTGGGGAAGTTCTTGCCTTTACGCCACCATCTTAGCTCCTGTTATTTAAACTTTCTAAGCTTCAGTTTTCTCATCTGTAAAATGAGAATTATAACAATACCAACAACTCCATTACAGGGTGTTTATAAGGATTAAATGAGATAGCATTGTAATTATGAGGGGAGAATAAACAATAAACCCAAATAATCTTACATCTATAAAATTCCATAAATATTATATGTATATCTAAACATGAACAGTGAACATAAATATATATACACATATACATGTTTGTATTCATATAAGTAAACCTAAATATAGGCGCATGTCTGTTATGCATATATGTATATTATTTTATACATCCTGTGTGTTTAAATATATGTACATGCATTTATAACATAAGCATATTTGAATATGCATATATCTGTGTGTGGAGAGAGAGAGAGATTTATTTTTCCAGAACTGTTTATAGTATCAAGACACCAAAGCATAGCCATGGAGAAGGGAGACAGGGATGGCTAGCTCTCCCTTCAGCCAGTTTTTGCCAAGCATGGTTACACAATTAAATTAGCCTTTTGGTCCAGAACTCCTTGGAAACAAGTAGGATCCCATAGTAAACACACAAGAGTGTCTGAGGTTTTACCCTTTTCTTCCTCTCATACTCTGCACAGCTTCTGCCTATATCCTTTTAGCATAGATTATTTTTATTCTCTGTGTTCTCTGAACACTCCCACCTGGTGTTGTGCTAGAACTAAGCCTGGAGTGTTAATGGTCTTCAAATTAAGGGCTGCACAGCCTCCACAGTTTATTCACACTGAAGAGAGGTGTTTTCTTTTCTAAATCCCCAGTGCTGATCCCACGGAAAAGGCAATAGTTTTCCATTGGCTAATTCTGAAGACAAACAGGAACCCACATCATCCATTAACCTCCAAAAGGCCTCGCTTCCCCTGCAGAGAAAGAGACCCACCTGGTGAAAATATGGCTATCATTAAGGAAAATATGTTTCTTTCTCATTAGAATCCATCCCTGGATTTGGGAAGCTTTGCTCCTCTGGGTCATGTCACACAACCACCGAAACTTCTGGGGTGCTGGAATTTCCATTTCAATATTCTCTTTAGCTGACAGATGTGTAAAATCTTAGTCCATGAGACGAGTCCCCAGTGACCTCCGAAAGGCGAGTGCAGACGGAGAGCACAATTTACCCAAGTGAAGGTCAACATTAATTTATGCTCCCAGTTCTCTCTTCAGGCAGAACATTGCCTGCCTGGAGAATGTGCTCTAAGTGTTGCATTGTGTTTAGTCAACCTAGGCCTTTACTTTTGGGCCTTTCCCACTCAGAAAAGGCCGACTTTGAATTTTCAAACTAACCCACAGAAGAAAAGCAGACAGAGCAATAAATGCAGGCTGGGTTCAGAGGCGTGCCTTAAATAAATGATGCTAGATCTTCGAACTTCATAGTGGGAGTGATTTTTTTTGTGGCTCCCTTCCGCACCTTGAGTCTCTCCCACCAACTTCAAAGCGACATCCAGGCAAGGAGAAGCCATCAAGGATGTGAAAGGGAATAAGAATCAGATCTGGCAGAACAGGACAGGATGCCAGCAGTTGGACTATTAAACAGGAATCAATTAAAAAGAAATTCAGTTGAGCTTTGGAAGGGTAGATTTGTCATGCAAATGTCATACCTGGTATTAAAAATGTATTTGTTGAGTTTGAAGATGGTATTTCAGTACATTTTTAATAACCCCAGCTAACATTTGTCCTTCATCCATGTTGTAGTTATTAACCTACAATGATAGGATTTCAGGTTGATCTGCTTGGGTTGCAGGAACAGGACACTTCTACAGTGCTTAAAGATATTCTCAAGGATCAGACACGTGCCTGAAACCTGTTCACATGATGACTGCCATACTTCTCATCAGAGCTGTGCTGTTTTGTTTCTATATGTGTTAAATGACCAAGATACTCTAAATCTAGTCTTCAGCCTCCCACCAGAATAATCTTTCCTTATGTCTCCCAAAGTCAATAATTCCATCTGTAGTCTATAAAAGTCAAACTCTTCTACCTGACAAAGTTCTCCACAGTCATTCATGTTTTCAGTATTTGTTATATGGAAGGAAAGAAGGGAAAGAAGAAATGGAGCAAATGTTGGAGGAAGGGAGAGAGGGAGGGAGCAAGGAAAGAAAGGAGAGAGAAGAAGAAAGGAAAGAAGGGAGGGAGGGAAGGAGGGAGGAAGGAAGGAAGGAAGGAAGGAAAGGAGGGAGGGAGGCAGGGAGGAAGGAAGGAAGGAAGGAAGGAAGGAAGGAAGGAAGGAAGGAAGGAAGGAAGGAAGGAAGGCAGGAAGGAAGGAGACAGGCAGGGAGGGAGGGAGGCAGGGAGGGAGGGAAGGAGGCAGGAAGGGAGGGAGGGAGGCAGGGAGGGAGGAAAGAAGGAAGGGAGGCAGGAAGGGAGGAAAGGAGACAGGGAGGGAAGGAAGGAGGGAGAAAGGAAGGAAGGAGAGAAGCAGGGAGGAAGTGAGGGAGGAAGGGAGGGAGGGAGGGAGGAAGGGATTGAGGAAGGAGAGATTGAGGAAGGAAGGAAAAAAGGAAAGGAGGGAGGTAGGAATGAAGGAAGAAAAAAAGGAAGGGAAGAAGGAAGGGAAAAAGGAAGGGAGGGAGGAAATGAGAGAAGAAGGGAGGGAGGGCTGGAGTTATCAAGAGAGGGAATTCCCTCAAAGAATTTAGATTCTATTGGTGGGAGACAACATGAACCAAGAAAAAAAAAAAGTAAACAGAGAATATATGTTAACAATTTAAAATTAAACAAGACTAGTTCTTCCAGGGAGCCATGACTAAGTTGAGATAATGATTCTCCCATAAGCAACATGACACTTAACTTTAAAACATTTACATAATATTGCATCTTATAGTCATTGTATTGGTGTCTTTTTCTCCTGCCAACAACTAAATTCCCTGAAAACATGGACTATATCTTATCTCAATTCTTTATCTCCCTCCATAGTTATTGCAATGCTCTGTAAACAGTAGGCATTTGGCTGGTTTTATTGTACTGCCCTTTGATATTTTGGCAGTAAAGTTCCCTATTGGGACTGCAAACTATTTCCTTCCAAAAAAATCCAAGAATTTTGAGCTCAGTTCTGGGAGGAAGAATCCTCAGATCACATCACACATTGAACTGTAGCTCCTTGCTGTAAATATGAAATGCGCAGAGCTGCAATACCACAAGCCAAGTACCCATGGCATTTTACATTGAAATGGAACCAGAAACTTTTTTCCCCCCATCACCACCCGTATCCTTGTTCCAGCACAGTGAGATGACATTTCCCATTGTGAAAGCATTGAAAGATGACATCCACCCCAATGGGTGGAACTCATTGAGAAGAATAAGGTGGATAATCAGTAGCCTCTGGCTTAAAAAGGAATAACATGCTCAGCTCTTATAGCATTAAATTTTTCCACAAAGAACAGACTCTCTTCCTTCATCTGTTTGCTATCTGGGTTTTTCTGACTTTCACTTTGGCAGCCAATTCTATGTATTCCTTTGGGTCCCTCCAAATCCTGATTACTGACTAATGCCCCCAGATTACAAACAAACTTTGCCCTCTCCGTGTTCTCAGATTCTGTTATTATATATATTCTGTCCATAGCCAGCTTTTCCTATTGACCCTACACTCAAACTACTTTGTCAAGCATTGGATGACCCATGTCATACCCCTAATTCTTCCTTGGCTCCTGCCTATAAAGACTCCCAACTTTGACCACATACCATTCCCCAAATCTGCCATAAGAACAAGACAATTATGAACAATAATTCTCAGTCATTTTGTTTTGAGGGATAATAAGATGGCTTGTGGAGAGAGAGAGGAAAGGAGGGTCAGATTCCTAAGTATTCCTAATACAGTTTTCTGAGCCATATTAGAAATTTTAATGGAATATTAAAATAATTACTTTCCTTCTAATGAATTTTCTTTCTGATGAATGACTGCAATATGGAAATTAAACCAAAGGAATTACTGAAGAAATGCTGTTTCCATGAAAATAGGAATTATCCTCCCTTTTGCTTAATTTGTACAATGGGGATCAATTCAGGTCTCTAAAATATCAGGCTAATGATCCAGAAACACTGGTGGCATTAAAGGTAGATTGTACATGAAAGGCTATACTAGAGCCAAGGAGACTGAGGAATTTCTTCACTATTTGAGCAAAACCTCGGAACATTCCTCTACTGGATCTCCCTTGGGAACTCAAGGACAATGTCAGCTCTAACTTGCTCTATTTGGGGAAGGGTGAGGAAAGGGATTAAATTAAGACAATGGAAACTATGAGATAAAGCCATCTTGAGCTGATCTGTTCTTAACATCATCATCTTTCTATCTAGATTGCTTCTAGAATGTTAGTCCTTTGGGAAAAAGCACAGCCTTCAAGTGAACCATGATGAAATCTTCTTGAATATTTAGATATGACGGTAACTAATTCTGATGAATTCATTTTAATTTTAAACCACTCCGTGGCCAGTGCTAATTTTGGTTGGATTCAATATGAGGTGACTAGCTTTGGAAAGGAATCCTCTTATTCCTGTGATAATTTAATTGCCTTCTGAAATAAGTAACATAGAAATCTGTGACAAATCTAAAGTTTAAGGGATGACTTGAGAAGAATCTTCTTAATTCATTTTATTATTTTGTGGGAATAAATGATTGCTCATTTGGGGAAATGAGGGAGAGTCTCAAAGAAGTTTTACAATTGGTTTGTTCAAATGATTTTCTAAGAATAAGACATGTTCTGAAATAAAGATATCCATGGTACCCATGATCTGCTCCCAGTGTCTTCATTTCCTTGTAGACACCAAAAATGAAAAACCTGTCCAGAGATGACTGTATTTAAAATATATAAAGAAGTTTTCCATATCCTGCTTATCCCTTCTCCTGTACCCTTACCAGAATGCTTTAGAATTTGCTTTGTTTTCTTATAAATGATTAGTGGATGGCTAAGCCAATCTATAACTACTGACCTATCTCTTTTCCAGACAAAGACTATATATTCTCAAATTCCCTTAGTGTTACAGATGATGAATAGAGGATTGAATTTTTCTCTGGAAAGTCTTACTAACCAAGGTAAGGTTCAACTCATAGTCCTACCCTCTCTCTCTAATACCCTTATCAGCTCCCCTGGGTTAACTCTCATGTCCATACAAACAAGTCACAGATAGATAGATAAATAGATAGATAGATAGAAAGATAGATAGATAGATATAGATCTATACATTATACACACATCATCATCATCATCAATACCTCCTTTTGAACTTCAGTTTCATAGGACCAAGTACCTACTGGATTTTTCAAACTATATTTTGGCAAAAATTTAAATTCTTTTCTTCAAAACTAAACATATCATCTTTCCCTAAAGCTCTCTCCCTACATAGCCAACCAGTTCCCGAATCTTGACATTTCTACCTTCTTAAATCCAACAGACCCCATTTTCTGCACTCACATAATTACTACTTTGATTCAGGCCATCATGATCTCTTGCCTAGATTATTAAAGCCTCATAATTATCTCTCTGCTTTGAGTTTCTCATTATTCTATTCCATCTTACACACTACTACCAAAGTGATTTCCCTTTTTCTTAGACATAGATCTGACCATGTCACTCTGACTAATTCCATCATCTCCAGTATCTTCCCATTCCCTCTATGATTAATATAAACTCTATTAGCTTTTAAATATTTTCAAAATTTATGTCCAACCTATGTTTCCAGCTTCATTAACCATTATACCCAATTGCACACTTTTTCTTCCAACCAAACTGGCCTTCTAAAGCTTTCTTCTATAGCTTTCTTTACACGTGATACTCCTTTTCCACATCTTTACACTTGCCAAACCCCATATCTGGAATATACTCCCACTTTCACTTGCTAGAATCTTTCTTTCTTCAGGATGCAATACTTTCTATGTAAAGTTTTTCTTAATCTACCCAACTTCTTCCTGCCCTTCCTCCCAAACTATCTTTCACTTAAAAACTGATTTTTTTCTCTTTATAAATATTCAGCATGCATTTAAATATATATTAACTTTTCTCTATCAAAGTACAAATACTTTGTGAACACAGATTGCATTTATTCCCTCATGTCTAGCATGGCACCTTGCTGGTAGTAGGGACTTAATACATAAATATTTGTCTGTTAGCTCCTCATACTCACCAGGCAAGTTCACTAAGCCTGATACAGCTAACCATGATATAAGAAAACAGATTCAGTTCCTGTCAGCAAATGCCATGAAAATATCTATTTCACTCTCCATGAGATACTCAGGTGTGTTTTGGGAACAGAACTAAAGAGCTAATAGAAAATCATTTTACAATCATTTTTAAAGAGCCTTCAGAATCTCACAAGATTGGACTGAATTTAAAACTAAAATACAGAAAGATGCTGTTGATCAATAATGGGTTACTAATTCACAAAAGAAAAGCAAGGGGGGAAATCACACTCCTAAACAATGAAGACAGTAGGTACATTTGGTAGATTCTGATAGCTACATGTGAAGTCGAGAATGTAAGTAGCAGGAAATTGTTCACTGACCTGATTTTACAAGACTACCCTCTACATCTGCTAAAATAGCTTCTAAAAGGTTTTCTGTTCTCTGATATTGTGTATTTCTGCTACATAAATGCTTAATCCTCTTCCAGTGCCTTCTCAGCCCAATACCAAGCCAAAAGAAAGACAACTGATGGTGGCCCAGGAAAATTGACCAACATCTGGCACTTAGCCTGCAGTTTAGCCTCCAATGAAGGTTCACTAGCTAAGAAAGTCAATGTAGAGATGCTATAATTCTTTTGTAGAGGATTTTTTTTTTGAGAAGATAGTGGCTCTGGAAGCCCTTACCTCCACAGAGAGCTCTCCAGCACCTTTCCCATGTCAGCGTGGTAATACTTGGTCAGAATCAAAATTACCTGTGGAGGAAAAAACAAAACAAAAACAAAGTGATTAGTGACCACTTCCAATTTCAGAAAGAAGTACCATATTTTGTCTTACAATATGTATTTCATTGTATATCAAACACTTTGGATGGGTTCTTTGCTTTTTCTTCCAGTTGATCTTAGATGGAGCTATTACACTTAAGTGGTCTTTCATGAATCTTTGGAGAATATGAAGTGACTTTGGGTTCCCAAAGATTAATGCCAGTAAAAAATAAGTTTTCATAGTTCTGAAAGGTTCTATCAGTCAGTGAGTCAGTCAAAGAACAGTTATTAAGCATTTATTTTGGGTTGGGCATTTTGCTAAGAAAAACAAAAACATGGACCCTGCTCTCAAGGAAGCTTACATTCTAGCATTCAAATATCTACATAATGTACCAGATAAAAAGAAAGTAATCTCACAGAAAAAGCACAGAAGAAAAAGAAGAAGAATGTTGGGTCAAGAGGAAGATAAAGATCTCTTGAAAAACATGGAATTTGAACTGAGTCTTAAAGAAAGCCTAGGATGTTAAAAAGTAGAGGTAAGAAGGGAGAACATTCCAGGCATGGGGCAGTAGGAGAGAGAGGAAAAAGCAGGGAGACAGAGTTAGGGGATAAAGTGTCCTGAAAGAGGGAATGAAGTGTGTCAAGAGGCATAAGAAAGTCCATGTAACTGGAGCATGGAGTAAGGAGAGATTAATCAAATGTAAGAGACCGTAAAATCTCTAAGGATCAGCTCAGTAATAGACTAGACATCTACCACGTCTGGAATATGTTCCCTTCTTACTTCCTTCAGGACTCAGCTCAAGCATTAGCATCTATGTAAAGCATTTCCTGACCTTCTACTACTCCAAGTCCTGGTGCTCTACCCACCCAAACAGTGTGTATGTATGTGTATGTATGTATATTATGCATATTTATATATACATCATGTGCTCTATAATTCACATATAATATGTGCATATAATTTATGTGTATAATATGTGCATATAGACACACATTTGTGATACATATATATACACACATATATGTGTATGTTCATTTCTCTTTTGATTGCAATGTAAGCTCAAGACTATTTTTGTTACTGAATCTCCAGCGCCCAGCACAGTGCATGTCACATAGTAGGTGCTTAACAAGTGATCATTGATTAAATCGATCAATTGATCTGGCTGCTGAAAGGATGAGCAGCAGAAGGCTGACCACCTTTTCAGAATAACGAGCTTTTTTGACCACAGCAAAATACAGAAAGGGCCACATTCTCCACCCATGATGATGCATCTCAAAATTTCCCAGCATCCCAATACTCAAGAGAAATAACACTGAAAAACTGATCCAAGAATTTCGGAAGATACAAGATGATATCTCTACATGTATTTGCATCAAAGATTAGGCTCTCTGGATTTTAGAATTGACTTTTTCTCTTAATAATGTAGCTCACCTAAAACAGCTGCCAATGAGATCAAATGATTCCAGAAAAAATAGCACTGTCACCAAAGGAACAGCTGAGTTAGTCCCAATCTTGACATAGAATGGAGCCAGCTTGACTTCTCTTGAGTGGAATTTATCTTAACCAACGTGCTCCACAAAGGCATTGGGCTCCAGCCAGAGAGTGGTGCTTTAGTTCTCCCTCCAAGCCCAGAAAGACAGCCCTGAAATATGCCATCTCATTACTTTTCTTGAAATGGTGGCTGCTTTCCAAGGCATATGGGGGAGGGGGGTATATAAATCATCCACGGTTCAAAAACTAAATAAAAAAATGTATTTAGCACATAAATTGAGCCCCACTTAACAAAGACGTTTTCATTATGTACCAATGAAGAAAATGGAATGGGTTTAAACTGGATGGAAACCGATCCCTTCCAAATTACTTTAAAATATTTAAGTTAGCACGAAAAATATAGGAAGCAGACATCCATCAAGTCACAGACATTGGTCCAGTGGGGAAATGGGATTCATCCAAAATTATTTCACTGGCCACTGCATTTTAACGTACATCAAATTTCATTCCACTTTCTGCCAGCCCATGTTAGTTCTTAACACTACAGTTGCCATGGGAACCCCAGAGAGGTAAAATTGGAATGGCCTCCAAGTCCCTGCACAGCTGTTAACTTGGTTAATTTGGGGTCCCCACATCAGCCATCTCCAGCAGTTTGGATCTATCATTCAACCAGGATCATCCTTTTCTCCAACAATCCATGGCCTACTGCCAGAGAACTGGGATTGAGTCTCGCATGAGATTTCCTAGGAGATGGCGAGGAAGTTGTATATGGGGCATTTATAACTTGGATATTAACACTAAAAATGGACAGGAATGAGCATTTCAACTTCCTTTTCTTTTAAAGGGTCAGAAAAGAAGAGACTAGCTTAAGGGCCACATGGCCATTTAAAATTTAAGTCTTTTCACTAGTGTACTATTTATACACTTATCAACCTCCCAAGATACTCTCATCCATTCTCAGGAGAGAGAAATCATTAGCAACACTGATACATCCACCTCCATTGAGCTGTCTCCACAAACTTCCAAGCCAATGGTCCAGACTGGGACTCATCAAAATCTCACGTTTTACTATTTATTTCAGGGGGGACTAACAACTATTCATTTTATGAATAAAGAGGTAACCCTTCTGTGCTGGATGAAAGTAAACAAAACTAGCTGAGAAATGCTATATAAGAAAATAATTAAAAAACAAACTTCAGTTTGAGTTGTAGCTTAGAGTCACCCAGATAATAAATGGGAAAACTGAGATTTGAACCTATGCCTCCTGGCTTCCAGAACACAACTCTTTCTACTACTTTTTGTTACCTCCCACTATGTGATTCAATGGATAGAGCTACAGATCTATAGTCAGAAAAATCAGAGTTCAAATGTGGCTTTAGATATTTACTGGTTGTGTGACCCTGAGCAACTCACTTGACTTTGATTTGCCTCAGTTTTCCCATCTTTAAAATAGGAATAATAACAGTGTCAATCTCCCAGGGTGGTTGTGAGGATAAAATGAGATAATAATTGTAATACACTTAGTACAGTGCCTATCACATACTATAGGCTTTATATAAATAGCATCTATTATTGGCTATTACTATTATTATTGTCAGATGAAACTATACTTTGTAGGTTTCAGAAATGACTGAAGAATAATTGAACATTTTAATGGGAATCAAGTGAATCATTTTTAATTTACACAAATGTTTTCCTTTTTCTTTCCAAATGTATGATCCATAAAGAATTGGTTAAAAAGCCTCTGAGAAAGAATATTTCAATGGATCATTGACCTCAGTGTAATCACAGTTCTTTTAAAACAGCTCACAACCCTTCCATGCATTTTCTCAATTCATGCATTTTGTTGATATGTTCTTCCCTAAATCTATAAAAAATAAATATATAGACAGACATATGGACAGAGAAAGATGGGAGAAAGACCAAGAGGGTCAGAGCCAGGTGAGGGCTCTCGTATCTTTTACTCCTGATTTTTCTGACCTCTATTATTCCTTGTACCTATTCCCCAGATTCCTTCTGTGTCTCTTCTTTTGACTGGTAAAGCCTGAATCCTTGTTGCTTTCTTTAGTGCCCCAGATCTTGAAAGCCTTCTTCGCTCATCTGAGCCTTGCGACCTATTCATTGCTGCTACTGTTTGAGATCTAATAAAGGTCACACCCCTTGTTTCCTTTGGAGACAAAGCCTGGGTGAAAAATATTGTCTTTAGAAGTGACCTCTCTTATAGTTAGCTCTTTCATGCCTTTGATTATTCCAAATATCATTTTTTGGGGGAGCTATCAACACCTATAATTTTATTGTTTTGGGAACTCCAGATGAAGAAACTTCCCCTATCAACACAATCTAGTGATTGTTTTAACACTTATAGTCCAAAAAGTTAGCTGGGAACAATATCAGGTTAACTGTTGATTTGCCCAAAGTCATACAGACAATATATATCTGAGAGGCAGGATTTAAACCTGGATCATCTTTCCATTAGATCATACCGTCTCTCAAAATATTAATTATTTCTGAAAACAGAAGAAGCACATGGAATGAGTGAGCGACATTTATTTCTTCCTCTGAGTTTTTCACAAAATACATAATAATTCACATTTTCAAATTTTTTTTTTATTTTAAAGTTTACAAAGCACTTGCCTCCCAATAGTTCTGCTACTAAGTTAGTTGGGAAAGAATACATGCTTCAAAAGGAAAGAGCTGAGATAAAATCCCAGTTCAGACTTGCTAGCCATACAGCTTGAGGTATCTTCCTTCCTTACTCATATATGTACATAAATGTGTGTGTATGTATTCCAGTCTAATTCATCTACATAGCCTATGTATGGAGATAAGTGAAACCTTTACCCTGCCCAATGCAGCAAAATCTCTTTCCTAGATTAAACTCAAGCAGATGAAGAAGAATCTAAGAATGCTTCCTGTTCGGTCTATGATATGCAATGAGATGGACAGTCCAGAGAACTTTTTCTTTCCATCTATCTGAATGCATATGTGTATATCATATAATTATATGTACATGGACATATTTATAGGTACACATAAGGTTGTGCCGTGTGTTTATGTGTATATGTACATGTACATATACACACATAATAAACAAATAGTGGACATGAGTAATGTGGAAAACCCATCACTGGACACAACATGAGTGGGCTAGATTGCCTTTGGGAAATTGAGAAGTGCTTTGAACAACCCCAAACTTCTTTTTAAATAAAGGCCTGTATTTAAAATAATGATAATAAAACCTATAGTTGTGAACCCTACACTCTCTATTAAATTCAAGTTAAAGATCAAAAGAAAGTGGAAAGGCACAGGATGGAAATGGATAGTCTGCAATGCAATTCCCAACTAAGAACTGCCCAACAGAAATGATCTGAAGGATGTCATTGGAGAGATCTCAATCCATCCATGAGTCCTACTGCTATCTACAGAAGGGGAAGAAAACCAGAGTAAAGTCTCTAATCTGTTGGATGGAGCCACAACAAAAGATTTTCAAGAACATGGACAAGAGTTGCCTAGAATAAGGAAGGGGGAAGGGAAGGGCTATGATCTGAATCAATGGAGTATCTACACACAAAGAAGAATTTTTAAGTCCATAGAATAATTAAAGTATAATAAAATGTTTTTTATTAATGTGGAAATAAGTTTAATATGATTGCACATGTATAACCTATATCAGATTGGTTGCTATCTAGGGGAGGAGTGAGAAGAAAGAGGGAGAGAGAAAAAATTTAGAATTCAAAATCTTATAATAATAAATAATAAAATAATAATAGATAATAAATAATAAATAATAAAATTTAGAATTCAAAATCTTATAATAATAAATAAAAATTAATAATAAATAAATAAAGTTGAAAACTATCTTCATATATAATAGCATAAAATAAAATACTATTAAGTGGAAGAGGATTAAAATAAAATGTTTAATAGCAGAAGGAAGTGGAAAGGAATGCGGTGTCATTGATAGATAGGGTGCTGGACTTGGAACTAGGAAGTTATGGGCTTAAATCCAGCTTCTGATATTTACTAGCTGTACAAGCATGGACAAATCATTTTTACTTCTTTGTTTAATTTCCTCATCCATAAAAGGTGGATAATAACTCTTATAGGTATTCCTTAAATACCTCTCAGAGTATTTAAGCATACTACAAACTATGAAACAGATGGATTCATTGGAATAAGCAAATCTCGGGTGAGGAATCTCCCTCTGCCAATACAGGCTGGTAACTTCTTTATAACTTAGAAACTTAGGGATTAAATTCTGAATTATTATATAAATATCAACTATTGAAAGAATTTTTAAAAAGGAATTTAAATGTTGCCATTGCCTGGCTACTCTTTGATTACACTTGCTTTTGAAAACAGGATTTCTTCAAATTTTCCAAAAGAAATAAAAACTGAAACTCATCCATATTTCTGGACTGGATTGCCTTTGGGATATTGAGCATACCTCATATTTCTCTATAGTACATAAAGCACTTTCCATAACGTTGGGGAACTAATCTCCACAGTAATACAATGACTTAACCAAGGTCTACAAGTAATTTGCAGAAGTAGAACATCTTTCTCTTCCCTCTTCCCATAAGTTATGCAGTACTACACCATTTTTATACAGATGGAGAAACTAAAGATGGAAGGATAAAGTGACTTTTTATTCATTTGTTTCAGTTATGTTTGATTCCATGTGACTTCCTTTGAGATTTTCTTGGCAAAGATGCTGGAGGGGTTTAACAGTTTATTCTCCAGCTCATTTGACAGATAAGGAAACCGAGACAAACAGGGTTAAGTGACTTGCACAATGTCATACAGCTACTAACCTCTGAAGTCACCTTTGAATTCAGGTCTTCCTAAATCCAGGTAGAGCACTCTATCTACTGCTTTACCAACCTGTCCCTAGGATCAGTATCTAGCATCAAAGTCAGTATTCCAAGCCAGATCTCTCAACTCCAATCTTTCCCCTTGACAAAGCTGATCTGAAAATTCAGAATCCTCAATAACAACTGCGGAAATGATTTATCAGATCATTGTTTTATTCTAAAGCATTAGTTCATTCATTAATATGTTTTTTTCTATAATTTTATCTGAATTCCAGCAAAAAGAGGCTATCAGAGGAGGTTCAAATAAGGAAATATAAGCCAAGTGCTTTGGAAACTTGAAAGTGCTATAAGTGTTCATTGTTTTTATTATTTCTGTGGTTGGGTATTATTGCTGTCTTATAATTATTGTTGTTATCAGTATTATTACTACTAGCATCCTCTGGAGATTTTAGAGACTCCTAAGAATATATCAACCAAGCAAAATAAACAGATGATAACCCATTCCCCATAGAACCAGTGTAGGAGTTTACATCGTAACAATGTCATTTGGAAGGTGATACAAAAAGTAAGTTCTCTGTCACAAAAAGTGTTCAAGCAGGGAACATGGGATTACTTGCTGGAGATGTTGTTTAGAAAATTCATGATAGCCCCAAATAAGGAGGAGATTACATGCCTGAAGAGATTGCTTCAGGCTCTGCTATTTCTACATTCTAAAGCCCTTCCATTTTGAACATTCTTTATTCTCTATTCCCAGGACATTCTATATTCCCATAAATGAATCCTATGAATCACATGCTGATTTTCAGTGAAGGTGATTTCAAATGCATGTGTAGGGGCTGAGATAAAGTCTTTCTAAATGGTCCCATGTCTTTCTGTCAAGAGCACTTGATTGAATTAAGAGATCTCAGTTCTAGCTTTGGCTCTGTTGACAGCTGGCTGTGTGACAAGGCATGTTATTTAACCTTTTGATCTTCTGTAAAATAGGAATTAAATAACATTTGTCCTCTCTGTTTCAGGTATCAAATAAGATAATTAATGTGAAAATGATCTAGAAATCATAATATTCTACAGTTATAAGTGATTCATGTTATAAAAGGATCAAATTCAATATAAAAGTTATTACTTGTGTTTTTCTTATGATGACGACGAGCTTAAATGCCCCTCCACTTTTGTCTAATTCTTCCCATTTCCCGGTATTCCCCAAAAGGCAGTTCTCTGGAAACCTAGTTAGGCTCACAGAGTTAGTCCAATTGCTGAATCTCCCCTAAGTATCCAAAGATCATACCTAGGCAGGGAGTGACTTTGAAGTCACAGGAATAATCTGGAGAAGAAGTAATCTCTCTGGCCCTAAGATTCCCACCTGTGAAATAATAATATTGGAATTAGGTTTATAAGGTCCTCTCTAACTCAAAAAATAGTATGATTTTTATTTTTCTAATCTAATCAAGAGATTCTTAACCTCTTTTATACCTTATGCCCTTTTGGAAACTTAATAAAGTCAATGGACCTCTTTTCAGAATAATGGTTTGCTGCCCAGATTCATAATTGAAGTAATTGTTAAATTTCAATTAGAGGTTAGTAAAAATAAAGATATAATTTCTCCCAATCCAAATTCAGGGAACCCAAGTTAAGAACTAGTTTTCTAATCCATGTCTTCAGAGCTTTATTTGATTTTTTTAGTCAGCTCTCAACAACCACCTGCAAGTACAGGATAACTTTCCTGCTCTCTAGGTCCCTCCATCCTTTTATCAAAATAACAACAAGCATGTAATAATTACCTACTTTGTGCCAAAAATTGTGCTAGCTCTTATGATCAAAAAAAAAAAACCTCACATAAAACAATACTCATTTCTCATGAATCTTACATTCCAATTATTTGACAAAATAATTGTTGTTTCACTATGCCTAAATGGCTATAAAACTGCATACCCTTTGATCCAGCAGTATCTTTACTTTATTGCTATTCCAAAAAGACCACAAAGTAAGGAAAAGGAGCCACATGTGCAAAAATGTTTGTAGCATCTCTTTTTGTGATGACAAGGAATTGAAAATGAGTGGATATCCATCAATTGGGAAATGACAGAATAAGTTATGGTATATGAACATAATGAAATGTTATCATTCTACAAGAAATAATGAGCAGGCTGATTTCAGAAAAGCCTGGTAAGATTTAGATGAACTGATGCTGAGTGAAGTGAGTAAAACCTAAAGAAACTGTACACAATAACAGCAAGATTATGTGATGATCAGCTATGATAGACTTAGATTTCCTTAGTAAGGTGGGGATCCAAGACAATTCCAATAGACTTAGGATAGGAAAAGCCATCCATATCTAGAGGGAGAACTATAGAGACTGAAGGGGGATTGGAACATACTTTTTTCACCCTTTTTTTTGTTTGTTTGCCTTTTTTTCTCATGTTTTTTTTTCCTTTTTTCTGATTTTTCTTTCACAACATGATGAATATGGAGCCATGCTTTAAATGATTATATATGTAATAAATTATATCAGATTGCTTACTGTCTTGGGGAGGAAGGAAAGACAAATTTGGAACTCAAAAATCTTACAAATATGAATGTTGAAAACTATCTTAATATATAAATGAAAAAATAAAATATTATTGAGAAAAAAACACACAAATAAATGCACGCAAGCCTGAAAAACAAATTACTGTTCCATTGTCATATAAATATGTCTGAGCAAAATTGAGGATCCTAATTCATGAGATGGGAAAATTCTTCCCTCTTCACTCAGAGAAGATCAATGATGAAACTAGAATGATGAAACTGGGGTCATGCCCAAGATGCTGACATGTTGGGGATAAGATTTCTTATGCTAGAATAAGGGATTATATAATTCTTCCTCCAAAGAAATTGCTTCTAGTTCTGACATCTGTTCTCTATCCCAATGTGACTAATTCTACTGACCAACTGCTTTGCCAGTTGGCTACTAGCTCCAGAATTCTCATGGCCTTAATGCCTTCCCATAAAATAGGAAAGAATGGCACTTGAACTACTTTTTGTCTTGAGGGAATTTACCCCATAAGAAATCCCAAATTCCAGTATGGTAAGTTGAGAAGATCTACTAGCCAGAGAGACCACCACTGGCTGCCTCTCCTTATCTTTTTAATAAACCCATAGGATCAGAGATATGACTCTGGAAGAGACTTCATAAGCCAAACCCCTCATTTTACAGATGAAGGGAAAAAACAGCCAAATAATTTGCCTAAGAGGTATAAAATGTGAAAGGTAAGTCCTGAATCTTCTGATCTAAAGACAGAGCTATTCATTATTTACCATCATAACCTTCTTTGAGTCTATGTTTTCATGGCACTCTTATTTGCCATTGTGGAAAAATCCTTTAGAATCACCTGGATCCAAGATATAGCTCAGAATGACTAAAGATGGTTTTGGATGCAGCGGGAGATCTTAGCCTTTTTTAGCTTAGGTCTTTTCCCCAGGTCTCAGTTTGTCTAAGGCAACATGAAGTGAGGCAAAAAAAGTCCTCTTTTTCCTAATTATGCAATCTTGAGGAAATCATCTCTCTGGATCAATGAAGGAGGTGGATATAAGAAAAGGAAGAAAAAACAGGAAATGTCAAAGTTCCTTCTAAATTCCTGAGTCAAAAGATATTCATTGAATTATAGAGCTGAAAGTTGGGCCCCAGAGGTCAACAAATCATTGGATTTTAAGATTTGAAGTTGCAAGAGTTCTTACAAGTCATCTCATCCAACCGCATTACATGGAAAAGGAAACTGAAGCATGAGGAGAAAGTTACTCCAAGTCATACAGAAAGTTGGTGAAAAGAATCAAAGCTGAAACTTAACAATGCTGATTCCTATTTTATTTGGGTACCTGTAAATCTTTCAAAAACTCTCTCTTTAATTTCCCTACAGAGAATCTCATATATTCTAAGTCCAGACCCAATATAACAAAGGCTAACTTGAAACTGCCCAACGTGGCTTCTACAACCTTCCAAAAAAACAGCTAAAGTCAGAACACATTGAAACTCATTTTTTACCAACCAATTGAATGGTAGCTCACGACAGTGCCATTTATGAAAAAAAGATCTTTTTAAAAAGCAAACCTTAAGTAGAACCACAGCTCATGATACTCTCGTGCAAAGAAAATATCTGACAGCCATTCACTCAATGGAATTCAAAACTGCTTCCCATATCAGTCCATCTCTCCAGCTCTCATTCTGCAGTTCAATTTGGATCCACAAATGGGGAATTATTGCTCTGAGGAACATATAATGCCATTGCTCAGACCTTCAACGAGCCTGTTAAATTCATTTAAAAATGAAGACGCCCTATACTATATCTCAAGGCTCCTGAAATGAGTTTATGGTAAATGATTTAGGGGCTAGACAAAACCTCAGTCCTCAGGACTCTGGTCCCTTAAATGGTATTAGCAGATCTATGCGCCAGTCATGTCCAGAGGCTGATGGAGAGGGAGTCTGTAAGTGCCAAAACTAAAAGGACTCTGACAAACAAAATATTTAATTCCATCTCCTGGAAAGTCATTTTGGCTATTTTCTACTCATTTTTTGAACAGGTAAGGCTTTGTACCCTGGAATAATTTTATGTCTTTGCAGCTAGAAAGGGAAACACGGTAGAGTGGAAATGGCACTGCATTTGGAATTAGGAGACTGAGGTCTCAGTTCTGTTCATCTTGTTATGAAACCTCACTATTCTGTGCCTCAGTTTCCTCCCTTGTAAAATGGGCAGAACATTCATTATTGCCTATTTCATAGGTTTTATGCAACTTTCATTAGACTCAATTTGATTCTCTAATAAAATGAGAAAATATGGGGGATATTTACTCCTCTATAAAATGGTGACCTTCATCTACAATTTATAATGTTAAATGAGTTAATATTTATAAAGTGTTTTATAAACTTTAACACTCAAGAAAAATGATATTGTTAGTACAGTTATTCCTTCCATATGACAATTTTACCCATCTTGATTTCAATATATCACGGGTCAGCATAAGAAAGTAAATGGAAAATTGGGGGAAGTTTTGTGGAAGCCACAAACAACACACAAAGGCCAACAGATGACAAAAAAAAGTTTAGACATTCAGAAATGCATAAAATATAGGTATAATCTGTAAAACATAAACATATTATATCTTTTAATACCATAATAACTCAGATGTCTTCTCTGGTATGAATGAAAGGTCAAAAAAGTGCATTTTCCAGATTGCAGGGATGCAATTTGGATATAGAAGGGATAATTTCAGTAATCATCACTGCCACCAGCATAGTACCAGTAATCATATTAAATAATAGATGACTTCTGATACAGTGTCCGCCTATTATTGTATGATCCTAAGACTCAAACGAGATAGTGAAATATTGTATATATAAAGATATATATATGTATATATATATATATAAATGTGAGTTGGTATTATAAAATATAGAATTCTTATAATCTCAAAGGTAGAAAGGGATCTCAAGGGTAATCTAGTTCCCATGTTCATTTCCATATTATGGATCTTTTTTTGGCAATCTACTGAAGCCTGTGGACCTTTTCCCAGAAAAATGTGTTTAAATAATTGAAGGAAATATTAAATTTCAGTTACAGGTTAGTGAAAATCAAGATGGAATTTTTCCCCCTTTATTCATGTTTCTTGATCTCCCGAAATCCATCCATGGACCCTAGGTTAAGAAACTCTGACCTATTTTAACCCATTCCTGAAGAAGAAATACTTCTGTAACATCACCCAAAAGCACTCATTATGGCTTTACTTAAAAATTCATACTCCATAAATTCCAAGGACTCTTTAAGCTCATTGAAAGGACATTCTCTCCAGAAAAACAGACTGAAACTCACACGTAATTATCTATCTTATGAAACTGTTATCTATATCCTCCTGTAAATTTATCACAGGGAAGCCACCCAATGGCTTGGTGGGTTATCCTTGTCCCCGATTTATGTCAAGATATGAAAGATGCACATGGCTTCTTTATGTTATGCTTGGTGATGACCACCTAACCAATCCCTCTATTTTGTGTATATATCTATCTGCATGTAAATAGACATATATGTATATACATACATGTATATGTATACATATTATATATAGCACACAAGCACAATAATCTGCATATGTATATGTCTGATATATACAGGAAGCATATTTACTATTTACAATATGCATCATGCTATATATAGTATATAGGTATATGTGCAAATAAATATATACACAGACATGTTTATATATGTGTGTATATATACACGTATAGTCATTTATATGCTGCAAAGGGCCTGGGGAGTAGGTTCTTTGTGCCTGGGAAAAGGGATTGTGCCAGCATGATGAGGTAATATAATAATAACTAAAATTTATACAGTTTTTACTATGTGCCAGGCACTGTGCTAAGCACTTTACAATTATCCCAATTTGATCTACACAACAATCCTGGGAAGTAGGTGCCATTAATATCCCCATTTTACAGATGAAAAAACTATACGCTATATGTGTGCATATATCTATACATATATGTACATATTCCCTTGATCATATTCAGCTCCATTTCTCTTTCTAATCTTTCTGTAGTTATGATTATTAAGATGGGATGTAGAGTAGAAAAGGAATTTTCTGATCATCTTGTGACCAAATTCTTTCTTTTGGAAAGAAGGAACTGAGATTTGGAAAGGTAATGAGGTAACCAAGATTACTAGTAAGTAGCCACAGCAAGATATGAGTACAGTTCTTCTGATCTCATCTCTATGGTTATTTTTTACTGCAACATCTTATTAAATCCATGCCCAAGAAGCTCCACTTTAGACCTGGGAGGAAATTCCAATGGTAAGGAGCTGTTCAGTTCCTCTGCTTCTAACTCTTAAAAAGTGTCTACTAGCCACTCTCTGCCACTTTCCTCAAGTGACTAGGTCCACATTTGCTTCTTTTCTGCAGTGCTTGATAATTTTCATCTCTTTTTTTGCAGGCTGGATAGTTGCCAAAATGCCATATATGCTGTTGCAAAGGGCCTGGGGAATGGGCTCTTTGTACCTAAGAATAGAGACTGTAGTGCCACGACAAGGCAAATTACACAGAGAAACAATCACAAGCTAATTGAATGAGCTAGAATTTCAAACATTATATTAAATACAATAAAGTACTTCTATTCCTCCTCCTGTTCTCTCTTCCTCTCCCCTTTTTAAACATCCTTCCCCATCCAAAGCTCCCAACAGATGCTGCTGCAGAATACCTCCTGTGCACTTGGGATAAAGACAAATAATTATCACTAGCCTCAGCTCACTCCTGCATTGTACCTCCTCCAATCCATCGCCTTTCCCCCACCTTCTCACACACACCTCCGTCTATACAAGACAATGCAGACCTTGTCTTGTCTTTCCTTCTTTCTCATGCTTGGCTGCTACTAGAAATGCTCAAACATCACCAAAAAAAAAAAAAAAAAAAGAAAGAACCTAGTTAGAATATTCGGGCAGGGAGAGGAGCAGAGATTTGAAAAGGTATGCAGCTGTGGGAGCTGGGGCACAATACAATTATGCCAGATGTCGGCAATCTGAAGGAAAAGGGAACGAAAAGTGTTGAGTTCTACTTGCCATCAGTTTCCAAAGCAAAATGGCTGGAAGTTAAAATTTGCCATCCCATCTTCCAACTCAAAAAGCTTCTTCTCCTATTTCCCCTAGGAACCTTGTTTTCTTATATTTTCTCCTGGCTATTCTCAAGTCTTCTTTGAGTAGCCCTGCTTTCTCAGACTTAAACCAACCATGCAAAATGTCCTTCCCTTCCTGCTCTTACATAATCAAAACTCCCATTCCTTCAGAGAGGCTGAACTCAGCTTCATATCACAAAAATCAATCCAAGTAATTCATGCTAAGGTACAGGTGACAGATAGATTAATAGAGGGACTTTTAATATTATCAAATGTGACTCATCACTTCCAAAGAAAAGGATAAATAATGGAGTTCAAAAACTTTGGGGGATTGTAAAATCAAGCTGGCACTTGGGACCTGCCTGATTAAGAACATATTTTTTTTAAAGAAAGGTATAGTTGAAATAGAAGGATAAAGAAGAAATTGACCTTATAATTATGATAAAAATTGAATTCTGCTAGTAGTCAAGAGAGAGAGAGAAATTGAGGCAGATAATTTATGGTATATAATGAGGCAGGGGAGGAATGGCTATAAAACATACTAGTAAAATTTTAATACTGATTGTCAGTTCGCTAATTTTTCATTCATGTCTAACACTTCATAAACCCATTTAGGATTTTCTTGGCACATATACTAGACTGGTTTTCCATTTCCTTTCTTTACAAGATGAAGAAATTGAGGCAAATAGAATGAAGTGAATTGTCCAGGGTCACACAACTCATAAAAGTCTGAAGCCAGATTGACCTCAGGAAGATGAGTTTTACTAACTCCAGGCCTAATGCTCGAGCCACTGCACCATCTAGATTCCCTATTACCTATAGGACCTTGAAAAATAAACACCATTTGGCAAAGTCCTTTAATCTTCCTAGACCTCCATTCCCTCATTTGTAAAATGGCAACAACGGCCTAAATACAAGAATGTGCTAGAGACAGGTCCTACTAGCTCACAGAAGATCCACTTGTTAAATTTTCATTGTGAGCATATACAACTCAGCAAACAACAAAGCTGAAGAACTTGAATTTAAGCTTTGTTGATTGTCTAAACTTAAAGTGGTGAAGGAAAAGTTAGTAAAACCAATTAAATTTAAAATCTTGTATATTTTTTTTCCAGAAAGCTGGATGTTAAACATTTATCATTAGATCTATATTCAGAGGGCTTCTGAGATCTTTTTCACTTCTAGATCTATGATTCTATGGTCTTATTCTAATGTGTGGATTTTATCCAAAATCATATACTAGACCCAAAAAGCATGAATTCAAACTCAATGTGTTTTCTGGTACGATGAATGATCTTTCCATTATTCTACACTTTACTCAAGACACTGATATACAAGGATTCATTATGGTTGTCTAGAATAATGGTCTACTTTATGTTCAAAGCTTATCTCATTAGTGACTAGCTTACTTATAAAATGGAATACTTTGCAATGAACTCCTACCTTAGAGTAAACTCTTCATGCCGAATCACCCCAGAATGGCTCCCATGGCATGAAAATAAATAGCTTTACAGGCAGTCATTACTTCCACTCTGACTTCAGAACAGACTATTAGTGAATAATGAACTTGGAATGGATTCTACTGTTAGGAGCAAAGGTAGGCAAAATTAAAAGGAAGATTTAATTATTTTAACAGGATAAAACCATGAAAAAAAACTAGGGTATCTTTGAGAATTATGGCTTGAAAGAGATTCTTTACATACATTAAGTAATCTTTCTAGCTTTCCATTTACTAGTGCCCAGAGAAACCTAGTTGTCCCTTAAAGGTATCATCTCTTGTAGTACTGTCTTTTCACCCACAGCCACCGAGATACAGACCAGAACAGTAAAAGGAATTCATACACTTTTAAAACTCCCCTCTGCCACCATCAGTGAGAAGCTACTTGTCTTTTAAAATTAATTCTGCTCTGTCCAGATTCTTTTTAAGTTACTTGTCAAACCCAGGATCCCTCTCTACCCCTTCACAATTATTTCAATACCTGGCCCAAAACCATGGTTTCTTTTCTTCAGTCACCATAATTTCCCAGATCCTCAGCTCTCTCCCAATCCCACTCCCATAACTTCCAACTTTTGTCTACTTCCATCATTCAGAATATTTGTGATCCCTTAAAGTACAGCCCCTCCGCTACCCCTCACCCTAGGATATGTGCCCAGTAACAGAACTCTTAATGATAGTGATTTTTTGAGTCTAACTTCTTTATGGGCAATCTAAGTTTCACATATATCTCAGTATGGTACAAAGCATGTTAGTTGGGGTGAAAAAATTATCATATCTATGCATATTTAATAGACAAAAACCCAAATGCAGAAAAACAGCTTCAGAGTCGGTGGCAACAGACATAATGCAAATCAAAATCAAAATCAAATGAATCCATATTGAGCACTGAGGTGAGAAATAAAGTACATTGGACTGCTATGCCTATTATATTTTTAGTGTTTCCTACCAGATTTTCTGCTTGATCCACCACGTGCGTCTCTGAGACATCCTTTCTACAGAACTTTTGGTTTCAGAAACTCTAAAATCTAATTATGGAAGTCCATAGTATGTAAAATTAATGTCAAATGTATATAGTATTTCATGTTTCCTTACCATTTTTACATATTCCCCCTCCCCCACCATGTGGGCTCATAAACTGTCTTTGAGGTAAATAGTGCAAATATTATGACCCCATTATACAGAAGAAGAAATAGATGCCCAGAGGAATGACTAGATATCATATCTATCAGTGGATTATCACATTATTCATCAGTTACAACCTCCACGCTATCCCCTATGAAATGGTAGTGGGGATGACTCTTGTCTTTTTAATTTTTTATTTTGAAATCTAATAAACAGAGATTGAGGACAGGGTCTAGAGGCAAAAAAATCTGGATTTAAATCTTGATTTTGCCAGTTGTAATTTGGATGACAAACAATTCACCTCTCTTAACTATAGTTCCCTCATCTATAAATTAGAAACATTTCATGCTTTGTGATATCATATTGCTGATCAGAGAATCAAATAAGGCAATGAATATGAATAACATAGTAAACATCAACTACTATCAGCAATATAATAACACAGAAACTAGTAGAACATAAATTGTAACAATGATGAAGCTATTTCTAGTAATTGAGTCTATAATGCTGATAGCCACAGGTTTACTTTCCATATAATATGTACTTGATCAAAACACTTTTTTTCAGAATCTGTAGTTAGAAATATACATACATGCACATACATGTTTGTATATATATATAAATCATTCTTCAAAAGAAGTATGATTATCAAAATACATATATATCCAAAATATTCCAAAAGTCTTTGTGCTGTCTTAAGCTTAAGGGGAGGTTCAGTGGCTTCATTTGTATAATAGGATAATTCTACTTAGCCTTGATATTAGGATAAACTTTCTAATATCTAAAGCTGCCTACAAGTAGAATTGGGTTTCACTGGGAAGGAAAAGGCTCCTCCTCATTGAAATCTTCAGAACAAAGGCATATAACTACTTCTTGGGTATGTTGCAGTGGAACTAAATCCTACATCTTACAAAGCTTTCTTATAAAAGAGGACTATGAAAACCTTCTAGTGCTATAGAAATGTGCATCATTATTCATTATCAGTGAGAGGAGCAGCCTTATGTCTTATGATCATCATGTCTCTAGAGTAGGAAACTGATGAAGCTTCTGGATTAATTCGCTAAATTCTCCTATATTCTTTATGAGATTACAGGATATGAAAGGACTTTTATTGGACACTCCCCATGGTAGCAAATGTATTCCACAGAGACTTGCAAAGAGGATGCAAGAAACTCTTTAATTGGTTCCCAGTGACTGAGATTGCCTCCAAGATGATTGAAGAATAAATTCTTTTTGAAACACTTAATATTTCCCTCATTGTCTATAAAATAGAACAATGTGATGCACGCTTTTTTCATTTTCCACATTTTCCCCCAAGAGAAAATATTTTTCCCTTCTTCTTTGCTCACCTAACAAGGAAAAGAAAATGCTGACTTTCAAGAAAAACACACACAAAGTAGCCTCTGCTTGTCCAGGTGAACCTGAGAAAGACTTCCTTGAACTTGAAGCGCCTAGATGCTTCCTTCTTCTGCCTTTCTCTTTCCTTTTCTTCATTGTAAGAGGAAGAGGATGTCCAATAAAGAATGGCTCTGCTACTAAAATACTGAGACCATATTTGGGAATGCAAGTGAGCAGGAGTTTGCCTACCCTATTATGGTTGTGAGGTGCTCAGATAGTGGAAGCCCAAGGAGAACAAAAATCTTTGTTCAATAGACCCCCCGAAGTGTTAGCCTTGATGGGATTGGCTAGCAAACTCAAGAGTTACCTTTATTTTTTTCTATAGACCATAGTGATTCTATTTCTTTTTATGCATTTTCTGTAGTGGGTGAAATAAAGGTTGCCCTATATCCTATGTCTATATTGTGTACCTTGTAAAAGTTGGAGACCTTGTTATGCATATGGGAGAAAACCTGCTCTTGAGCCATAACTAAGCTTTATTCATATTTCCCCAGAGTTTTACTCTGGAATAGAAAGTCCTAGTTTAAACAGAATCTGATTTTGCAGGGTAAAGTCTCAAGATTGCATCTCAACCCATGAGATACTGAAAGTTCTTGGGAATTGGAAGAGATGAAACTACAGGAGATGGTAGTAAATTGGCTTACTCCAAAATGTTCTCATCTTCATCCTACTCAAAACTTATCAATTAAATTCTCTGATTGAGTTTAGAAAGCCATGGTTTAGAGACCTCAGTGAGGAAATGAGGACTAGAGACATACTTTATTCCTTCTCTGAGCAAGAATATTTATGTTCAACTTTTTGAGAACTCAGACACCATGCCTCTGGAGAGAACCAAATATATAAGATTGAAGCAGGAGGCAGAGATTATGGAATTACATATTTTTAGAACTAGAAGGGGCCTTGAAAAGAAGCCAAATGCAACCCTTGAATTTTATAAGTGAGGAAACAGAAACTTGAATATACTGACCAGTCTTCCATCATCAACTAATGACAGCCCAAATTTGAACTCATGTTTACTTTTCATTCCATACTTATTTAAAAATCATTTTTAGGATCCTCATGATTAATGGAATAGATTAATAGAATCCCCAATTTAGCTTTACAGAAGGCTAAAAGAAAGTTGCCTTGCTTATATGTATCCCTAATTAAATATTAGCTTTCTGACTCAAAGATGAAATCTTTCTTGTGTGGCTCTATTCCTTTCTCCAAGGCAAATTCAAGCTGCCCAACCCACAAATCCAACGGCTTGAATCATCATGGAGTTTGGAGTTGCATCTACAATAATCTTATAGTTGACAGAGTACCCTCTAAAATAAAACTGATTTTTTTATCTTGTCAACATTTGGGAAAATCTGATTTAGCAATCTGGGAATGACTAAAAATGGCACAATTTCGACAACATATAGAAAGATAGTAAAATTTAACTTTTAGTTGTTCTCAATGACAGAATGTCAGAGTAGGAAAGAATACTGGAATGTAGGATACAGAGTATTAGATGTATTAAGGAACTTGGAAAGAATGTATATTGCTCCAGTTGGAAAAGACACTCTAGAAAATAAATACAAAAGAAGGTTAAATCATAGAAAGTCCATACTATATCAAAACTGAAAGTATATTTAGAAGGCAGAAGAGAATATTAGTATTAGAAGAGATCTTAGACATTTTTCATTCCTAACACTTCATTTTCCAGATAGAGAAACTGAGTCCTGCAGAGAAGTAACCTATAAAATGAGACTGACATAGGGATAGGAGGGATTTGTGCATCCCTATCACCACTATCATCATCACCACTAATTATATACAGGTTGCTATGTTCCAGGCACTATACTAAGCACTTTATAAGTATTATCTCATTTGATTTTAACAGCCCTGGGAGAGAGGGGTTATTATGATCCCCTATTTTACAGATATGGAAACAGAGGTTAAATGACTTACCCAGATTCCCAAAAGTTAGATCTAAGGTCACACTTGAATTCCAGACTCATTGAACCATCTAACTGTTCCTATGTTTCAGGTTGAATAAATGACCTTCTTCCAACTCTGAGATTCCGTAATTCTGGGTGATTTGCCCAAAGTGACAGCAAGCTAATGGTATAGGGTAGAATAGTACCCAGGAGGTCTTTTAACTCCCAATCCTGCATGGCTACTAACAGGATTAAAGCTCAGAGACTGGGAATTTGAAACCAAATTATGTCTTTATTCATTAATTCCCTATATAAATATGGGAAATGAACTTACCCTACCAGTGCCTCCTTGCCTTGGGAACCAAGGATACCTATTTCTAGTCTAATCAAATGAGGATGACGTCATCTCACTTTGAAAGTACCATTTTACAGTCCAGAAAAAGCATCTTGACAAGAGTCTAGGTGTCTTTAAATAGTCACACAATGCATGAAGAGTGAGTGACAGATCGTCCCCCCCAAGCACACTGGGGATGCTTCCTGAATAGCATTATAAAACAGGGGTAACAACACCCCCACACCATGGGAACTGCTTCCTCTAGAGGCAGGCAAGGGGAAGGAGATGGAGAGGCATATACATATTTCCGCAGCTGCCTGGGAAAATGTCAGCTTTCTGAGTCAGACCTCAAAAGGAGCTTTCCCTGACATTCCTTATCCATCTTAATCAGAATTCTTTTAACACTAATTAGGTGTGTTAAAAAGAGCACTGAATGGCACACCAGAAGACTTGTAGGGGCACTTAGCGGGCAGGTAGGAAGAGTCAGGTTCAAATCCCACTAAAACAATTTCTAGCTGTGTGATGCTGGGTGAGTTACTTAATTGATCTGGGTTCATCTCCACTGAGAAGACTCACGTTGAAGGTTTCTAAGATGCTTGTCAATTTAAACCCTATGATCCTGAGTAGTGCCCAGCAGTGTCAAATAAAAATGGGGTTGGGGGGTAGAGCTGCAGATGGACAGACTCCATGAAATGTCTGACAATAGTCTCCACCATGACACTGACCAGCAATAAATAACCTCTGACAAATAACTTTCCCTTTTGAAGCCCAAATTTTCACTTCTATAACTGGAATGACTTTCTGCCTACATTGTGAGAACCAAACAAGAGAACGGATTTTAAAGCATTCTGTCACCCTAAAGCTCCATATTAAAAAATGGAACTGTTTCTTATCTCATCACCATTAATTTGGCATTTAGCATCTACTTGCTGGCCCTGAAATTATTTGTCTTTTCTTATGGGGGTTCTAGAAGGAAGAAGGAAGAAGGTAAAGAGAGAGGCAGAAAAGGGGGGGTAAGGAAGGAGGGGAGGAAGGAGTATGAGAGGGAAGGCAAGGAGGATGGGAGGGAAGGAGAGAAGGAAGGAGGGAAAGAAAGAGGAAGCCCTGATTAAATGCTTAAACTAGGTACCGAGCATCGTGCTGAGTGCTTTACAAAGATCTCATTTGTTTGTCACAACACACCAGACCTGGGTGAAAGAAGCTATTATTAGCTCCATTTTACTGTAGAGCAAACTGAGGCAAACAACAGGTAGATCATAGGACCAAAAAAATCACAATATTAAGACTCTAAAGTTAGAATGAACCTCAGAGATAACCTGGCACAACTTCAGATGGAGAAACTGAGAGTTAGGCAGATGAAACAATTTGTCCATAGACACACCATTTAGTGATACTGGAACCCAGGGCTTCTGACAATTGAGCCAGCGCTTTTTCTGTTCTATCATGCTTCTATGCCTAAATGGCATCATACACATTTTAACGACAATAAGAATGTTATTATATTGCAATGATGAGTTAAATCACATGGCACTTTGTAGTTACACCTAATGATAATTCACAAGAGCCCCTATAATATCCCAAGAAAAAATTAGTTATGCTCTAATTTAATTTAATGAGGCAAGTTGTTGTGTCTTGCAGTTGGCCCTCTAATTTAAATGTGAAATGCTTTCAAATCCACTAGCACTTGTGCAAAAGCTATAAACCCAATCGGGGATGATGGAAGGATAGGGTACAGTTTAAATGACCTCTTCCATAAGCCTGTGCATGAACTTTACTGGGAAATTATATCAAATTGATGTCTTCTCATATCACAAGGAATTCTTGGGTTAGTGGAGCATTCTGAGGAAGACAGACAAGAGTTTTGTTATTTCACTTTATTTTCACTGTGTTTTTTTGATTCTTGCAAATAAGAGTTCTGTATGATAGAGAAGTCCCAACAAATGAAGGGTGTATACGTGTGTGTGTGCATGTGTGTAGAGGAAAAGGATCATCTGGAAATCTCCTGTAGTCCCCATATAAGCCAGAAATGATTGAAGCAAAATGGAATCTGCTCCAGTCAAACTCAATGATTGGCTGCCCAGGCACAAACCCAGAATTCCCTGACTCTCTGCTAATGACCCTCCCTATTTCTTGAATGTAATCCCTACCTTAGACAAGGTCCACCTAGGACATCATCCATTTAATGAAGCTTTCTTTAACTTTGTTTCTTTCTCCTCCTCCTCCTCCTCTTCCTTCTTTTCCTCTTCCTTCTTCTTCTTCTTCATAAATTACTTTATATCTTAGGCTATTTGTTTCCCTACTTACTACTATGAATCTTTATAAATTATTGTATAGTTGTGTATGAGTCATACATTCCCTTTTTAGATGGTAAGTGTCATGGGAATTAAGTCTGTATTTCACATTAAATATGTATGTATGTATGTTGTTATTCAGTCATTTCAGTCATTTATTATTCTTTGTTACCCAATCTTGGAGTTTCTTGGCAAAGATCCTAGAGTCGTTTGCCATTCCCTTCTCCAGCTCATTTTATAGATGAGGAAACTGAGGCATTAGATAGTCTTTGTGAGGAGCCATGGTCAAGCATATTCATCCCAGGATGATAGTCCTTCTGGTCATAAGTGAACTTAATTTTAATTATGTTGGTCCTTGCACATGGTCCCACATCTGGATTAGAACTTGAAATATCTGTCATCAACCAGAAAATGTGTTCCATCTGGGAATCACCTTTGAGAACTCAGGGTCACCTCTACATCATGGTTAGATATTTAAAAGAAAACTCCAAACAGAGTGGTTCTTGATGTATTTGTTAAGGGAATAAATGAATTTCCCCTGCCAGGCTGGGAACACTTCCAGGGCAGAGACCCTGTCTTATTTTGCATTCTTTATATTGGTTCCAGCTCCCTAACAATTTGGTCTGTACAAAGAAGGTGCTTATTGGCAAGAAGGTACAGTGTGGGGAAAATCTCTAGAATCAAGAGAAGTGGGTCCCATTCCCAATTCAATATTTGTGTGATCTTAAGCAAGTCACCGAATCCTGTCATGGACTTCACTTTTCTTCATCTGTAAAAATGAAAGCATTGAACCTGTGGCCTCTTCATACTCTTCTCAGTACTTATTATCTTAAAATAATAAGAAGCATTTTAGAAGAAAATATTTCATCATTAAAATGGATCTTGGCTCAGTCTCAGTGGCTGTCTCTTGATTCCCTCTAGTGAGAAAGAAAGGCTTCTTCCACCCCATTGCTGACCCTTCAGCCCCAGGAGGCAATGAATAGGAAAACCCACCAAGAAATAGATTACAATAAGTACCAGGTTCCTAGGGAAATAAAGCTAGGAAAGGGGTAAGGGTATAAAAGAAAGAAAGAAAAATATTCTGCCTCTTTTCCCAACTTCATTTTCCTTGGGTTTGTTGGACTGTCAGTGGGGGCTCCATCTCCCTGAGGAAAGCAGCCTGAAAAATACTGCCCTAATTTCCTTCAGGCTTTCTTTGGTTTTCCAGGAGATCTCCTCTCTGGCTGAGGCATTTAAGAAAAGGCTTCTGCTATTGCTATACAAACAGAGAGATCACAACCCTTCCTTTCCCTTTCCACCACAATAATCCTTTCCCTTTCGAGATCTGGAAGAAAAGAAAATCGCCTCCCTCCTATCCCTACCCCCAAATAAACACAAAGTATACCCTTCATTATCCCGATTCTCATTTGAGAAGGTTAGGAGAATCACGGAAATTGCATTAGCATTCAGAGACAACTAGTAAAGTTGCTCCAACTTATTACTCTCCTATTTACTACCTTGTATGACCTTGGTAGAGACATATCTTACTAATCTATAAAACAAAGAGATTGAAGTAGAAGGCTTCTGAAATGCATTCTAGCTCTAACTTCCTTGCAACTATAGAATCCCTCTACCCAAGGATGGGGCCAGTGACCAAGGTTCAGCAAACACTTCACATTATGCATTCCTGAGGGGTATTTCATAGAAAGCATATTTCCACTTCACCTGATACCTGGCTGGACCTAATGAGGTCTCAGTTCTTTAGAAATTCATTCCCCCTTGGGAGAAATTCAATTGTACTTAAGAAGAAATTGATTCCACATATTTTAGGGAAAGGAATCCTGACGTGTAAGGGTTTTTTGGTATTTTTTTTCCTTTTACCCTTATTTAAAAACCTCTCAAGGCCATCTTAAACTGAAAGAACAATTAAAAAAGCTAAGCCATGTTCTCTGGATCTCAGTTTCTTCTCATTTGTAAAATGAGGTGCTTGAATTATTGGTTCCTTTCAGCTCTAAATTTTATGTACTCTTGAAAATCCTAAAGGACCAAATAAATGGTAGCTATGATCAAATCAGATTATCTTAGAGTGAAAGCACTATCATTAAAGAGGGACTAGGAAGAAACTTTTTACACAAGATGAGACTTTACAAAGATGTCATTTTTCCCCCATTCAAAAACTCTAACTCCTGAAATGTATCTCAGACAAAGGACTTTTGTTCTAGGGCAATATAGATAAGAAAACTATAATTCTATTAGACTTGCAGAGAATGAAATCATTGAAAATGGGAGGAATTGGGAAAGACTTTCTTGGAAAGAAGGCACCTAAACTGAGTATAGAAAAGTAGGAAGAAAGAGAAATGTGTGGTTCGAGGAGGAAGTTGTTTTCAGGCATTAGAAATAGTGTGATAAGTTCATGTGCCAGACTCAGGGAATGGCCACCAGGCTAGTTTGCCTGGACAATGTATAGGTGATAATGGAACATCATAATGGAAAGAGAGATTGGATATGGATTTTGTAAGGCCTTGTGCCAAAATGAATGATATAAGACTGTTCCAATGTTTTATATTAATAAAGTTAAGCTAGCTTCACCTTTCCCCAGTTCTTAGGCATTTAAACCTTATCTTTTGATGACAGAATCTGTAAGCAACTGTAAGCTTCTGTTAGTAAAGGGAGAAAACCATCAGATCAGTAGCTTGCTGCCTGATTTGTTTTCTTTGAAAAGTAGGATGTAGCTGGCTGGGCCAGAGGGACAGAGATCTCAGAATATCAGAGGAAGAAACAAAATGAGAACACAGAATGCCAGACTTCAAAAACTTTAAAATGTAGAACCCTAGGGACCACATTGGAGAAAGTGGAAGTCCCAAGATAGAAAGTGATTTTCCCAATACTATACAACTTGGTAATGGCACAGCTAGAATTTGAATCCAAGTCACTTCTACTTTCCTGGTTTTTCCATTTTACATCTCACTGTCATTCTACTTAAAGTCCCAAACTCAAAATGGATAAATGAGCTCATACAAGCATACATTGCCATAAATGTTTAATATCTTAATATATATCTCCCAACCCAATGATCCAATATCCCTAAATTAATTTTACTATACATACTTCAAAACTGAATTATGGCATTTGATGTTAACATCTAATTTATCTAACATCATCATTATCTCTTTACTGTTATAAGTTATCCAATTTTCAAGACCCTTTCACAGAGTTCTATGTTATTATGGGTTACAACATGCTGACACATAGCATCTTAAGCCTTGTAAAGACATTTTACAAATATTAGCTCATTTTATCCTCATAACAATTTTGGGATGTGGGAGCTATTTATCTCATTTCATCTTTACAACCACCTTAGGAGGTGGGTCGTATTATTATCCCCATTTTACAACTGTGGAAACTGAGGCAGGAAAAGGTTAAGTGACTTGGCCAGGATCATACAGATAGTAAATATCTAAGGCTAAACGTGAACTCAAGCATTCCTGATCCTAGGATTCTATCCACTGTGCCACAAGGCTGCCTCTAGGGGCACATAGCTGACATCTCCCCTGCACTCCAATATTTCCAAAACAACTTTATATTCATGATGTTTTCTGATCACATTCTAGCTTTCCCATTTTCCTCCACTTTGTGTGCTGACTTGAAAATACAACAAACACAGCAACTCTATCTTGACGCTCCTTAAATAATGGCTGTTATGGAAGCATTTTCTGTCCCCTCCTCACACAATAGCTTATGTCAGTGTATCTGCTTTGTTAGAATGGCAAAAGACCCCAGAAGCAGGGAGGATGCCGAGGATGCTGTCAGCACTAAGACAAGAGGATCTCCACTCGCACACCCTCCATGCTTTCAAGCCTGGGAGCAACAGTCACAGTACCCGCTCAAAATCTCATTGTTCAGCTTTTCATTCTGGCTGTTCCACAGGGGATTTTACAGTTCTAATTTCCTGTGTTAACATGACCATATTTTACAGTTTCCCATGGAACTTCTGTCCATCACAAAAACAACATGGCTGATGAATTATTCAAAAATCCTCCCTAGTACTGTGCATGCATGGGTGTGAATAGCAAAATCCTAGGGGGCAGGGAGTGGGGAGAAATAGTGCACATTAAACAAATTTCAAAGTGAAACCATATTTTTTTTTTAAGTCTCAGATCATAGGACACAAAACCAGAAAAGGACAATTAAAACAATGAAATAATACCTAGCATTTATATATTGCTTAATTGGTTTACAAAATATTTTAAACTCTTTATCTCATTTCAATTTCACAAAAATCCTAGGAGGTAGATGGTATTACTATCCCCTTTTTACAGATGAGGTAATAGAGGCAGATAGAAATTAAGTGACTTGCCCAGGGTCATACAGCCATTAAGTATAGTAAAATGGATTTCAACTTTGTTTTTCCTGACTCCAAGTCCAGTACTCTAACTGTGGCAACTAGTTGCTTTAATAGGCAAGAGACTGTGCTATCTCATCACAAGACTGCACTCTCCTATATTCTTAAACAGAAGTCTTCTCATCTTTTAAGGACAAATTTAGGAAGTCTTCTCTGACTTAAACCACCTGAGCCTCAAGTAAAATTGAATTCAATTCTGCAAACATTGATTAAGCCCTTATTGTGTGTAAGTACTGTATTCAGCACACACTGTAGCTAAAATGATAAATACCACAGAGATTTGAATCTCAAAGAACTTAAAATATCAGGAAGTTTGTAGCTAGAAGTTGGTTTTTTTTTTTTCCTGTGAAATTTGGCTTTACCTTATATTATGTATCCTATGTAATATATTAATATATTATAATACATAATATGATAAATACATATATTTAATTCCTGAATAATCAGTTGGCAATAATGCCTATGGTCCTGGGCCCAATAAACCCCAAAGATTTTGGAGATGAATTTGTGTTTAAACTTCAGAGACAGCTGCCTTCTTAAAAACACTTTCGGAACACTCCTCAAATCATATATATGGGTGTCAGCCAAAGAGTAAAGTCCTTTAAAGAGGAAGTCAGACATCATGGAGCTCTGAAGCCAAGTTTTCTAATTTCCAATAGCATGCTCTCATTATGCAGTTTCTTCAGCAGTTGTTCTAAGAAGTTCATAAATTAAAAAGAAGAAGAAATTTCAATTGCCATCTAGACAAAAATCTTTATATAAATGGGGAAAGTGAGGTCCAAATATTCCAGAAGAATTAAACAGGAGATCCAAGAATCAAATCCAGATACTCTGATCCCTTAATAAAGCCATTTTTCCCCCTAATATGCCTAGAACTATTTGAAAGATATTGTCTAACAGATCATCCTTACGTGGCTATTATAATAGTATTATATGAGAGTTAACATAATTGAATGATTATCTGAGTGTAGTCACAACAATGAACACTCAGCTCAGCATCCATGTACAATACTAATGTACAAACTACTATAAGTAGGTCTGTGACATCTCAGAATATGAACAAGTTAACAAATCAGTTAACTTTCTCGAAGTCCAACTTAAATGTGTTAATTAAAAACTAGGGGAAACTATCATCCTCTCTAATAAACTCAATGAGACAATATCAAATTTCCTCCCAGGCCCAGGCTTCATGCATGGCATGTAAAAATGCTAATTAAAATGGATATTTCCATCCATGTAAGTGTTTTAGATTAAAAAAAAAAAAAACAATGGTGCAAATATTCTACTCAATGATGACTCTGTTAAGAAAACTTCTAGCTAGGATGCTATAATTCAGTCCATATAGTACATGTTTCATCGGGATATTTACAGTCTCTCCTTGACCCCATTATTTTTCAAATCAGGTACCTGGGAGGATGGGGAAATTATTATCCCCAAGGTTATTATAAGGGAAATGCTTTCTAAAACTTAGAGCAATGCACACATATAAGGTACTTCTATTTTTCTTTTCTTTATCTTTTTCATCATCTTTCTTGCTTTCATCTTTATCATTTTCTGTGTCTTCCTTTTTCCTCCATTTCTTCTCTCCTTTTTTCTTCGGTCCCTCCTTTCAGAATTCTCAAGAGTCAGGTGAGACCTCAGAGGCCATTTAAAACAAACCATACACAAACCATGAATCTTTTGGCAACATCCTTGAGATGTAGTCAACTAGCCTCTACTTGAAGACCTTCTACTATTGCAAGGCTAGAAAGAGACTAGAAAGGTGGAAAGGTTACTGTTTCTTGTGTCAGCCCATTCCACCTTTGGACAGTTCTAATAATTAGAACATTTATCAATTTGAAGTCTGACACATTAAAGCTTCCATCTATTTGCCCTATCTTTGCCCCGTGGGGCCAAATAAAATGAATTTACTCTCTTGTTCTCATGACAGCCCTTCAGATGTTTGAAAATAATTTACCCCACTCCAAAACTTCTCTATACTCAGCATTTCAGATTCCTTCAGATGATTTTTTTATGGAAAAGTTTTGGCCTTTCTTAATACATAACTTTCAATATGTCAATATTATATTTTTTCTACATAGAAAGGAATGATTATCAGCATCATAATTCAGATTTATATTATATTGTACAATTATAAAATCATGGCATAATGGATAGAGCTCCCAACTTAGCAACTTATGTTTTCAATTCCACCTCAGATACTTACTATATATGAAACTGTACAAGTCTCTTAAGCTCTATAAACCTCAGTTTCCTCATTCATAAAATGGTTGAATCAAATGACCTTCAGGGTTCATTGCTGTTGCAAATCTTTGATCCAGTATTGATCTTTTTTGAAAAAAAAATCTGCTATTTCAATGTCCCTAGAAATCATCAATTTACTCTAATACATAAAACATGATTTTTAGAACTCGTAAAATAGCAAAACTATTGAAAAAGGATCTAGATGAAACTAATCACTAAAAACTATTGGTCACAGTCTAGGTGGGGATGCCATGGACTTAATGGGTCTCTCTCTTCATGTCTCACCATGCAGGAATTTGCTCACCCAAGTTTGTTATTATCATAAACCCATCATCACCCAAGGTTAAAGGGAATCTTCTTTGGGTTAATGAATATGAATAGGAGTCACTTCTTGTTCATGCTTTTGCAAGTTATATTATACAAATACTACAAATTCCCCTGACTGAGATGCTGGGGAAATCAAGAATAGGAAAAGTTTGGAGAACACTGGCATTGATAGAAAATGAAAATAAGGAAATTCATATAAAAGAGAAAGAATAGAGAAGAAAAGGGGGAGAAAAGAAAAGGGAAAGAAAATATAAAGGAGAAAAAGAAGGAAAGATAGAATAGGAAAGAAAGAAGGAGTAAGAAAAGGAAAAAATAAAAAGGAGGGAGAGAGGAAAAAGAAGGAAAACTGAAAGGAGGGACAGAAAAAGAAGGAGAGAAGAAACAGAAAAAAAAAAGAAGACAAAGAAAATGATAAAGATGAAAGCAAGAAAGATGATGAAAAGGATAAAGAAAAAGAAAAACAGAAATAGCTCATATGTTTACAATGTTCTAAGTTTTAGAAAGCATTTCCCTTATAATAGTTTTGGAGATAATAAGTAAAAAAAATATGATTACCTCAAATTTACAAATGAAGAAACTGCATCCATTAAGATAAAGTTGTTTACCTAAGAGGATATATATATATTCAATTAAGTGTGGCAGAGAAGGGACTGGAATTTTTGTTTTCTGATTCCAAGTCCCGGATATTTTCCTCTGCCTACTGTTCATGAGTCCTAAATTCAATTTGTCCCTTGTTTAGTTTTTCTAAAAACTATTACAAGGAATCGGTCAAAAACCCCTTCTAAATCAAATCCTGTCAGTAGAAAATAAATGCCTGAACTTGACTGATCTGTGGAAAATTACCTTTTTACATCAAACCTACTTAAAGAACAAAGTTTATTTTAATAGGTAGTGTTGGTAGATTTTTTCCACACCAGTTGTTCTCTTAAAATATTATTTACTCTCCATTTATTACAACCTGATTGAATCTTAATTCAGTCATTCCTCTGATTAGTCAAGGCTGCAGGTCACATTGTAATCAAAATCATGAAACTGGGATGCTGTTCTTGACAGTGAGTGCTGTGCATTTCTACCTGGAACACTCAGCATTTTTCAAATCTATTTATGCCAGTAAAAAGGTAATTGGATAAGCTGTGGTGCCGTTACCATAATGCTTCTGGAAACATAAAAAGTGCCTTGGGTGTCTTTGAGAGGTAGGCGTAAATTACTGATCTTGTTTTTAAAACAGAAGTTGCACTTCAGTGTCTGATTCCATCCTCCTGCTCCTCCCTGCTTGCCCATATTTAGCCAGCCATATGGACATTATTTCAAATAACTTTTCTTGTGAAAAAGTGCCCAATTTGAAAAGGCTGGGTTAATGCATCTAAAAGGTAATCCAGGTTTTTTGCTTAGAGAAGGAAGAAACAGTTATTACATACTTATCACACCCTTTCCCCAGCTCCAGCTGTGAAGAGATGGGGCTTTTGCAAAATACAGCAATGTCTTGCAACACCAGCCCATTAGACTTAATAGGATCCATGCTGGTTTAGCCAGAAAAGGATTCTTCCTTTTAGAGAGCTGTTTTTTTATTATTACCAAAAATTCAGTATGACCCAGTAAATCAAATGCTGGCTTAGCGATCAAAAACTCTGACCATACCTCTGCTATCCATTGGCTATATCTCTATGGCCAAGGTCATGTGAATCAGTTTCCCTATATGTAAAATTGGGAAATCTTGGTGAATTTGTAGAATTCAGGTGATTTCTTATTACCTCAGACTTGGGCCAAATCTGTACCTTTGCTCATATGAACCTCTGCCTCTAGAATGTCCTACACTTCCCAGATTTGAGCTTAACTACAATTTACAGTGTGGTTTTTCTTCAAACCAGGGGGTGAAGCAGGTAGGATGAGTCGCATTATCATCATTTTACAAATAAGAAACCTAAGAAGTAGAGGCATTAAGGTCACATGCTAGCCAAGCACTACACATGGAACTAGAATTTGAGACCAAGTCTTCAGTGCTTTTCACCAAACACACCAGCTCTCTGTAGACTCCATTGCCCATTGTCTGGGGTTCAATTTCATCTCATCCAAAACAACAATTATTATCTCATGGAACTCTCCTCCTTTTGAGGGAACCTAGAGAGGTGATTACTAGTCCTTCCAAACTTTCCCAAATTTTCTGCCAGAACAAAACTTTCCCTCTTTATACTCTCAGCATTGTACTTCTCCTGTGCTCTGCAAATTATAGTCAAAGTCAATAAGAACTTATTAAATACCCATCATGTGCCAAGTTCTGAGCTAAGTATTGAAGATTTGAATAAAGGCAAAAGTTCATTTGATCCAGAATATTCATTTTACAAAACATGAAACTAGAAAAAGAAGCCAACTCTAACAAGCCCAAAGAACTAGGTCACAAGTCTATGAGGCTGCTATAAACTTATCTACATAAAACTTAATACTTATTTACATATTTAACTTACCTACAAAAAAGTATTCAATTTCCATCTAGATTATTTGGTCCTTCAGGAATACAGGCCAAACTATGCTCCCCTTTTTAAAGCAGAGGATTCCTTATATAATTCAATTTAAGAACTATTAATTGTGAAGCATTTATTAAATACCTAACAACGTTAGGCACTGTGCTAAGTGCCTGGGATACAAAGAAAGGCAAAAAAATAGTCATAGCTCTCAAAATACTTTGTCTATGAAGGAATTAACATGAGAACAATCAAGAACAAACAAGAAATGTAAAATATAAATTGAAGAAAATAACATGAAGAAGGCACAATTTTCTTAAAGTTAAATAAATGGGTTTTTTGGAATATGGATTCCTTTTGGAATTAATTACTTAAACTAGACTTTGCTAATAATGCAAATTTACATAAAGCAAGAACTGTCTATAATAGGGAATTTAGGAAGAGAAGAGGATTTGAGGGCGGGGGAAAGATAAGTTTAGTTTGGGATATGTTAAGTTCAAGATGTCTTCAGAACATCTTTTTGAAATGTCCAATAAGCAGCAGAGATTCAAGATCGAAGGTCACAAGAGAGGTTGGAGATGGACAAATAAATATGAGATTCACCTTCTTAAATAAAATAATTGAATCTATTGAGGCTGAAGAGATTACCAGGCTAAACAGTATATCAGTCAGAGTTTTCCCAGCTTCTTAGGGTGTGTAGTGGGAGTTTCTACTGCATAGCTATGGCCTGGAGGCACTTTTGTATCACAAAGAGGCATCAGAGGTGATGCCTATAGATGGGACTGATATGAAGAAAATCCAGGCTCATTTTTTTCCTAAGGCTTAGTGCTTCATAGTGAAAATACTGTGACTTTTGAGCATTCATCAATGAATATTAAGGCTAGGGGATATCAATAATATAGAACATAGAATGCGCTGTTTGGTATCAGAAAGGTGAGTTTTAATACTGCCTCAAATACTTACAAGCCATGTGGCCCTCAGTAAAGCACTTAATCTCTCATCCTCAGTTTATTCATCTATAAAAAATGTCTAATAATAGCACCTACCTCATTGGGTTACTGAAGAATTAAATGAAATAACATGTGAAAAGTTCTCTATAGACCTTAAAACAGTGGATATACTAGCTATTGTTTTTTATTAATAGTAGTAATAAAAAGATGTCTAAGTTTAGAGTTGGGAGAAAATTGACATTTAGTGCTAATATTAACTTTTTCTAATTGGTTGACCCAACATTATTTTATATCTCTGACTTTCACTTTTTTCATCTGTTAAATGGGGAAAAAAAATCTTTACTGTCCTTTCCTCCCAGGTTGATTATGTATATATAATTTTTAGACTTTGAAGTCCTAAAGAATTGGAATTGTTGCGGTTATATTTGTGACTTGCAGCCAATGGAAATCCACTAAATCTACCATCTTTGTCATCTTATACCAGGGTTTCCCAAACTAATTTAACCATAAAACACTTTAGAGAATGAAATATTTTTCGAGACCTCCATCAATATAGAATTCCATTCTTATAACACTGACAATTCATGGAGGGGGAAGGTAGATAAACCAAAAAAGAGAGTTATATTCTTAATTTGGGAATAGACTGAGTTCCTTGTAACCAGGGGTCATGTTTTATTCATCTTCATATCTGTAAAATGCATAGCAGAGTGGCAAGCTCAGTAATACAAAGGCACTTGAAGATATCTAGTTTAACACCCTCACATTTATAAATTAGGAATTGAGGAAATCTCACTGAAACTAGATGTGGGATTTGAACTCAGGTTCTCCCTGATCAAATCAAAAACTCATTCTGTTGTACCAAAGAACATTGTCCTCAAAGTCATTATAAGTCATTATAAGATATATCATCACCAAATTAAAAAAAAAATCAGACTACATTTTAATAAAAAAGAATTGTCCAGGATGTAAGGATGTAGCTATTCCATTTAACCAGAGAAATTTTGTGCTATAATGTCATAAAATAATAATGTGTCAATAAAAAAATTGTCTGGCTGTAAAAGTTATAATGATACTGTCATCTCTCAGTCAGTACCTTGATATAAAGAGGAAGTGTAAGGCAATGGAAAGAGCATGTGGTATTTTTGTTGTTGTTGTTGTTGCATTTAGAGACTTGGGTTTGAGTCCAAGTAACAACATTTCCAATACCTTTATCCCTATGCAAATCATTTTTTTTCTCTTTCAACTTCAATTTCTTCATCTACAACATAGGGATTATCATACTTGCTCTAATAATACCTCACAAAGTTGCCTTGAGCAATAATGATCATTCCTTTTCCCACAGTGCTTCAAGTTAACATAGCTAAAAACTAAGATTTTTTATATCTATGTCCATTGGTTTTTCATCATAAGGTGGATTTGCAAAAAAAAAAAAAAAGCAAAAAGGAAAATAGCATTTTGAGTCAAACAGTAAAATATCAAAAATCAAGGAATAAATAAACATGGTATAGGTCCTATAGTTAATAGGGGTCCTCAAACTACGGCCATGGGCCAGATGCAGCAGCTGAGGACAGTCATCCCCCTCACCAAGGGCTATGAAGTTTCTTTATTTAAAGGCCCACAAAACAAAGTTTTTGTTTTTACTATAGTCCGGCCCTCCAACAGTCTGAGGGACAGTGAACTGACTCCCTATTTAAAATGTTTTAGGACCCCGGATAGGATTTGAAGACAAATACTTGAAGACTCCAAATCTTCAAGTATTTGAAGATAGAAATGGGTTCAAATCCTGCCTTGAACATTTACTAGCACTATTTGAAGTTACCTGACTCTTTTCAGTCTCATTTTCCTTATCTTTAAAATGAGGATAATCATATTAGCAGCACACATCCACCTCATAGGACTATTAGAAAAATTAAGTGAAATAATATCTGCAAATCCTCTTGTAAATCTCAAGATTCTGTATAAATGTCATATATTAAAATAATATTGTTAGTTAAAAGTGTTGGCTCCTGCAAACATACTCAGAGATATAACAGGCATTTTTTGCTATGTGTATAAGTGATCAAGGGAAAATAGGAGAACTCAGAGACTATAAATCTCAATGTCATCTCTTCCTTGAACTTACTGTATAATCTTGGGCAGTCACCAATCATCCTAAGACCCCAATTCTCTTATCTATAAAGGAACAGGGTCAAATGACATATTCATCAAAACACCCAGGTAGGGCTCTGCTGTATGATAAATAAACACAACAGATAACAGGTATGTCTCCAGAGAGAATATCCTAATGCATCACTGAATTCTGGCTGATTATTAAAGACAGTATTTGTGCTTATTATCATAAAAAAAAGGTCACTTTGGACATTCTAACTAGATATGGGATTTTTGCTAAGTTAAGCTGCAGGTAGAATGACTTTGGGATCGATATTATAGCATCATTTCTATCACACTTTTCAACACTGAAGATCCCAGGATTCCTTATGTTACTGTAGTTACAAATATATCATGTTCCCTTAACAACACTTTTTTTTTCTATTGAGAACAAGAAAACATCTTAGCTTTCTTTTATCATCCAGATAGGTAGTGTTAGAACGGAACTGATTTCATGCTTAATCATTATTTGGTCCCTATGCTGGCACAGGGTGAATGTGAAGCAAGTCAAAACATAAAAAATGCTCAGACTAATGCAAAAAGTATAAAGAGAAAATGAGAGAGAGAGAGAGAGAGAGAGAGAGAGAGAGAGAGAGAGAGAGAGAGAGAGAGAGAGAGAGAGAGAGAGAGAGAGAGAGAGAATAAGAAATAATGCCATAAGACCAACGTAATTGTTGCACTCACTATTCTTGGGCTCTTGGACTCTTCCCAGCATTGACCCATCCCCTGATTCTGACCTAACTTGTACACTCTCTACCCTTCAAATAACAACCATTCTCAACTTCTATCAAGCCATTCATATACCAACCATCTTTCTAATTCTTGAATTCCCCATATTAAAGTGGACATTATAGTTCTATCATGTTAGCACGAAAAAGTGATTCAGGGAACAATGTCATACACAGCAACACCTGGATTAACTTCTATTCCTAAATATTAGGGCACTTCATAACCCTCCTATACACACACTAACTATATTTATTTAGAGAGGCAGGATGACCCATTAGACTTGTTATCAAGGATTCTGGTTCTATATCTACTTCTACCCACTCATGGAATCTTATCATTTTCCTAAACTCACATGTGGGAATTTCCTCAATAACATCCTCAAGAAGTGGCCATGTAGGTTTTGACCAGAAAAAAACATTCAAGTAGAACTTCTACCTGAAGAAGCTCTATCTCATATCTGAGAATCTCTAACTCTTTATAATCTCTTAGCTTTCTTTATATTGAGACTAATTCTGCTTCTGCATAACTCTGTTATTATTTTAATGACCTGGAGTCAAGTAGAAAAGTGTAATCCCTCAACTACATGAAAATCTTTCATATAATTTAAGATAACTATCTTTTCTCTCCTATTCCTTCTTTTCTCCAAGAGTTTCTTCAACAATTTCTCCTATTACAAGGACTCAAATCCTTATTATCAACCTAAGAAATAGAAACTCCTAACCACCTGAATTCCTTTAGTGATAATTTCATCCTTGAAACCATGAAGGAATCAACAAGGGGAAATTCTGTTCTGCATCTTATAATTCAGTAAAAGGAAGGAACTGACTGATGGTGTGAAAGTGATGGAAGAAGTGATCGCTCTCTCCTAGAGTTTATGTCTGGATATAGTCCAACCAGCACCTTTGATTAGGAGAAAGAAGATACCAAAGGTTCAGAAGATAGGTAGGAACATATGAAGTAAAACGCTTCATGAGAAGTTAGTTTCAAAAGAAATGTTCAAGAAGAACATTCTGAATACAAAAAGAGCAACATCACCAATAAAAGAAAAAATGGGAAATTTCTGAAGACACCAATGTGAATGCTGAGAAAACTTACATGTGAACTTAGATTTTGAAAAAAATGGGAAGAAAATGGAAATCAACCCATTTAACTTTAACATATTTAACATGTATTGGTCAACCTGCCATCTGGGGGAGAGAATGGAGGGAAGGAGGGAAAAAATTGTAACAAAAGGTTTGGCAATTGTCAATGCTGTAAAATTACCCATGCATATAACTTGTAAATATAAAGCTATAATAATAATTTAAAAAAAGAAATCAACCCATTTCAAAGAAAAAAATATATATACACTGGTCCCCTGGCAAGAGCAAAGCATGGTGAGAAGAAAGCCAGGTTATTCCATTAATTTCATCACAATATCAGGAGAAATGGAAAAAAAACTCTCCCCTCCCTCAGCACGGTAGGTGAACCCCATATGGTGAATTTTTTAGAAGGATACAGACAAGAATAGCACAGGATGGGGAGGCATGGATGAGTAGCAAAATTCATCACTGGAAGAAACTCAAGAATTGTTGCTATCAGATTCATTTCAGTCTACTATAAAAAATATATGTGGGCATATCAGGATCAACACTTCATCTATTATTGAAAATCAAAACACCTCCATATTTTTGTAGACCATTTTGTGAACTTCTAAGTATTTTTTGTCAATCTTTATCTGTTAACTGATTTTTGGCAGAGATTTTGCACTTAGCTAAGCTCATACTCAGATAAGAAATAGCCATAATTTAATTTTTTTTCTTATTTGGTAAGGCCTTTCAGAGGTTGGAAAGATTTTTAAGAACTTCAAGTGACCTCCACACTGCAGTGAAGCATTAATATACATCCATTGCCACAGTTCTACTGACATAATGGGGCAAAAAGGGTCCTGGGAATGCTCACAGTTCACATGTCATTTGAGAATATTCCTACTTGCCATTTCAATGACATACTGGTAAGCCATGAAAGCAGATTATACTTCATAGTCATTTTGGTGTCACTTCTACAACTGTGTCTGACAATTATCTGCAAGCATCCCTTGCTCTACATGGATTTCCTGTATTCTGACCGTTTCCAAATTGGTCCTTTAGATTTAAAATTCTCAAGATACTCTGATCCTTGACCTTGTCTGTCCTTTGGATAATAATGATCATGCTTTGGACCTCACTCATTATTCCTTGAGACTATAGGAATAGGGCACTCCCTTTAGATCCAACTATTCGTACATGTCAGTGTCTACTGCCAGGACTTTAGTGTGATGATCTATGCTGTGATCAAACCCAGAAATTTAATTTGACTTGCCCTCTTTAGCTACTTTCTGATTGGAGGAGGCGGGAAAAGAGCTGTGGTAGAAGGAGAAGAGAAAAAGGACATATCTCTATTGAGAGATCTATATATAGATATAAATATACACTTAGATATAAGTGCTAAATTAAATTAATGGATAAAGTAAAGAAAAGCATTAGGTTTGAAGTTTGAATTTTGACTCTGTTTTTTCTATCTATGTGCAGCATTAGAGAAGTCACTTTTTCTTTATCCTCAGTTTCCTTATCTGTGAAATAAGAGGGTTGATAAGAAATGATGAAATCGATTCAATGAAAAGTAGAAAGACTCCTGTGAACTGAAGCAGAATGAAGTTAGGAAAACAATTTAAACAATGACAACAACACTATAGAGAAAAATATCTTTAAAAAACATTAGATCTCTAATCAATGACATGATAAAATATGACTCCAGAAGAATGGAGATGACATGTCCCCTACCTTTTGCCAGAAATATGATAAACTCAAAAGGTAGAATGGCACATACTTTTTTTAGACATAGACTAATGTAAAAATTTGTTTTGCTGAAAAAGTGTTTTAAAGGTTTGTTTTTATTTTTTGTAATAGTTCAATTGAAGTAGGTTAGTGGGAGGTAAAGATATAAGGAGGGGAGAAGAGAAGAGGAGAAAAATAGGAAGAATAGAAGAGAAGGAACTATTGGAAAGAATGAGAGAGAGAGAGAGAGAGAGAGAGAGAGAGAGAAAGAGAGAGAGAGAAAGGAAGAAGAGACAGAGAAGAAAAGAGAAGAGAAGAGAAGAGAAGAGAAGAGAAGAGAAGAGAAGAGAAGAGAAGAGAAGAAGAGAAGAGAAGAGAAGAGACAGAGAAGAAAAGAGAAGAGAAGAGAAGAGAAGAGAAGAGACAGAGAAGAAAAGAGAAGAGAAGATACAGAGAGACAGGGGCCACCTTTTCAGCTCTAAATCCTTTGATCAAGGCATGTGTTGCCATTCCCAGGCCCCACCTGGAGTTCTGTGCAATTTCTTCTCTAGCCTCACAAAGACCACCAGTGGGTATGACAGCTCCTACTCAGTGCTTCTTTGTGGAGTAGCCTCTCTTCTTTATCTTGCTTCTATCTTTTTTAAAAGAATGAAAAATGACTTTAAATGCTCTGAGACCTTTAGTGCAACAAATCATGATTTCACAGCACTCAAGCAGCAACCACTCGATGAGGACTTTCCAAAACCATCACATTTATTTTGCATGAATGCGTCACACAGGGAGGTGTCAGACCAATTTCCAGCAAGAGGGAGCAAAGATTTTCTGATGAAAATCAGGATAGCCTGGTACCCAACAGAGAGCTATCCTCCCCTTCTCCACCTTATTTATTTATTTTGTTTGAGTGAGAGTAATGGATTCTGAAATTAAGCCCAGCAGGAGGAGGGGGGAGGAGATGTCACAAATTATAGGATACAAGGTGTTCAGTCACATTACTTTGAAGTGAAAATGTGTGATATGTCTTCCTAGACCAGATCCCTGATCTGTTTTTAACTATTCAAATAAGTACTAGCAAAATGCAGCAGGAAAAATCTCTGCTGGCAAGTAGAAAACCTATATTTGAGTCTCCAGTCTGCCACTGACTTAATAGAAGATCTTGGAAAAGTAATTTCTCTTCCCATTGTCCTAATTTTCCCCATTAATAAGAAAATTGTCTATAATGGTTATAGGTAGGGAATTAGAGAAAGAATAGGATTAGAGCCTTTCCAATTAGACCACTTTAATAGCTTCCTAATTGATCTTTCTACTTTCAGTCTCTTCCCTTTCTAATCCATCTAACTTTTACGAAAATAATCTTCTAAAAGTACAGTTCTGTTATTCTCCTGTTCAAAAACCTCAGTGACTCACTATTGACACAAGAATAAAGTACAAACATCTCCATAGTCTCTTTACCTAGCAACCAGGCTAGATTTCTAGTTGTTATCTATGCCCATTTCTGGAGACTATTCTTTCCTGTAAAACAGCAGAAGTGTGGTTTGAATCTAGCTTCCCCCAAATTTTAATCTATTCTTTTTCCACTTTCTCTTAAATCTATTCTCTTTCCATACTTATTTTAAAAGGTGAACTCTACCAAATTGAGTGACTAAATATTTTGAGAAAAGTAATTAAAAACAATGTGAATTACTTTAACAGGTGGAGTGCTAGGGTTCTTCTACTTCTCCCTAGAAAACAAAAGAATGAAGAGCTTGCTCAGAGATGTCATGAAGAAATATTGAAAATGGAGCTAAATTATTTCTAGGCAAGTCTCTTTCTCTTCTGGAGAACAGCATTTCTCAGCTCCCCACCAGCTAAACACAATGAAGAAAGCCATTCAGAGCTTGACAACTAAATGAATCATTTAGGTTTTAAAGCGATTTGACATTGAAAGTTGGTTTTGAAATATTCAGAGATGACCACACAAAAATACTGAAACCAGAAAGAAATGTAGGCCTCATTAATGGCTACAAACTTAAGAACATTTAATGAACCTCCATTGAAGGTTAAGGTTAGTGCTAGATGCTGTTGCTAACACCAAAATGAATAAGATGAAAACCATCCAAAATGAGAGGCAACTTAGCATAGTGGAGAGGGAATAATGAAAATCTTTAGGCCCCAATCTTGACACTGAAACTTAAAATTTAAAAAGATCACTTTATCTTCTAGAGGTTCAGTAGCCTCATCTGCAAAATAAAAATAATGAAACCCATAATGCCTATTTTACAAAGCTGTCATAAGACTCAAAAGAAATAAAGTGTGCAGTGACAAATTTCCAAGAGCTCCAACATTTAAATTATAATAAAATAATAATAAATAGATAGATAGATAGCATTAATATAATTTGCCTGACACTATGTTGAGTGTTTTTCAATCATCTCATTTTATTCTCACAACAATCCTGGGAGATAGGTTTTATTTAATATCTCAATTTGACAGTGGAGGAAACTGAGGCAGAATTTAAGTTACTTGCTCAGGTTCATACTGAGTGTCTGAGACTGGATTTGAATTCAGATTTTCCTGACACAGTCTGAGCACTCCACCCTTTTTACATTCTTGCTGTACCTGTATCAAAGGGAAAGTATATCCATTTTTACAGGGTTAGTATGAATATATCCACACTAGTAGTTCTTTCATTCCTGTCCTAATCAAGTAGAAAGTAAGAAATTTTCTGAAAGTTGACTGTAGAAAAAGGTCCCTTGCAAAGGACCCCAAATCTAGGATCCTAAAAAAAGAATGCCATATGTTACACAAGTTTATTGCAAATTTTCTTCCCCTACCCCTGGGTGTTTGAGGAGATTGCCCCCTATGACAAGCCAGACTCACAGAAACAACTGTGATTTTTAAATTTTAGGATACTAAATATACACACAAAATTTCTGTCATGATTTCTGACTTCCCAAATAAAGATTGTTCTCCTTTTACCATCAATGGTTCCTTTTGCTGATATTTGAAATAACATCTGTCACTCATCAGCATAATGGAGAGGTGTGTTTAACACAATGCCCTATATGTAAAAAGAGGAGAGACATACTTATTTGTGCACACTGTCCTTACTGATAGAATATAACCTCCTCCAGTTTTATCTTTTAGTCTTTAGTACCTTGTATAGATCTGTCACATAATGTTAATGTTTGTTGACTCACATAACAGAAATTTGGCAGTAGCTATTGACAGTTATTGATCCTTTAATTTCTAATTCTTTTTCCTGCAATTCAACTCCTTGTCAAATCTTTACTTCCAGCTGAATCTCAATGATTTAGCCTAAATTTTTCTTGGCTCTTATTTGTTAACTTAATACTGAAATTGGCAAGTAGGCTTAGAGTAGATAGTTCTGGGCCTAGAATCAGGAATATTCATCTTCTTGAATTCAAATCTGGCCTCAAATATATACTAGCTATGTGAACTTGGACAAGTCTTTTAATCCTGTTTGCCTTAGCTTTCTCATCTGTAAAATGAGCTGGAGAAGAAAACGGTAAACTACTTACTCCAGTATCTTTGCCAAAAAAAAAAACAAAACCCCACATGAAATCAGGAAGAATCAGACACTATTAAGAAGTGATTGAACATCAAAATATTGAAATTCTTCCTGTGTCCCTGAATATTGAAACTTCTCTTATGAATTCACAACATTGACTGGTTGCTGCCATTTTGATTAGTGACTAGGTGGAGATCAACCTTTGCACTGGTTTATCTGGATTGTCACTGTATTCTCACCTCTTTCTTTGTACTCTCAAGGCTGATGAATGACAAAAGATAATGAGGTTATGCACCCAGAGTCAGGATCAAGTGTTACAAGGGAGATCCTCCTTCTGCACAGATATCAGCACAATCAAGTAGGTAGAAAAGTTTGGCGAGTATAATCGAAAAAATAACACTTCTTTGATATTAATTAAGGATATTGGTTTATAATTTTCTTTTTCTGTTTTCACTCTTCCTTTAGATATCAGTACCAGATTTATATCATAAAAGGAATTTGGAAGGCATTCTTCTTTACCTATTGTTTTGGTAAGGAAATTGGGTTAAGTGACTTACCAGGATCCCACAGCTAGTGAGTGTTAAGTACCTGAGGCCATATTTGAACTCAGATCCTCCTGATTCCAGGGCCAGTGTTCAATCCACTGTGTCATCTATGTGCTCCACTTTATCTATTTTTTCAAATAGTTTATATAATATTTGGATTAATTATTTCTTAAATATTTGGTAGAATTTTTAGAATTATAAATCCATCTGGTCCTAAGGATTTTTTCTTAGGGAACTCATTTAGGACTTGTTTGATTTCTTTTTCTAAGATAAATATTCCATTTCCTCTTTTATACACCTAGGCAATTTAAAAAAAATATTCATCCTTTTCACTTAGATTATCAGTTTTACTGACATAGAATTGGTCAAAGTAACTCCTAATAATTACTTTAAATTAAATTTATATTCATTGGTGATATACTCAGAAGATGACAACTCTTACCAATAGCTTCAGTCAATAAGAACACTAATCTTTCTTCCCCTCTGAGTTAGCTTATCATAAAACCAAGAAGGGCCCACACTCCAAACTAATGGTTTGACTGGTCCATTTTATCATTATATGCGAGTTGTGTGTTTTGGAATGAAAAAAAAGCAAAAGAACTGGTGAGACCTCAATGCGGGGGAAGAGGAAAGTTTTAGGGCATCTGAGTTATCAAGTAATTTCTTTTTAGGTGTGCGCATGATCATGTTATTTTGCCCACCATGTGTGCTTAAGGAAGTCATACATCTTAGACAATGAGTCACACTGATGGAACCCTATAGTCAACAGAACAACAATGTGTTTGGGTGATGATGAATCTATATAGCATGCAGTCAGCAACAATTCTATTCTTGACAGCATCTTCTGAGTCACCCCTTCCTCTCTTGAGTATGTCTGAGTCAGAAACTGCAATACTTTCAAAGGTGGTAGAATCTTGATAGTGATTTTTTGCACATTAAGAAAACGTCTGAAAATAATTTATCATCTTATTTTCATCTGGAAAGAATACTGAGAATGCGGATCTGAACCTCTGCACACTATCCATGAGCCATGTTTGGTCTAATCTTCACAGCAAGCCTATTTATAATCTACACAAGCAATTGAATAGGAATAAAAGGATGATCTTTTTAAAGAAACAATCCAAAAAATTTTCCCAATATACATAGCATAAGATGAATTGCAAGGTAGATGCTATAAGTACATATTGAATTGAATTACATTAAGTGAACTTCTGGGACAATAAAACAAATTCATGATGAGAAAAATAATTAAGTCAATCTAAGGAGAAATACTGGCTTCATTTGCATCAATTTCAGTAAAGATACTGCTTTTACTTTTATGATGAAAAAGGGTCACCTTCTCCATGCAATTGAGTTTTACATAAATGTTACTGACAATAATGTAAGCTTAACTGCTCATTTCCCCAAAGGTTTCATTCTGGTGTAAGAAAATGTCTAAGGGCACAGAAAAAAAAAAAAAAAAAAAAAAAAAGGAAAGAAAGAAAGAAAGAAAAAACTGCTTCTTCAATTCATTCTATTATGGGTGTGCTATAATAGAAAGGTGATTTGGAATTATAAGAGTTGTGTTCCTGGTGATAACCTCAACTCTCATGGGTTTAATTATTGTCCATATGCAGATAACTCCCAAATCTACATATCCATACCTCATCTCTATCCTGAGTTTCAATCCCACCTTACTACCTGCCTTCTGGTTATATCCACCTGGAAGTCCCATAGGCATTTCAAATGCAATGTGTTCAAAACAGAACTAATTATCTCCTCTTCCCCGCCTCCCCCTTTAACCTGCCCTTACAAAATTCTGTCAAGGATACTTTCATCCTCTCAGTCATTCAGTTTCACAACCTTGGAGTCCTCCTTGACTTACTTCCTCCCTCATCCAATCTTATCTTATCTCCACTCTCTTCTTCCACCTTAGCTCAAGCCATTCTCACATTTTGCCTTACTATAGTCTCCTAATTGATTTGCTTGTCTTCAGTTCCTCCTTTCTTCAATCCATCTTTTCTATAGCCACTCAACATATATTACTGCCCCTTCTTAGGAACCTCCAGTGGCTCTCTATGACCTCTTGAATGAAACGCACATTTCTTTATTTGACATTTAAAGCACTTCACAATATAGTTACTGCCTGACTTTCCAGACCAATCTTACATTACTTTCCCTTCTACTCTCTACATTCCAGGCAAAGTGGCCTATTTTCTGTTCACCATACATGACACTCAATTTGCTGTCTTTGTCTCTATTACATCCCTTTGAGATCTAAATTCTATGTTTCTAGGACCCTAAGCTTTGTATTCATAATCAAAGAAGAGAACAAGCTGCTGGCCCTGGTCCTGATATAGCCTTTCCTTCAAATGTTCTGACAGAAATAGGAATTATAAACTATCCCCACGGATAAATGTAAGAATTGCAACTCTCCCCATTGTCAAAAGTAAGAATTACAAACTCTCTCCACTATACAAATAATGTGGCTTAGTTATAGTGTGATGGAAAGACAATACTACCCAACTCACCAGGATGATCTTCATTGTATCAGAAAGGGTACTTTACCCATAGCTGAAAAGGCTGGATCAGTTCGTTGTAACCCAGACTAATATACTTGTTTTATCATTGATTTATATTTAATCCAACCAGTATTTGTTATGTATCTACAATATGCAAAGCACAGCAGTCAGTGCCAGAAGAGACCCCAAGTTTGAAGATGACCTCATACAGCTTCTAGTTTAGTAGAGAGCTAAGATGCCATAGTACATGATATTACATGATGAAGACATTGTGAATGATCAAAGTGCTACTCAGAGTACATTAATTAGTACTTGTGGTTCCAAAATAATAGTATGTTAGAATTTCTCAGCACACTTCTCCAAGGCTTCAACTAAGGAGTAAAATGGATAGCATGTGGAAATTCGAATCAGCAAGATCTGAATTCAAGATATGTTCCTAATATTTATAAACAGAGATTCTAGATAAATCACTTAATCTCTCTTAAATTCACTTTCCTCCTATTTTAAATGAGGATGATATCATCCTCATTTAAAATAGGAGGAAAGTGAATTTGTTTTATTGTCCCAGAAGTTCACTTAATGTAATTCAATTCAATATGTACTTATCAAGCATCTACCTTGCAATTCATCCTATACTATGTATATTGGGAATTTTTTTTTGGATTGTTTCTTTAAAAAGATGACCCTCTTATTCCTATTCAATTGCTTGTATAGCTTATAAATAGGCTTGCTGTGAAGATTAGACCAAACATGGCTCATGGACAGTGTGCAGAGGTTCAGATCCCCATTCTCAGTATTCTTTCCAGATGAAAATAAGATGATAAATTATTTTCAGGATAGTTCTGGAAATAACTTGAGATCACAACTGTAAAGAGTTTTGTAGAACTTCAAGCTCAATATAAATGCTAACTATTTTTATTATTACTATCATTATCATCACCACCACCATCCAAAGATTGTGTGTCCTGATATGGAATGACTATCTAAAGCATATTTGCCATGCCTCAGGAATGATTTTGATGACAGTAATCCTGATTGGTCATCCTTTGTATTGTTATGATTGGTGTTCAAAGCAAGTTCTCCCATTCTCCATACTTGGAATGTAAACTCTTCCTATTCCCATTTGCTAAAGTTATTTTCTTCTTTCATACTCCAACTTTGCAATCACCAATTCCATGAAGCTTTTCTTGATCCACCCCTAGTTACCTTCCCTAATATTTTTCTAAGGTTTTTTCTTGATCTCCCCTTTTTACCACAATCTACTTTGAATATTGCTACTTTGAATAAATGATACCTTATAGAGATTACCAGTCCTTTGGATAGGGATTGTCTTATTTTACATTTTATCTATCCAAGTCTAGACCAGTGCCTTGAACACACTAGATACCTAATAAAAATTTAATTGACTTTTTAAAAGTGCCTTAAGGTTTACAAAAGTAATATGGTAAAGTAGGTATCTGACCTCAGTCATGAAAAACTTTGGTGTCAAGTCTTGCTTCTGAAACAGATTATGTATTCAAGACTGATTATGTGGTCAAATCATTTCACTTCTCAGTAGTCTAGCCAACTCTTGAATACTCTAAGTGGCTGGGAAAACATGAACCTATACTGATAGAAGAGGTCTTCTCATCTGGAATTTTCTTCTATTGCTGTGAAATTATAGTTCCAATTCCAATCTCCATCCTAAAATTTACAAAACATTCTGCTTAATCAGTACAAAGCAGGTGGAACAGGTATTATTATTCCCTTTAGTTGGAAACTGAGTCTCAGAGAGATTAGGTTACATGTTCAAAGTAATTGCATTAGGATTATGATTAGGACCCATGTCTCTTAACTCTTAGGTCCAGCATTCTTTCACTATACAATAATTGCTCTTTTCTTGAGGGGATTGTCATTACTTTATATGCCCTTACAAACTGGAGGGACGTAAGGGTTACTTGAGTTACCAGTTAACTCAGTAACTTGAGATGAGATATGGTCTTCAAACAGTTTATACTTAGAATGTCATCTGAATTCCCTCATTCTTTGGGCATCTTTGCCTACTAGTAGAGGAAAGAAAAGACATTACTGATTCATTCATATTATGTGCTAGATAATAAGGGAAATATACAGATAACTAATGGGCTACACTTGCCCTCAAATAGCTTACAATCTAATAGACCCAGTTGCCTCTGTGTGTAGGAAGAACTGAACATTGAAACTATATCTGTCCTTTTAAGAAAAAAAAATCTCACTTGGAATATCTTCTTGGAGAAAACCCAATATAACTTCCTCTCAAGGACAAGGGACTGACATAATTCTACTGGGATTTGAACATATGTTTGAATTGTATATTAAGGATATGAAATTGGATGCTTCCTTCTCTGTGATGAATCTTTTTCAAACCATCTTACCAAATCACAACTTTTCCCCTCATTTCCTGAGATTTCTTTTTCTGCAATGTTGTGCCTCCTGACTTTTTTCAAGACTCAGCTTACTTTCTGTAGGAGACCTTTTTCAGTATCCACATAGAGGACAGACGGAGAGACAGAGGAGAGAGACAAAGGAAAGAAACAGAGACTTTCTCTACGAAATTATCTAGATGATTAGTCCTGCTTCCAATTTAGCCTACAAAGCCATCATTTAAGAGAGAAACTTTTATAGAGCCAGTCTTCCCCATCAATACCCAATAATAGCCAGGTTAGCCTAAATAGTAACAAGCTCTGAGAGAGAAAAGAGGCCACTTATGGTAGTCAAGTCAAACTACCTCCACCACTTCTCTTGATCCTTCATTGGAGACAGTCCAGGAACCTGAACCCAAGGGTTTGGGGAATAGCAATGCCTCATCAACTATCAGGGATAGGTAGGTGGCTCAGTAGGAAAAATGCTAAGCTTAGATTCAGGAAGACCTGAATTCAAATTTTGCCTTAGACACTTATTAGGGTGACTCTGGATAACTTAACCTCTCTTTACCTTAATCCACTGGAAAAAGAAAAGGCAAATCACTCCAATATCTTTGCAGAGAATCTTCATTGGCATGCTATGATCCATGGGGGTTACACGGTCAGACAGAACTTGCACTCACAAATTCCAAATGCTGACCAACTACTACAAAAGGGAAGGTAAGTCTAAGAGCCCTAGTAGTAGTAATAGTCCCAAGATGAGTATTCCTATCCCTACAGCCTGGTAAGCAAAACCCATAGAGATAAATCCTGGCAATTACATTTATAAGGGCTTTGAACACAGCTACTGAGGATTCAGAATGTAAAGTTCTTATAACCAAAGTCCTTGGCCCTATGAAATGGTTCAACATCAAAATCTGATATTAGCTGACAAAGAAAATAACGTGAATGATGTTGCTTTATAATCTGCATTTACCACTGTATCCTAAGTACCATGGGACTTTTCTGACTTGAAGCTAAAACCTTCCTTGAGATCAAGTAGCATCTCCCTTTTTTATTTGTATCCTCATTCTAGACAGAATGCTTTGCACATTAAGCATGTAGCAAGTGGTTAACAAATGTGTTTTTTTATTCATTCATTCATTCATTTCTGTGTTTAGTTGCAAAAAGTATTTTAACAAAAAAAGAATAAAAGACATCTCAATTCAGACTCTATCAGGGCTGAAATTAGAGCAAAGTAATTTTATTCAATTTGACAAACAAATTTGAACAGAGCACTGACAAAAATTAATAATGATTAAAATTAATACAGGAACAAATTTGTCAAACCTATTTAACATGTGACACAATTTGGCAAACAAGATTTCAGATGTGAAATTTAGGTGAAAATGCCCAAGATGGCTCATGATAGTATGTGTGTAATAACCAATGTGTGCTATTGCTTAATTGTTTTCTTCATTATTATAAATTTGGAATGAGCATCTTTTGGCAAAAGGCCTAATTCCTGGAATAGAAAAATATCACTGCCACTACCACTATATTAGAACTAACTAGTAGACATCTGTTTGTCAACATTCATAACTGTATATGTCACAGATAGAAGCTAATTTTCCAGTGACTAACCAGTAGAATTACAGAATTCTGTAGACTTACTGTAGTATTACAGAAAGGGAGAAAAGTTAGAAACAACCTCAAGAATTATGTAGATTAAAACTCAATCAAGGCATAATTTCTATATACAAGATTTCTAATATGTTGTTACTCTTTCTGTTTAAAGATCTCCAAATATGGGGAACCTCAAAGCAATTCATCCCCTTTATTGTCTGAAATAAGGGGTTAAGCTGGAGATCTGAAATTCTTTCAACATCTAAATCCTAAGAGGATATTAATTGGCTGTTAAGTGTCATATCAACCTACTGCATTAATTATTGTTATGATTTGGATGGATTATTGTGATGAATCCTAAGTAAGGTAAGTGGAGAATTTAGGAGCTGAAAGAGCTCTTTAAAGACAAGGTCTCACCTCAAAAGTCCTTTAGCTCCAACACCCTGTTTTTAGTTTGCTTTCTAAATCTCACAATGGCTATTTTTTATGTTAAAGTCTTTTTCAGCTTTGACATTGTTTTCTGGAATCTCTGCTAGCTATAATAATTTGTATTGTAAGGTTCTCTTCCATTTGATATTCTAGGTTCTAAGGTCTATAGATTGCAGGTTCCCTTCCTGTTATGACAGTCTTATGTTCCAGGGTCCCTTCCAACTATGGCACTTCTCATTCTAATGTCCCCTCCAGCTACAACAGCCTAGGTTAGAAGGTCCCTTCAAGACATGACATTCTGTATTCCAATATACTCTTGGGATATGACATTCTATGTCCTGAAGTCCCTTCTAGCTATGACATTTTATGATGATAGGATGAGACAAGATATGTAACATCACAAAATGGGAACCTTAGGTCACTGTAAGAATCAGATACTATTTTCTCTGTTGCCCAAAATGGCTTTTGAGTTCATCATAAAATAATACTATGCTATTTTATAATGGTTGATGATAGTTTTTCAAAATATACACCCGCTTTTTAAGAGACATGACCAGCATTTTTTAGTATATCAATTTTGCCCCTGACATATTCTACTAGAAAAATATTGAAGAACACCAAGAAAGCTGTCAAAGTCATACACTTATCAGCATATTTTACCAGGACTTGAGGCTAAAGAACTATTGTGACTTGAAGAATGATGAAAATCTCAACAAGTTCCTGAATTCATTTTCCTTCTCTTGACCATGTTACAAAATGTCTTTCACAATTTCTACTCTGTCCTCACTTCTTTTTAAGAGGGCTCAGCCATAAAATCATAATGAAGTTGAGTTTGTTTTCTGTGATAGTACCAGCTTCACTGTATGTTTGATGCTAAGTTTATATAATTACCTATAATTAATCTCAAAGGTAACACCTTTTTCTTATCCTCATCTCCTAACATTAGAGAAAATAAATTACTACATATTTTCCAAAAACCAATCTTGGGCTTTTTGTTCCCTTTTTTCTCCTTTTATTTTTTTAAGTCAAATGACCAGAAACATTTTGAGGGGAAACATTTTTGGGATTTTCTTATTATTGATGGTAACAGAGGGAGAGGAATAAAAATAACCTCAAAAACAATATATCAGAAAGAGAAAGAAAATCAATAGCTTTAAGTACAATAATTCATTGGCTAGTTAAATTGAACAAATATAAATGTATGGAATGGTATTTTGATGGAAATAAACTAGGATTTACTATAAACAAATTATTAAGCAATAGGTAAGTGATAACCAGATCAATCTGTAGATCAAAATATGTCAATATAAAGGAAATGACTGACAAACAAAAAGCCAAAAAAATGGACTATAGCTAGGTCATGGATATTATTAGAGAATAACAGCAGTGCTATAGAGAGAGAGAGATAAGGAGCTGACAAGGTATTGCTTTTCCTAATTTGTTCATCATCACCTTAGATTGTGAGCTCCCTGAAAACAGGGGACCATGTCTTATTTGTCCTTGTACCTTCTCAACAGGAACATAGTGCTTTCTCTGCATGGGAGGTATATGGTACTTACAAATAAATGAATTAAAAATCCCTAGTAGAAAATCCTTTGTTCCTAGATAATGATACAAGCCCAGATTCCCTCACCTTATCATGATTGGTAAAACAGAGAAAACTACAAGGTAGACAAGAATAACTCATGCAAATCAGAAGGGAGAAAATAGCTTAAAATGAATGACTATGGAGAAGGACGTGATATCAGTAATGGATGAGACAGGCAAGCCTTGGAACTATCACCAGTGATGAAAAACACATTAGAATAAATAAGACTGAAACTGAAACTCTCACCATGATATCCAGAATATGCCAACAAGTGTAGGCTTTGAAAGGCTGGGGAGCCTAGGGAGATGAAAGATAAGGTGACCTCATGAGTGAGCATTCGCAGCAAAGTTGCTTTTCTTTAAGAGACTAGATCGCAATAGCAGACTTGATTCAAGCAACCTCTAGGACTCAGTGGGAACACCTGAAAGCCAAAAACTGGCAAAGAGCTTAAGGGATTGGGGACCATAAGAAGAAGAGATGCTTCCCCACTAGAAACAACTGTGTCAGGGATGATGCACAGATGATAAAATGGGGGAAAGGAACAAGAAAAATGCTAAAAGATGCAACATGAGATAAAGGAGAAAAAGCAAAAGATGAGAAAAGAAAATTTGGAAGAGAGAAGGGGGTAGTAGTAGTAGTAGTAGTAGTAGCAGTAGTAGTAGTAGTAGTAGTAGTAATAGTAATAGTAGTAGTAGTAATAGCAGCAGTAGTAGTAGTAGTAGTAATAGTAAGCAACCCTTTGGTCTTGAGGTTTAAAGTCTTTCGTCCAATATATTCATAGATCACAGTTAACAAATAAAAGTGCTGAAAAGAATCTTAAAAGTCTCCTGGTTCAATTTTCTCATTTTACATATTGGAATGCTGAAACTTAAAGATTTAAATAACTTCATAAGTCACACAGTTATTATCTGTGGGATCTAATAGCCAATTCTTCTAAGTACCTTCATATAAAGTACTGATTTTGAGACTCTGTGTGACTTTGGGCAACTCATTTCTCTACATCTTCTGAGCTTTTGTTTCCTCATGTGTAAAATATGGATAATATTGGTACCATCTATCTCAAAGAGTTGTTGTAAGAAAAACATTTTCAAGAAGCATCATCATCATCACTCAATTTTGTAGTACTTTGTGGTTCCCAAAGGGCTTTCTAGGAAGAGTAAATATCAAAAGCAGTATCTTTGAGTTTCCAATGCCAAGACCAGGATTATTTCCAGCACACAGAAATCTGAGCTGGCAATTGATTCTTGTTATTAATACCCATGGGAGATGAATTTTGTAGTGTATTCCAAGAGAGAGGGGTAAACAGTAGAGGAAACAAGCAATATATCTCCTACACATAAAAGAAGACAATTCCTGGAAAGCCAAACACTAATAGAAGGCATGATCAGACATTAAAGATATGTCAGCCTTCAGCCAGCAATTGCCAACATTTTCACCAGCATATAGCACAGAGGTATGAGCTCTAAATGTACTAGGGGGTTGGGAGGAAGGAGAAAACTGCTAGAGAGAAGCAAAAATTTCATTCAGTGACTAGATTTTAAGGCAAAAAAGGATCATAAAGCAAAAAAATGCCCTAGATGGAAAGAACATTAGAATATAGAACATAAAATATCAAACCTAAAGAGTATCTTAAAATATGAATATTAGAATTAAAAGAAGTCTTGAAAAATAAATTGAATATATGACAAGAATTAGAAAAAAATCTGAGAGAGGTAGCTTGTGGATATTGGAAAGAATGTATGTAGAATCAAAGACCTGATTAATAATTTAATATTATGCTGTTACATATTATCTATATGACATCCCTCATTTTTTTTTCTATAAAATGAAGACATTGTACCTAATCTCTAAGATTCTTCCAAGTTTTAAAGTGTATCATCCTACCACCTTATCAACAGGAATGGAGAAAAAATATATGTGACAAATGGTATGATACTTGGCATCTAGAATATTTTGCTCCTGTACTTTTTGATCATTGTAATTCAACTCCATCACCACAAGTCCATCTTTCTACCTTTCTCTCTTATTCTGTTATTGTTGTTGTTGTTGTTCCATTCCCTAAAGCCATGGATTGACTAAATAATTCCTTTGCAGGACGAAAGGTAGAACCGATTTTGTGCTTTCTATCTCCCACTCCGAGGCTTTCTGAGCCAAAAGTCAGAAAGATCTAAGTTCAAATCCAGCCCCAGATACATACTAACTGTATGACCCTGGGAAAGTCACTTAATATCTGTTTGCCTCGCAATTATAAAATGGGAATAATAATTATAGGACTTCTCAGTCCTGTTGTGAGAATCAAACAAGATAATATCAATAAAATATTTAACAAAATGTCTGGTACACAATAGGTATCATATAAATTTCTCTTCCTTTTCTTGCTACATATAGATGTTTGACCCAACATAGTCATAGATCACAGTTAAGAAATAAAAGAGCTGAAAAGAAGCTTAAAATTCTCCTGGTTCATTTTTCTCATTTTATATTTTAGGATACTGAAACTTAGAGTTAAATAACTTGTCTAGTCACACATTTATTATCTGTGGGATCTAAAACAAAGCCAATTCTTCTAACTCCAAGACCCAAATTTTTCTTTTTCATGATACTACCCATCCTCATCAATAGACTGCATGCTCTTGAGGACAGAAACCATTTTATCTTTGCATTCTCAGTGAATAGGACACTGGCCGTGGCACATAGAAGGGGCTTAATAAATGCTTATTGATCAGCTGATTTACTATCTGGGCTTTAAATTGTCCAAAGGGGACATTGCCAACATTCTCTCCTGATCAGAATACCAAAACACTTGGTTTTGTTCTGTTTGTTTTTTCCTGAACTCCCATAACATGTATTTTTTTTGAGTGGTGTTGTACCTAATAATGATAGCTAAGACTTACAGTACTCTGAGATTTATTAAGTGCTTTATATATGCCATTTTATTTGATCCCAGCAATTCCTATTGCCTTTCACAACTTCTATGACCCAGTGATAATTGGCATCCTTGTTGTTCCTCATACAAAACAATCCATCTTCCAGTTCCCATGGTTTTCACTTGGACATTCTCTCTGCTAAATTATGCCTCTCAGTGTCTCTGGGTTCCTTCAAATGTCAGTTGCAAGTCCTCCCTAATCTTTGGACCTTTCCTCTGAGATTATGCCCAATAGAACCTTTTGTTCAGTCTTCTCACAATTGTGACCATTTGTGACCCCATTTAGAATTTTCTTGGCAAAGATACTAGATTGATTTGCCATCACCTTCTCCAGCTCATTTTACAAATGAGGAAATTGAGGCAAAGGGGGTGATATGATTCACTTAGACTTACATAGTTAAAAAAAATTGAAGTCAGATTTGAACTGAGCAAGCTAAGTGTTCTAGGCTCCAAGCCCAGCACTCTATCCACTGCATTATGTAGCCGTTCATCCTATACATAACTTGTTTGTAATAATTGGTTGGATGTTATCTCCAGTAGATTGTGAGCTCCTCTAGAGCAGTGTTGTTTTTTTTTTAATTTTAATTTTTTGCCTTTCTTTGCATTTTCAATGCTTAGCAGAATATCTGGCAAATAAATGCTAAACTGAGGGACTTCTAGAAGTGGGTGTTATAATTATAATTTCATTTTACAGATGCAGGAACTGAGGCATAGAGAGGTTGAACAATTTGCCAGGAGTTACACAGCTAGTATGTGTCTGTGGCAAGATTCAAACATGGATCTTCTTATCTCCAAGTCCAAGGATCTAACCAACACATCTCACTGCCTCTGTATCAGTTTTTATTCTAAATCATGACATTCAAACATTCAAAAGATAAGCCAGGGACACTGAAGCGGAGCAAGCATTTCTAATGTCTTTGTCATGAGAGCAGCTGAGCATCCTGGGGCTCTGCATGCATCCTGGCTTGAAGAAAGGTCATCCCTTTCACAAAGCAGAGGTAAACACCACTAGTACAACTGATCAGGAGTATGTACTGAACATAGAAACATGACTTTTTGTTTCATTGCTTTGTTCTCAACTTGATTCTGTGACTCTATTTTCCTATTTTATTTTTATTTTTGTATTTATATTTACTTTTTGTATACTTTAATTTTTTGATCTTTTTACTTTTTAACTTTATTTTTTTAATTTAAATTTTTATTTTTAATTTAGGCAATAAAATAAGCATTTTCATAACAGAATAATAAAAAGATGATTGCACATGAAACCTAAATCTACTATGCACAACTTGCTATTCCTTTCAAATATTTAACAAAATGATCATGTAAATTCCTTTTTTTCCTCTTCCCCATTTCCCTGTCCTAGAGCTGGCTCCCATCAGACACAAATTACAAACTCCAACTTAATGAATAGAATTGAACCTCTTACTCAGCATCCAATATATCTCCTTCCTCTAATGATTTAAGTTATACAAAACTGAAAACAATACTGTGAGGCAGGGAAAACAAGTAGAAACTGAACCTCGGAGCAGGTAGGAATAGAATAGCTTGACTTGACCTTTGAGCCAGGAAGTGTGAAAATAGGTGAACAGTTGGTGGACCAAGCACTAAATCAGAGAGACTGAAGATCTAACCCTATCTTGAGATCCCTAACTAACCAGTATCACTAAATAAATCTCATCAACCCTCTTGGTCTTACTAATCTCAACTGTAAGAGGACTGGACCCTTCCAACTCTAATCATCTCTGATTCTATAACTGGGATCCAGCATCTTCTGACTCAGTCTAGTTCTCTTTCCCTTATACTAAATTAATTTGAAATGTTATGCTCTGTTATTTTTCCTCTTTCCTCTCCATGTTCCTGTCTACTTCCTTCATCTGTGGATTTGCTCCAATTCACCAAGTTTCTTTTCTCTTGACCCCACCACAATGGAAACTCACTAGGCACACATCATAGTATAACAAGAATAGCACCAGCAGGGATCTTGGAGATCATCTGGTCCAAAAAATTCATTTTCAATAAGGAAATAGAAGCCCAAGTGACTTGGCTAAGGTCACACAAATGCAAAAGTAGGGGAGCATTAACTCATTTCCTGTTTCTACTCCACTATAATGATATCTTGGTTTAAACTTCAGTTTTATGTTTTGTCAGCTATTTACTTACCTCCACTGCTACTTCTCCCCATCCCTTCCTTCACCCCCAAGAGGAATCACATTTTAAAATCTCCTTACCCAATAAACATTGGCTGCTTTGTACATCTCTGATTGACTTCTCTATTGATAGGAATAAATTCATGCATAAATAGGAATAAATTCATGTTAGAAATGGAAGGGAGAGATCATTTAGTTCGATGTCTCCAGAGGTTAAGTTCAAAGTCATCCATATGGCCAGAAAAAGACCTAAAATTTGAATTCCAACTTCCTGATGCCAAAGCTAATTCTGTTTCTCCCATAGCACACTATCATCCATCTCCAAAACGGATCCCCCATGAAAGCCAAGCATGTCTATATTCATATTGTGAACTGCACATGTTTCACATTTGGCCAAGAAGGTAATTGTGCCCCATTTCAATAACTCCAAGACAAACCACACTCAATTCAGGATTTGTAAAAACTGACTGTGAATGGCAGGCAGCACATGCCAAGCTGTTAACATTAATGTAGTAGGGATCCTCGGGGAACCATCAGAAAAAGCACCTGGGCTTACATCTAATTCATTCTTTGTAATCAGATGATAAAGGAATCAAGCAGGAACAAGAGAAACTCCAAATTGGAAATGGAAAAATCTTAGGTATTAAAAACCTAACCATGGCATAATGAATTTATAATCCTTCTGAAGAATAACAGAAATAAGAAACTGACTTCACTATGGAAACCCATCAAGGTAGCAGGTGTTACTCAAGCCCGGAAACCTAGAAATACTGAGAAAATTCGTTGATATACTATATAATGCAAGCATCAAGTTATCTCTAGCTCACTGATCAAAATTCGTCAACTGAGTACTCTAGCACCCAAATTTTAAATAAATTCTTCCTCAAATTGTTAATTTTATTCTGAGGTTCATTACATCTAATTAAGAAGAAACATAATTGTTAGGATTCCAGATGGAGTAGCCTGCCGCCTGAATATTTAAAAAATGCTATTTCTTCTTAGGCCATTCCTTCTTCTGGAAAACCTGCACTCTCCATATGGATACAGAATACACATTAACTAACATGGAGGAAATGGCCATGCAAGTGGACGCTTTTCTGACATGGTTCAGTAACTGCATGTTGGGGAGAAAGGTATTTATAAACCATAAGAGATTTTTGTTTGGGGATTTGTTTGTATCTTTTAGTAAACAATTTAGAAATTTCTTATGCTTTAGATCATAGAATTCTACGACTATCAGATGGACCTCAGATTATAGCCCAAAGAATATCAGGGCTATAAGAGTAATATAAATGAAAGAATGTAGAATTTTAGAGTTGCAGGGGATCGGAGAATATAGAATATCACACTTAGAAAGTAACTTAGAAAACAGAACACATAACTGGAAGGAAGCCCGAAGGAAACAAGACAAACATTTCATATAAGAGATGAATACCTGACATTTTTAAGACATTTTATGATTTACACATCATTTTCTTCACAATATCTTTCTTTAGGTTAAGTACAAGGATCAGAAAGTCCATTTTGTAGATAAGAAAACTAATGCCCAGAAGTCACAAAATTTATGTCGCGCTTTCTTTTTTTGAACCAAGCCCCAACACCTAAGATGAATTTGTTTTCCAACCCTGTCATTTTACAGATGAGGAAACAGAAGTTCAAAGAGATTGAGCATTTTGCCCATGGTCACATGGCTGGTATGTATGAGCATACCATGAGTTGAAGTTTAAAGAATCAGCCCTCTATTTATCATGTCCCAGACACCAATACTGTTGTTTTGTAGAGAAGAGTTGTTGAGGGAAAGAATAAAATAACTGCCAGGTTTCACTGGGAATGCTTTTGAGTCAATATACTCTTTAATGGATCAGGATATATGTCTTGACCCTTACACTTAATCCTAAAATGATGACTTCAAAAGTTTTTGTTGTTGTTGCTTGTTGTTGCTGTTGTTTTTACAATGAGGTGATTCAGAACAGTTACAATAGGCTTGCGATGGAGAGAACCATCTGCATCCAGAAAGAGTACTATGGGAACTGAATATGGATCCCAACATAAAATTTCCACTTTTTTGTTGTTGTTTTCTTACTTTTTTCCCTCTCATTTTTTTTTCCTTTTTGATCTTATTTTTCTTGATAAATGTGGAAATGTTTAGAAGAATGGCACATGTTTAACCTATATTGTATTACTTGCTAGGGGAGAGGTTGGGGGGAAGAGAAAGAAAAATTTGGAACACAGGGTTTTGTAAGAGTGAATGTTGAACACTAGCTTTGCATGTATTTTGAAAATAAAAAGCTATTACTAAAAAATTTTAAGTTTTTTAATTTCATTTTTTTAAAGGATTGCATAAAATGACAAGGAAGGAAGGAAGGAAGGAAGGAAGGAAGGAAGGAAGGAAGGAAGGAAGGAAGGAAGGAAGGAAGGAAGGAAGAAGGAAGGAAGGAAGGAAGGAGGGAGGGAGGGAGAGAGGGAAAGAGAGAAGGAGAGAGAGAGGGAGAAAGGGGGAGGGAGGGAGGGAGGAAGGGAGGGGTGGAGAGAAGAAGGGAAGAAGGGAGGAAGGGATGGAGAGGAGGAGGAAGGAAGAGAGGGAGAAGGGAGGGAGGGAGGAAAAGAGAGAGGGAGGGAAGAAAAAAGGGAGGGAGAAAGGAAGGAAGGGAGGGAAGGAGGGAGGAAGACATTATAATGGAAAGAATACTGACTTCAGAAGCATCTAGGTCTGAATTTAAATCCCAGTTCTATGACCATGGGCAAATCATTTTCTTTCTTGGAACTTCATTTGCCCCATTTGTTATGTGAAAGAATTAAGAGTTAATCAGGGGTCCGCTATTTGGACTCTGGGTAACCTCAGGGATATGATGGACATTTGGTAAATAATTATAGGTGGTGCCCTATCTATGGTAGAGCTTTCTAAGCTCACTGTGTTCTGATCAGTCACTGCTGGCCAAACTGTACCTTGACCTCAATATATTGATGTCATTTTAGTCCTCTTCAAAAACAAATAGGCATCACTAGTGGATAGAATTCCTGTTCGAGTCCAGAAGACCTGAGTTCAAAAATGGCCTCAGCTCCTGGGTAAGTGACTTAACCCTATTTGCCTCATTTTCCTCATCTATAAAATGATCTGGAGAAAGAGGTGGCCAATATAGAATAGATACTCCAGTATCTTTATCAAGAAAACCCCAGATAAGGTCACAAAGAATTGGACGCAACTGAAAAATACAGGACCGCAAATATTACCCTAGAAATATTCCAGAAGGGTAAGAAGTGGTATTTTTAATAGGAAAAAAACTTATTTTCAATAACTTTATGATGCTAGAAAAAGTTATGCAGAAAATAAAGTTTTCCTTGTGAAAAATTAATCTCTATTTTATTATATACAAGGGAAATGTAGCAAATGCTTTTCTAGTTGAGAGGGTCTATCTCTTAATGTCTTCTCTGGCTTTGACAACCATTGTTCCATGGTCCTTTATGTTTCTAACATCCTAATGTTATGTAATGAGCCATACAGTATGTCTTGGACTTTAATCTTCCTATTGAGGCATTTGTGCCCAAAAAAAGACAACAAAGTGACATGGCAGGTAGAGCTCTGATCTTGAGAGTCAGGAATAAGTAAATTCAAATTGTGCCCCAAATACTTAGAACAGAATCATTTAACTGTTCATATTCATACTTCCTTGATCTATCAAATGGGGATAACAATCACACCTACTTCACAGGGTTTCTGTGAATCTCATATGAAAACAAAACCCATACATTTGCACTTTAGCAAAACTAAAAGTGTATTATGTTATTCAGTCGTATCTGACTCTTTGTGACTTTGTTTGGTTTTTATTGGCAAAGACACTGGACTGGTTTGACATATCCTTCTCCAGCTCATCTTACAAATGCAGAAATTATAGCCAACTGAGTTAAGTGACTCACCCAAGATCACATAGGTAATAAATGTCTGAGGCAATATTTGAACTCAGAAAAATGAGTCTTTCTGTCTCTTGGCCCAGAACTCCAACCCCTGTATCATTTAGTTGTCCACAAGCTGCAATATAATGCCTAGCTATTGTTAATGTGACTTTTTTAAAAGGTCTGCAAATCATTTATCTCTTACTTCCAATTAATATAGTGTGAGATATTGGAAAAAGAACTGGATTCAGAATCAGGTAATTTGACTACCAATCACAGGTCTCTGATTCATTGGCTGGGTGACCTTCAGTATGTTCTTTCCTATCTCATCCTCCCTTTCCTCATGCTTAAAATAAAAGGGTCTAAATAGTGACATTTTAGGTCCCCTCCAGCTCTAAATCTGTGATACTATGAGTTCCCTTCATTCCATTTCTTTCCGGAGCCAAAAGAAAATAAGATTGAAAATACATCTCCATCCTTACTTTTTTGTTATTCAAACTTTCAACAGAAGCAATTTAAATTCCAAATGTTGTCAGTCTCTAGACTATCAGGGCCTTTCCTAGGATGGTCTTGAATACAAAGTTCCTTTGACTTTCTTTGACATTTCTTTGTAAGGCTGTGGCACAATGTTCTTTATTAAGAGTCTATTCTAACTTGAAAATGAATAGGGAGCTGATTATCATGAGCTTCTAACTTACAGAACAGAAAATGTAGGAAGCTAAGGGCCTTGCCCCCTAGGACTTAATGACAAAGACCTTTCTTATACAGGAAAATGTCACAGGCAAAAATCATGCTTCTACCATAGACTTTTTTTTTAGATCCTAAAGGAAGAGGGATATGTCATGTTATTTATTTCTAAACTATTATTGAGAATCCTTGGCAAACACCTAAAACTTGCTTTCACTTGTTTGTCTTGTGTATTCAATTCAGAATTCTTCTGAAAGCTCAAAAGGACCTTAGGACAAAGGTTATGGAAGACTCTAGAAAGAGTTGAAGATCACCTGGTCCAAGCCCCTAATTTTATAATTTGAGAAAGTGAGATCAGAAAGGAGAGCTCATTTGCCTAAAATTATAAAACTAATTAATAAACAGATCCTAAACTAAAATTCCGAGTCTCCTGAATTCCATCCACTATAATTGTCCAAGGGGATAGTCCAATTTAAGTCAAGGAAGGAAGCATTTATCAATAAATTAATTAGTAAGTACTTATTTTGGACCAGGCACTGTGTTAAGCTCTAAGGGAACAAAGGAAGCCAAAGAGGAGAGGAGAGGAGAGGGAAGGAGAAGGGAGGGGAAGAGAGGAGAGGAGAAGAAAGAAAGAAAGAAAGAAAGAAAGGAAGAAGGAAGGAAGGAAGGAAGAAGGAAGGAAGGAAGGAAGGAAGGAAGGAAGGAAGGAAGAAAAGAAAGAAAGAGAGAAAGAAAGAGAAAGAGAGAAAGAGAGAGAAAGAAAGAAAGAAGAAAGAGAAGAAAGAAAGAAAGGAAAGAAAGAGAGAGAGAGAAAGAGAGAAGAAAGAAAGAAAAAAAGAAAGAAAGAAAGGAAGGAAGAAAAGAAAGAAAGAAGAGAGAGAGAAAGAAAGAGAGAGAAGAAAGAAAGAAAGAGAGAAAGAGAGAAGAAAGAGAGAAAGAAGAGAGAGAAAGAAAGAAAGAGAGAGAGAGAGAGAAAAGAAAGAAAAGAAAGAGAGAGAAGAAAGAAAGAGAGAAAGAAAGAAAGAAAGAAAGAAAAAAAAAAAAAAAAAGAAAGAAAGAAAGAAAGAAAGAGAGAAAGAGAGAGAGAAAGAAAGAAAGAAAGAGAGAAAGAAGAAAGAGAAAGAAAGAAAGAGAGAGGAAGAGAGAGAGAAAGAAAGAGAGAGAGGGAGGGAGAGAGAGGAAGGGAGAGAAAGGGAGGGAAAGAGAGGAAGGGAGAGAGAGGGAGGGAAAAAGAGGGAGGGAGAGAGAGGGAAGGAAGGAAGAAAAGGAAGGAAGAGAAGGAAGAAAGGAAAGGAGGAAGGGAGGGAAGGAAGGGAGGAAAGGAGGGAAGGAAGGAAGAGAAAGAAAGGAAGAAAAGGAAGGAAGGAAGGAAGGAAGGAAGGAAGGAAGGAAGGAAGAAAGGAAGGAAGGAAGGAAGGAAGGGAGAGAGAAAGAAGGAGAGAAAGAGAAGAGAAAAAGAAAAAGAAAGAGAGAGAGAAGTGAATAAACAAATAAATAAACACTCCTTGTTCTTAAAGAGCTTGTAGTTGGAAGGAAAGACAACTACCTATAAACAAAACATATACAAAATAAAGTAGAAATACTCCATTTAGTAGAAAAAAATGTTGGATTTGGAGTCAACAAAGCTCTAACATTTCTCTGAATTTCAACTTTCTCATCTGTAAAATGGCCACAACAACATGGCCCTTAGAGAGGCTATGTGAGAATCCAGTGAGATAATGGATTGAGAAAGGCTGAAGTCTGAAGAAAATACCAATTATTAGTATCATTACTACCAGGCCCAAGCTTCTTTCCTCTTTGGTGATATTACATATATTCTCCCATTCATTTCGGACTTGCTTTACTTTGCTAGGTGGAGCTCCATAGTTTAGGTGCCTCTCCAGCTTATTCTATAGAATGGAAATAAATTGTATCCTTGATAATGTTCTGGAGACATCAGACCCAAACACCTAGATCAAGATGTTCCTTCTGTATTTCATGAATAATTCTTCAGTATCAGAGAAGATAGAACTCTCCTCCCCAACTCCTACTCCTCATTAGGCCTCTGAAAACCACCTGGGAGCAAGCCTTCTCAATTAATAGTTCTACACTATTTGCAAAAGGTTACTCCTGTTTATGCCAGCTGGAACTAGTTCTGCTTCTGACCTTCTCATCTCCCTTACTGAAGTTCCTCATCCTGAGGGGGTCATGCTTCTCCCCACAAAAAGCAGGGCTATGCAAGGCAATCAGCAACTCTCCTCCAGTGAATGGATTGTACAGGAATTAAACACAGATTCTAATGACATTCTCCACTCCACCCCATCCCACCCCCAAACAGGGTAAGAGTCTTTATATAACATGGCATAAAGCAGTTGATTTCAACCCATAAAAAGCTCAGGGATTCAGAGGAGAAGCTGAAAATCCAGGCTGACAAGGACTCCTTAGCACAGACCAGTGTGGGAAAGGGGCCACAATGGGCCTGTGATAAAGCCCAGTGTCAACCTGCATTTTCAGCTTGTTTTCTGGGTTTGGGTCCAAGCCAAAATGTGATCTATTATTGGTGAAGGCTTCACTTAACTTTTCTTTTTGTGCTCCCTCCCAAAAAATCATGTTTAAAATAACTTTTCCCCCATAACTCCCCTGAATCCAATGCCAGCTTTAGCAATCACATTAATAAGCAGTTATCGCTATCTAACAACTACGTCTTCACATACCTACAGAGCTGGGGTTTTTACAAAGGTTTTTGATTGCTGGAGAAAGCAGAACAAGAAGGTTTGGAGCCTGAGATGACCCAGATCTACATGCAGAAGGGTACTGAGAGCCCGTGGGAGCACAAGTAAGTGACCACAAGATACAATGAGTCTAAGAGCCTGGGAATTTGTGGGGAGGAACAGGGTCCTCCTTGCTAAATATTCATCAGGATGAGCAGTGGAAACTTTCCCCATTATCTACCTAGTGGCCTATTTTTAACAGTTATTTTCATTTTCAAGGTAACAAAAGCCATCAATACACAAAGGGAATATATTAACTTTCAACATAGCAAGGGGAGAAGAACATTTATCACTGAACTAACTGCGCTTACTTCTCTCCTCCTTTTCCTCTTCCCAAACTTCCTGCTTTCTTTTTCTTTCCCTCCTATCCATTTCCCTTCTTTCTTTTTTCCTTCGTGTTTATTTTCCTCCCTTTGCTCTCCTTTAGCTTTCTTCTACCTCTTCCTTTCCTTCTCCTCTTTCCTTTAGATACCTCCTCTGCTCCCAAAATTCCTTGGGGAGGAAATATTGAATTTGGAGTTAGAGATTGATTCTAATTCTACTTTTGGGTGATATTGAAGTGAGTTACTTGCTTTATTGCTCTCTGTAGCTGTTTCCTCCTAAAATGAGAGGAGCTGATATTAAGTGATAGTAGCATACTCAACAGGGGCCCTGCCTGACTTATAACTATAGATGGGAAAATAGATACAGGATTCAAATTCTTCAGGAGATCTGGGGACAGTTAGTTGGTGTAGTAGAGCACCAGCCCTGAAGTCAGGAGGACCTGAGTTCAAATTTGATTTCAGACACTTAACACTGCCTAGGGGCAAGTCACTTAACTTCAATTGCCTCAGGAAAAAAAAAAGGGAGATCTGGTGAGAGCACTGGCAAAAAAGACTGGAAGGGGAGTTAAGGAAATAGTCCTTAAGGTTCCTCTACTCTGTCTTATTATCTTTCTTACTACTCTCTTCACTGTGCATTCTCTTCTCTCCTTCTTCCTCCTGTTCTTCTCCCCTTCTCTTCCTCTTCCCTCTCATTCACTCTTGTTTTTTCTCTGCTCCATTCTTCTTTCCTTTTGTGTGTTAAATGTTGAGTTCACGATTTTTTATGGAGCTTTAAAAACATTGACTGTCTTTTCTCTTTTTATGCTTTTAACAGAAAAATATGTTCCCAGGGAGTCCTTCCTATTGCAGTTTTTCCTTACAGAGGATTTTCGGTTTTATCAGAGACAATATATAACTTCCAGATAAAGGAGGATTATGATGTAAAAGGCAGTCAGGCTACAAATGCATTAAGAAATCTGGGCTAATAATACAATTGAACTTGCATCCTTAAAGCACCAAGTGGAGATGATTGAATGTTCAACAAACATCTACTAAGTACCTTCTGTGTGAAAAGCATTTTGTGGGCATTTGAGGGGAGGGAGGTATAAAATAGATTAGGCAAGTTTGTGCCCTCCAGGAACTTGTAGTCTGGTAGAGGGTAATAAACCATGGTCATATAACTTTAATAGAAATTAAGGCATAAGTAAGGGAATATAAGAGTTATTAGTGAGGTTCATGCTAATCTCACACCCAGAATCCAAAGCTAGGATTCCTGTTTCTGTATCTATCATGGCTCTTTCTACTCCTCCACAGTGTGTGCTGCAGCATAATCTGAGAAGAAAAATGGAAATGCTGCAGCATAATCTGAGAAAAAATGGAAGTTCTGCAGCATCCCTACCTCTATGATCCCTAGAGTCAACCTTGCTCCTATCCCGTGCTTCCCAGTGGGAGTAATAATTTTAAATCTTTGGAATAGAAAGAACACTCATAACAACCTGTTGATCAGACATATGCCATCTTCCAGCTCAGGGGACCAAATCAGACTTTTACCTTCATCTCATCTAACTTGTAAGCACACACATACTCACCCACACACCCAGAGAGAGAGAGAGAGAGAGAGAGAGAGAGAGAAAGAGAAAGAGAGAGAGAATATCTCATGATTGAAAGGAACCTTAGGGGCCTTCTAGTTCAAATTGTAGCTTAATAACTGTTTCCTCTATGGGTTACTCAACTGGCCCTGCCTTAGGTTAAAGTTGTGAAAATGCATACCAAGTTCATATTCTTCATGAGATCATATGAGGGCAAGAGTACCATCAGCTAGGAGCAAGGGAGCCCTTGAAGGAGATGTAATTTAAGATATAATTTAAACCATTCACTGAAGAATAGATCAAATGTCAAAAATGAAAGAGATGGGAATAGTTTCAAGGAGAATGTTATTTCAGCCACAGGGACCAACCCGGGCATTATCTCAGAGCTGGTCTATCATAAGAATATATTATAAAATTTTCTGAAAGTTATCTTAGAAATTATATATCCATCTTCTCACCCGTTCAGAAGATAGTAGGTCCTACAGATTAATAGGGAACATGGGGGCTTTGAGTAAATCACATTGACTGCATCTTATAACAATTCTAGAACTAGCTCAGTTCCCTTTCTATGCAATTATAAGTCTAGTCCAATCTTTGTCTTGTGAGAAAGCTTTATTCAATTGTGGGATTTGTAAGAAAAATTGATTGCATCATTTGAACCTAGTCCTAAATGGTTAGAAAGCTGGACTACCTCTACCTGTTGCTGAGAGACCCTTAACTAAGAATCTAGAAACCCAGTTAGATCCACAGATTAATGCAAGCACTTTTCTTATAGCTATACATTTCAAACATCCCATGTGTCTTGTGTGAAAACTAGCCTCATACTAGTCAGTCACAGTTATTGTTTCCATATCCCTTTGGTTTAATACTAGATACTAGAGGGTAATGAAACACCACTCTTTTTTGATTTTGGAGATTTGTATCTATTCCCACTTCCCATCCCAACTTGGAAAGTCCCTAATCTTTACATTAGCTTTGGGAAGGGACTGTTGTTTGTTTACTTTTGTTTTTTTTTTTCTTTTTTATTCACAACCCAATAGATATTCAATCATCACAGTGCCTAACACAGAGTGAGGACTTATCTTTTTGCTGAATGACTGACTGATGGGAAGCCACTAAAGTGTCTCATGTGAATGTAATAATCAAATGTGATCAAATCTTAATCCCTCAACATTGGGAGAAGGGACCGGAGAGATTGTGTCCAGAGCCAAGACTAGTTAGGAGTCTATTCCAATAGGTCAGAGAAAAAAAGGTCTTTTAGCTTCTGCTTACTTGGAGTTTAAGGGGGTTCAACCATTCTAATATTAGTACAAATTACTTTAAGTCATGTACTCTTTGCCTCAAACAGAGTTCTTGGGTGTTCATTGGCTGCAGAAGACTATATAGTACCACTAAAAGCTTCTTCATCTCTACCCTTTCAAATGTTTATATGATCAGATATCTCAAACATTAAGGGAACTTAGACCATATGGTTGAACGCCCTCTTTTCACAGGGGAAAACTAGTTCCAGTTAAATGAATATGCCAACATAATATAGATATTAGTGAGAATTAGATTCAGGATTTGAATGCAAATTCATTCCACAGAGTTAGAGATCTCACTGTTATATTTATTAAGCAGAGAAGGAACATGATCCCATGATGAGACACCAGCCCCATATTTGAAGTATTTTTATCTGGATAGGATCAGTCAAAACTTGCTGGAAAAGGCTCCAAGAACTTAAAATTAAATCCAAATAATATGTTCCCTAGAATCAGAGGACCTGGGTTCAAAGCCTATCTCTTCTTCAAGGCTCAGCTCAAGTGCCATCCTTCCTGTGAAAACTACCCAAAGTCTCAACCTGTTTGGGCTTTCTCTGTCCTAAAATTATCTTGAATTGCTTCTCTGTATATGTTGCATACTCTATCCATCTCCAATACAATATGAGCTATTTGAGGGCAGGGATCTTTTTTTTTTCTTTATGTCTCAAATATAGTGATTGATAAATGCCTATTGGCTTAAACTAGTTAAGGATCCAGCACTGGGGGGAGTAGAAAAAGAGGGGCCAGGGCTGAGAGATAAGGTTTAGGCAGGACAAACAAGATTTGCAGATTGACTGCCTGTCTGGGACTGGGGAGGGGGAACAGGCAAAGAGAATTTCACAATCATGAATCTGGGTTAGGGTTTTAGTCCCAACAGAGATGCCCCATAGGAACCTGGATGGATGTAGTCTAGCAGACTGCCCCATAGGATGCTCTCCATTTCTATCTCTAATTCCCTTGGTACCAACCTTACTTTGAATCACCTGACTTTTGTACCATAAAGACTCAATCAATAAGCTGCATCAATTTAGGTTTATTTGTGTTTCATTTCTTGGGATAAAAAAAGACCCAGAGAAAGAAGAAGAAAGCTGTTGATATTGATTGCACTGTGTGAATCTGATAGTTCACTCAAGCCAATGCACTTTATCCCTGGGTAAGGAAGCCAGCTGGGAAAATCATCAGCATCGAGCTGAGCTAGGCTGGTGTAAGAACTACTCTGCCCACTGAAAATGTAGGGAGGAGCCTCAAATTCCACTTGATTCTGCAAATGTTTGCAAAACACCTCTTATGTGCCATTCACTGTGTGGGTACCAAACCCTAAAACTTATGGAGGGATGCTCTAGTAGGCTGGAATAAATATGACAAAAAAGGAGAGCAGGAAGAACACATTAAAAATGGGACATTCAAGGTATGATGAGAAGTGGGTTAGAGCTGAAAGAATACTGGACCTGGAATCAAATCAAACACTGGCTCTGATGGGGAAGCTCTTGGCACAGTGGAGAAAGCCCTGGGTCTGGATTCCTAGGCTCTGAATTTAAATCCAGCCTCAGATACTTAGTAGTTGTGTGATATCAGATAAGACAAAAGCTGTTTGCCTCAGTTCCTGCATATCCAAAATTGGGGTAATAATAGCACCTACTTCCCCAAGATTGTTGTGAAAATCAAATAACATAATAATTGTAAAGTATTTAGCACAGTGCCTGGAAAATAGTGGGTGCTATATAAATGAGAACTATCATTATCATTACTATCATTATTATCATGATTATCATGATTATTATTATTAACTGTGTGACTCTAGGCAAGTCACTTCACCTCTTTAAATGTTTTTTTCCTATAAACTGGAGATAATTTTCTAACTTCCCCATAGAATGTTTGAAGGAGAAACATTATTCTGTTTTTTTTCAATCCTTTCTGACTCTTTGTGACCTTATTTGGAGTTTTTGTGGCAAAGATACTAGAGTAGTTTGCCATTTCCTTCTCCAGCTCATTTTACTGATGAGGAAACAGAGGCAAAGGGGTTAAGTGACCTGCTCAGGACCACACAGATAATAAATGAGACTGGATTGGACTCAGGACTTCATGATTTCAGGCCCATTGCTCTATCTACTGTATTTCCTAGCTGCCCCAAAACCTTACAATGCTACTGCAAAGACATGAGTAGAAAAGGAAGAATAACTTGACAATGGAATAAGACAATTTGGGAGAGAGTAAATTCCCAAAGAGAAGATGACTGGGGAGGAACTGCAGAGAGGAAATTAATGGATATAAATTTACCTTTAAAATTGATACAGAATAATGCAACAAAATGCAATCATCAAATACATGGAAGTTTGCATCTGTCTGTTTGGGACAGACAGGAGTGAGAACCAATAGAATGTATGTTTAATAAATAAATTTGCATATATATAACCAGCCCTATGCTAGAAGTTTTACATATACATATATGTATATATATATATATATTTAAACTCTGAGATATAAAGGCCAAAAAAAAGTCTCTACCTTTACAGAATTAAAGTCTATTAAGAAAAATAATATGTACACATAAAAATAAATGCAAAATATATCCAGAGTAAATCCAAGGGAATGGGAGGATCAGGAGAGATCTTCTCCAGGAAGTAGCATTTAAAGTGAGGTTTAGAGGAAGCTAGAGATGCTGTGATGATGGAGGTATCTAGGTGGGTCATATCTGCTGACCCACTTAGAGACCTGAGTTCAAATCCAGCCTCAAAACTTATTTGCTATGTGGCTCTGAACTACTAACGTCATCCTATTTGTTTCAGTTTCCTCATCTGTAAAATGAACTGAAGAAGGAAATAACAAAACATTTCAGTACCTTTGCTATGAAAATCCCATAGAAAATATTAGTGTTCCATGATCCACAGAGGATGCTGTTGGGAGGTGAGGAAGGATCATATCACAATTCTAGGGGATTACCTCTGCAGAGTCTTGGAGGCAAGAAAGAATACATCCCATAAGGCTAAAAACAAGTTGGCCAGTTTGTTTTTAACCTTGGTTGTGAATGGCTATTATAGGCCCCAAAAGTCAGTATGAAGACAGTCTATGGGTTTGATATGGTGAATAAAGAACATGATCTTTCTGAGAAAGAGAGTGATAAATTTGATCAGCCCATGAGGAATGTCAATTGATACAAGCAAAAGCAAAATTAAATAAGCAGAACAAGGAAAATAATGTATAATATTCTGTAAATAGAATAACCATAAAAACCTGAACCAAATTCAGTATAATTATAATGACCAAATTGGGCCCTGAAGAAAAGCTATGAGGAGGCATCTTTATAGGATTTTGGGACTATGATTATAGATTGCTACTTATAACATCATATTTGGGTAATATGCTGGTTGATTTTCTGAACTGCTTTTTTTTAATGTTTTTAAAGTTTTGTTCTAAGAAATGTCTCTTTGGAATGGAGAGGGAATATATGTTAGGAAAGGAATGTGATGAAAAAATAAAAACAATAATTTTTAAAATTCTTATCAATTCGGCAGCTTGGTGGGGTATAAAAAGATTCACTCTTAGGGAATTTTGAGGTTTTGAGGTCCCCCCAAAGAAAATCCTAAATTGATTTTCAACATTATTCTTTCTAATCAAAATTACAATGAATGATTCCAGCAGGAAATAGGGAAACCTAAAGCCACATCCAGAGACCATAAAATCACAGAGTTAGGAGGAAACGCAAAGGTCATGTCAAAATATTCCCAGAGTGGTTGGAGGTAGAGGAAGGAATGGGAAAAAAAAAGAAAAGAAACATGTACATGATAATTTTATTATATATTTAAAAGGAATAACAACCTATATATAATAGATTTGCAGTTTCATATGGAATCATTTTATTATAGAAATACTTAAACTAAAAATTAAATAAATTAAATTTTTAAAAAATAAAATTAAAATATCCCCTGGACAATTCCTTCTATAGTATTCTAGATAAGTAGTCATTGAATCTCTTCAATGTGACAGGGAACTCATTACTTCACAATATAGTTCATTCCACTGTGGAACAGATTACATTACCCTCCAAATATGCTTTTTATAATAAGTTCTCCTCCACTCCTCCCTTCTCCAGTCTTGTTTATTGGTCCTAGTTCTCCTCTCTGGGTTAAGTAGAATAACTCTAACCATTTCTGCACACCCCACCTTCACATGTCACTTCAAATACTTATTTTCCCCTGCAAAACACCCCCTAAAACTTTGCATGTGATTTCATTTCTAGTTCATCTCTTATCTTGTTTCCTGCCTCTGTTCATACTCCAATTTGGTAATATCCCTCTAAAAATGTGACAAGGTCTGGATTTGTTTCCTGTCTCTGTCATCCATTAGCTATGTGACATTGGACAAATGACGTGTGTGTGTGTGTGTGTGTGTGTCTGTGTGTGTGTGATCTCTGTATTCTCACTGAAAACGCACCCTCTCCTTGATCCCAGGAGTCAGTCTCCTCCAGGCTACAAGTCCCCAAGTTCTTCCTACAATGCATGCTTCCATGACACAAAAATTGCTCTGAGTATCTTCCTTCTTCTATACCAATTAACAGCAAAACCTGATTCCAAAAGTGAATGCAATACTCCTAATGGGATTTAACAAGGGCAGAGAATAGTCACTGGGTCAACAAGTACTTATTAAGCACTTAAGGTATGCCCAACAATATAAAAAGCATCCCTGCCCTCAAGGATCTCACATTCTAATGGAGAAAATACAACTGTATGTACATATAAGATATATACAGAGCAAATGGAAAGCAGATAGCAGAATTCCACTTCAGTAATTAAATCCCCTTTTCTTTTTTCAAATTATTTTAATTTGAAATTCTGCAGTCCTTTCGATTCATTCCAGATGTGACTACCCATGCTAGTGGCTTTATAAATTGTCCTATCCTCTCCCATTTATAACTGTGTGAATTGAGACAACTCAAGGCTATCATCTACCCCAGAAAGCCATACTTAGTCATTAGACATAAATGTATATCCCTACCCGAGTAAGAGGATGAAAGGAGTAATGGAAAGTGTTGGGTTTATGTGACCAAAATGAAGATTACGTGAGAAGTAAAGCATCTTCAGCTAATTCAAAACACAAAGTGCCCCACTCTGTAAATTAGAGGTAAAGATGCTGTAGAAGTGTCATAAAGTAGTGAATTGGGGGGAGGGAAGACCGATTTAGTATTTGAACAAATGAAAAAATGAAGCAAAAATTGATTATACCCTATTGGTGCTGGGATCCACAGAGAAGATACGAAGAAAACTTTCAAATGAGATAGTTCTATCTAAATCTATCAAAATCCACAGTAATAACTATGGCCCATATTTCTATAAGATTTTACAATTTACAAAGTAATTTACTTGAAACAACTCCATGAATAATATGCAATAATAATAGTAATATCATGCCACTTCACAGATGAGGATCCCTGAGGATCAAAGAAATAAAATTACTTTCTCACAGTGGTAGAACTATGATTAAAACTCAAGTTCCCAGAGCGTTAGTTGCTTCATCTGTAAAAATAAATAGAGAAATTCAATTTCTAAAATCTCTTTTCGTCTAAATTCTATGATCTAAGATCTCTTCCAGCATTTATATGTTTTCTAAGTTCTAAAGTCCCTGTCAACTTTTACATTTTATGTTTTCTACTTCAAGTTCTCCCTTCCAAAGTTTCTTATGGACCTATGATTCCCCATCACACCTAGAAACCTCCCATCACAGAAACAGTAAAACAGCAACTCTCCACTACTTTGTTTTGACAAAATAAAATGACCAAAACAAAGAAATGAGGGTTCTCAAGGAGTAACTGAAAAGAATAAGAGGAAACTTGGCAAAAAGTGAAAGAATTATCTTGGAAAAGAAAAAATGGAAGCATTGGACGGTTAGGTGAAAATTAATCAAGTACAGTTAAGGATGAAAGTTTAGGGGACTGTAATGAGTTAATCCTTAACTACACTGCAAACAGAAATGGCAGAAGCAGCATAATCCAACTGTCACCTTCTAGCTATATGATCTTGGGAAAATCTCACTTTTTCTCTCTGAGTCTCAGTTTCTACATCTAGAAAATAAAGTAAGATAGCCTTGTAGCTTTAGATCTATGATTCTATCATAGATAACATAGCATCACTTGAGGATTTCTTATCCTTCCTTCAATCATTCCTAGTTTCCCTTTTTTCCTTCCTTCCTTTTCTCCCTTTTTTCTCCTTCCTTCCTTTTCTTTTATCCTCACTTCCTTTCATCTTACCTTCCCTTTTTTCCTTCCTTCCTTTCCTCTATCTTTCTCCTTCATTCCTTCCTTTTCCTTCCTGTCATGCTTCCCCTTTTCCTTCATTCCCTTCTTTTTTCTTTCCCTTCCTCCCTCCTTCCTTTTTTCATCTTTTCTTTCTCCCTTTCTTTCACTCCTTTTTCCCCCCTTTTCTTTCACTCCTTTTCTTTTCCCCCTTATTTTTTCCTTTCTTTTCTTTTTCTCTCCTCGTCTTTTTATTCATTCTTCAGCATTGATCTTTTAGGTCAAGGAATCTGAATTCAAATTTTAACTGGTACCAATGACTGCAATTTTGCCTTGAACCCTTCTTCTGTCAAGTGAGAGAATCAATTTTCTAAGTCTCCTTCCAGCTTCAGATTCCATATCCCGGTATGTATTTTAAGGCTGTCACTTCTTGGCTGGGTGAGCCTGAAACAAATCAGAACAGGCTCAGTTTCCTCATTTGCAAGGTGAGGATAATTAATTCTATTTGTTCTACCCATCTCTTAGGATGTTGGGAGGATTTCATGAGAGAATTATGTGATACTCTACACACATGAGAAATTTTATTCAAGGAAGGCAAACTTTTTTGACAAGAAACTTTTGGTAATGAACTCATTAGTCATCAGCTAAGCAAAATACTCTGTTTTGGTTAGTAGCCTGCTATTTTTATGATACTTTCCCCCCTTCCTTTTCAAATCTAGTTAGCAATTCTAAGAAAATCTTACTCAAACCATTCTTAGAACTTGGGCTCTGATCATTTTTATCTTGTGGAATGAATGAAGAACAAAACATACCTAGGGAGTCCTCTACTTTTTTGTGCTTAAAAGCACCAGAAATATTTATGCAGAGAATGAATGCTGATCTACAGAGGCCAGGTATTAGAAAATAAGGAAAGGAAATTAAACCAGAAAGTGTTTTAAATCTAGACCAGTTAGTAATTTGCATGAATGATTGTTACTCCTTGTACTTCATGTATGTTGATAAACCTTTATCACTTACAAAGTACTCTACATCTATGTTCTCATTTAACAGGAGATAGATGCAGACAGTTACTCTTATATTATTATTATATTTATATTTTATAGTATATATAATATGTATATTATGTTTATAATTTTTTTATTATTATTATATTATAGAAAGGAAACCATGGCTCAGACATGAGATATGACAGGACAAGGGTTACCCAGCTCAGAAATGTCACATACAAGTGGGTTCAAAAACTTAATATTATTAGCTTTTGTTTTTACAATATAACTTACATCACACTGTTTGATATATCCTCATCTTCAACCAAAGAGTTAGCCCTTATTAGAAAGAAGGGAGAAAAAGCAATTCAATGAAACTAACCAACTAACTATCAACTAAGTTAAGCCAAAAAGAATTTATTAAGTACTTAATGTGTGCAGGGTCACTATGTTAACTGCTGAGGATGTCTGCAGTGTTCTTAGACCCTTTCCTCTGGAAAAAAAAAAAAAAAGAACAGAGGCCAAAAAATAGTGCTTTGGCTCCTTTTGTGGGGAAAAGGGAGGAGGATCGTCAAAATCTTGTTTTTCAACATTATGGGATATTCCCAGTGTGGAAACTCCCTTTGTAGATCAGCAATTTGTCTCCAACTTACAATTTTATAGAGTTTCCTGGGACAGTGAAAGGTTAAATGAATGATTTATCCTAGCTCACGTAGCTTGGTAGGATTAAAATCCAGTTCTTAGGAAAAGAGAATCTTATATTTAAAGCTAATAGGAAACTAAGAAACTAATTCAACCCCCATTTTATAGAAGAGGAAGCAATTGAAGAAATTTGTGTGCAGCAGATAAAGGACTTGAATCTGAAGTCTTTCTAATACACTAGTGCTGGCCTTTTTTCTGCTGCATGATAATAATTTGTTTGCCTCATTTAAAATATTCTGCTACAATAATACACGAATGTGATATTTCACATGAAGAGTATTACTTAAACCCATTTGCTATATAGGGAAACTGAGGCTCAGAAAGGTTAAGTAACTTATTCAAGCTAGAATAAATGACAAAATTTAATCTGGAACCAGATGCTCTTCTTCCCCACACAGTGCTTGCTCTAGTATGCCCAGATGGTCCCTAAGATAAAAGACTGATATTGCAAAGTCTTTCTTCCTCTGATAACCTCTCTTAAGGAATGAGAACCTGAATTTGATTATAATATTTCAAATATTGTTTGAAGTTTGAAAAATAGTACTAAATGATAAAGGAAACTGAAGATGTGACTCCTCAAAAAATTCTCCACTACTCATAGTTCTGGTTCCCATCCCAACTGTTGACTATAATGAATGTGGTTTTTGTGGGGCTTCTTTCTTCTGATTCTAGTACCTGGGAAAAACCAGCTGTGTTGGGTCCTTGATATTCCATCCACTTCTCCAAAGAAGAATGATATGGATCTCTATGTCATAACACCACACTCATCCTAATAAATTCATTTGTAAAACACACAAATATACACTAAAAGACGTGAGGAACTGATGCTTCTAAAGAGCCTTTGAATTTTAGAATCATGGGGTGAGACAATCTGTAAGACGGAACAAACATCAGAGGCTCTTGTCAAAGTCTAACCTGAAAATATTTAAACAGAAGCTGGATAAGTATGGCTTGGGAGTGTTACAGTGTATTCTTATCTACAAGAGATCACTTCTTTATAAAGTCTTCTATCTGTTGGAGAAGGGTTCTATTTCTGAACAAAAGACTCAAATACTGTTGTTGCTCATGATCACTAACATTTTATGGCATTTAATGAAAGTGACAATGAGACACAGCTTGATGTACAGGATAGGGCTGACTATGGTGTCAGGAAGAACTTAGTTCAAATGCTGTCTCTGACACAAGCTTATAACTCTGGGCAAATCACTTAACCTCTAAGGAGCCCCATGTAATTCTTTTACAAGTCTCAGAATAAGGTCAATCTACATTGGTAGAAAGGGTTCCCTATTCAGGAAATCTCTATATAATAAAATTATAAGCCTGATCAAAATGAATGAATTAATGACAGAGATATGAGGAGCTCTTCAAGTTTCAGAGATTTGGACAAGTCTGGAAGACAGAGCTGGTTTTCACATAGCCAGTGAAAAAAACTCACTTATTTGGCCTGTGAGTGTAATAGAATGAACCTAATTTGTTAACTCATTTCTATTATATGGCTCTGAAACATCAGAGCCTGAAACTTGGGCCTCACCTCTTGTCTATTCCTCTCCTGAACTTGAACTTCTGATACCACTTCCCACCGTTGGCTCTTTCCTGCTTACTTATATCCTAAATAATTCCTGCTATTTGCTTTTTACACCATCCATCCAGTCACTAACTCTTATGCTGGTTTCTTCCCTATTCCCTAGGCAAAGGAGGTTTTAGTCATCAGAGATCCAAACCATCCCTGTTCTTTGCCAGACACTACCCTTAGGGTCCATTGAGAGTCGCTTGACAAATCAAATTATAAATAAATAGAAAGTAATCTAATTGCCTGATAATATAGGTTTACAACAAATTTAATATTTTATTTAATTCTTAATTTTTATGTCTAATGTTTAATTATTTTGAGGACTAATGTATAGAAGACAGGCCTGAAGGTAAAGAGTATACCTGAATTCAAGTCCTATTCCTGACTTATCAAAACTGAGCAAGAGTATCACTGTCTCTTAGGACCAGACTAGTCTATAAATTAGGTAGTATAATGAATGGAATGCTGGGTCTGAAGTCAGGAAGACCTGAATTCAAATCTAGCCTCAGACACTTATTAGCAGTATGACCCTGGCCAAATCACTAAAACCCTATCTGCCTCAGTTTCTTCAACCGTAAAATGGGGTTCATAATAGACCTCCTTCCCAAGATTGTTTTTGGGATGAAATAAGATGATATTTGTAAAGAACTTAGCATAGTACATGGCACATACTAGGTACTTAACAAATATTCACCCCCCCCTCCTCTAAGTGATAGATGATGTGCCAATTTTTATTAATGAGGAGAATTTCTCAAGCTAGGGAAACTGCAAAGAAATTCGCCCCCTGTTGTTATTATTTTTTTTTTTAGATTTGCAACAGTAGTTACAATTCAATGTGTATAAAGTTTTCCTGCTGAGTATCCCTTGATCCTGGGAAAGACTTTCTATGGAATTAACATATTTGCTCAGTAAATATATTTTTTTAAATTGGATTACACTAAGTAGAGAGAAAACATAAACATGGCTTCTGAACCTCTGGGATAAGTATACATATTTGGGCATTATAATAAGGTCACATTCAATTACAGCACTACCATTATGGAAGAAAGGGAATTTGTATAATAATGAATAATAATAACAAATAAGTTCAAGTTCTAGCTGATTGCCCTTTCGCCTTTGAACAAACATATATATATATATATAGAGAGAGAAATTCCAGATGAACAGAACCATTTAGATAATTTTTGGTATACTATTGTTGAAGTGAAAAGTGAGAAATGTGTCTGCTTGGCTGGGGAAAAGTTGTAACATTATTAAGCTTTATCTAGCACTTTCTTAAATTGATTTAGCAGTCATTCCCTTTATTTTGCTCAAGGGCCCTGGGACAAAAAGTTTATTCATAGTATAGACTTAAAGAAAATTCATCCTGCAGAGAGTTTGGAGCTTGGGCTCTGGTCACTAACTCATTCTATGGCTTTAAACAGCTTCCCTCCCCCCTGATGGTCTCTATATTCTCGTCTGTCAACATCTGCATGTCTTTTTGAAGGAGTTAGGAGGGGCAAATGAAATAACAAAATCAAACAGGCTTTGGAAATTTAAAAGTGGGCATCTTAGATCCAATGAGTCTTTTACCTTCCCAGGGCTCTTTCACTTTTATTATATTATTTATTGGATGTATGATATTTATGGCAGCATTACCAGTTTACAGATGAGAAATTCTGACATAGAGAAAAGCACTTTGCCTTCAGAGAGATGATAATGTTTCACTTTAAAGAATCATAGAAACACAGATTCTCAGAGTAAGACGGGAGCTCAGGGATCACACTATCATTACATGACACTTGAGCAGAAATCCTCTCTAGAATCCCCAACTAGTGGTCATGAAGCTTCTGTTTAAAGTCCTCTACCTGAAAACAGGGAATTCACTTCCTTCTAAAGAATCTGTTCCAATGCTGGACAGTTCCAGTTGTAAGGTTTTCCTTCTATTTGTTTCTCTAATTCATGTAAATAACTCCCTGCCCCTGCTGGAGTATAAAAGTTAGGCAGAGTTTCATTTCTTGTTTCTATTTGTTTGTCTGTTCCCTTAGAACATCTACTATGTTGATTAGCCTCCCAAATACACAGGATCGCAGATAGGAAGGACCACAGAAGTCAACTACATTCTTTTTTCACCTGTAAGGAAACTCGGGTTTTCCTGACTCCAGGTCACATCCATGAGACCCAGACAAGTTAAGTGATGTGTTCATTGTCACACAGAAAGTAAGTGGTAGAACTGAGATGCAAACGTAGTCAAGCATCTCAAATAATGCTAAAATTTTCCCCTGGAAACTCACCTGTTTAATTCTTTGGTTAATAGATAAGAATTATCCTAGACAGAAAAAATAACAAGTTTGAGACTAGAAACACAGTACGCTACTCCAAGGTCACTGTCTCTATAATCTTTTACAAGTGAAGTCTAAGGTTGTCAAAGGCTCATAGTTTTTAAAAACTAGAACCTTGAGGGCCATTTAGTCAGATACCACCTATTTTGTGGATGAAACAACTAAGGACCAGAAGATTAAATGACTTTTCTAAGATCATGTAAGTAGTAAATATCAGAGGTGAAATTGAAACTCTGGTATCCTGGTCTACTAAACCACACTGCCTCCAAATTTCATCATCCATGACAGTAAACTCAACACCTCAAACCTCAGATTGCATGCTATATTCAGTGACCTTATTTTAACAACTTTCCTATGTATATGCTAATTCCATAAGATTCCTTGATAAATGCAATCACAGAAATAACTATTCAATAGTGATCTGATTATTATTTCACACAAAGCATACAATAGGGAGATATGCTCCCCAAAGATGGTTACCACTGTATGGCAGAAGGTCTAAAAGTCTAGTCTCTGGTTAACATCATTCTAGATACATTACAATCCATAATAATATTGATCCTCTCTAATTTTTTCAAAGAATTTGGGCTAATAATTGACATAGGACAAATAAAATTTAAGTGAATGAAAAATTTCTCTTCTCCGGATTGTAACATGCATTTGGATGGAATGTTCAATGAATTAGCATATCAAGATATATATCTGGTTGGGAAGCTGAAATACAATTAGTTAATAAGCATTTATTAAGGACCTTGCCATTGCCAACTACTATATTAGGCTTAAGAGATACGAAGAATGGCAAAAATGAAAATGAAAAACACAGTCCCTAATCTCAAGGAGCCTGAAATCTAGTTCCCAACCTTCAGGAGAATTCAGTTTAGGTGCAAAGTAAAGTTAGTACTCAAGAATCTCTTAGAGACCAATTACATGGTAAATGGTGTGGAGTTGATAACAGGAACTATAAAACTCTAAGAAGAATCATGGGACTTAAAGCTGGAAGGAGCTTTAGATTTCAGCTAAGACAGGTCCTTCATTTTTATAAATGTGGAAAGTGAATCTCCCAAAAGACAAAAAAGATTCACTCAAGGCCACATATGTGTCAGCATAGGTTGGAATCAAATCCAAGTCTTCTGATTCCCAAAAATATATTCCTTCTGCCTTGCCAAAAGAGAGATCAATGTGGGATGTCATGATCTAGGAAGGAAACAACAATGAGAAAGGATTGAGATTGGTCCTGAAGGAGATGTAGGGCTAAGATAAGTAGTGGGAACTAAGAAGAGACCTTATTTAAAAGTAAAAAGCCCTAGATGCTCTATAATTAACATTGGTGAAGTTTTCAATTTAATAACATTTGTCTTTAACTGGGAAAATTCCCATTGAAATGCATGGGAGGCTTGTTCCTGAAAGTGAATATTCAAAGGAGCTGTGTCTTATGAAAGCTACAGCATACTAAAAAAGCCTTATGGTTTATGCAGCACCTTAAATGTGACAGGTCCTATTTCCTATGTATGAAACTCATGGGGAAAATTCTGTAACTCTCTTTGTTCTCCCAAGAATAACGACAGGGTAAAGTAGGAGAAAGAACAATGATGAGGTGGTGGGCTGGAGGATACCATACGGGGATACTGAAGTATACTATGGCTCACTTGATTTAGAAATGATGGGATAGATGCTCTCCAAGATCCCTCCCAGTATGAAGATAATGATTCATATTTAAGGCTGGGGACTTTTCTATATTTACACAACTGGTACATCCGAGTCAAGATCTGAACTCAGTTCTGAAAACAAGTTAAGTGAGTTTTCTACAATAGGTTTTAAGGTCCCTTCCATATCTATCATCCTAATTTCTAAACTCTCTTTCAAGTCAAATACTCCACTCCACCTATAATTGAATAAGTCAGTCTTAAGGAACTGCCTGAGGCTCAGAGAAATTAAGTAACTGGCCTGTGATTACATAACTAGTTAATGTCAGATGCAAAATGTAAGCACAAGTCTTCTTGTTTCTAAGTCTAGTTCTTTATCCATTCACTTTTTTAGAGTTGCAGAATCATCATAGAAATAGAGGAAACGTTGAAACATGAAAGATAAACAAAAAACAAATTACGTTCATAAAACTTAGATAGATTGAAAAGATATTAGGCCCCACAAAATAGAGAATATCAGGACTGGATGGAACAATCCTTAATTTTACAAAAGGGAAAAGTGAACCCCAGAGATGGAAGGTCACTTATTCAAGGTCATACTGTGAGGGATGGAGCTAAGGCTATAGTGTCATACTAAAGGGACCTATGGTATAAAAGTGAGGCTGTAGGCTTGATGCCCATCTGTGGCAATTGCCTTCCCTCTTTTCTACAATCTCAGAGAGCATCCATTATACATCCAGGTAGTTGTATTCTAGTTGGAAAGGACTTTTAAACTCATCTAATCTAATGTCTCATCCAATAAAGAAATCCTTTCTGAGAAATGACCATCTAACTTCTCTCTGACAATTCCCAATGGTGAGGAACTCATTAACAGAAAATTAATGGAATACAATTAACAGGAACGAATAATATAACAGGAAGAGATGAGTAAAGGCTTCCAGTCAAAGGCAAGTGGGTGTATGCTGTTTCTAATAGAAGATTTAAGAGTTTAGACTGATTCTTAACTAAGCAGGAGTCATAGGTCATTGTAGACTAAAGATGGAGGACTGGAAAGGGATTTTTGTAGTTAAGACAAATGAGCTTGATAAAGGTTAAGAACTAGAACTGGAATTTGAACTTGGATCCTAGGCTTCTAAGTCCTATTCTCTCTCTCCTGTAGGGATCATATATCAAAGCAGAAAGTTAGTCCTTGATCACAAAGTGGATTTAGTGAATGGAAAACAAACACCAGTTCAAGAAAAGGTCCATTGAAGGTGAATCTTTTGCATTATATTTATGCATAAAGCATAGACCAGAAAAGTGACATCCTACCTCATGTCTTACTGAATTGCTGGATCCTCTGCACTTTCCAAAGTGCCTACTTCCCAACCAAAATTTTTAACATATTAGAGTTCCTGTTTTAGATAAGAATATTTTAATCTTTTTAAAGTAGGACTTATTTAATTGAATAGCTATTAATTAGTAAGCTTTCACCATGTCTCAAGCATTATGATAGATGCCAGGGATAAAGAGATGAGAAATCACAGAAGATCTGTCCTTAGAAAGCTTATATTCTAACACTCTTGATGATTTCAATTAAGTGAATTCAGTTATATAAACATTTAACAAATGTCTCTTCTAAGCAGGGTCTTGAGTCAGCACATGGAAAAAAAAAACAGAATGAAAAAGACCAAGACTTTGACCTCAAGGACTTTATACTCCAGGAGGAAAAATGAGAGAGGCACACAAATAAGTAAAAATCAAAGTCCACAATGATAAGCACATCAGATAGTTAAGAAGTACACTGAGAAAGAATATGATTACTATTCTAAACATAATAAAAATAAAATTAATATAAAACATTATTTTATGTCTTTTCATATTTTTCTAAAATCATACTGCTCAATGAAATAAAAAAGTTAACTTAAAGAATAAAATCAATCTGCTCATCATTCTTTACAGAACAGTGGTATTCCATCACAATCATATGCCATAGCTATTTCCCAAATGAAAAGCCTCATGGGGATGCTGGGGGGGATTACATGGAAAGTACTTTGCAAAACTAAAAGTACCATATAAAAACGAATTGTTATTAACTGTTATCTATGTTAACTGTAATGTTAAATGTAATGAATGCAAGACACTTTATTATATTTTAAACCAATTGGGAGCTTCGTTTTTAAACCATTCAACCTTACTGTTTTCATCTCTAATACAGGGATAATAACAATACCTACCATTTTTCAAAGTTTAAAGATCTATAATATAAATTCTAGCTGTGATGATGATGATAATGATGATGTTATCTCTAGTTCCTTCAGTTAACACTCAGATGACATGGTATCAATCCTTTTTACCAAGTTAGAAACTTCCCTCTGACCATACTTCAGCTTGTGAAGGTCCTTTCTAAAAGAAATGATTTCTTCCTTGGTTCATCATGAATTTACCAGACTATAATAAAGTCCTTCAGGAGTGAATTAATTTAGTATCCCTCTATAAATCCCTCAGCATTCATCAGGCAGTTTTACACATAGTGGGCATTCCATAAACGTTTGTTTAGTTAAACTAAAATGGAAGCGAGACCACAAAAAGTCAAAGATCGGGAAGCACAGCATCAAGCATTTTGATTCTGGAGTCCCACCTGGGTATGCATCTCTATTTTGTAACATTTGTGACATGGGCAAATAATAGCTTTGATAACCTCAGCTTCCTCCTCTATTAAATGGGGATAGAAGAAAAGGGATGGAAAGGAATATTGGACCAGAAAATGTTCCTTTCAAAGCCTAAGTCATATGACTGGGGGTGATAGAGTGGTACAATTGAGACAGCACTGGCTCCAGAATTAGAATATCTCTATTAAAAAACTATCATACGTATTACTAATTTAACCTTGAAAAAAATCACTCCCCTCCCAGATGAATTGAGGATGTTGGACTGGGGAGACTCCCAAAGCTCTAGATAAGAAGAAGCAAAATAAATTAATAAAGAAAAAAATTTTTAAAACAAATTTGTGCAGAATACACAAACATGAAGGCATGATTCTGTCTCACTTTCCTAGTTGACCCAACTTGAGAGCTCAGGGTCTCTGAACAGAACCACCATTCTCTTTGCTTTGATACTGAGGAGCTTTTATTCCTATATGACCTTAAGAGAACCCATGCTGGCACAAGATAAGATCAATCTCCCAGCCTCATCTATATTGCTTGTAACACAACACAGGGAGCTTGGATCTTAAAACCACTGATTATTTAAAGCCAAAGCTAAATGAATTGCTGGCTAATGAACCAAAGTAATTGTGCTGTGTAAAACCTCCCCAGGTAACGTCAAGCACGGTATCAACTGTCTCTTTCTTTCCACAGATCAAGCTGCCAGGCTGCTGATAGTAATAAGCCTCTCTTTGCAGTCCCTGGAAGATGAACAGGTTATCTCTGAATTCACTTCAATTACGTGGCTAAAAGAGTTCATTCGGTCTTCTTCCCATCCATCTGCTGTGACAGCCTTTCCTACTAAACTCTGGTCGGGGTTCTGTTTGGAGGATGCAACATGATAGAAAACTACCAACCCTTCAGGAACCATCATGCCCCAAGCAGCTCCCATCTGAGTTCCTGCTAAATGCCTCCCAATCAACATCATTTTCCTGGGGCTCTTCAAATTAAGTCTCCTCCACCATCATTGCCCTAACCAAATAGTCTAAGTTGATAACGCCCAAGGAACATATTGATCTCCTATCCCATCCATTACTGTCCTCTTTACTTTGAGACTTCATCATAGAATTATGATTTTTTTAAATTTTACCTTTCAATTAATAAAAATTGATTTACTTCTGTCCTTTATTGGTTAAAAAGAAAAAAATTATAATAAATATGGCTCATCAAGCAAATCAAATTCTTTCATTGACCATGTCCAAAAAATGTGTTTCATTCTCACCAAGTTCATATCAAGGTGTAAGAAACATGCTCTGAAATCATAGTTGGTTTTTACATTACCAAGAGTTCCTTACTTTTTAAAAGTTGCTTACTTTGATTGTAAACATGTAACCTGAATATCACATTGCTTGCTATCTTGAAGAAGGAGGAAGTAAAGGAGAATGGGAGAAAAAAATGGAACTCAAAATCTAAAAAAAAAAAAAAAAATACAATGGATGGTAAAAACTAGCTTTACATGTAATTAGAAAAAATTTTTAAGGTATTCATTTTTACAAAGCTATTCTTATTGTATAAATTATTTTTCTCATTCTATTCACTTTACTCTGCATCAGTTTATATGTGTTCCCAAATTTTACTGACTTACATTTATAATTTCACATAGTATATTTTTCATAATTTCATAATTCTTTTCACCATTTCTTAGAACACAATAGTATGCTATTGTATTCATATATTATTCATCCATTCCTCCCCCTTTATTATCTAATTCCTAGTACCACAAAAGAGACTACTATCAGTGTTTTTGTATATAAGGATAACTTTTCCTTTTTCTTTAATTTTTCCAAAGAATCCCACCTCTGACATAAATTGTGTGAGATTGGGCAAGTCTTTTAACTTCTCTGGACCTCAGTTTCCTCATCTATAAAATGAAGAATTTGGATTATATGGTATCTGGCATTTGTTCTAGCCGAAATGCTGTTCATATTGAGAGATGGTTTCTAGACAAAACCCACAGGAGCGTGGATCTACCTTTTCTCTTACTTCCTCCCAGTTTAATTTTGTAAAATAGAGGAACTGAGAAAGGGGTCATGCTTCATCACTCAGAATCCCAGAACCCAAGTCAGCAATTCACTTTAATTATCACTACAATCACAGGAAGACAAGATATATCAGATTCAATCATCGAGGAAAGCTCTCATTTACCTATTCCTAAATAATATATCTCAAAGCAAAATTTAAAATTCCAATGAGAATCATCATTCTCTAACTATAGTCACTCCTGTCAATCAAGAAAGCTGCTCTCAATCATTTTTTAATGTTCTTGCTAATTTGAAAACTAAGACAACCTTAAAATCCCAGAGATTCAATGAAATATTTTGACCCAAATTATGTGATTATCATCTAACTACTGATCAAAGTCCAACCTCCATAGCCTGGCATGCAACTCTCTCCATGATCTGACTTCAATCTAGCTTTTTGGCAGTTATCTTCCACTTTGCCACATCATAACTTAGGGATCAGAGAGGACTTGAAGCCTGAATCTTGACAATTTTCTACCTCCTTGTCAATGAGGTTACTTCCTCTTGCCTTTCTCCATCATCAATGTCCAAGCTCTACCAAATTAATTTCTTCTCCTTCTCTTAGGCCCAGGTCTAGTACTGCATCTCTTTAGTTGATCCTCTAGGTCAAAAATGGCTCCTTCTTCCCTTAACCTCCCATAGCAACTTGTGCCTTTCTCTTTCTTTCATAGTTTGCCTCATATGATATTATTTGTGGTGTGTCTTATCTGCCCCCATTAGATTATAAATTCCACGAAGTCAGAGTCTAAATCTTAGTCAAACCCTGCATCCTTCAGATCACCAACCAAAAATATAGTAGAAAATTAATAATATTACTTCAAAGTATTAATAAAACTTGCATTTCTTAGAATATCTATGATGGAGGATATAGCACTAAAATTATTCATTTTGTAATTCTCCTTTCTAAAGTATTTAAAATTTATTAAGAACTTTCTTTATAAAAAGCCTTTGAGGAAAGTCTTGTAAGTATAACTGTCCTTATTTTATAAATGAGGAAACTGAGGCTCAGGAAAGAAAAATAGCTTTTCTGAGGTCTCAAAATTAGTGTCAAAGGAAAGATTTGAGCATTGTAAGAGGTTATATCTCCCTTTGCTAGATGATGTGAGTTATTTCCTTGCAATCAATATGAGGACAATAGAATCCTGAAAGTTAAATATTCAACAGATCAACAATGATCCAAATATCATAATCACTCATAACTCCAAGACTTTCTTCTTGCCTTTCACTATCCTCCACCACAAACTAGAATACTGTACACATCCCTCCCTTTATCCCAATTCTTTTTATTCTTCCAAGATACTATTTCAATTTTGCCGCTTCCCAAATTATTCTATAATCCAATGCCCTGTCGTCCCTCCCTCCCCTCCTCTGTCTCTCTCTCCCTCCATTTCTCCTTTTCTCCTTCCTTCCCTCCTTTCCCCTCCCTCTCTGTTCCCCCCCTGAAACACACACATAGCTTTTCTGAACTGTATCACCTAACTATATCTGTCCTCTCATTTTTATACAGCAGAGCCATGTACATCTTCCCTTTCTCCCATCCCCAGGACCTAGATTTGAAAAAGTTCTATAGTGAAAACACTGAGATGTGCATAGCTTTTGAAAGTTCAGTGATCCAAGGCATTCCCTATAGATTTTGAACAGAAAGTGCCATCTCCATCCAGAAAAAGAATTGTAATGTAAATCAGCACAAGCTAGGTTCACTTCTTTTGTGTTTTTTTTCCTCTCCCATGGTTTTTTCCTCTTGTTCTAATTTTTCTCTCTCAACATGATTCACAAAGCAATGTGCATTAAAATAAAAATAAATTAAAACATAAAAAAATAAATGTTAACTGATTGATAAGCCAATCAATTTATATAAAGTGGGAAAGGAGAAGGAATGGGGGAGGGAACTAGCAACTGGGGGGATCAAGTTAAGTCTCTTGTATGAGGTACCACTTAAAAGAAGCTAGAGATTACAAGAGATGGGGAAAGGGAGGGGGTGCACTCCAAGTACGAAGAGCATCTTGTACCAAGACATAGGAGATGGAGCATCCTATATAGCAAACGGGTCATTTGGGCTAGATTGTATACAGGAGGATGAACAGTGTTCTCAGATAAATCTAAAAAGGTAATGTGAGTCCAGGACAGAAAGAACTTCCAATGCAGGGTCACTGCGAGGAAAGTACTATTCAAATTACAAGGCTATCACCAAGGTCTCACCCAGCTGTAATATTCCTTGAATCCATTATGCTAAAGCTGAGAATTTAGCATTTGCCCCTGGCCTGTAGGTGCCAAAGCATCAGCCAAGACTTAGGTCAGCGACTTCTGTTGCCAAAGAGCATCTACTCGATGATCCCGAGAGGGATTACTGGCTCCATAATTGAAGTGGAACTTTTGCAGTCACATTAAAATGCTTCTCTTGGCACCAGGTGCCAAGACAGGGTCTTCCAGAGCACATTACATTCTGGGCACTAAAGTCAGTCCCCTAGTCATTAGCATTCGATTAAGTTGTGGCGTGTTTTCCCCTCTTCCTTCCCAATAGCATGAAGGTCAGTTGTTACAGCTCCAGGGCTGCTGTTGCAGGGGTTTTTCACCTCCCCCAATAATCAGCCCCTCTATATACACATGTGTGCACATTCACACACCCCCATTCTCATGAATCCTAATGTCTGCTTAAAGAAGCTCAGCCTTTTGTTTCAGAAATTGTCACATGAATCACGTTTGCCCCACCACCATCACTAGCATCTTCCCTTCACGACAATATTATGAAGAAGCACCCTAGCTTTCCAATGATTATAACAACAGCCCTTCGTGGCAGCTTTTGTGATTATGTGCCAGAGAGATGAAGGAGAAATAAACAGCTGATATAAGCTCCCTCTTTTAGCTGGTTCTTTGACTGATCAGGGACACAGAGTCATGTGCCAAATAGCAAGTTGTTTCAGATAAAAAATAATAATAATAATAAAGAAAGCTTGATATTACTGAAAGAGTCCAAAAAGCAAAGTGAGGAGACCTACATTCAAATCCTGGCTCTGACACTTATCACCTGATTAAAGACAGTCTAGTTTCCCCTCTCCCCTTTTAATTTCAATTTCTTCAATCTGGGAAAGAGAAATCTAATATTCCTTTAGGTTTTAAATCTTTTAGACATTTGGAAATGACCTATAATTTTGACCAGAGTAACAGACCTTGGAAAAGAGAGATATTACAATAGAATGGGGTGTATGAATAGACTGAGGATTGAGTTAGCTTTCTTTTGATAACAGAACTTATTGTTCTCTTGTCTAAAACAGACTTGCCTCTTTAAAAGGGAGTGGGAGCTCCAGTGACCATTAAATAAAAACAAGAGTTTAGGGTTCAGAAGTAGGACTTTGCTTCCAATTCACAGAGGGATTAAGAAGTGGGTCATAAGAGACTATAGATTATGTCTATAACTAAAAGAGATATAAAGAGACAGAGACAAAGAGACAAAAAAAGACAGAGACAGAGAGAAACAGAGAGAAAGGAGAGAGAGAGACAGAGAGATAGAAACAAAAAAAGACAGAGATAAAGAGGGGGGATATGTGTATACCACATGCATATATACATACACACACATATAGTTACAAATACCCTGTCTAAACTGAATATAATGGGAAAGATGTTTGAAAGACTCACACACTGCTTCCATTTCTTTATGATTAAGAGATTTCTCTCTTTTCTGGAAAAAACACAGCAGCCTCAACCTCACTGCCTTTTCCTCTCTCCCTTTCTTTCTTTACTTCTCTGTTCAATTTGGTCCTACTAGAACCAAATGACCTTGGATCAAATTAGCCCAATGAAGGACCAGGAGAGGTAATGATTTGTAACCTGATTTAATTCCATATGCATGAATGGTTGTGTGTCTGTATCTTTAGGAATATTTTAAATAATTATAATCTTAATTTATAAATGTCATTTTTGATAGGTTTGCACATCCAGCAGCATAGGGTAGTGGAAAAAGAGATGGTCATAAAGTCAGAAAGATGAGTTCATATCATGTCTTTGACACATGCTAGCTGTGTGAATATATGGGCAATGACTTAATCCCGCAGTGTTCTGCCTAATTCTAAATTTCAGGGAAGGAATCAACCTTATAGATAAAGGGAGCTTCTTCATCCAGGAGTTCCTCTTTACCATTGAAGCCACAAATCCATTCTTTATTTTATTATTTGCCTGTTCTGATTTAATAAAAAAAAAAATTCCCAATTCCCCCACCCTCAATTAATAATCTGCTTTCAGTAAATAAAGTTGTGTCTGTTTTATTGGGTAAGGTTTGATCAGCCTGATACCTTTTATTCCACTTACTCAAAGATCCTGGAGTTCCCACCTAAGAAGGAAAGTCAACTGAGCCTCCTAAATTTCTCCTGGAGCAAAATTCAAAATGGTTGCAGAGAAATAAAAAACAATGGAGTACTAGTAGTAATAGCTAATTTAGGCAACAGCTGTGGGCTTGACCGAGGGGGAGAAGGAAGCATTCATTTTCCTGACTATGAAGATCTCTGCATCTTATTTCTCTTCCTTCATAAATGGAAGCATTAATGAGAACAGAAATCTGAGCTAACATCTCATTTTCAGAGATTGTATTAATAATATTTCATTGAGGAGTCATCCCCTGAACAATCATCATTTTGAAAATTATCTTAGCATCTACATGATAAAATTAAGCATAATGAAGTTACCTTGAAACTATATGTGTCTTTTCACTAAAATAATAAAAACCAGTGATGGGGAACACATGAGGGGGATTGAAAGAAGAGAAACTTTAATTTTGAGGGGAGTAAAAGAAATCTGATTTAACCCAAAGAGAAAGCAAGAGAGGAGAAAAAAGACATCTATTGCTGGTGAATTTCTATTCATGTTCATTCTCACTTTTTTAAGTAACATATTCTTACACTTGTAACTAGTCATGAGCCCCCTAGTTATTTGGAAGGTGGGCATGATACCGAACACCTGTCCCTCCTAGCATCAGCTTTGTTCAGAGCAACAGGTCTCAAAAGGGGGCATATGGCAACGGAATGGACCATATGACTGGACTGTGGTAGCTTTCTAATATTAACAATTAAACTCTTCTCTATTCAAAACTGAATTGCCCACTGAAAGGAGGAGTCTCCAGCTGCAAAGTTAGAGCTTAGAATTCAGAAAGTATAATTGTCCTTCAAAAGTTAAGAGGGCTAAGTGGCTATATGCTAGCATTATAGGAAGTAAATATATTTCACTTGACTATATACTAGAAGAAATGTCCTCCCTTCTCTCTTCCAAAGATTCTCTTTACCACCTGCTTGGTCTATTTTTACATCAACAAAATGTCAACAAAAGCCTCTGCTTTTTCTCCTATCTAACCCAGCCACTTATTTGTCAGATTCATTTTCTTAAGGCAAAGGTTTGATCTAGGGGTCAAAACCTTTCAGTGGTTCCTCACTGTCCACACTGAAGAGACCGCTAAATTTCAGTCTATCTGACCCTATCCTACCCTTCAAGTCATCACACTATTCCATTCTTTGGACCAGTCAACCAAATCCATCTATCATAATTTAAATATGTTACAGAGGTTCTTGCCTCTAGGATTTTGCTTTTCTATTCCTAAATTCCTATTCCTAATATCCTCATCTTCTATTCATCAAAATCTTCTTAGATCCATCAAGGTTCATTCCATATGTTACTTCCTCTATACATTCATCTACTTCTCTCCCTCTCTTTTTTTTAATTTTCCACTTAATTTTTTTTAATCTTCCACTTAAAAAAAAAGTATTTGCATTTAAATTACATATAAAAATTTAACATTCTTTTAAAAATTGTATCTTTTTAAATAAACAATATACTTAATTGGTAACTTTCTTATGCACTTACCATCTTCTATTTTTTCTGGTTATTTGTTAATGCTTCATAAGTCTCCTACTGGGCCCCAAGTTCTATAATGACAAGACCTATATTTTATTTAAGCCTTGCACCTTCCCTTCAGTGGCTAGTAGAGGATTTTATATACAATAGGACTTTGACAAGCATTGATTGAATTGAATTAAATTCAGTTAAATGAGAAAAAAATCAGTAAAAAATATTTGACATTCTCATGAGGTTTCCAATCTAATGAGGCAGTTAAAACTAACATATATAGAAATATAATAAATGAGAGTTTGAGTAGCAATATAAAAGATGCAAAAGTTCAGGAGAGATCATTATTGATCTGAAAATAATTTGGGAAGGCTTTCTGGAAGAAGTGGAGTTATACCTGATCCCTGAAGAGTGAGTACAATTGGATCATGAAGAGAGGAGAAAAGGAAGATAATAATCCATTCAGAATAATAGGATTGAGATCTGAAAGGGAACTCTAATCTAACCCACTTGTTTTAAATATGAAAAAAATTGAGACCCAGAAGAAACTTGACCAAGGTCATTCATATGGTAAAGAGCAGAACAATCCCTCCTAGGTCTTCTAAATTTAAGTTAAGTGTTCTTCTCATCACATGATTCATTCTTCCCTAAACCATGAATCCATGTCAAGCAAAATCTATTTTCACAGTCTAAAAGTTAGGGCAATCATAAGTTGCTCAGTGGATAGAGCACCAGTTCTGGTATCAATAAGTCCTGAGTTTAAATGTGGCCTCAACCACAGATTAGCTCTATGACCCTGGGCAAATTACCTAACCTGTATCTGCCTCAGTTTTCTCAATTGTAAAACGGGGATAATAATAACACCTATTTCCCAGGGTTACTGAGAGGATCAAATGAGATTAAATGAGATATTTGTGAAGCACTTAGTACATGTACCTAGACAGAGTACATATAAGAAATTCTTAACATCTTTCCTTAAAAAAAAAAAGTCTCGGGAATCTCAAAATTGCCACTAAAAAGAAATACTTACTTGAACTAATATAAATCCCTACAGGTACATTTTAAGTCTGCTACTTCTGTTCTGCCCTTGCTGAAGACAGAAAACATCTGGTCATCATATTACAGATAACAACTCTTCCTGTACTTGAATTTAGTTAATAAGTCATCCTTCAATGTTCCCTCTTTATGGCTCAATTATCCCATTGTCTTTATCCTTTTTTCATGGGTCCTGTTCCCCAAACTTTTAATCATTTTCTTTAGTCTTCTCTGGATTTCCTCCAAATAATCCACATCATTCAAGCTGTGGGATCCACCACCAGACAGAGTGCTCTACTCTGGGACTGAGCAAGACTTTGTTTTTGTTTTTGTTTTTTTTTTTTAAAGTGCTATTAAAGGACAAAAGTACTTTAGAGTCAAGCAGACAGAAAGGAAGACCAAAGCAAACTACAAGGCAAAGTGGCTGAACCTTAGGTGATACTGAAATATAATAATAATAATAGTTAATAATTACATAGCCTTTACCATGTACTAAGTATCAAATTAATTATTTTATTACTATTATCTCATTTCATCCTTATAACATATCTGGGTAGTAGGTGCTATTCTTATCCTATTGTACTGTTGAGAAAACTGAAGCTATCAGAGGTTAAGGTATTGACCCAAAGTCACACAACTAGTATATATCTGAAGTCACATTTGAACTCAGATCTTCCTTATTCTAGGCCTGGCCCTTTATCTACTGTATCACTTAGCTACTAACAAAACAACACACTCTGGGAAGTGATAATCTAAGCAAAATGTCACTACTGTGGACAAATAGATTTTACATATATATATATATATATATATATATATATATATATATATATATATAGGGAAAAAAATATCTCCCTCATAGAGGGAAGACCATAGAATTCTCAAGCAAAAATATATATGTAGAATAGAGATCATCTCATCCAACAGACTCCGTTTATTGAGTGGAGAAATAATGCCCTATTGAGGTTGTGACAGACTGCTCACTTGCAAATGATATGATGCTACACTTGGAAAATCCTAGAGATTCAATTTAAAACTACTTAAAATTATTAACAACTTTAGCAAAGTGGCACATAAATCATTAGAATTTCTATATAGTATCAACAAAGTATAGTAGCAAGAGATAGAAAGAGAAATTCCATTTTAAATGACAGAGACAATATAAAATACTTGAAAGTCTACCTGCTGAGACAAAGTTATATTATGGATACAACTATAAAACAATTTTCCCACAAATAAAATCAAATCGAAACAATTGGAAAATCATTAATTGCTCTGGATAGACTGAGCCAATATAATAAAAAATTATGATTCAAACCAAATTAATCTACATATTCAGTGCCATATCAAACTATCAAAAATTATTTTATAAAGTTAGAAAAAATAATAACAAAATTCATCTGGATTAGCAAAGCTCAAGGATAAGAAAAGAATCAATGGGAAAAAATATGAAAGAAGATGGTCTAGCCATATCAGATCTCAAGCTGTATTATAAATCCTTAATTATGTAAGCAATCTGGTATTGGCTAAGAAAGTGATCAATCAGTAAAATAGATTAGATACAAATCATATTATAATAAATGACCATAGTAATCTGGTATATATGATAAACCCTTCTTGTTCCAAGCTTTTGGAATAAAAACTAATTATTTGACAAAAACTTCTGGGAAAATTGAAAGACTGGGAAAACTGGCAAGAACTAGGAATAGACCAATATTTTACAATGTATACCAAGATAAGGTCAACAAATAGTTACATGGTTTAACATAAAGTGATAATACCACAAACAAATTAGGAGAACATGAAATAGTTTATTTGTCAATTTTATCAATAAGGAAAGAATTTAGGACCAAAGGAAATAAAGAGAGCATTACAAAATATAAAATAGATAATTTTGATTACATAAAATTAAAAAGTATTTGCAAAAACAAAATCACTACAACCAAAATAATAAGAAAGCAGAAAAGTGGGGGAAAAGTTTGCAACAAATATTTCTGATAAAGGCCTCATTTGTCAACTATATAGAGAATTGACTCAAATTTATGAAAATACAAGTCATTCTTCAATTGATAAATTGTCAAAGGATATGAAATGACAGTTTTCATACAAAGAAATTATTTACAGTCATATAAAAAAAAACTCTAAATGTTCTAAAAAATGCTCTACTACTGATAAAAAGAAATACAAAATAAAACAATTCTGTGGTACCACCTCACCCCTATTAGATTGGTTAATATGATAGAAAAGAAAAGTAATAAGTGTTGGAGAAAATTTGGGAAAATTGGAACACTAATGTATTGTTGATGGAATTGTATACTGATCCAACTTTTCAGGACAGCACTTTGGAACTATGCCCAAAGGGCTTTAAAATATCCTTTGATCCAATAATGCAAAGACATTCAAAAAAGGGGAAAGGACCTATTTTGCACAAAAACCTTAATAGCAGCTCTTTTTGTTGGTAGCTAAGAATTGGAAATCAAAGTTATGTCCACCAATTAGGGAATGGCTAAATAAACCCTGGTGTAAGATTATAATGGAATATTATTGTGCTATAAAAAAAAAGACAAGCAGGATGCTTTCAGAAAAACCTGGAAAGACTTCTATGGATGGATAAATAATGAACAAAATCAGTAGAACCTTGTAAATAGTAGCAGCAATACTGGTTTGATGAAGAATTGTAAATGATTTAGCTATTCTTACCAGTACAATGATCCAACATAGTCCCAAAGGATAAACGATAAAACTTACTATCTATCCCCAAAGAACTGATGTTTATTGAATACAGACTGAAGTATGCTATTTTTCACTTTCTATCTTTCATTTTATATCTTTTTGTACAAAATAATTGATATGAAAATGTTTCACATAATTACACAAGTATAATCTTTATCTTTTTGCTTATTGTCATAGGAAGGGAGGAGGGCAAAGAGGAAAGAAGGGATATAATTTGGAACTAAACACTTTTAAAATGTTTCTAAAAAATGGGGGAGAAACAGAATAAATTTGCAACTTCTGCTGTGGGATAATGATTTTAGGAAAAACTACCCAAGGAAATTCTGTGCCTGGAGAGAAACTATTTGTTTAATTAATTTAGTAGATTCACAGAATTATATTGAAATCTAATCATGTTCTCCCACCCCACTTCTGATTTGTATAGATATTTCTGTACGAGGGGCTCCATTCAGGTTTCCCAAAGCTCTGGACTGCAAATTCTGACAACAGGCACAGAAAATGCATTCCATCTCTGACCTTTGGAATCTGCTGTTCTATCATCATGCTGTAAGAATGAATTTCTTTTTCTACTAAATATATTCCACTCAATGGCTGTAGGCATTAGTGTAGTGAGGATTAAAATCAGGTCAACAGGATTGAAAATAAATAGCCCTTTAACCTGAAGAATACAAATGTGACAGACCCAGAACAGAGATGCCTTAGAGCAGGAGAAAATGATCACTCAGCTCCCTCTACAGAAAGCTACAATGGGCCCTAGAGGGAGGCTGGACCAGAGGGCAAAGAGAAATGAAATCATCCCATCCCACCCCTCTCTACCACAGAGCAGAGGTAAAACCAGAGCCATCTGTGCCTGGGGCCAATGACATGAAATAGTTTCTTATTTAATAAGGTTGCACAGAATAAAATTAAGAGAAAGGGACTGAGACCCTAGGATTTTATCTCAAAGCTGACCCTAGAGGAGAGAAGGAGGCTAGTGGCTTTGCACTGCTCTATCTCACTTAAATACAATTCACTTGCAAGTTAACCATGACCTTTTGATGTCATTAACCCTCTTCAAGAAAGTACAATAATGGTGTCATCTGTAGGAGATCTTGGATAAATCACTTTTCTTCCATGGCCTAAAATTGAATTACAAAATAGAAAAGTTAATACCTTAGGTTCCTTCCTGTTCTGACATTATATGTTCTATGGTCTAAGTTTCCCTGCAGCTATTTTCCTAAAGGAGGGAGGGAGAAAAATAAAGAGGGAGAGGGAGAGGGAGAGGGAGAAGGAGAGGGAGAGAAAAAGGGAGAGGAAGAGAGAGAGAAAGAGAGAGAGAGAGAAAGAGAGAGAGAGAAGAGAGAGAGAAAGAGAGAGAGAGAGAGAGAGAAGAGAGAGAGAGAGAGAGAGAGAGAGAGAGAGAGAGAAGAAAGAGAGGAGAGAGAGAGAAGAGAGAGAGAGAGAGAGAGAAAAGAAAGAGAGGAGAGAGAGAGAGAAGAAAGAGAGGAGAGAGAGAGAGAGAGAAGAAAGAGAGGAAGAGAGAGAGAGAGAAGGGAAGGAGGAAAGAGGGAAGAAGAAAAGAGGAAGGGAAAAAAGAAGGAAAGGAAAGAGAGAGGGAGGAAGACAGAGAAAGACAAAGAGAGAGTCAAAAGAAGAGGGAGAAGGAAAAGGGGAGAGGGAAAGGGGAAGAGAAAGAGGGAAAGGGGGAGAGAGAGGTAGAGGAAAAGAGGTAGGGGGAAAGGAAAGGGGGAGAAGGAAAGGGGGAGAGGGAGAGTCATTTTTTAAGCACTTATTATGTCCCAAGCACCGAATTAAACCCCAAAGACAGCAATACAAAAAGTTAGAGAGCTCTGGCTCCTGACAGAACTTTATTCTAAGAGGTGGTTAATAGCACATATAGGGAAGTAACAAGGGAAAGGTTTTATTTGGGCAAAGATAGTGAGTTGATCAATTGGGAGGTCAGCTAACAAGTGCTTGCCAGAAGCAATGATCCAACTGATTTGATTACTATGCCCTGGGCAAGAGGCAGGTGACTGGATGTCATTATGCAAAGCATGGTATACCAGCTTGTCTCCTCATCTGGAACAGTCTGAAGGCAGCAGATAAAAAAACCCTGGGAGAAATAGAACAGGTGAGCAGATGCTTGGGAGAAGTTGTATCATTCTGTTGTGATTTCAAAGCTGTACAATGGAGGCTGTGATAGCCAAGTGAAGTCCCTTTTTAATAGCAAATTAGCTTTCCCATATAAGTCTCTCCATGTACCTCTTTGCTCCCTGACTCATATGTACTTGTAAACATCTTTGAACCAAATGATGTTGCATGATGTCTGAAGTCTTGACCAGAGGACAAATAAAAGCATAATAATAATGAGCCTATGGCGCAAGGTACGAAAAGCAGAGGGCTGGCTTTGGAATCAAAATATCTTAAGTTCAAATCTTCACTTAGTCATAAATATACATATTATCTTGTTGGGAAATTAAATATTATTTTCTTTAAAAGTGATTATTGTGGAAGTCAAGGGAGAGGGTGTTGAGGTCTTATATGAGGGTGGTAGAGAAAGGGGAGGGGGGGGAAGGAGGGAGGAGATCAATGTTTAGGAAGATTCTGGAGAGACCTTCTCTCTCCATATCCATCAGGGACAATACTTCTTCCTTGAGTCCCCTAGCTTAGGCTCATCAAGGTTTAATGATTACAAACTTCTTGCATCTTTTATTCCTTATAATCCCACTTTCAGATAAGTTTCTAGTATCTTAGAAGTTTTGAGTAAATACCTGAGAATATAATTCATTGGATCCTTTATCTTCAAACATCTTTCCTCAGGATCTGTAGCATAAATTTGAACTTCTATAATTCCCAGAAGTATGGCAAATCCATTCCTTGGTGATATTTTCCAAGAATCCAAGAATTCCAGGATCCATCCAGAAAGTGTATCCCAGAAAGATACACTATTTTCTTTATGATAGACTTCTTGAAACATTAGCTCCTGCGCTGCTCTCATTAGAGCAGGAAGTATGCAAATATTTTGAGAATTACTATTATATAGTCAAAAATAGAGTTCTAAATGGCAGACATTCAAATATTTTATAACTAAGGGGAATGACATACCATTGTTCATTTATGTTTGAATCTTATTTTTTACAAAAGGCAAATACACCACCGAAGGATATATGTAACACAATTCTACATAAGAATTTTTTAATTGCCCCAAAGCCTCCCATATCCAGAAGGTGCTTGAATCATAAAAATAATAGCAATTATTAAAATGGCAATTTGAATTTCTGAAGTGCATTACAGCTTACAAACTGCTTGCTTTATATCAAGCTGGTAAAGCAGATAACACATGTGGGATTACGTCCATTTTACTGATGAGAAAGGCTCAAAGGAGTTTAATAATGTATAATCTCCATATAAGTGCTTTAAGATCTACAAAGCACTTTACATATACAGTTATCCCTTCCACATTGTGACCTTCTTATGTGAAGTTCCAATATTTCGTGGATGAGCATCAAAAATTAAGTGGGAATTTGGGGGGAGTTTTGCCAAAGCCACGGACAACACAGAGCCAATGACCAAATATTTAACCCCAATTTTACAATAATATATTGTAAATACCCCATTAAAAGAAAGATCCAAAAATTTTATGTGGATTTTCCAGAGAGCTGTGGGGAAGGGCACTATACCCCTAACTCCATGATATGGAAGGAATAATTATATTTCCTTGTTTATTAATATGAATATTACTCAGGTTTATGCAATCACTAAGTACTTATGAATTATATTGTGAGTGCTTTGAGGGTAGGGATTCTTTCTTCTTTTTATATCCCTAGTGCTTGACACAATGTCTAGCACATACTAAGTAATTGATAGTTGTTTATTGACTTAACTTTTTGGATTTACTTAATTTGTGCTAGGTATCCTCTAAATAACAGAAGGGAGAAGGAGGTACAAAGACAATAAAGGCACAATCTCTGCCTTCAAGAAGCTTAGGTTCTTTTAGGAGGAATGAATACTATGTACACATATTAACAAATTCAAAATTTATAAATTTTTAAAATAAATTTTTATAAATTCTTGTAAGAATGTCATACACAATAATTTGGAGCAAACCATTATATAGCTGAGCCAGAACTTCTATCTTGAACTCCTGTGCTCTCCCCTCTATCTCATTAAAACATAAGTATGCTTTCTTTTTCTTTGTCTGCTAGATCTGGTTGTATGTAGTGGGTCTGTCTGTGCATCTTCTTTTGCCCAACACACAAAGCCAATATTAATGAAGACCTAATCCTCCATATCAGACTGCAAGCAGACTAAAATTAAACTGCTCAATTCTGAGCAAGGAAAGCTTTTTTTTAATCATTATTACTCACCCCTCTTCCCATAAAGTCATCATCCTACATTAATGAGGTGCCCTGAGATGGCTCATTCCATGAATGACATTTCTTGAGGCTAAGTCAAACAGATATTATGGAGACTCACAAGAACAGTTTTATTAGTTCCAGATTACAGCAGCCTGCATTGAAATTCCCATTAGCATTTTTTTTTTGTGAACAGGATGATGATATTAACAGATTTGAGCACCATGGGGTAGGAGATCAGAGGTACTATAGTTACAGGATTGGGAAAGCTTCCCTTGGATGCCCAGATACCATAGGAAGGTACAAGGAGCATCTTCATTCATTTGTTCAACAAGTATTTATGAAGTATTAACTATAGGTAAGGCAAGAAGCACCAAGTGGTAGAGCTTTCCAAGATCCCATTGGTCCAATCAGCCACGATCAGGCTGATGACTGCATTATAATGATGTTATTTTGATCTTCTTCAAAAACAAAGGACAAAAAACAAACCAATTAATCCCCTATTAATCCTGGTATAAGGTTGTTTGCATGCTCCCTCTTCCATTACACTGTGAGATTCTTCATAGAAGGACAGTCTCTCACCTTTGTTTGTATCCCCAATCCTCAGTACAGTGCTTTGGCACATAGTGGGCACTCAATAAATACTGACTAAGTGACTAATTTTAGCATGACTCCAAATTACTTTCAAGAATGGTTGGACCAGTTCAAAGATCTACCAGTAATACATTTATTTTCAATGAATGAATCATTAAAAATCATTTCTAGGACCCGAGTACAAAGACAGGGAACAGGAGATGGAGGGAGATAGATTTCAGATCATAACAATGAACATCATGATTAGAGCTGTCCAGAAATGGAATAGACTGCCTCATGCATTAATGTTCTCATCATCCTAGACTTAGAAGTGAACAATGGCTGAGAGATCACCATTAGCAGAGTGAGTGATAGAGACAAGATTCTTGCTTCAGGCACTGGATTGAATCATAAAAACCTTGAGTAACCTTTGACCTCTGAAAGTATGATTTTCTGATTCTGTTTCTTGAATTTTCAGTTTTCATTGTAAAACCTCAGTGCCAAATAGGAAAAGGCTGCAGCAAACACTTATTTAAAGTAAAAAAAAAAAAAAAAAGTTAAAATCTCAAGTCAACAAGACTGAGGAAGAGTGAAGTTCAGGACACATTGTCCAAATGGCAGCACAAGGGATATAATTATGAGACCACTCAACTGGGAACTTCACCTCTCAAGTCTGACAGACTTCAGTCTGCTAATAAACAACAGGAAATGCACTTGTCTGGTCAGCAAGTCAGGGCTGGAAATTCCATGGACAAAACTTTCAATTCATGGTTGCCTGGAAACACCAAATGATGAGAATAAAAACAGTGAGACAGGTGTGGGAAAATTTTACTCTGGGCCAGCTGAAGCCTAGTATAATTTTGATTAAAAAAAAAAAAACCCTCTGAATTAGAAAGTGAGAGAGCTGGGTCAGCTCCTAGCTCCACTATTAAATTACTATGTAAAACTAACTAAGTCTCTCCCTCTTGGGGCCCCAATTTCCTCATCTGTAAAATTAAGGTATTGGACTAAGGAGATTTCTAAGATATTTTCTAGCATTAGCATGCAAAGTTCTTTTTTTAAAGCTCCTTTCTAGCCCTGTTGTTCTTGATTCTAGGTTCTGAGTTTTTTCCCCATCTCCATCTCATTCTAAATTTTCTGTTCCAAGATCCTCCCTAGCTTTCATTTTTCCTTTTGTGCTCCAGCTTTGATAGTCTATGTTCTAAAGTCCCCTCTAGGTCAGTTTCTGCATAATCCCTTTCTTCCCTGATTCCAGGTAGATAAGAAATTCACAATATTTCCCCTCAAGAAGTAAACCATTCTACAGTGATGAACTATGAAAGAAAGGGGTTAGCTTCATTGTGGGGGCAACTTACATTTTACCTTTGAATACATGCCTAGAATCTATTCTTTTCATCTTTTTTTTTAATTTTATTTTAAATCATTCCTTAGCTCTGGAGTTCCTAAGAAAGTAAGAGACGGAAGTTATCTTACCCATCCATACCCCCGGAGAGCTTGTATAAACCGAAACCAAGCTGGGAAAGAAGCCGAATACTTATCAAAAATGTTACTTTGATATCATCTCTCTCAATCACACACAGCTTGCAGCCCATCTCTCTCAATCACACGCCAGCATGAAAATAATAAAATAAGTCCACAGTGAGGTTCTGGTAACCTGACACACTTTATCCAAAAGGAGGGGGGAAAATAGAAGAATAAAAGGCATATAGCTGTTTTTTTTTAATCTTAAAAGCAGATTCACAGATGCTTAACACGGGACTTGGTGAATGCATCCAGAGAAAAGGAAAATGCTGTAAATTTAAAAATATGTCTTTACTTAAGAGGTTATCTCAAAGGAAAGTGGACTTTTCCATCCCCCAGTTGGTGATTGCTTTTTGCCATGTTTTAAATATTTATCTGATGAAATCATTATGCTTCCCCAAAGAGGCCATTCATGATACTGCTGGGGCTCATGGCTAATAAAAGATTCAATACAAAAAACGTGGTTAAAATAACACTAAGGATCAGACTGAAATTGCCCAAAGCAAGGAAATGCCGAGCGGAGATTTTGTCTCTGTCTAAAACACACCCTGGTCTGTCTTGGGGTCTCTGGAGAAATTGGACTATCTGTAACACCTGGTCACGATAGAGAGACTAGAGCCAGCCCCTCTTAGAGGTCAGCCAGGTTCATCCACTATGGAGAATCTATGAGAAAGGGAGGAGAGGAGAGAAGAAGAGCAAGAGGAAGATCGAGAAAGGGAAAAAGAAAGGGAGATCGAGAGAGAGAGAGAGAGAGAGAGAGAGAGAGAGAGAGAGAGAGAGAGAGAGAGAGAGAGAGAGAGAGAGAGAGAGAGAGAGAAACAGAGAGAGACAGAGAAACAAAGAGAGTCAGAGACATAGAGACAGGAACACATAGACAAAGACACAAAGACAGACAGAAAAACTTATAAAATGGATTCTTTAACTCAAGAGAAGAAATTATTCATTTCTCTTAGTCTGATTAGAAACCTACAGGTAAAAAGCACTTTAGTTTCTGTCCTAGGAATTAGAATTAGAAGGGAACTAGGAGCTTGTCTCCTTTGAGAACTTCCTTTTGCTGTAGCACTTTTCAGGTTTGACACATTTTTTTTATAACATTACTGGGAGGTAAATAGTGAAAGGACTATCTCCATTTTATATATAAAGCCAAAAAAAACCCCAAACAAACAAACAACAACAACAACAAAAAATTATTTGGCACCTCTTATGCTCCACATATTGTGCTGTGCTTGGGGAGACAAGGAATGAAAAAGATGGGGAAGACAAAATCCAAACAACTGTGTACAAAAGAAATATGTACTGTGCAAATTGGAGGTCATCTCGAAGGGAAGAAACTAGCATTAAAGAGGAACTGAAAAAAGGCTTCTTGCAGAAAGGTGCATTCATCTGAGATTTATCGATTCATCCAATTATTCAATGGACATTAAGCATCTTCCATGTTCAATGACTTACTTTGGATTCTGGGAATAAAAAGATGAAGTAAGGGAAAGGCCATGCCCTCAAGGCACTTCCAGTTCAACAGAGTAAGTGGAACATGAACAAATCATTAGAATACAAGTCAGAACAGGGAAGGGAACCAAATACAGATGCACAAATGATGCAAGAGTGGTTTCTTTTCTAGCTGAAAAGCTCAGGTCACACTTCATAGACAAGCACCACTTGAGTAACCTTGAAGGAAGAGGCAGTTTCCAATAAAGAGAATAAAGAAATGAATTGCTTTTCCTGAATCTGAGAGATTGTCTAGGTGACTGCACAGAAATAGGAGAGAGACAGAGGAGACCAGGACATTTAAGCAATTTTTTTTCTATTTACTTATTTATGTACACATTCTTTTCTCTGATAAAATGAAATCTTCTTGAGGGCAGGAGCAATTTCCATCTTTAAATCTGTAATCCAGGATAGAAGCGATAGTCGGGGCCCTCTGCTAAGCATTAAGAGGAATGTAGGGATATATTGGGGCACTAACTGTGCCCACAAGAAAGCCAGAGAAATCTTGGTTGGATCTTTTTAAATATCAGACGGGGTTCTAAGATATGAAGATAATAATGACAAAAGTTTGAAATGCATAATTGCTTTCTCTGCAAACCTGTGACGGAAGCTGAACAGGTATCACCATCCCATGTTCGATGCTTGAAAAGATCTGAAGTGACCTGACCAAGATTATGCAGCTTTGTAAAGACTGACACTAAGACTTGGACCCAGAGCTCCATGCTCTTTGCATTAATCCATTGGTTAAGCTGCTGAGCAAACATTTTTATCCTCTGGTAAAAAGAATTCAGCACATTTTCACCCATGTAACCCCTTCCTTTCCTCCTCCCCAGTTCCCCAAATCACACAAATATCTGGCAATTCAGCAAAGATGATTTACTGATTGAAATTGATCAGCAATGATTGAATGATTGAAAGACTGGTCAGAGTACAATATGAGTTGTGAATATATACATATACACATATGTATACATACACATATTCAAATATAGATATATATATAAATATTGGTATGTATATGCATAAATATGTATGTATATATGGCTATGTAAGTGTGTGTACATATATATGTAAAATGTGTGTGTATGTGTGCATATATATATATATATAGGTTTATGTATACACCATTATGTGTGTATAAGTTTATATATATATAAATATATATACACACCATTATATGTGTGTATGTTAATATGTATGTATGTGTGTATATATATATATAAAAACTTATACACACATAATGGTGTATACATAAACCTATATATATATCTATCTATATCTATATCTATATCTATATCTATATCTATATATATATGGGGTGGTGTGTATATATAGGTTTTGAAGAGACGCCACTTTAGGCATGCCGTTTATATTCAAGAACAACCCATAGAAGTATGAGAATCAAAATGGCTTAGGAGTTAGAAAACTAACTTTGGGGGATTGAAGAGAGCCAAGTGTACTCTGGACCATTACAGGGCATGATAAAACCTCTGTTTAAGTCCTATTCATACTACCATATACTGTTTGACCATGGGTAATTCACTCAATGTGTGCCTGCAAGCAACTATAGAGCAATAAATTACAAGTGAATTCCAAATTTATGTTGGTGAAGGGAATTCCCATATAAGAAATTCCCCCTATGATGTAGTGTCAGGAAATGAGAAAATTAAAAGAGGTCAATTAAATTAAATTATTCCAAAGTGATATCCAGGCTACAACCTTCTGCATAAAGTTTTACAAGCATGTCGTTGCTTTGCTTGGAACACAACCTAAGTGGATGGTTATTTATTTATTTACTTATTTATTGTCCAGCAAGATTGAATCTAACTTTTCCTGGTGGAGCTGATATTCTTGGAAATGTCAATTATTTGGAGAAGAGGACCCACCCAAGAGTCAGACAGTGTTATCAGGTTGTATTTCCTAAAGGGTCTGATTTATCTTTTCCCTTTGAAATCTTTCTCCATGTCTCCTTCTACCTCAAAGGCTTTTTTGCCTAACATTTTGACCAGCAATTTAGAAGCCCTCTGGACAGTGATGATTTTAAAAATTCTGTTGATATTGGAGAAATTTCCTTCATTGAACTCAATAGATATTTATTACACATTTTCTATAAAACTCTGGACATACAAAAATGAAAAACTATCCAGGTTCCTGCTCTCAAGGGGTTTATAATCTAGTGAAGAATAAAAGGAGAGATATGCAAAAAAGTATGATATAAGGTAGATGTAATAGGGACAAAAGAGACATCCAAAAAATGATCTAGGTAACATTGAACAGAAAGAAATTATCTCCACAGAGTGAATCAGAGAACACTTCATATAAGAGGAATACCTGAGCTAGACCTTAGAGGAAGAAAAGGATGTCATTGGGGAAAGATACAAGGGAATAGGGAATAAACATTTACATAGCACTGACTATGTGGCAGACACTGTGCTAAATGTTTTTCAGAAATATTTCATTTGACCCTCACAAAAACCCTGAAAGGTGTGGGTTATGATTATCCCTATTGAAGATTTGGAAAGACTGAGATAAGTTAAGTGACTTGCCCATGTCACACAGCTAGTAAATGTCTAAGGTTGAAATTTCACTCAGATCTTCCTGACTCTAGGTCTGTTGCACTTTCCACTGTACCATCTAGCTATATATCCTCTCTTTTTGTCTTATATATGAAAAGGTTTATGTCTGTTGATTTTCTAGCTCATAATAAAAAAAAATACATAACTACCAGCTGTTTTGAAGGCAAATGATAAAAAGGGAGAAAAACAAAAGATGAACTGCAAGAATCCACCACAGTGGCAAGATGAGGTCAGGAGTCCAGTGTGCAAGGGAATAATAAGAAATTAGGCTAGAAAGGGAGGTTAGAGTCAGGTTGCTGGAGGGCCTTGAATGCCAGACTAAAGAATTTACATTTTATTCTGTAGGTGATAGTCCATGAAGGTTTTAAGGTAAAGGAATGACCTGTAAGCAAAAGAATGTGAATCCTAGGTATTAAGAAGGGTTTGGCAAGGGCCTTTTCTATCTGTCTCTAAACCACCGTTTCTTCAAAAGCATTTTCATTTATGATCTCTAAGGTCTTTGCCATATAGCTCTAGATTCTATGGCCTAAGATCACTTAAGCATGTACAAAAAGAGGGGAGAAATGGGAAAGGGTAGCCTACTCAGCAATCTCTAATAATATTCTAAGTGAGAGATGATGAAGACTTGGACATCCTCAGAGAGAGATGCCAGAGATAGATACTGGACCACAGCCTGCTCTCCTGCATCCTGGCCCATGCACTTTCCACTGCATCAAGCAACTTCCTCTTTCATTGACAGGATGCAACCCCTGGAGGGAAGATCATTGTTCTGTTCTGAAGGCTTTGGCTGGTACAAAGTATCATTTTAAAAATATTTTTTGTATTCTTAATGTGTGAATCTTAAAAACAATTCATTCATCATATTCTCCTCTCACCAAGTACAATGCCATCCAGGGACTTCTTTTTTCAAACCTACTAATTGAAAACAGTCTGCAGTTTATTAATTACCATTCAGATTATCTGCTGACATGCAAACTCTCCCTCATTCCAGGCTTATTAATTAACAAGTAATTGCAGAATCCAGGGAGACCTACTTGCAGGTGTAATGGACTCCACCCTACAATTCATCAGCATTCCACTCTGCTCTAGGGATTCAGAGTTCTTGGTAAATAGACTCTGTCACTGACTAAAACTGACATGACCACCTTCCTTCCCTCCATCATCAGAATGTCTCCTTGTGTTTAACATGATCATCTTTCTTTCCTCCACTATCAGAATGTCTCCTTGTGTTTCTTCACAGAATCATAGAATTTCAGACTTAGAAGGAAGCTCAGTGGTCATTACAGTCCAATCCAAACACAAAAAATTTATTTACTACACATGTGACAAATGGTCATGTATCCTGTGCTTGAAAATGTATAAAAAAGGAAAACCCTGGTAATCCAGAATTCTAATTGTTAGGAATGGTCTTTGTTAATGATATTGCTTCTGCTATTGTTGTTATTACATACACACAGACACCCCTCTCAAGCCAAATTTGGAATTTGATCCATTATTGCTACTTCTGCTCTTAGAGATCAAGCAGGGGGGGAAAAAAAAACTAATTCCCTTAGTGGAATGAAGGCACTAATCCAACAACCTGTCCACAACTGATGCCTGCAGAGGAGTCTCCTCCCATTTGACAGGTGGTGGATGGTCTGACTTCCCTATAGAACAGATTTAAAGAAAATGGGGAAAGGATAGGAGGCAAACCCAGTCATTTTCATGATTAAGTCAATGATGGCACCTAATGGCTGGCTGATTACAAGGTTACGTCCCAATCAAGTCTTTGTTGTGATGTTTTATGAAAATCAGTCCCCACACAGCAAATGTAGCATCACAATCCATTTAATTAACTCTTGTATGATGAGAAAACTGAGAGGATCATCCAGCTTGCATGACCTTGCATGGTACTATGAAATAAGACCCAGACTCGGAAACAGAAGAACTTGGTTACATATCTTGACTTTATCCTGCCTAAAATTCTTAGTTATTATCATTTATAATTATGGAACTCTAAACATCCTATTTTACTTCTCAAAGCCTCAGTTTTCTTATTGGAAAAGTTGTTATAAAGTCTATGCATTTCAGTTTCCTCAGCTATAAAATGAGAAACTTAAAATTGATGAATTCTTCCAGATTTAAGGTTATAATATAGCATCTTCATAATTTTTAAAGCAAAATTGAGGCCCAAAGAGATCAAGGCATTTTTTTTCATCAGTAAATTAGTGACAGAAAAAAGACTAGAATGCATTGGGGCTATACCTCCTATTACCTGACAAATGAGCAATTCTTTATTAAGAGTCACACCTACACTTTATCTGAAAATAGCCATAAGAGTAAAGAATATAGGCAAATTTCATTCTAAATGGGGAAATAAGAGTAATAGTATTTTGAGAAATATATGGGAATTGTATCATTAGATGTCATATTGCAGGGCATGTGCTATAACAGTTTAAAGGTAAGGGAGTTCTATGACATCTCAGGGATGAGAAAAGTCACCTTCCATCTGGCCCATTGGCCTTGAAGATATGGAAAATGGTTACATTTTTTCAGCGATTTCAATCTATCTTAGGGAGAACTCAATCCATACATTTAAATTAGGATCTTAGATTTTTGAATGAAGACACACTTTAGTCAATTTTAGAAAAGGTAAGGAAATATTGAAGAAAAGAATGAGGGTTGGGAGAAGGGATTGGATCCAGTTTGAGCAAATGTGATTCAGTTTAATATTATGTTTAGATATTCACTAGCTGAAATTTTTATAGCATGGTTATAATAAATATTGATTGGTATTAGTAAATAGATATTTAAAGTGGTCTTAAAACATAAAACATTAGAGATCTAATAATATAGTTAAGTAGTACAGTGGATAAAGTTCTTGGCCTGGAGTGAGGAAGAACCTGAAACCAAATTTACTAGCTGTGTGACTATGGGAAAGTCATTAGTTCCCTCAATGGGAAAGTGGGGGAATAATAGCAGTACCTATACCCCCAAGTTTTAAAGATAAAATGAGGTAATATGTGTAAAGTGCTTTATAAACCTATATGAAGCTATTATTATGGACTTGCCCAGAGTTTCATAGATAGTAAGTGGTTGAAGTTCCTGGGAGTGTTTCGTTATCCCTGAATCTATTATTCTTTCCGCTATCCTAGACTGCCACCATAAAATCAGATGATGAAAATTACTAAGAGAATAAGTCTCCCCCTCCATATCCTTAGGCAAATACCCCTTTAACAAATCAGTCCATAATCTTATCAAATAAGTCTGGAGAGACATTTGGCAAAGAGAACAAAAGCTTTCTGATTCTTCTGTCTATCAGTATTTAGAAAGTGACAAAATAGACTTAGGAACTTGGTTGTTAGTCAAGATAAAGAGATTAGTTTTGCTTGCTGTAATGCAGAGAATAGAAAGACTTTTTAAGAAAATAGATTGAAATCACCAAAGATCACAAAGGAATTATAAAATGTGAGGAGGTGTTGTTTTAATGAAGATGGAAGAAGTCAGGAAAAAATGGTAATAAAGGAGATAGCACCTAGTTTATAAAAAGAAATTTCAATCCTTTCAAATATGATCACCTATTGTTTCTTATAATTAGAATTCTTGGTTTTTACTTAGGCCATGATAAATAAGGAAGCACAGATCAATGTCATAGTTTTCCACTAATGCTCTCCTTCCATAAATGCCTTATTTGTAGTTGTCCCAGGGTTCTTAAAGACTTTACCATCAGGGTATATGAATGTCATGGAATATTATTGTTCTAGAAGAAATATAGTGTGCTATAAAAAGCAAGATGATTTCAGAGAGGTCTGAAGAGACTTGTATGAACTGATGCTAAATGAAGTGAGCAGAGCCAGGAAATCATTGTACATGGCAACAGCAAGATGATACAATGACCAATTCTGATGGACGTGACTCTTTTCAACAATGAGATGATTTGGGCTAGATTCAATGTTTCAGTGAAGACATCCATCTGCACCCAGAGAAAGGGCTGTGGAAACTGAGTGTGAATCACAACATAGTATTTTCACTCTTTTTGTTGTTATTTGCTTGCATTTTGTTTTGTTTTGTTTTTCCTTTTGGATCTCATTTTTCTTGTGCAGCATGATAATTGTGGAAATATATAAAGAATTGCACATGTTTAACATATATTGGATTACTTGCCATCTAGAAGAGAGGATGGAGGGAAGGGAAAAAAATTGGAACACAATGTTTTGCAGAGGTGAATATTAAAAATTATCTATGCATATGTTTTGAAAAAAAGCTTTAATAATAAAAAAGCCTTTACCATTAGAATACAAACTAGTAGAGGACCCATAAAGATGATGTTTATCTTTTTAAAAAATGCAAAACAAATAAACCTGTCATCACCGAGACACATTGGAGAGATCAATAAGCATCATTCTATCTCTCTTTGAAACTCCATGACTAAGGAAAGACTGGCTGAAAGGTCAAGGAGCAGCTTATTTTCAAATAAAGGCTAATAAAATAAAGGCTTTCCAACATCCTTTGAATCACCCAGTTTTACAATCCACAATCCTAGAGTAATCTACTCTTCTCTTTCCTATAACCCTGAGCATCTGTCCACTACCAGTTGCCAAGACTTATTTATCCTGTGCAACATTTCTTGTCTTTGTACCATTCTCTTCACACACACAGCCATTAACCTGGATCAGGAGCTGATTGCTTCCTACCTGGATTCCTCATTGGCCTCCCTTCCTCCAGTTTTTCCATTCTTGGTATTCCCAAATTCCATATTTGGTATTCCCAAACTATAAATGTGACTATTTCTCTCCCCTCAAAAATCTTCAGTGGTGCCCTCTTTCTCTAGGATAAACTACCAAACTCCCCCACCCTCTGCACTAAATGCATTCACCCACGTTTCCAGTCTAATTTCATATTCCTCCCTTTCATGAGCTTTCCATTCCTAGTGATAATGGCCCATGGACTATTCTTAGTACATAATATCCCAAAGTCCATCTCCATGGCTTTTTGACAGATGGTTCTCCATGTCGCAAATGAATTACTCTTCATAATTCAAAGTACAGTTTCTATGCCCTCTTATATATGGAAACCTTTTCTGCCTTCCCCCAAATATTTGCCATCTTGAAATCTGTATAACTTCATACATTTTTCTAGGTAAATGTTGTATACTTCTTTCCTCCCCAATATAATTTCATTCCTTGAAGTCAAGATCTGTTTCCATTGTTGTATCCCTGATCCATCCCACAGTGCCTTGAACATGATGAGTACATAAGAAATATTGGCTGAATTATTAAATACCTGGTAAAAGAAAATTATTTAGAAGAAGAGTCCCACGGAATTCCCTTCTGAGAGTCCATAATTCTATGATTCTCTGTTGATTCTTTTGATATTTTCTTGTGTATATCTTATTTATAGTCATTTTCATGTTGTATTCTCTATTGGATGAGGAGTTCCTTAAGGAGAGACAGTTTTTTGCCATTTTTTGTATACCAAGGCTATATATAATGCCTGGTACAGGGTAGGCACTTTGATAAAAAAAAAGTATATTGACTTGACTTCCCACGAACCAAAAAGATCTGAATGCAACGCCCCCAACATTCTCTTCAAGACATATTTAATAAAGTACACAACATAAGACAGCATATAATCAAGGGTTTAATTTTGTGGCAAACCTTGGGGGACATATGAGTATGATCACTACCTTCAAGTATTTGAAGAGCTGGCATGGAAAGGAGGAATTAAATTCATTTTGCTTGATCCCAGATGGCAGAGCTAAGAAGGATGAGTAGAAGTTATAGAGAAACAAATTTTAGTTCCATATAAGGAAAATTTTCCTAATAAGTAAAGAGCTCCAAAAGTAGACCTCACGAAAAAAAAGAATTTTCTCATCACTGAAGGACTTTTATTAAACATAGGCCAGACGAACACTGATTAGGAATGGAGGAGAGAGAATTCTTGGTTAGTCCAGGTTGGACAAGATGGTATCGGAGATCCTTTCCATATCTAAAATCCTTGGAAACTATATACTGGAAGTTGTCAGGACACTTGACAGATTACACAGCATAGATATCCATCACTAAGGAAAGAATTGGAAATTGTGGGGATGACCATCAAAGGGGAATGGCTGAACATATTGTGTATATGAATATAATGAAATATTATCATTCTATAAGAAATGATGAGCAGGCTGATTTCAGAAAAACCTGGAAGGACTTACATGGACTGATACTGAGTGAAGTGAGCAGAACCAGAAGAATACTGTACACAATAAGAGCAACATTGTGTAAAGATTCCCTATGACAGACTTAGTTCTTCCCTTCAAAACAATAATTATTCAAGACATTTCCAAGAGACTCTTGATGGAAAGTGCTATCTAACTCCAGAAAAAGAACCATGGAGTCGCAATCTAGAGCAAAGCAACTATTGCCACTTTTTTTTCTTTTTCATAGTTTTTCCCATTTGATTCTTCTTTCACAACATGACTAATGTGGAAACATGCTGAACATAACTATACACATATAACTTAAATAAGATTGTTTGCTGTCTTGGAGAAGGGGAAGGGAGGGAGAAAAATTCGGCACTCAAAATCTTACAAAAATGAATGCTGAAAACCATCTTTGCATGCAATTGGAAAAAATAAAATACTATTAAGTGAAAAAAAATGTGTATCATCTGTCTAACAGATTGGAGCTCACAGGACCACAACCAGGAGACTAAAGACAGGAGTGTACGCATAATGGGCCTGACTTTTTGACAAAAATGGAAAGCAGAAATATAGGCTTCCAATTCTCTTCTTTGATAGAATCTACACTATAAGGATAGATCAGTACATCATAGCACCAGAGGTGGAAAAGACCACAGAAGTTAAGTCCAACCCTGTGTTTTTAGAGTACAGGAAACTGAGATTCAGAGAAATTAAATATCTTGACCAAGACTGCACAGACTATAAGTGTCTGAAATAGAATCTGAACCCAGGTCCTCCATCTTCAGAGCCCATGTTTTTGTTTTTTTTTTTTTTTTTTTCCTACAGAACCATCATGCTGCCCAAAGACAGATTTGTCATGAATATGCAACTATAGTTAATGGTTATTATCATGACCCTGAGTAATCAGGTAAAGGTTATATTCTGTTCTATAGTTTCTGCTGGAGAAGGCAAGAGAAGGCTTTTTATACTGATAGTTTTTCTTTTTTTATAAATTACATTTCCCAAGATAGCTATTCCCCTTCTTTTCTTCACTTCCCTTGCCTCATCCCCAGTCATCCCTCATAAAAGGGTGAGGAAGGGGAGGGAAAACCAATAGTTCAGCAAAACTAACATTTTAAACAGGGTCAAAAAAAGTCTGCCATTAATGACAGTTTGCTGCACACTCACAGTCTCTTATGTTTACAAAGAAAGTAAAAGGATGTCTTCTCATATACTTTTGGGGGGCAAGTTTATTATATCATTCACTTCTATAAGTTTTCTTTGAAATAGCCTATCTCCCTCCAAATACATAGTTAATTATGCATATTAATATATGTAGCAAGAAAAAATAATAGTAATTTTTTAAAGTAATAATAAAGGGCTTGCCATTCAAGGTCCATTACAATTACAATCCTGTATCTCTCTATCCTGCAAATTCAGTCTCATACTGTTCTCCTTTAAATACTTCCCATTCTGCTCAAATCAAATCATTTGTTTTTTCACTTAGTTATTTCTATGCTTTCTCACCTCTGTGTCTTTAATCAAGAAGTTCCTATGTCCAGAGCACCCCTCTAAAACCATTACTGTTAGTTCATATCTTACCAATAATTGAAGACTCAACTTAAATTTTCCTTCATGTAAACTTGCTCAGTCATTTCAGTTAGATGGGACCTCATCATGATCTTACTTCTAAGTAGTATGTATCCCTCTTATAATAAGTTACTGTTAATATTTTATATAGTTCTTTAAGGTTAACAAAGTTCTTTCTCACAAAAACCCTACTTATAAGTAGGAAAAGCAGTAATTATTATCTCCATTTAGACAGCACATCTCTTTAGAAAGGGGAAATGATTTCCATGGTCCCACATGTAGGAAACAGAAGGTCCAAGACTCCAAGCCAGATCTTCTGACTCCAAGTCATCCACTCTTTCCATGTCACATAGCTTCTCTTACATATTTGTGTCATTCTATATGTAGTTTATATATATATGTGTGTGTGAAATTTACATTATATTTATCTATATACATATCTCATCCTCTCATAGCTTGTAAATTATCTGAAGGCAGGAACTGACATTTTTCTTTGTATTTTCCCCAGTATGTAGCATTGTATGTTGTACCCTGTATACAGAAAGTACTTAATGAATAAATGAATGAATGAAAAATGAATGAAAAAACAAATTATTTAAATACATGAAGTAAATGTATGAAAGTTCATTTGCTAAGCGCTCATCATGGGTAAAAGACTGGGCTAAGCAATAGAGATATAAATAGAAAAGCAAGACAGTGTTTCAAGAATCTCATTTTCTCTCACATTCTAATAGAGACAGTAAAGTAGGAGATTTTAGCAGCAAATCCAGTGCAGAGGTATAGTGGTCCCTAAGGTGGAGCAGCAAAGAGGATGCTAATGTGCCTTCTTTAACATCATTTCCATTGATAAAACTCTATATATTGCTGATGCTGAACATTTGATGATACCAAGGACCTTAGTTTTAAGGCCTTTCTTTTCCAGTTATATGAATATAATGAACATAATGAATGGCAATGAAATGAATGAGTTAGAGAATGAATGAATGATTTTAAAACCAGATGTTTCTCATAAGTTATTTCTCTTTTACTCCTCCCCCTAACTACAAATTCCAATTCTACAACTAATAAAGGAAAAAGACAGTATCTAAAGAATGAGGTCAGTGGGGCACTTCCAGTTAATAGTGATTAATTTCCCCAGAAATTGCTAAAAATAGGCAAAATGTGAAGATGGAGGAAGGGATAGACCAAAGAATCATTGAGAAGATAACTCTTCATTATAGATACTAACACAGTCATCATGGCCTCTGCACAGGGGACCCTCTTAATTAACTCCATCTCCAATCTCTGTAAATCATTAGACAATCACAAAAAATCTTACTCGTTCCAATTCATCAAAACATGCATTGGAGGCAGTTGTCGAGTATCCACTGCTCATTTAATGCAATTCACAGAAAGTTGTCCTTTTGAACTATCATGGCATGCAAATGTTAATAGGAAGTCTATTAACAGAGGCACTGTAATAATGAATTGAAATTTACATCATGTGTAATCTCATTAATTGTACGATCATATCTGAGTTGACAGTTTTAATGCATTACTAAGAAAAAAGATTCTATTACACGACATTAAAGATTTTATCAAGGTTAATTTGCGTAAAAATGCAGTTCCTACATAATTTTTCATCTTTATTTGAGATACTATAATTTAAGGCATAGATTTTTTTTTAGTTTTTAAAAGAAATGGTCAGGTATATATGCACAGATCCTGGATTTCTATTTCAAGTCATAAGAAGTCCAAGAATTTAGAAGAAAACGCATTGCTCCAAAGTATTTTTTTCATCCTCATTCTATCCACACATCTGCCAGGATCCTGTCTACTTTATCATCAAGCTTCTCACTTTGGGGAATCATGTTCTATATCTGTATGAAAGAGTGAGTATGAAAGAGGAAAATCCCCAGTCAAGTTCCAGCCAAGTAACTGGTAGGGAGTGGCTAAAAAGCACTTCTTTCAAGATCAGAGTGGAACAGTCCTCCATGCAAAGTGTGGCAAACATCCCCATTCGCTCCAAGAATTTTCTCAGTCCATATAATTGCAGTATTGTGATTATGGCACTGTTTTTCTGGTTCTCCTCACATCACTCCGAAGCAATTCAGACTACTGTTCCCAAGTTTCTCTAAAACTATCTCCTTTATTGTTTCTTATGGAAAAACAGTATTCCTTTCCTTTTATGTATTGTGACTGATCAGTGCTATGATAAATTATAATTCTACCTGGGATAAAGTATGCTACTCGAACCTAACAGAAAGACTCAATTTGCAGAAAGAAACATATGTTTGAGAGCATGCCTATTGGGGAAATTTCTTTTTTTTTTTCTTTTTTTTTTAACTTGACCACATGCTTGTTACAAGGGAGTTTTCTTTTTTTTTTTTCCTTCCAGAAGAGAACAGGAAAGAGTAATGATGGTGGGAAAAACTGGGGGGAATAAAGGTGAATACATATTTTTTAAAGGAAGACCCTGACCTTGTCCTTGGGTTTATCTCTCCAGAGCTGTTGGCTCTTTTCTGAGCAAAGAGGACAGAATTTTTGTCTTTTACAGAATCACAGAATGCCAGCTTTCAAAGAAAGCAACTGAAGAATGAAGTAGTAAGAGGACTAGGTTTTCTGAGTTTGTATAACCAGATACTTAATCCTCCTAAATCTCAGTTTGCTCCTTTATAAAATGAAGGAGATGGACTAAATGATCTCTAATGTTCCTTCCTATGAATCCTATGATAGATCATGCTAGACCATGCTGGAATATCTAGTCCAACCCTACCATTTTCCATGTAAGAAAACTGAAGCCCAGAAAGACTTTAGTAATTGACTCAAGTTGACAAAAAGAGAGAGAGAGAGAGAGAGAGAGAGAGAGAGAGAGAGAGAGAGAGAGAGAGACAGAGACAGAGACAGACAGACAGACAAGGATTGAATCTATATCCCCAGATTTGGGCAGATCTTCTGCTTCTCAGGACTCCTTTCTTCTTTCCATTCCTGTCACAGTGAAGCTTTCTGCTGTCCCTTCTCAAAAAGCAAACAAACAAACAAGGGACTCCAAACTACATTCTCTGAATTTGGTTTCTGTCAAGTTCATTATGTCATAAGAGGTTAAAGAATAAATTTATGACGTGCTAAATTTCTATCAATAAAGATCAACACTTCCTCTTCAATTCTTACTCTTAGAGACTTGCCTAGAGTCCTGAGACTTTATGCGATTTGACTAGAGTCAAACCAAGAGCACAAAGAGCTAGGATTTGATTCCAAATCTTTTTGACTCAGGAACTAATTTTCTATTAATTATGCCATGCTAGAAAGGACTTTGAAGAGTGTAGTATATATAACGTCTTCATTTTAGAGATTAAAAACAACCTAGGACCCAGAGAAGGAAATTGACTAAATTTCTTTCCCAGGGTCATAAAGAGAGTAAGCATTTGAGAACAGCTAGTCCACTCTCTATAATTGATGCATAAGGAAACTGAAGCCCAGAAAGAAGAAATGATCTGCCTAAAGCAAGCAGGACCAAAACTAGAATACAAGTTATGAGATTCCATTTATTTTTTTCCAATTCAACCCCACAACCTCTGAGTCTTGCTTAATTCTGGAGATAGAACCAAGCTAAACTTAATTGACTGAATGAACAGACCTAAAGAGTAGTCAATATGTTTCACTGGTAACATGGTTATTTAATGTTTTTTAGTTCATTATTTGGTAAATATATAAATATTTATATTTATCCAATATACTTATCCAATCTACAGAAGACTCAAAGCTGAGAAGAATGGTCAACCCATTAGATGACAGGAAAGATTATTAAATTTCATCAAAGATGAATTTTCATAGGTATAAATGTAAAATTGTATAAGTATGGATTATAGAAGGAATGCTAGTCAGCAGCTCTCTAAGGAATAACCATGGCCTGAAAGCTCATTGTAAGTCAATCATATGATGTAGCAGGCAAGAACTTTAATATGATCTAAGGCAGAATTAAGAAGTATAGCATCTGGGAGGGGAAAGGCATTAATCCTGCTATATACTATGTCCACTTGTATAAATGAATGATTTTTTCCTAGTCTTCTTCACAACATTATTTAAAAATAACAACAATCATTTTATTACGTCTTAATATTTTCCATTCTATAAAACAATATAAATTTTAAAATGGCAGAGGGTTGTGGCAATGTCCACTAGAATATGTTTCTGCCAAAGTTCCACTTTGAAGAATTCCCAAGATGGCAGTAAAAAAAATTTTTTTAAATAGAAGTCCATTATTTTTCTGCCTAACCTTAAATACATTATACCTCTCTTAAAATATATTTTCAGTTCTCCAAAATAGAACTAAATTTGGTTTCCAAGTTCACTTCACTGAGCAAAATTAAAGACCAATAACAATTATGTGCTTTTAGATTTCTCAGATGTAACTAAAGATGCTTTATCTCTAGACAAAGATGATAAAAATAGCTAATATGTAATGAGGAAATCAAAGACTCTCCATAGGCAACATCTGCATGAACTGAGTCAATATGTTAACAAAGAATTGGTCAATGAATGGCTGAGTCATGGAGACTTCCCTATGGAGACAGAAGGGTTACTTAATTCAAGACTAGGTCATCAGCAAAAATTTCAAAAGGATTATGCCCAAGGAGCCTATATTTAGCAATCAGTATAAGGCAATTGTAGAAACTGTACAACACAATAATGCAGGCTATAAAAATTTAGCACCTTCTGAACGCCTAGCAGGATATGATCTAATAGATAGAATTATATATCAGAAAGTCACATCTTTCACGAATTGAAAGTCATAAATATTCATACTACAAAATATACTTGAAAATGTCCTGGATAATAACCAATAAACCAATAATAATAACCAATAAACTAGAATTGGATCATTATTACAGTGTCCACAATTGCCTGGACATAACATTAATCCATAAAAACTTATGTTTAGTGTTTTTTAATAGTTGCCCCCATGCCAAAAACTAATTTTCCAAGGTACATGAAACAAAAAGCTTCCAAAAAATAGACAATCTAGCCAGAAAGATCAAAATCATGTGAAAAGAAGATAAGATGGAAATCATCTCTGTTGCCCTGGCTGCTATTTGAATTGTAAAAAAGGCATTTTCAGTGAACTAACATAAGCTAAGCTTATATTTGCTCAACTAAAAGAAAAGTTATTTTCTTCCTCTGTAACATAGTCATAGATTACCAAATATAAAAGAACAAAAGTATGATGGCATCTTCTTCCAAGACTGCTTCCACCTGAAAACCACTGAAAAGGATGAGAAAAATGAAATGAGGAAAACGACAAAATATTGAGAAAGAAATAATTATATTAAAAATCAACCTCTCATATTTGGGTGTCTATCAAATCAAGAATGTGTTCTTAAACTCCTGAAAATATTATAGACTTGCTAAATCTGTAAAATCATTGGAGCTTTAGCAATTAAGATGCTGGCAATGTTTGGAAAGGTTATGCTTAATGACAAATAATATTTTCACCTTATATTTCTAAAGCACTTAGAGATTTCCTTTTGACACTATCCTTGCAGTTGCTCTGGGGTACAGGTAACAGAAGTATCTCTTCTCTTATGATGAGAAAACCAAAGACTAGAAAGGAGGAAAAGCTTAATATTTGTAATGAGCCAGGCAGTGTGCTAAGTGCTCAGAATTCAAAGAATGTATTGGTCCGTGGGAGGAAACAACTTGAAAATAACTATGTACAAATTATGTACAAACAACTATGTATAAACAGGATAAATTTGAAATAATAAACATAAGTAAGACATTAACATTAAGAGAGAAAAGGGGAGACTTCTTGTAGAAAATGGAGTTTTGCTGAGACTTGAAAGAAGCCAAAGAAGCCAGGAGAGAACCCATATTTACTAAGATGTCATTAATCATATCTAATGTCCAGGGGAGGAAGGTGAAAATTGGTTTCTCTCTTTTATAGAGGAAGAGACAAGGGGACTTATGAGGTCAAACATTTTGCTTGAGCCCACACAGAAAGCTCATGGAAGATCCAGGAACTAAAGCCAGAGGGATGGACTCCAATGGCTTTGCATGTTCCATCAACCCATGACATTTCCCAAAAGAGTTAGCACATGTTCTTGGTTTGGTAGACACCCAAATGTGAGGGGGTATAGCTGAAGATTTTCCAAATGGCTGGAGCCTCATAAATCTTCAAAAATGAGCTGGAAATCTTACAGGAACAAGATTCCTCAGACTCCCTGCCTCTGGTTAGGCTGGGATTATTATAAGAATCTATTCTTTTGTGTGGTCTTTCAACACTACAAGGTCTATCTGGGCCAAAATTAGGCAAGAACAGAAAGATGAGACAGTTAAAACTGCAGACATGGCATTTTTGAAAAAACCTTGAAGGTTAAAGTCTCATCTAAGATTTTGGAAGTAGAGCAGGGGTACAGGTTAACCTTTGTGAAACAAGTCAATTCACCCTTACTTTAATCAATCAACATTCATTAAGCACTGAACTAAGCCCTAGACATTCTGCTAAGGGCTGGTTCCCAACTCACTTGGAATTTCCTCATTGCTTCATTTCTCTAGCTAGAAAGAACTATGATCCAAAAATTATTTGTCTCTACACACCACTTAGTTGTCTTATTCAAATATGTGGTCTTGTTCATTAATTGTTTTCTGTGTGTATCTCTGGTTTCCTCAGCTAGATTCTATATTCCTTCACAATGAGGACTATATTTCCTGATACAAACAATAGCTTACATTTGTGAAGTATTTTATAATTTTAAAATGTTTCCTTTTTACCAACCTGTGATATAAAGCAAGGATTATTGCCCCCATTTTATAGAAAAGGAAACTGAGGCTGTGGAAGTAAAGGATTTTGTATGAGGAAATTAAGGCTAAAAAGAAAAAAAAATGGATTGCCAGAAGCCTTACCCCTTTACATCTTGATATATTCTTAGCATACAGCAAGGAGAAAAGCTGGGATTGATTCACCTCTTCTAATCCAAATTTAGGGCTTTCTTCATTACACTAAGTTACCTCTATTTCTTACTTGCCACAGAATGCCTAATAGATTTAATAGTGTGATTCAGACATTAATGGATCTAAGACTGATTGCCTGGTTGGACTCATTGTTTAAGGACATTGTTAAATGTCACCCCATTTCATTAATGCCTTATTCTACCTAATTTCCAAAAACTACTGTATGTAACACTGGACTTTTGAAAGGCTTACTGACTGCTTGCCTATTATCTCCTGTCTATTGCCCAAGTATCGACTTTCTTGATGATTACTTCAACTTGCCACAGTTTCTCCACTATCCCCAATAGGTTCTTTCTGCCTTACCTACCCTGATCCAGCAGGTCTACCTTGTCTCCAAATTCCTGCTATTCACAGTCTAGCTAGTCTTTTTGTCCATAGAGTCCAAGATTTAAATTAGAAATTAAATTTAAATTATTCTCAAAGTATTGCTATCCTATTCCTATAGTGCTATTTAAAGAGGAAAATATAAAATATAGGAAAGAAAGACAGCTTGTTTTCCCTAAGCCTCCAAGGATCATGATGATAAGGACAAGGTGGCAATACCTAGCTGTAAATAAGCACACAAATGCATAATGGCCATTCTCTTTGCCAAAAGGAAGGTTTATTTAGGAGAAGAGTTGATAGACAAAAATAAGAGATAAATTAGACACACCAGAAGTGGCAAATATGAAATAGAATTGCAAGGACTAATAGTTAGCAAGAAAAAAATTCCCCCAGAGAACTCACAATTAACCAGGATGAAGGAAGTACTCCATGAGGCGGGAGAAATCCATTGACTGGCAGGTTAGATTAACCAGAGTCCGCTAGAGTAAGGAGAAAGGCGCCATTGAAGGGAGAGCACTATGAGGGAGAGAAAGTACCTCATAGAAGGCTTAGTCCTGAAGAGAATTTAGTAAAGATCTTCATCATAAGCAGATCTTTTATACCCCTTGGAGGTTTCTCAGATGCAAAGGCATGGAATACAGCTGGGAGACTAGGTCCCAGACCTGCCTAAAGATATGCCAATCAAGCTAGTTTGGGAAAGCTAGTCCCCAATAATGATAATATGCTAGTCTGGGAAAGCTAAGTCCCCCATCAAGGTTGACTGGAAAGTTGTGACAGTCTTTAAAGATGCTAACTAGATTGGAGACAGGATGGATAAATTAACTACAGATTCACTTCACATTATTCTATATGAACAGGATTTGGCAGTTCACATCAATAGTATCACAGAAGACTGAAGCTAGAAGGTGACATAATACAGAATAAAGAATATTAAAACTAGGAGGAGCCTTAAAATATTGGCTAGGGAGGAATCTTAGAGATCAGAAAGGCAAGGAAAGGACTTTAGGGATCATTTGCTTTAACCTTTTTATTTCAAGGAAATTAAGATTAATGGTCAAAGTCATAGAATTAAAGAAAATTAGAGATAACAGGAACCTTACAAATTCTATCTTCCCTTATGCTGCAGAGGAGGAAACTAGAGCCCATAGATGAAATGGCTGCCCCAAATCCTATATAGAGGTCAGGGTTATGATACTATCCTGTTTGCAGTTTCAGATAATTGGGGGAACTGTAACTCCTCCGTATGTCTAAAATGCCAATCTCATAATTGAGGGAAAATAAAACACTAAATTAAATTTAAAAATTAAAAATAAAACACAATTCTCATTTTTTGTTAAATGTGCCCTCAGCATGTATATACATTTTTTTCCCTCTAGCCTTGTTTTATCGGTTGACCCAGAAAAGCTCTCATCCACAATTATGTACTGATTTGTAGCACAACTAACTTTGATAATCCTAGGGCAGACAAATTCCTACACTTGCTTCTCTTTGAAGTAGCCTGTGGCTACTTCACTGTACGTATCAGTAAACCCAGCAGAGAGTGGAAAATAAATACAAAGAGTAAAATTTAAATCAACCTTTTTTGCTTTGTGTCAGACTGAGGCTAAAATTATTAGAATTCTTTGATTTTAAAGGGGGTGTCTTCAGTGCTTGACATGTGGTAGAGAATGGATGGGTCAAAGACTGCGGAATCTGAAAGTAATGGCATTGGTCAGGAAATCAGCATTCTTCTGTTCCTGACAAATTGTGTGATCTTAGACAAATCACTTCATTTGGGCTTGAGTTTCTTTTTCTGTAAAATGAAAGAGCTGGAGAATCTGGTCTCTAAGGGCCTTTTCAGCTCAGCCATTCTATTCTCATTATTCTAAAATCCCTTCCAAATCAGATATTCATTATCAACCTTATAAAATAGATACTATGGATATCACTGTTCCCATTTTATAGGTGAAAAAACTGAGACTCGGGGAATTTAAGCATCTTGCTCATGGCTACATAACTATTAAAAGAACCAGGATTAGAATCCAGCTGCTCCTGCCTCCAAGCCCATCACTCTGTCTATTACATCATGCTAACTCCCTAGAAACCTTCAGAGTTTCCCATGCCCTGTAGAAGGAGATAAACTCTTGCTATTATTCTAAGATCTTTACAATCAGATTTTGTTGGAGCTCACTGCCTGTGACTTCACTTGTGACTATATCTGCCAATTACAGACACAGGAAGCCACAGAGATGCTTTGCACAAGTCTTCTTTCCACTGGTGAAGAATGACCAGTTTTCTGTCACTACTAGTTACACTACCATTCACAGAATAACATCCTGGACTGAGAAAACAACAGACAGCCAGAGCCTTGTGAAGCAAACAGTAATGAACCAAGAGTCCACTTATTAGCAGACTAGAAGCCCAGAAGAGAGTCATGATTGAGGATTTTTTTTTATTGGAAAACTGTTTCCCTGCCACTAAAGACACTATATTTCAGGGAAAGGAAAGGAAGGACTAAATGACTGCATTTCCCAAAGTAGAATCTGCACAGAGGCAAAGGAGACAAAGAACAGAATGTTTTCAACATGTGAATAATAGTTATTGATTTCCCAAACCCCAAGATCCCATTGCTCACTCCTTGCCAAAATTCTCTGCCATACAAAAGCTTATAATAATAAAAATAATAATAATAGCTGGTATTTATGTAGCACTTTACATATATTATCTCATTTGATCCTTACAAGAACCCTGTGAGGTAAGTGTTGGACATACTTTTATCCTTATTTTATAGAGGAGGAAAATTATTCTCAGGAGGGAGAAATTGAGTGAAAAGAATATGAAGAGACTGATATATTTGGATGTAGAGAACCACAAAGGAGAAGAAGTTGCTGTGTGCTGATAGCAGGAGGGAGCATATGAACATGGAAATAAAGACCAAGGATTATTACTATTCCTACTCCTGGCTCAATGTTCACAGGATCATATATTTAAAGATGGAAGGTACTTTAGGAGTCATATAATCCTACTCCCTCATCGTATTACACATGGAAAAAAACAGAGGCCCAGAGAGGCCAAGTAATTTGCCCAAAGTCACAGCAATGAACAGCTAAGATTTAAACTAAGATCCTATGAGAAAGAGAGAGAGAGAAAGAGAGAGAGAGAGAGAGAGAGAGAGAGAGAGAGAGAGAGAGAGAGAAAGAGAGAGAGAGAGAGAGAGAGAGAGAGAGAGAAAGAGAGAGAGAGAGAGAGAGAGAAAGAGAAAGAGAGAGAGAGAGAGAGAGAAAGGAAGAGGGAGAGAGAGAGGGAAAAGGGAGTGGGAGAGGGAGGAAAAGGGAGTGGGAGAGGAACAGGGAGAGGGAGAGAGAGGGGGAGAAAGGCAGAGAAGGAGAGAGGCAGACGGAGAAAGAGAGAGAAGGAGAGGGAGGGGGGAGAAGGAAAAGGGGAAAAGGAGAGAGGGAAGAGGGAGAGGAGGAGAGGGAGGGAGACAAAGGGAAGAAGTTATGAGGGTCCAGGAAATAAAAGAAATTACATCTAGGATAGATGGCCAGAGACACAGCACCTCCTGGAAAAGAGCCCGGTTTCCATGAATTCAAGATGACTGAAGGAGAGGAAGCTGAAAAAAGGATAATACTTGGGCTCTGGAGTGCTTCACATGATGCCCTCATCTCCCCCTTCCATTACTGTTGTTTGGTGGGATGCTTGAGTGAACATCCTTTTGAAATACCATTGCAGAGCATCCCTTTGGCATTCATGAGCAAACTGCTAACAAGGAAGTCTTGTCAGCCTCTTCTCATTCAGCATTTCCCAGGCAGATTAACTCCCTTCAAGGGTTTCTCATGCCAGCGTAATGAAGTGTCCCCTATAAAGTTTCATATATAATAATATGTCTTAAAGAATGACTTGAGTACTATAATTGGTCCTTGACTTGGACAGTAATTATAACGGTTGTTAATTCTCAAAGATGTAAGTGGAGAGATTGAAGTTAATTTGATATCTTTAGCAATGAACTGCAGTTGGCTAACCAGAAGGAAACAGTCAAGGCATAAATGGAAAATTAAACTGCCTCTGTCACTGGGCAAAGTCTAAGACACCCACCAACCAGGGGGCAGATCTGGTTTCTCCTAAGTCTGAATAAGCTTCATAGGCTTGTGCAAGTTGAGACCTAATCCTTTCTCCATTGAATTAAAATGAACTATATTGAAATTCAAGCTGTGCTAGGTAGCTTCGAGTGAAGTAGAGATCTGGAGATTATCCAGCTATCTAATCAATGGAAATAACCAAAGCCCATGTTCAAGCCCTCACTTGGCATGAACATCAAACTCAGACTCCCAGAATGTGAAAAAAAAAAAAAAATAGAAGGGACCTTCGAACATGAACCATTAGAGCTGAGAGAAACCTTAGAGCACAGAACATGGAATGTCAGAACTGAAGAGATTTTAAAGCACAAGGATCTCATGGCTTGAAAATATTTTTTTTATAAAAAGAATGTCAGAATGGGGAGGAATTTTAACATATAGAACATCAAAGCTGGAAGAGACCTTAGAACTCAAACAACTGATGAAAAAGAGCCGTTTGATTCTGGAGAAGTCACAACCTATTTTTGCCTAGGAACTCGCTAAGTATGGATACATTGTCCACCTACACCACTGGTCACCTGAATGAAGGATGGATTGAAGAATAGGAATTGTGTCAAGAAGATAGACTAGAAAGCTATTGCAGTGGCCCAGGTATAAGGTGATGGGAGCCTTCATCAAGGTGCCTGAAACATTGCTATAACCTTCTGGGTGATCTTCCGGTACCAATTTTCTTGACTCTTCAATATAGTCAAAGGGATTTTCCCATAGCTCAAGAATTCCAGTGGCTCCAAATTATCTTCTAAATCAAAGGTAAAATTCTCTGTTGGGCATTTAAATAAATCTCTTCACAATCTGGCCAGTTCCTACTGTTTCAGTCTTCTTATACTATATTCTGTTCCACATATTCTACTATTTATCTATACTAGTTGCTTTTCCTCTAAAATTTCTCTGTTCAGTGTCTTTGAACTTACTATCCCCTATGCCTCACTGATTCTCTGGCTTCCTTGGATCAAATGTCATTTCTCACAAAAGAAAAGATCTCCTCCCTTCATTGTTAGTGCTTCCCCTAGGAGATTAACTTCCTTTGTAAATTCACCTTCCCAAGATAACTTGGGATTTATTAGTTAAATTTCTTTCTTAAGGACTATTTCTTAAACCAAAAACAATCTGATTCTAATTGGCCACCAATTAGATGGCCAAGTCCTATTTGGTTATTGTTCGGGTTCTGATTGACTCATATTGAGGGTAAATAGCAGTCATTTCTGCTCTGGCTAAAAACCTTGAGGGTCTTCCCCTCCCAAATTTATTTGTGTATTTAGATTTTTTTTTTTGACTAGGCAAAAGAGAAGATTCTTTGCCTCAATTGCTACTTAGCTTTAATCACTTAATGAATGTGATCTCAGGCAAACTGAGACCTGATGAAGACCTTTGCTTTAAAAGGCCAAAGTCTCCCATTTCTTCTAGGGCCATTTCCAATTGTTTTGATTTTTATCTGTCACTGGACCCAGGGGAATCTGGAGGAGAAAGTGAAGCAGATGATCTTGCACAACCTTCCCTCGCTTAAACCCAGTTCACTTACATGTCATGGCATCACTTCCCTGATGTCATGGTACTCTTTGAGAAGGAAGGACAAACAGCAATCTTCCTCCTTTGATAAATAGATTTCCCCTTAGAGTTGAAGTTTGATAAATAATTTTAACTTAAATACCTTTTATTAAGTGCTTAATTAATCAATTAAGGACCTAAGTACTTAAATAATACAGTATAATGAATAGAGACCTTTACTTGTAATGTGAATATGGGCAAATGACTTACATGCTTTCATTGTCTCCAGGCAACTCTTCAAGACTCTAAATTATGAGTTGCTGATCAGCATAGGAATGGAGGTAGGGAATAGTTTCAACAAAGGGATTTCTTTACATCAGTTAAATCAAAGATCAAGACCTCCTCCCATGCCCTCCCTCTCATTGTGCTAAATTGGAGAAAAACCATGTGTGGGTTTTAAAATACATGAGAGCTACACTTTAATGTAATATTAAAGCTATTTAATAAGAAAAATCTGTAATTTAAAATGGGGCTGCGTGAGAGTAAACAGAGCAGAAAGTCCTGCTGATGCCTAGGGATTTCTAATTATTTTACCACTAGAAAAGCAAGGAGGAGAAAGTGAGTTTCAATAAACTTTTTCAGGTGTGGGTGTTTACCAACTAGGTCTTCATGGAAGGTCAGCCTATTGCAAGGAGAAATTTGTGGCCAAGCCAAGTTCAATCAAGTTGCCCTTGTCAATGTGGGTGTGAAAGAATCCAGCTCCATGTCCCAGCACTTAACCATAGACAAGTCACCATACTTCTGAGCCTCAGTGCCCTTAGCTGTAAACTAAGTATACCTATCCTACCCACATCACTAGGGAGTTGTTGCAGAATATATTTTATATGCCTTTTAAGGGTTACAATAAAAGCTTAAATTATTAATATAGATATTGTTATTGTTATAGGGATTTTTCTGCCAGGGTTACCAGCCTCCAGACTATACCCCTCTGCTCCCACCTTTATCCCCCCATCTATTGATAGTGAATTAATCTTCCGAAAGCATAAATATAATCATAAGTGCAATCAATGAGGAACAATATGGATTTGGAGTTACAGAAATTGGCGGAAGTCTATTTCTGCTAATGATTGTCCATGTGAGCCCAAGCACAGTACTCCTTAGCTCTTGGACCCTTGTTTCTTCATTTTGGAGTCAAATGACCTCTGTGAACTTATGTCACTTCACAACTCAAAAAACTTCAGTGGCTGCCCAGGGACTATCAAACCTGGCATCCAAGGCTTCCATCTCCTAGTACAGATATCCTCTTCTCTTCTCACCCCACCTCCATTTTCCTTTTTGGAGAGAGGAAGCTTGATATAATGGGAAAAGTGCTTAATTTAGTCTCCAAAGTTCGAGTGAATTCAAATCTCAACTCTTCTTGTTACTACCTGTGTGAGCTTAAGTCAGTCACTTAACCCCCATGAACTTCAAATTGATTCCTTATCTATAAAATGAGAGGATTAGGTGACCTCTAGAGTTCCTCCCAATCTCTGACTGTTCCCTCCTTTTTCCTCTCATATATTCTACACTATGGACAAGCTGAACTAGCACTGCTCTCCAAACCCATGTCAGTCTTTCCCACTCTTTGCCTTTGCGTACACCACCCCCAGAACCTAGAATAATTTGCTATCACCACCTATTAAAATCCTTCAACACTCTACCTGCTCTGTGATTTCTACACTGATTTCTCAGTCATTGTAGTATGTTCTGCCTCCCCAAAACTCTCTTCACATTGTATTGATCCTTGTAGGCTCCCAACACATTGTAATTTGCTTTATGCTCCATGCCCCTGTCACTGCCTCTTTTCATTAGACCACAAAAACTCCACACACAAAAACAGATGTCTTCTTTATCATTAAAGTCTCTTTCTTTCTTTTAAATTTAATTTAATTTAAAATCTCTTCCTTGATTACCATGATGTTTCACATACAAATTACTAGATTTAGAGTTAGACATGATCTTGGAGATCATCTAATTAATTCCCCTCATTTTACAGAAAAGGAAAGTGAGATGCAAGAGACTGAGTGATTTCTTACACTGGTGATGAGAAACAGAACTGAACTCATTCAAACCCAGCTCCCTTTCCAAGGTACTATATTGACTTTCTTTACATGTGCCTCAAGAATATCACTTGATAGAACTAAGGATGTTTAGAGAAGACATTTAGAGCAGAAACCATAACTTTCTTTAAGTATTTCAAGAGCTCTTATGTGAAGGAAACACCAGGCTTTCTGCTTGGCTCTAGAAGGCTAATTTAAGAAGAACATGAGAAAAAGACCAACTCAATCCCAATCATTATGGCCCTCCAGTACTAATATAGATTACATCAGGATGTAGCCAGTTCTCATTCCTAAAGGCTTTCAAACAAAAACCAGATGATTGCTTGTTGAGACTATTGTCCTAAAGAAAAGATTACTGTTCAAGGGGACTAGGTGACCCACTGAAATCCTTCCTCATCTGAGATTCTCTGAAATCTATGATAGGTTTGGAAAGCCCAAAAAAGTGAGGCTTTCTGGGGACTTGAAAGCTCCTTTTTCCAAAAGGGAAATAGGATCAAGGCTCTTTCCTATAAAACATTGCAAACTAAATGGAGAACAGAAGAATCATGTAAACCCTCCACCTCTACTCCCACCAACTAAGCAACCATTAGAAAAGATGCCCCTCTTCAGCAGAAACTGAGATAATTCTAAATGGTACTGTCCTGCCTCAGTGGGTTGTGTCCCTGCCCTAGAGCCAACTACAGGGAGTGCGACTCATGGCAGAAAGGATCCATTATTGTTCTTTATTTAAAAGTAATTTCTTGCCTTTCTCTGTTGTCAGCTCTAGCTCAGCACTTTTACAGATAAACTAACTTTATATACCATTAATATAAGCCTCTGAACTTTGGGACTCTGCTACAAAAGAGGAAAAGGAAAATGCCAGTCAGCAGATGAGGAAGATCTCTACTCCTTATACTCATTGCCCCCATCTCCACCTCTTGTGACTATAACAAAGAAGATTCAAGTTCCAGTTCAATCACTGCTACCAGTACTGCTGCAGCTGCCACTGTGACTACTTCTTTCTTCTCTTTCTGCTTTTCCACTTCTTCCTTCTCCTCCATAAAGCCTATCCTGCATTCATTTCACAGATCAAGACATATAACAAGAGACCTTTAGAAAGGATCTGGTTCACCCTTTCATCTGATAGCTGAGGAAACAGGCTTGGGGAGGAGAAGAGATTTAGCCAAAGTCACACAAGAAGTGACAGAACCAGAATATAAACCCAGGTCTTTTAATTCCTCTCTTATGTTCTTCCTATTGGATCAGGATTCCTCTAGGTAAAGGAGCTCTCTCTTTTATGAACTCCCATCGCAACTTGTCTGTACCTTTTGAGTGTTTTTATTTTGATGGTGTAAGGAAAAGGGCACTAGCTTGTGATCTGAAAACATAAGTTCAAATCAAAGCCTCAGTGGTGATGAGCTGTTTGACCCTGAGAAATGACTTCATTTTTCTCAGCTATAAACAAATCTGAGAAAACATAATGAAGCTTGCCAAGTCTACTATACAAAGTGGCCATGAAGAAAATGTTATGTAAAACTAAAATTATATGGAAAAGATAGCTATTATTATTATTAACATTATTTTATATTGCAGATCTTTGCCATGCTGTCTCATCTCCTCCCCCAGCCAGCAATCACCTTGAGAAGATCCTGATATCCTACTTTATGATATAGATATTTAATAAGATATATTCTGTTATTATTGCTCTAAAAAAAGATGAACAGGCTGATTTTAGAAAAAACATGGAAAAATTTACATGAATTGATCTTGAGAGAAACAAGCAAAAGCAGGAAAGCATTATACACAACAATATCAAGACTGTGCGATGACCAATTATAACAGGCTTAGTTCTCAGTGGTTCAGTGATGCAATGCAATCTCAAAAAACTTTGGATGGAAAATGCCTTCCATAGTCAGAGAGAGAACTATGGAGACTGAATGTAAATCAACACATTCTATGTTCACTTTTTTTTTCTCTAGTGGTTTTTTCCCTTTTGCTCTCATTTTTCTCTCCCAACATGATTCATATAGAAATATATTAAAAATGAATGTACGTGTATCACCAGAAAAAGGTGTTGTTTTACATTTAACTAGGAAAAATAAAAATAAAAATGAGAGGTATCTTCTGTCTCTCCCAATCCCTAAGTCCATGAAGTGCAAGCTCTGTTAGTATCCACTCTGCTACATCTCGTCTGGTCCTCCCTCTCCTTGTCAGTCTAACTGTAACCTCTGTAGTTTAACTCCTTATCTCCTCTCACTTAGACTTTTGTAATAACCTCCCATCTGCTCTCTCTGCTTCCAGTTTTATCCCTTCACCAAGCCACAAAATTGCTGAGGTCATCTCTCTAAAGCACAGATCTAATCACTTCCTTCTTCTGCTTTAAACACACACACACACACACACACACACACACACACACACACACACACACATTCAATGAATAACTATTCCTTGTGGAATTCGTTCTATAAGTTAACTTACACAAGGCAAGTGCTCATTTGGAGGTCAGGAAAAATGATGCAACGACACTCTCAAAGCCTTTCCAAAGAACTTTGGGATCAATCACATGACATGGGAAACACAGGAGCTCCTAGCATAGCTGTCCATCCACATCAAAGAAGTCACTGTGCTCTATCTGCAAAGCAGAATTTCAATAGCTCAATAGAAACATGCAATGTACCAATTTAGAGACATTTCCCGCTACATGTTCATATGGACTATTTGTGCCCAACCTGGGTAGAGCTTTCAAGCTTGTATTGTGTGCCTTGACCCCAACATAGTGATGTCATCTTAGTCTTCTTGAAGAACAAAGGACAATCACCATCACCATTACTTGAAGGGTGGAAAGGGAGAGGGGGAGAGATAGAAGTTCTTAGGCTGCCATTGAAGATCCCTTTACAATCTGGCTCCAACCTACTTTTTGATCTTATTTTATATCATTCTCTTTCACAGACTCTATGGTCCAGCAGAACAATCTCAATCTAAAACTGCTATTGACACATCCCCCAAGTCTGAAAGCAGTCTTCTTTACATGCCTTTTTTTTTTTTCAATCCTTCTATTCTTCTGAGGCTCGAAACAGTTCCTTCATGTACTTTCCCTGTTTCCCTTTATTATAAATAATTGTTCCCTCCTCTAATCCCTCTAACTTCCACCCAAATCTTTCCTATGTACTTATTATGTAACCTATAGTTCCATTAGCTGAGTACTTATTTTATCCTCCTACAGTTTCCTCCTCTGTAAAATGAGCTGGAGAAAGAAATGGTAAACCACTCCAGTAGTTTGCCAAGAAAACTCCAAATCAGATTTCAAAGATCCTGTCTGATTGAACAACATCAACAACTACTAATATCCTTGAAGGCAGATGATAATTTTTCTCCTTTTTGTGTAGCTACCATCTATTATAGTGCCTGGAATATGACAGATGCTTAATAAAATGTTTGTTGAATTAAATACAATTTGAATTAAGAAATGTTTTCTGAACAAATGAATGACTCAGTATCATGGGAATGAAAAGAACACCAAACTGATCATTCTAATCTAACAGATGCCTGATTTAAACTCTGAGTCTGTTTACTCATTTATAAAATTGGGAAGATGCTTTTCAACAATGTGATTATTAAGGGTAATTCCAATAGAAGTGGGATGGGAAATACCATCAACATACAAAGAGAGAACTATGGAGACCAAATGTGGATCAAAGTATAGTATTTCCACCTTTTTTGTTGTTTGTTTGTTTCTTTGTTTTCCTCTCATGGTTTTTTTTTTCCCCTTTTGATCTGATTTTCCTTGCACAGCATGACGATTATGGAAATGTGTTGAGAAGAATTGCACATGTTTAACCTATATTGAATTACTTGCAGTCTTAAAGGAAAGGTATGGGGGAGAGAAAGAAAAATCTGGAATACAAGGTTTTACAAAGATGAATGTTGAAAACTACTTTTGCAAGTATTTGGGAAAAAATAAATACTATTTAAAAATAAAATTAGGGATATGAACCAGAGGCTCTAGCTCTAGCTCTAGATCGAGAAAGGATTATAAAATCATGAATCTTAAATCAGCAAAGGAATGTTGAAGTCATCTGGTTCTTTCCCTACCTTCTGGCACAAAGCTCAGAGAGAAAACCAAGCCATCAGATAATAGTTAGAATCTTAAAAGAGTATGATAAACTGTAACACTGCATCAAACCTAAAAAGATTAAATTTAATACAAGTAAATGGAACATGTTACACTGTTTCATAAAATTAACAAGAAGGAGAATGTATGGTTAGATAACATTTTATCTGACAAAAAAAAGGTCTGAGGCTTTTGGTGGAACTCAATCTCTGTATGAGTCAATGGTGTGAGTGAGAGGGCAGTAGGAAAAAAAAAAAGCTAATGAGAATTTAGGCTTTATTAAAAGAAATAAAGCATCCAGGAATTAGGAAGTACTGTCTTATTGTGCTCAGTTCTAGTCAGACCACTTATAGAGTATTGTTTCTTCCTCTCGATGTCATATTTTGGAAAGAATATTCACAAGAACATCTAGAAGGGAGTGACTAGGATACTGCATGGCCTTTAGTTCAGGAATAGTTAAAGGAACTTGCACTATTTTGCCTCAAAAGAGAAACATCTATCAGGGGTAAAAATAAGTGTCTTCAAGTATTTGAAGGACTGTCCTACAGAAAAAGGATCTGCTGCATTCTTTTGGGTCCCAGACACCAGAATGAGAAGCCATGGATAGAAAACATAAGGAGGTAAATTTAGGCTTGCCATAAGGCAAAAACTTGCTCACAGAAAGCCCTCTCCAGAAATAATGTTTCAAAAGATAGTAGGAAGATCTTCATACCAACATGACTGTGAATGGTTTTTCAAGCATTATTTGGACTATAGAGTTTCAGTGGTCCCTCTTATCTCTGCCCTTTATGATATTGTGACCTAAATTCTCCTTGAAATGCCCCAGTAATAGGGAACAACAACCTCACAAGTCAACTATTTAGTTTTCTATAATTGATAGGACCTTCCAATATATATTCAACCTTATATAGACAATACAGCATAAGAAAAAAAGACAGTAAGCCTCAGGTTGTAAGATTAACTCTGGACATGGTGCTTCTGTATCTTAGCCTCTTCAGACAGTACAAACACTACAACAATACAAATGAAGATGACACTAGACCATGCTAACAGGCAAAAAACAAAATAAAACAAAAACAAAACAAAACAAAAAAACCTAAAACCACAAATCAAAGAAAATGAGCAATGCTGCTTCAACATTATTAAAATTAAAGCACCAACCCAATCCTTCCATTCTGAAAACAAACAAAAAACTACAAAAATGCAAAGAGACATGGATTGTCAGCAGCGATTACTTTTTTAAGTTGTTTTCCTTAATTCTTTTTATTAGTAGGTATTGTGAGGAAAACATTGTTCATTGGAAAGTGACTGATGTTTCAAAAAAATTATCAGGGAAAAATAAATTATTGAATGCAAGGCAGAATAAATAAATAAGGAGGCTGTGCTAGACAGCCTCACAAGACTTTCTGGATTTAATACTCCCTTTTCTATGTTCTAAGGCACCTTCCAATTCAAACATTCTTTTCTAAGCTCCTCTCCAGTTCTGGTCTTCTATGATTTAATGTTTCTGTGATTCTACATGTATGCATAGCACATGTCTCATTAGAGACTTGTTTTAATCAACATTAATAATTCGTTTAATTAATAGAGGGGACCTGTTTGCCCATCAGATGAACAATAACACTTTAGATTCACTTCTCAGACCTTCTTTCTGAATTCATTAGGCTGAATGTATGGGATCTATTACTGTCAATGTGGTGAGCCTGTATATTTATGGCCCTCCAGGTGGTTACTTTCACACAGAAAACGGGTGGTGTGGTGTGGTATGTGTGAGTGTGTGTATGGGTGTGTGTGTATTTTATTGCTAAGACAAATGGTTCCCTGTTGTAATAAACCATTTATTGCAACAGCAAAAAATGCTCTGAGTCTAAGAGACTGTCAGTTACTACCAAGTGCTCATTATGCATGCGCCAAGATGCCATCCCAAAGAGAAGCCGCTTTCCACCAGGCAGTTCAGCCACCCAGTGGAATTGTAACCGATTAAAGCAGCTGTATAATATCTTGTCTCTTGGGATTAATTAAATGCTTTCCAACTGTGATACAGTCATCATGTAAAATATTTTTTAATTTATTTTTCAAAAATAAATGAGGATATAAACATTTTATATGATGGCAGAGGAATGGCAGTAAACTCATAGTGCAGAAACAGGAGAGAGCATGGGAGAAAAAAGCCAGCTCTGGGTCCAGAAGTCAGAAACATGAGGGTCAAGAATCAGCTCTGCTCCTCACTTGCTGTGTGACCCTGTGCAAAGTTTTTAACCTCCCCAAATGTCAATCTCCATGTCTCTAAAACAAGATGTTTATATTTCATTCTTAAGCTTTCTTCAGCTTTATTATTCTCTATCCTAAGGTTCTTTACAGCTCAAAGATTATATCTTCTATGATTAAACACCGCATATCCTAAAGACTTCAAGATGAAAGATGAGGAAAAGAAAAGAAAGGAAGAAAGGGAAAGAAAAAAGGGAAGAAAGGAAAGAAGGAAGGAAAGAAGGAAGGAAGGAAGGAAGGAAGGAAGGAAGGAAGGAAGGAAGGAAGGAAGGAAGGAAGGAAGGAAGGAAGGAAGGAGGAAGGAAGGAAAAGGAGGGAGGGAGGGAAGGAAGGAAGGAAGAGAGGGAGGAAGGGAAGGAAGAAGGGGGAGGGAGGAAGAAAAAGAAGAGGAATAAAAGCAGAGAGAAAAAGAGGAAAAGGAGAAAGAAGCAAAAGCAGGAGGAGGAAGAAGAGGAAGAGAGATGCTCTGGCACACAGCTAGTAAGTGGGTGAGGCAAGATTTCAATTCAGGTCTTTCTGCCTCCAAGTTCATTGCTCTATCCTCTGTGCCACCTAGCTATCCCCTTTATGTGAGGAAACAGAGCAGACAGGTCAATGAATTTGTTTGAAATGACACAACCAGTAAGCATCAGAACCGAGATTCCAACAAGTTTCCTAACTCCAAGTCCCACGCTCTTTCCCACATACTGTACTTCCTCTCCAAAGGACTGGCTTTCCTTTCAGCTTTCATATCACCTATTCTATATCCTTAAGTCTGTTCCAATATCCAATTTCTATAACATTCTCCTGAGTTGATCCCTCAGGCCATAGGCAAAAGGTCTAAAAGGAAATAGCGAGTCAGCAATTCTTCAGGGAATCTGATTAACAGAGAAAAGCCACAATGAAACCATCAGGTCCCAAGGGGAGAATTTAGACCATATGATGCCATTTGGCTATGGGATTCTTGCCTGAATTCTTCCTCTGTGAGCCAGATTGTCAAGACATCTTGTGCTGTTTAACATACATACATAGGAGTATTTTTCCCCTGAAATTTGGTTTCTCTCACGGGAACGGCTTGAAACGTTATCCTTCAGGAAGTAATTTGGATAGACATGAATTTGAAAGTAAACCCTCTACCTCCTAGTACTGTATTGTTCCCTCTGGACCAGAATGTGTTCTGTGGGCCCAAAGAGATCACAGTTTCTTTCTTGACATACTAGAAAAATACAAGAAGAAGATATTTGGTGTTTACTGTGACCTAGGCATTGTGCTAAGTAAGAATTCTAGAATTATTCTCTCATTCGATGCTTACAACAACCCTGGAAGGTAGGTGCTATTAGTATCCTCATTTTACAGTAAAAGAAACTGAGGAAAAAGTAAATTAAGTGACATTCCCAGGGGCACATAGATAAGAAGTATCTGAAACTGGATTTGAACTCAAGGCTTCCTGACTGCTTCCTGTAGCATTCAGCTGTCTCTAAAACACATCTTTAGGGTTGAAGTTGAGCCATTTGAATGTAAATTCCTTGAGGAAAATATAAGCACATTCTCTCTTCCTCTGTATCTCCACTATTTATCACAGTGCCTGGCACCTGGTAAGCGCTTAATAAATACTTGTTGACTTGATTGATACGCAATAGTGTCGATCACACAATCACAAAACTGTTAATCATATTTACTATATGCATAATGAAATGCATCCTTTTTTCCTTTGGTAAAGGATATTTTGGCTTACGTCTGTGATTTCATCTGACAAAGAAACGATATCATTGCAGACCCACAATATCCTGTTCTAGTCTTAGAAAGTCCACCTGAGATATTCACAAGTTGAGAGACGCGTCCAGGTTCACATTGCTGGTAAATCAGAGATTGTGCTTTAGTCCAGATCTTCCTGATTTGAAGTCCAATTGTCTTCTATGCTGTGCTGCTTTTCTGTGCAGGTCTTTTTTGGGTCAGAGCTGTGATTTCATTGTTAAAAAGAAATTCCCAAGAGATTCTGAGTCACTTATTCTAAATTCCACATTTTAGAGATGGGACATTAAGGATTATTGAGATTAAGGAATTTCCTCATAAAATTTATCTACTAATTCAAAAAGGGATGCAACAGGACAAAAATAATGATATAATTCAGGAGTCGAATTAAGTCAAGTTAGCAAATATTTATCAGATACATATCATGTGCCTGCTAGAAATTATGCTAAGCGATGGAGCTCCAAAGGAAAAGAAAAAAATAATAATAATAAAGCAAAAACCAAACCCTTCTCTGAAGGAGCTCATGGTCTAATAAAGTATCACACAGAGTTGGAAAAAAGATGTTCTTGAGCTTGGGGGTCATAGAATTGTATCATCTTTACAACAACTTCTGAACATCTACAAAGAGAAAGAACTTGTTTATTCATGAAAAGAGCTTGCTCCATTTGGGAGCAACTCAATTATCAGGAAGTTATTGTACAGAGTCATTATCTCTCCCCTCTAATTTTCAGCCATTGTTATTCCCTTTATCCCTTAGGGTAGCCATATGCTTTCTCATTATCTTTTCCACCTATGTTGGTTCCAATTTGCTTCTTAACTCTTACATTTAGTGTAGTTATAGAAAAGATTACTCCTCAGGTAGGATTTCAATTTAATGATCTCCGAGTGCCTCCTATCTTTGAGATTCTATGATTGTTCCACATTTTCCAAGCTGAAGACCATTCACCTTCACAGTGACATTGGAATCAAAATAAAGGTTATCTATCCTGCTTCCTAGATCAACTGTTAAGTAGTTCAGAGATTTCTCCCTTCTCCCCTAAAAGTCTGTAAAGCACCTTGGTTTCCCCTCTTTCCCTCCTCCTATGTCCCCCTCACAAATTATGATAAAGAAAATAAGTGAAATGTATTGATATGAAAATTTGAAGAATATGAATACATTTTACACAGCATGTTTAAGTTTGCAAAGTACTTTATATGTAATCTCATTTAATCCTCACAGTGACCCTGAAAATGATTATTATTTCTATTTTACAGACATAAAAACTGAGGCTGAAAAAAGTTAAATAAGCAATCCAGGATCATACAGCTAGTGTCTTAGGCGAGATTCAAATTAAGGTCTTCTATCCACTATGCCATCTAGCTTCACATTAAAGAATAATTATTATAATAAAAATTATATATACATACACACAAACACACATATATGGCTTTAAATCTTGCATACAAATATTATGCTATTTAATCCTCAGAACAAACCAAGTAAGTAGATGTTATATGAGCTCTTTCAGAGAAGGGCTTGGTTTTTTGCCTTTTTTTTTTTCCCTTTGGAGTTCCATTACTTAGCATAATGTCTAGCAGGCACATGATATGTATCCCATAAATGTTTGCTAACTTGACAGAATTTGACTCCTAGGAAGTAGGTGGTATTATTATCCCTATTTTACAAGAAGAAACTGAGGCAGAAAACAGTTAAGAGATTTGCCCAAGGTCACAACTAGTAAGTTCATGACAACTCAGAGTCCCTGATTCTAGGTCAGTATATTATGTATTAGGTCATCTAGCGTCTAACCTGTGGCTTAATTTATGATTCCTTTGCCTCACATCTACAAACTGAAATTTATAGACGATTCAACACTTGAGTAAAATTAAAGTATATAATATGTAGAAATAAACATATATGTAAACATGTATACATACATATTTATATACTTTAATATATTTCTAGATATGTCATCTGCAGATACATACATATTTAGACTTGTCATTTCAATGGAGGGTTGCCTGGGGCACAGATAGGTCACACAGACAACAAATGTATGATATGGAATTTGAACCTAGGCCCCTCTGACTCTAAAGCCAGTCCTTTAGCTACTAAACCATCACTGCTTCCCAAGACCATCATACGATTCATAGGAATTCATAGAATGAGCCAGTGTTGGTACCTCTTGATGGAACATTCTGATTTACTCTTCCTCTTAGGACAAGGACCAGTATTCCCCTATTACAAATAGCATATCCAGCCAAAGATCTACACTGACCACTCATTAGATCCCAGAACCAACCAGACTTCAAAGTATCGTGTTATTATTTTCCTTAAAACCTATTAAAAATGCTTAAATAATCTGAAATTTCTGTTTCTCTTAGTCAAAACTGTGTTTGAAAAGGTGGCACCTATGCCTTAATGCCATGGAAACTAGCCATTTGTGTATGGTTAATGGTCTTAAAATAGATGCTAAGTTAGCCAGGAAAATACAGAATGATGTGGATTTATTTTACAAAACAGATGAGCGAAAAGAGATATGCTCCCCCACAGCTAAAATATAACTCCTTATAAGTCAGTCAGCCATACCATCCACAATACTGAACACTAAACTATGTGTGAAGTAACTATAATATAGCAATAAATAATGCTATATTTGGAGTCAAAATACATAGATTCACAGCCCAACCATTTAGTGGTATGGAATTTGAAAAAGGCATAGAATTACGGATTTAGTGGTTGGACAATCAGTAAACAATTTATTAAATGCTTTCCACATTCCAGGTACTATGTTAAGAGTTAAGAGTACAAAGAAAGGGGAAAAGTGCCATCATTTTTTTCAAGGAACTCATATTCTTAAGGAGCAGACATAATACAAATAATTGTACTTATAAGCTCTAGACAGTGTAGAAAGGCACCAGCAGCTGTAGGACCAGCGCCTACAAAAGATAAGATTTGAGTTTTGGAGAAGGAAGCCAACTTTTTTCAATAGTTCCAAGCTCTGGATATATTTGGATATAAGGTAGACTACTTCAGAATTGAGTCTCTAGAAAGTGTCTCCAGTCATCCTGATCTCTATCTGGCCACTGGACCCAGATGGCTCTGAAGGGGAAAGTGAGGCTGGTTACTTTACACAGCCCTTCCTCACTTAAATACAATTCTCTTGCATGTCATGACCCCACCTCCCTGATGACATGGTGCTCTTTGAGAAGGAAGGACAAAGAATAACAACAACAAGGAATCCAGCTAAGCTATAGGATAAAGGTGAGGAGAGAAAGCATTCCAAAGATAAGGAACAGCCAGCACAAAAGCACAGGTCGGGAGATTGGATTGTTAAATGTGAAAAGTGGACCAAAAACAAACAAACAGTGTAACTGGATAGAAGAAATTGTGAAGTTTAAAGAAAAATTTGTAAAGCATAAAAAGACTACGAAAGGATGGGATATGATGGTGAATGTCTTTAAATGGTAGAGAACTCTAGATTTGATCCTAAAGTTAATAAGGAGCTAGTGGTATTTATTGAGTAAGTAGATGACATAGGATTGAGTTTCAGGATAATCAATTTGGCAGCAACAATATGAAGGATGGACTGGTATGGGGAGAGACTTGAGATAAAGAGAAAAATTATAAGGCTATTGCAATAATCCAGGCAAGATAAAGTCCTGAACCAAGGTATTCCCAGGATGCTTAGGACTATGTCTGATATATAGTAGGTGCTTAATAAATGCTAGCTGATTGTTTGATGGCTTTGTGAGCATGACCAAAGGGACATATACTATATCTGCAACCTGCATGACTGGGAGTCCACATTTCACATTCATCAGAACATATTAGAAAGAAATTTTATTAGGAATTAGAAATTACAAAATTAAAAAGAAGGGAGAGTTTGAGAGGAAGGATATTAAGTTCTATATTAGACATGTTGAATTTAAGATGTCTTTAGTATATACAATTCCAGACACTTAAAAAGCAATTGGTATTATGGAAATGGAGTAAAGCAGATGAGATTAGGAGAAGATACATAGATATGGGAATCATCTGCGTAAAAATGATAGATGAACCCACTAGAGCTGACAAGTTCATTAGGAAAGAGAGCATGGAAAAAAAGAGCCCAGGAGAGAATGTTGGAAAACAATCATTTACAAAGGAGACTGAGAAGAAACAGATAAGTGAGAGAAAACTAGAAAGGTATATAATAGGAGAGTATGCTCTAGAGTGTCATAGGCTAGAGGTAATCAGAAGGTTGAAAATAAAGAAAAGGCCATTAAATTTGGCAATTAAAAGATACCTGGCAACTTAGCAGGGGAGAAAAAGGGGAGCAATTTCAGTGGAAGAATAAGATTGGAAGCCAGATTTCAGAAAATTTAGAAGAGAAAGTAGAGTTACTTAGTATGACAGCTTTCTCAAGGAGTATAGCAAAGAAAGGGGGGGAGGAGAGAAAGTTAATAGAGATGGTCAGATCAAGGAGGACTCTTAAAAAAAAAAAAAAGATGGGGAAACAGAGATATGTTTGCAGGTGGCAGGAAAGGACTCCTAAGATAGGAAGAGATTAAAAATTAGACAGAGTATGGGGATGATGGGGGAGGAGAAGTACCTTGGCAGAACAACCACCTCTTCATGCAAAACAGAGATGAAAAAGGATAAAGCTGATGTTATCAGAATGAGGTAAGATGAAGAGGAGAGGAAAAGTCTAGTGAACTCGGGAATTTTTTTTTTCTTTTTTCCTTTTTCTTTCTTTCTTTTTGTTTGTTGTGTGACAAGGTCCTCCACTGGGAGGGTAAAGTTAGGGAGAACCACAACAAGTTTAAGAGGGATAAAAAAAAATTGGAAAAGCTGCTGAAACAAATGAACTATTGAGACAAAAATTCCAAGACAGTTTCTGGGTAATTAACAATCAATTTATTAATTAGGCTAGCCAGCAATCAATAAATTGATGGTCAGTAGTTTTTTCTTGGTGACCAAAGACATTGAAGAAAATCCTAAAAAGCCTTGAATCCCTTCTGAAAGGGAATTCCCCTTACAAATGAAAATCAATCTCAATCGGTAAACAATTTAATAAAGAAGTTGGCTAAAAGTCTTCAGCTCTTCCTTCTGATAATGAGACTCAGCTTCCAGCAATCTGAGCAGAGGAAACAATTTCCATCCATTTGTTATGTCTGGCTGGTTTTCTCCTTGATTAGCTGGCTCACCCTACTCTAATGGAGGCGATCAGGGACAGGAGTCACTTTCCTCAGAGTTAGCCCACTCTCAGAGTTAACCCATGAGAAATGGATTCTATTTATATAGTAAACAGAAATTAAGTCTCCTAGTTGGGTGGGGTCCTGACAAAATTGACCCAATATATTTCTTAAGGGCTAGGAGCAATCTCATCAATCAGTTATGCCCTTCAAAGACTGACTAACCTTAAACAGATTTGGGCCTTTACAATAAATGAAGGGAAAGTGGTGGATTACAATAAACAGTTATTAATATTAGTTTCTCTTCGAGTGAGTCAATGGGGAAAATGAATTAAAAGGATTACATTGCTTTTATATCTTTGTATCCTTGGCATTTAATATTGTTGTCTTGTATGTAGTATGCACTTAATAAATAATTTATGAATTACATTGAATCATCTAACTCAATTTCATTTTATAGATAAGTCTCAGAGAGAAGTATCTTCCCCCAAGTCCCATAGACAGTTATAATTATAGTTCATAAATATCTATTAAACCCTTTTTATGAGTCAGGCACTTTGTTTAAACACTGGAGATTTATATGCAAATAAAAACACAGTCCTTGCCTTCAAATAGCTTTCAATCTAATAACAGAAGACAACACACAAAATGATGTGAACTCTAAACCAGCCCATTCTGCGTCCCTTGCCAGGAAATGCTGGAGGTCAATTTTACCAGATTGTAAAGTTCCCCAGATGGGAAGCTGTAATTCTAAATCAACTCATAGACTTCCATGGTTAGTAGCGCTAATCTATCCATCCAATCTCCACCCTCTGAAACTTGATTAGCATATTTTAGACAAGTCTGGAACTTGCCAATCATGTAGACTCCTGGCTCCTCCTTGATTCCTCTCTAACTCCTCCCACACTCCTTTCCTTTCCCTAAACCCTGCTCCTGTTCTTCCTATCCCCTGAGACTTTAAAGGTTCCCAAACATAGAAGCAAGTTGCTTAATTATCTATGATTTGGCTTCACTTAGCGACATCTTAGTCACATAATAAATAACAAATCTTTGTAATCTGTGAAAAGCGTGACATGATTTCTTCATGCAAATCGAACCATTATGCTCTCCTAAATTTATTTCATATATCTACTTCATATATACAGCAGAAAATATAGCTGAAATTGAGGGTGTGGGAATAGGGAATGGTGTCCATATGGGAGAAGTCCAAAGTCAAAAGCAGACTAACTGGCAGATATTAAAATCTCATGATTTGAATTCAGCTTCTCTGACTTAAAGACCAGTTGCTCTTTTCTCTACTCAACACTGTCTACTACTCTGTGCCTCGGTTTCCTTATCTGTAAGATGGGAGCGATAATAGCTTCATCTTATGATTCACAGTGTGATCAATAAGATAAAATACAAACTTCAATGAAAGCCACTTTGTAAATCTAAAAGTCTCCCAGCAAAGTCACATTATTATTCTATACAATCCTATGCACTATCCTGAACCTTGGAATATCCATAGATGAAAGATAATATTGGTCCTGCCTTAAAGAGCTACTGTGGAGGGGAGATAAGACATGTAAGGAAATCTGTAACACAAGGCAGAATATGCCATCAGAGTATAAACTAGAAAGTGAATGTCAGTCAAGAATGCTGGGATCTCATCATTTTACTTTTTGCAAGAGGATGTTCCTAGTCTTCCCACTCTTCACTCCCCAGTCCTCTCCCACATACATAATTGTTTGCACTGCTGCCTGCCTCTATTAAAATATTAGATCACGGAGGCAAAGATGGTAGCAACACACACTATCTCACATATAGTAAGTACTTTATAAAAGCTTATTGCCTAGTGGATTGAGTCAGGAAAAGATTCTATTTGAACCTTGAAGGAAAATCGAGTACTCTTCATGTGTCCATTACCAAAGTGTGTGATGTTGAGGCATTCAGCCTATTTGGCAATCTTACTTTCTCTTCCTCTGGGGAGCAGAAATCAAAGATTACAGGTGGTCAACAGTACAGGCCTTTACTAGTAGGTTTAAACTCCTCTGGGACCATAAAGTGTACTAGATGTGACACTTTGGTCCCAGATCTAAATGAAGAGATTCCAAAAGAAAAAATTAACTTATACAACTGAGCACCAAGTAATTACCTAGACAATATGAATCTTCAAATATCCCCAAAATGAAAACCAGGATGGTTTAATATAATAGCCTGCTCTGCCTGAGCAAAGTGATGGAAGTGGCTAGAATCCAGTCATCAGTGTCATGGTGCTGATTCTTAGAGCTTTAGTAACCTGCTCAGATGAAGACTGGTACAGCTGGCAAAAACCCATCCCAGCTACCCTACCAGCTTGCTGCCTATGTGCTCCAATCTCAACAAGTTTGACAGTTGGACCTAGCAAATACCCTTGGCAGTAATCCATTTGTCTCTAAGTGCACAGGGTCTTCTTAACCATTCATCAATATGTTCTATTTTTCATGAAGGCAAATGTCCTTATTGTCAGCTGTACAACCCTGCATAAAAGGTGGGGGTAAGACATGGCCATCCTTCATGTCAGTGGCCAAGCACCTCAGACACCAAAGCCCCAGCTGCATCTAATGGCAAGTGTGAGCCCAGAGGACAGAGATAATGCCCTTAGAGCAAGTCAGATGTCTATCCCTGATTAAAGAGGGCTCTGTCCCCTAATGGTGATCCTATCACTGGGGGGATGGGAGAAGTGAGGGATACTGTCCAGTGGAAAATTATCTAGAATAAGCAGGGAAGCAGAGCAGAGTTCACACAGAAAAACACAGCACATTCATGATGCAGGGCATGCTGAAGTCAGCTTAAATTGTTAAATATGTGAATATTTACACCTTTGAAATCAACAAACACTACAAATCATGCTTGATTTTTTGTTGTGCTGATTATGGGCCAAAAAAAGTAATGGTAATAATGAAAATGCTAACAAAGAAAATGGAGATAATGCAGATTAAGTTTAAAAGCATGACCTGCATATATTTCCTCCCAGAAAACATTGTTGTTAAACATTTATCAGCACCCCTTCACTGCCTGCTTCCCACTCACAAAATGCCCTTCAAAGCAAATTGTTTCCAACTCTTGTTAAACTCAAATTTCCATCCTCTCCAATCAAGAGCTTCTGTCTGTCCCTCACAACTTCTCACTTGATCTTTCCTCTCTTTTTCAGTCACTTCTGATTCTTCATGACCCCATTTTGGGGTTTTCTTGGCAAAGATACTGAAGTGATTTTGCCATTTCTTTATCCAGGTCAATTTACAGATGAGGAAACTGAGGCAAATGGGATGAAGTGACTTGCCCAGAGTTACACAATTAATATCTGAGTCTGGATTTGATTTTACAATTTAACTAATTCTAGCCTGTAATTCTACCCACTGATCATCCTCCATAGAGCTTTTCAAATGACATTTCTAATATAGTTCCTGTCTTCTGTTTCTGGATCATCCTTTGTATGACTTTGACCCATTTCATGCTTCTACTTCATTTCCTCTTGGATCTCCTAGGACCCTTCTTCATTCTCCAATTCTACTGATCTCAAAATCCAGAGAGAGTCTTGTCCCTATCCTACCAAAGATATCACAGAGATGCTACTTTCCTCTGCCTGTTTTAATATTTTGTGAGTACCAGAGCTGCCATTCATGATCCTGCCTCCTGGTAGTGACTTCCTTATCTCTCTTTTTGATCACAAATTAACTGGTTTTCCCTTTTATTTCACTTCTTACCGGTAAGTTCTAGTTGTGAATATTACAGTCTACTTGCTTTCATCATATACCAAATGGATCACCCTTCGTTTTGAGACACATGCTCCCCTCAACACACAGAGTGAGCAAACAGACCATAAAAATAATTCCAGTATACATATGACCATCTGTTGCAAAAGATATAGCAAAAGATTCTAAGAGGAATTCAACAATGGCCTCCAAGCCAAGCCAAACTGGCAAGGGTTTTGTTGTTCACTTGCTTCATTGCTCTGGACATTTTCCCCCTTTTCTACTTTTTAGGTGAGGAAGGGTTCAAATTCTCAGGTTCTGGCTGGAAGTGACAGGATGAGACCATAGCCAAAACCTCCAAGTCCAGCTTCAAGCGAAGCACCTGGGGGAGCCAGGGCCATATGCCCCGCACCAGGCAAGAGCTTTAAAATGGCCAGGCTGAAGGCAAGGGAAGTCAGGCTTTGGAAGAGCAAAGAACAATAAACTGGCATTCTAAAAAAAACAAATAAAATGATGAAGCTTTTGGACTCCACAGGCTCTGGCTCTGGGCTCATATAGGACAACATTTCTAAAATTCTTTATTTTCTGAAATGCTGGCTGTGTGAAGAATGGCTCCTCTGGGTAGTTTAACAGATTTGACAGGCTTAGATTAGAAGGCCCTAGAGGACAGGCATTGTGTTTGCTTAGGCCCCTTTGCACAATGCCATATACAAGTGGCAGATGGAGGCTTAGAGCATATCAACAAATATTTATTAGAAGTCAGGATGCAGTGGAAAGAGCTTCAGCATCCGCAGCCAGGGACAAGAAGGCAAAGTGAGAGGTAAAGTGAAAATATTGGATTTGGAATCAGAGGAACAGGGTTCCGATCTTACCTTTGCCATTTAATTGTGCAACTTTTGATAGGAAATTTTATTTCTCTGAGTCAATTTCCTCACTTGTTTCTAAAATAAGGAGGTTAGGGACAGCTAGATGGCACAATGGATGAAGCACCGGTCTTGAAATCAGAAGGACCTGAGTTCAAATAAGACCTCAGACACTTAACACCAGTTGTGTAACCCAACTGCCTCACCAAAACAAAAATAAAATGAGGTTAGACTAGATTAAAGCTTCTTAACTGTGGGTCATCACATAGCTGAACATGGGGGGTTATGAATTATGATTTATTACTAGTGAATGTTTGATTTGTATATACCTGGAGTCACATAAAAATTTCTTGGGTGAAAAGGGATTGTAAAGTGGAAAAAGTTTGTGAAGCCCTGAGCTGTAATCTTGGCAATTTTCTGAAACTCTGAGTTACAGAGATCATATCAATCTGTAGCAGTAGAGAGATAGTTTCCTCAGTGGAAATTCCTATCATTTATATACAACTGAAAAAGTAAAATTAAATAAAGAATTGGGGAAAAAAAATCTTTAAAGTCATTTCATGTTTTAACATGTTCTGTCCTAAAATGTCTTCATGCTTTGGTATTCTATGGTTGAGGATCTGACATTCTAAGTTCTAAGGTCCTTTCCAGCTCTAACATTCTATGTTCTAGGGTCCATGACTAAATCAGGATCCTCCTGCCTGAGTGCTTCTGCAGGCCAAGTACTTGAGGTTCTTTCTTAGATCCTTCTAAGACACTCATGTATATATTAGGAAATTTTGAGAAGACGATGTTCTAAAGGAGGGAAGTAACCTCAAAAGAGTGTGACTTCGAGGAAAGGAAAGAATTGCTTGGTCTAACACTTGGTCTAACACAAAGGATGTAGAAACAAGGATAAATTTGGGTTAAATACCTGAGCATGCGTCCTTACAGCATGACCTAATTAGCCCAGAGAACAGCTGCCTGAGGAAAGTATGTTACAGCCATCTCCCTGAGGAGGTTTGAAACTGGGTTAGTTACACAACAGGATAGCCTGGCCAAGGGGCAGCAAGATGGGCAGCTGGGGCTTTCCTGACTGTAACTATGAGTCACTGAGAAAGGATACAGGTTCTTTACTAGAAAGTATCTACCCAATGAATAACCTCATTGCTTTCTAGAAAGCAACAATATCTTAGCATTTCTAAGAAGTTTCACAACTGAAAAACTGTAGCCTAGAGAGGTATATCGAATAAGTATCATTATGTCCACTTTATATATGGGGAAATTGAGATTCATAAAGCTGCATTAACAAGCTCAACATCCCCTTTGCTTCCCTTCTCATTTTCCTCTGCAAGAAGTTAACTGTGAACTTTAGTTCACAAGCCCCCACCACTGTGTTACCTGAGTTCTAATCGGTTAGCTGACAAAATTAGCTAATGGCAACTATAATTATAGAGGTCTCTTTTGTTGTTTATCCTTTGTTCTCAAAGAGAATCATGACATCAGGAAAGTGATGTCGTGGCAGACAAATGAACTGGATTTATATGATGGGCTGAACAAAGTCTTCAGGAACCATTTGAATCCAGAGGCAACATATAGATCTAAATGACTGGTGATGGTCCTGGATGCAGTGAGAAACCATGATCTTTTTAAGCTAAACTCTTTCCTAGGTCTTAGTTTGACTGAAACAATAACCAATTAGGGATTAAGGTTGGGTAAGAAATGAGGCAGAGAATGAACTTTTTTACCTAGTCAAAAAAAAAAAAAAACTCAATCTGGGAAGGGAAGACCGTGAGACTTTCTGACCACCACAGAAACAATTACTATCTGCATTCATTCTGAACCAATTTGGACCCAAACAGTGATGAAGTGGGGCTTGGCCTGGAACCTAATATTGGTCAATCACTGAGAGCCAGAGTAATCTGGGATTAAGGCATAATCCTTAAGAAATAAATCTAACCCATATATCTTTATATTTTGTTAGATAACTTTGCTCTCAAATAATGTCTATCTTAGCTTAGAAAGACCAAGGTCTCCCGTTGAATCCAGGACCATCTTGACCTGATCTATATCTGGCCATTGAACCCAGATAGCTCTGGAGGGAAAAGTGAAGTGGGTGAACATTTAAATGATTTATTTGATTATAATGATTATATATTATATATTATAAATGATTAAATACAGTTTACTTGCAAGTGAAGACAACATTTTCCTAATGTCTTTCTTAAATAGATTGGAGACTCAATTGATAATGGATGCCCTGATTCACACATTAATGCATAGGTCTTTCTGGAAGCTCTGTTGCTGCTACTGGAGAGGATGGGTAAGAGTAAGGCTGTTCCTTATGATGAGTAACTGCCATACAGGGATCATTCATATTTCTTCTAACCTTTTTTAACTCCCATTTAGCACAACTCACTTATCCAATTCACATTTAGCACTTCAACATTTCAAGATCCAAGATTTTCCCAAATGAGTGTCCCATTCATCAAAAGAGATAATGACCTCTCGATGCCTTAGTAAGTCGTTTCCTTGAGTTTTAAGGCCAAAGAATTCATCTCTTTGCAATCATCTATCTGATGAGCACATCATAGTGAAAATAATAATAATCATTCATAATTCTAAAATTCTTTAAGTTTATAAAACACTTTTCCAATAACCTCCCCATAAAATAGAATATGGATTCCCTCCAAACACACCTTTTATGGATGACAAAATTGAAACTCAGAAAAAGATGAATGGTCTTGCCCCAGTTCACACAACTAGGAGTCCCATGGCTCTCTTTCCATTACACAAACACCATTCCCACTGCATTCCTTCAAAAAAAGTTTGATGAAATTTACTTTTACTCTGGAGTATTGCCAAAATGTAGACATAGACTGAAAGATTTTCCCCCCAAGGTTAAAACAGTAAATCCCTGTCTCTCTACATTTATATGTAAGACAACTAAGGGTTAAAGTAGATAAAATAGTGGACCTGTAGTCAAGAACATGAGTTCAAATTCAGCTCAGACACTTAACTTAGACCCTGTGCCAGTCATTTAACCTTTGTTTCCTTCAATTTCCTATTCTATAAAATGTTATTATTAACATAATTAACAAAGTTAATAACATAACACCCATCTCCCAGGATAGTTATGAGGATTAACTGACATAATAGCTGTAAACTACTTAGTATAGCACTTGGCACATAGTAGGCACTCTATAAGTATTAGCTATTACTGCAACTGACACTGCTAGTCCTCCTCCTCCTATTATGATTACTGCCACTGCTTCTTTTACTACTACTACTACTACTTCAGCTACTACTACAGCTACTACTAGAAACTTCACATTTTCTGTTTTACAGGAACATTTGAAGATCAAATAATGCTAGAAATGCATAGATGATAATTTTTTAAATTTCATTTATTACAATTCTATATAACAAAGGGTGCTAGGTGGTGCAGTGGAAAGAGTTAGGAAGACCTGAAATCAAATCTGGCCTCAAACACTTACTAGTGTTGCCACGACAGACAAATGAACTGGATTTATGTGATGGGCTGAGCTGATGGTCACATACTGGGTATGTGACCCTGGGCAAGTCACTTAAGCCTTATAGCCTCAAAAAAATCTATTTAACAAACATTTCTTCAGCACAAATTGTGTACTATGCCTGCACTCAGCATTTGTGAGGTAGGAGTATAAATAAAATTGTATTTTTACCTTTACAGATGAGGTTCCAGACCTTGAAGTGATTCAAAATCTTCTCCAATAAAATGTAGGCTTTGATTTTTTTATTTTATCTTTACATCTCCAGAACCTACCAGAGTGCTTTGAGTATGATAATTTAAATACTAATAAAAAAATTGATTAAGACACAATTCCTGCTTTTCATGGATTTTACAGCTCATAGTCTTCTGATAAGACACACAATGAATTCAAGGAATGGAAATAAGAATGTGATATGAAATTGGAAGGGAAAGACGAAGATTGACCAACATCATGGAAAATATATCACCCTCTAATGTCAAAAATCAAGGGGCTTACTAAGTTATTATAGCAACAGCTCCTCTGATTTAGAATCATGAAAGGGAATGGAATCTTAGCAGAACTGTCATTTCATCCAATCCACAATTCATAAAGTAGAATGTAAGTCCTGTTCTCAGTATTCCAATTTCCAAGCTCACTATTCAGAATATTGTCGAGTTTTACTAAAGCTTATTGAATTAGATATACCTGGAGCCAATATGGTCAGATTAAAGGACAGTAGGTGCTACTAATTTTTTTTTCCTTCTCCCTAGTGAAAGGGAATGAAAAGAGTATTAATTCCATACTAAAATCCTCAGACTCACATTCTAACTTTTCTTTACTACTTTACTAACTCTACTTTACTATTGATTTAATATTGATGTTGTATAAATTAAATGTACAAAATAAAAACTTTGGACTTCAGTTTCTTTATCTACATACAAAATAAAGAAATTTGGCAAAATGATCTTTACTGTCTTGTCTATTTCTAAAACTTAGCGGGGAAGGCACTTTTCAAAATAAAAATTATAAACATTTTGAGAAAGGAAGGGAATGAGAAAGAAATATTTAACTTTTTTTTTATTTGAAAAACTAAAAAAATAAAAAACAGGAGTTGGGAAACTGAGCTCTAACTAGAGCCCTACACATCTGTCTGTCGGCCTCTGGGTTGTTGTGTTAGCTGCCAACAGGGGTGTGAGCCATTAGTGGAGGTGCTGATGGTTTAGCAAAGTGGAGAGCTGTCTTCAAGGCTCAGGAATGAGACCACCAACATGACTCCTTGAAGCTGCCTGTTAGCCAGCCACTGGGAAGCAATTTTTCAAGCCCTGCCAGCCCATTCATCCAGCAACTGGACTTAGAGGCATCTCACACCTTCTTGAGTCATTGGTGTGAACATGGCATGGCATGGTGTGGTGGAAAATATATTAAATGGAGCCAGGAGTTCTGCATTTGGATCTAGGTTTTGATGCTGGCTGGCTATCTGGTATTGAGGGCACTTCTTTAATTTTTCTCTGAGTCTCAATCAGTCTTCATCTCTAAATGGAAATAATCACCTGATTCTCAGAGCTGTTGGGAAAAAAGCACTTTATTAAACTATAGAAGTCTATAGAAAAGGGAGCTATGATTGTTATCATTATATATACACTTACACATTTTTTCTGTTTTATGGAATCAGCAACCAGACCTTAAAGGGATAGAGAAAGTTCATAAGCCAACACTTGTGAGAGACATATACCACTTAAGTCAAAGGACACAGACCCACAAATCCAGAAAGTCTGAACAGAGCCAATTATCCAACACATTTAGGGTCTGTGGGGAATTTAATGGAGTGAAGTATTGGTTTCCAAGAAAAAAAAGACACCATACAGGAAATCAACATAAGGCTGCTTTGGGGGGGCCTCAATCTGATCTACACATAAAGTGACTGTGTGTAAGGGTCCTTGAAAGATAAGATTCATCCCAGGAGTAATGTACAACTCCCCCAGACTGGGAGTACCAAGCATGGGCTGAGAAGCTCTATGGCTGACAACAGTAAACATTCACACTCATGTTACAGTATAACTTCCCCCCTGGAGACTTCAAATTCACAACAGAAATCATTATTTTCGAGGAAGCTTAAAATGCATCTGAGACTTGTATTCCTTATGGCTCACTGCTCTCTTTAGTCACCCAGTTTCTCAAGTCCTGAGATTAACTGCATATCACATAAATGCTTTTCTATTCTTACATTCATTTCTCTGAATCTCAGTTTCCTCTCCTGTAAAGTAAGAATTATAATCAAATCAAATGTGAATTTATTAAATTCTCCCTCTGTACACGAAATAAACACAATGAAAAGCAGTCTCTGTGTTCAAAGGGCTTATATGTATTCTACTTGTGGTAAACATCCTACATGCCATCTATAGGTAATACAATGAATAAAGTGCTGGGTCTAGAGTCAGGAGGATCTGAATTCAAATCTGATCTCTGACATGTACTCGTTGTATGACCCTGGATAAGTCACTTAACCCTACTTGCCTCAGAAAAATGAGTGAGAGTAAGAAATAACAAATTATCCTAATATCTCTGCCAAGAAAACTCCAAATGGGGTCACAAAGAACCAGACATAATTGAAAAGTTACTAAACAAAAAGAACATATACCATATAGGGTAATTGTAGGTCAAAAGAGCTAATATATAAAAGGGTCTTATAAAATGGATATTTGTTTAGCGGGAGGAGCATATGATTTCACTATTTTTCACTAGGATTAGAAATAACAATGCTGATAACAAGAATGAGTCAACACTATATGAGAAAAAAACACTAATTAGAGAAATCTACAGCTCACATGTTATTTGTCTCTATGGTCTTAGGTAAAGTTGTCTGGGCCTCAGTTTCCATCTCTGTAAATGAGTCATTATACAAGGTGCATTTAAAACCCTATCTAATTCTAAATCCTAAGATTTGATCAATTATAATATGTCTAGATTTTATTAAGAGAGAGCTATAAAGATGGGGTTCTTAGATAGTTGAGGAGGTCCACGGATGGGCTCAACAAACCTGTGTACCTCTTTTCTTTAATATTTTGATAATTTTATATATTTTATCATATGAATTTTAAAAAATTTTTCTAAGAAGAAATCCCCAAGTTTCACCAGACTGACAAAGGAATTCACATATAAAAAAAGATGAAAGAACCCCAGATTTAAAGGAAACTACAGAGATGGAAGCAAACTACTAATGAAATACTCTCAATTTTTAAAAGAAAAAAAATAAGGTCCAAAAAATGAATATAACTGGCTAAAGACATAGAATTTGTTAACATCAGAGCATTAGAACCTAAATTGCCAAGACTAGGATTCTCAAGATCATTGATGAGAATCTCTGCTTAATAACTTAATTAGAACTTGACAACTGGTCAATCAACAAATGTTGATTAAAGTCCCTATTACGTGCCAGCATAATTCTCTTTCTACCAACAAACCACATGGATTTTGTTCATTTTATCACTATTAACACAAAAGTCACTTGGACCTGGGATTTAGCCCCAAATTCACCAGCAGCAAATTATATGATCTTGGATTAGTCTAAATATGGAAAAAGGGCATGTAATAACTTCTATCTTATCAACTGCTCAGGATGGAATGATTAAATAGATAGACTAAGAAGAGCTTACTTTCTACTGCAGTTAAAGATTTATAAAACACTTTCTTCAAAATAACCCAATGAGGTAGATGGCCCCCAAATCATTTTACAGATAAGAAACCAAGAGCTCCATAAATGAAAGGATTAAATGATGAAGAAAATGCCAGACTTCAGGATTTGAATCCTCGTCTCATATACTTTCCACTGGACAAGGCTTCTAAATTCTAAAGGTCTGTTTTCCTGTAAGGGACTTTTTTGTATACAATAATTTATTTTTCCATTTGCAATTTGCAGAGTCCCTTATAATGAGTTATAGATTTTTCACCTTTAAAAAAATGTATAATGGAAAGAGCACTTGATACAGGGCCAAAGAACCTAAAGATATAAGGTCAAAGAACCACTGAGGCTTTTCACAAATTAGCTGTGTCAATATGAGCAAATCCTTTCACTTCTCTTTCTCAGAAACAGCTGAAGGTGTGGTATAGTGGATAGAGCACTTGACCTGGAATCAGAAAGACACTTTGGGCAAGTCTGTATGTGTAAAATCAGACAGTTGGATATAATGGTCTCTAAGACCGCTTCCAGCTCAAAACCATAGACTCTATAAGGGAAGAACTGAATAAAGAAAAGAAAAAGGAGAGAGATTGAGTGAAACAGTCAAATGAAGGAAAAGGAGGGTCCTTTTGCATCCCTCAGGGTAGGAAAACCTAAGCTTTGAGGTCTTATAAGACCTAGAGAAATTATTTTCATATATTTTAGTTCTGCAAAGTGTTTCAACTTTTGAAGCATTTTCCCCCTTCAAATCTCCTTTATTCTCAAGGGAGATTCCACGAGAAAAATATGTTCTCCAGGCAAAGTGGAAGTCTATACAAGAAAAACTATAAATAAAGCATTCTTTCTCTACTTTCTGAAACTTCCAAGGGATACAATTCTTTTTATTTTCTTAATTTATGTTTGAGTTGGTGAAAATAGCTTTAAATCTGATGCTTAGAAGTTTAATATCTTAATACTCTCAGATCATACCTTATTGCCCAAAATGACAGGATAAGCTTTTTGCTCAACTAGATTATGTCAGTCAACTTTTAATGATGGGAAAAAGGCAAGATCATGTAGTGGAAAGAGCACTGGACTTGACATCAGAGAGTCCTGACTCTTCTACTTTCCACCTGATGCACTTGGATAAATTAATTACCCTGCATTACCTCCATTTCTCTATCTGTAAAATGGAACAATTGATACAGATAATTTCTAAGGTTCCTTCCAGCTCCAACATCTGTGACCTAAGGTTCCTTCCAGCTTCAGTGTTGTATGTTTTAAGGTCTTTCTCACATCTCTATGATCCTTTGTTATAAAGCATTCTCTGACATAGACAATAGAAAGTTCCATTTATCAAGGTCCTTTTCCATTCTAACATTCCAAGTTCTAAGGTTCCTTTCTACTCTAACAATCTTCATTCTAAGATTCCCTCTATCTCTGATATCTGTTAGTTAGAAGGAATTTCCAAAGTCCCTTCTAACTAACTAGCTAACATTTTTTTTTTGCTCTAAGGTCCCTCTAGTTCTGACAATCTATATTCTAATGTCTTTCACATCCTTGATATTCTGTATTTTGAGGTCCATGTTCAGTAACATAGTTTTAAATGCCCTCCACATTGTATTTGCTTTAAAATGCTAAGATACAAGTTACCACATACTTTCCAAATATTACTAAGAAAATGACTATTTCTGCTATAAAACAAGTTGTGTACCCTACAGGTCCAAATATATGTCCCAATCCTAAAATGAGATCAGTTTGAAAGGGGGGGAATTTGGCACACAGCCATCAAAAAAGGAAAAACAATTACTGACAGCACTGAGATTTTACACAGACCATATCTGAGGAAATATGTGACCTGTAGTCAGACCAATAGATGTATATGGGTAAGTCAGGAAGATATTGCCCTCAGAAAACTTTGACTAACATAGTGTGTATTTAGGTGGGTTATGGAATTATGGTTAAAATATTTATCCCACCTGTAACCAAAATCTACTCCATGCTTATGGAAATTAATTTCCATTTGATTTTTTTTTTTGCTACTTTAACATAAAAACCTGAAGAGGCACCAGGAGAGCTCTGAAGAAAAGAACATTACAGATGACGTCAGATGAGCAGGTTTAGAATCTTGGCTCCGGTTCACGCCATCTGTAGACCTTGGTCAAGGCATTTACCCTCTCTCTGACCCTCAGGTTTCTCATCTATAAAATGAGGAAAATTGAAGCAGACAACTATTAAAGAAACATAAGGATCTCGGTAAAGTTTTATGGAAAGAATATTCAGAGCTGGAAGCCCTAAAGCCTATTATGCTAAGTAACCACCTCTGAGAGTCCTTCTTGGTGGTGTAGCGGGGTGCTGCACCTGGCTTCAGGGGAGAGCTTGTGTTTGCCTTTCTGAACCTCAGTTTCCTCCCATTCCAGTAGAATGTGGATAATAATGCCTGTAGTACCTACCTCACACCATTGCGGTAAAGTTTAAATGAGATAATATATGTTAGGCAGTATATAAACATCTGCTATTATTTCCATGAATAATACAGACCATTGAGGCAAAATTGCCCCCACTTGTTCCAGGCAGTGAAAAAGATGTTTCCCCTGGGCTCTCTCCTGCACCAGACCAGCCTAGTGAGTAGAAATATTTTGACGGAAAGAAACGCTGACCACAAGATAAAGACAGATTCATGTAAAAGGTATTACCCCGTAGGCTGTCTGCTTATTACTTTCATATGGCTTGAAATAAACACTTCTAGAAGGATTTTTTTAAAACAAAGTTGGAACAAAGGATTTGGGCAGAAGGAAAATCAATCTTGATCTAGACAGTTATTTTATCTGGAACCATTATTATTTGGGTTCCTGAATGTTGAGTTTCATCCTAAACAGCCACTCTCAAAATAAGAAACAGAACAAGAGCGATACCCTGCTGGGGAAGGAACAATGGAAGGGGGCCGAGGGTTGGGGGGAGTAAAGGGGCCTGAGTTCCTGTCCTGACTCTATCTACGATTAATTTATCATGTGACCTTGGACTTCACCCTCTGTGGGTTTCAATTTCCTCTCATATAAATTCAAAATAAAATTCAACCTACATATATCAAGTGTCTACTGTATGTATAACACTATACTTGGCTCTGAGGGAGGTATAAGATTTAGATAAGACATAGTCCCTGCTTTCATTACAATTTATCAGGGGACAAGACACATGCTAGGTGAGAGATAGACTAGATTTCTAAACCCTTACAGTCTTCATATTTATACTCACTGTTCCAATTAAAGACCCGGCCTGCCCTGACATTCCATGCTCTAGATTCCAGCCTTCCTTCCAGCTTATTTCTCCATTTTATAACATTTTTAACAGCCTACTTAATATACTAGTGCACTACATGTGAGACAAGCCAGTGGTTTACACACTGTGGTTTCCTTTGAAAGGTGTTGGAGGGAGAGGGAATATAATGACTACTTTAACCCCACAGTCCTGGAGCAAATAGGTAACCACATGGTATAGGAGGCATGCACAAAGTAATTGAAAATTTGTGCCTTTAGATCCAAACTGAATGGGAAGAGGAAATCAGAATCAATTGAAGTCAATGCCTTGAAGGCAAAGGAACTTGTTGTTTTTCCTGCTCATTCATTTATTCATCTACTATAAGTACAAGGAGAATCACGGTGCCTACTATAATTAATACCATACTCTGACCCAGTATAAATACGATTTACTAAGAATCCAAGAAATGAAAAGGAGGAATTCTTCCCAGGCTTGTTGTGAGGATGAAATGTGACAATATAAGTAATGCACTTTGCAAACCTTAAAAGCACTGCATACACTTTAGCTATTACTATCCATGAGAGCATATAAAATCATATTCAACTATCAGGACAAGCAAGGCTCTTGGAGGAGGTGACATATGAAGATGTAGTAAAATGGTCCCTAAAGCCCTTCTCAGGGAGGTTTGAGGGGAGGGCGTATTTGATTGTATTCTAATTCCTTGAAAATGCATCCATTTTATACCTTTATACTATACATGATGGTTCCAAGGCAGAAATAGAACTAGTTCTGCTACCAGATAAAAAGTACATGTGGGAGAATAAAGTACCAATGAGTGACATTTTTCTTTTTAATATCTTCTTATAAAAATGTGTGGATTAACTGGAACAAAGTAAAAATGATTAAATCTATTAAAAATAAAAAAGTAATAAATGTATTAAAGATGAAATGTATTAAAAATAAAAGCTTACACAAGAAGCTTCATAATTTTTATATCTTCAAAAATTGTCAAATATGCGATATATCTACTTGGTGTAATCATTTTTATACGTGCTTTGGCACCAAGTTCCCAAGATTTGGACCACATTCTTTACTTCTTATCATGAAACCATACTTTTATCATATTGAATGTTAAGCCTAACTCTGATGAATGATCCATTTTTCCCAAAGCAAACTTGAATTATTGTCCACAGGTTTTCAAAAAGTGCTTAAATAAGGAAATTTGAGCATGTTTATCTCAATATCTTGAATGAATTTCTTAGCCTTTCATCACATGTGGCAGAGGAATGATGGGAGGCAGTATTGCAATATTTCATGTTTGGGAATTTTTATAATTCTGAAACAATTATACTTTTCAGTAAATCAATATATTTATCAGAAATCATCACTCCCTCAGTGGAGACAAGAATTCCAAGTCTCTCAGATATACAAAATCCACCCAACTTGTGTTTACCTTTCATAGCTTGATGAAGATGCCCATGACAGCTTATTTAAACTTTTTCTACCAGAGTTTTGAATCAAAAGGTAAGTTACCACAATAAAAAGTTCCCTTTTTCTAATCTTTATAACCACAGCAATACTTTTTCAAATTTTTACTTATTTTATTTTTAATTTATGGAATGAAATAAACATTTTCATAACATAGTATAATTTTTTTAAAATGTACATGGCAACTGCAAATCCATTATGTACATGTTATTGTTCCTTTTAAATATATAATAAAATTATCATGTACATTTCTTTTTTTTTTAACCTTTTTCCTCTCCCCCCAGTGAACCCTAGAGATATTTACCATTAGGCGTAAATATATATGGATAGATGGATGGATGGATGGATATATATGTGTGTGTGTATACACACACACATATATATCCATCCATCCATATATATACACACACATACACACACGTGTGTGTATTCCTATGCATGTATGTGTAAAATCATTCTATATATATTTTGCTTTATCAGTTCTTTCTCTGGATGCAGATAACATCTTTCTTCATATGTAATCTTCCACTAATCTTGAGTGCTCTGGTACTATCTAGCCCATGACAGCCAAGTTAGGAGTTGTTTTTTAAACTAGATTTCTTACTATTTTTGCAACTTCAAGAAGTCTATGATACATGGTAGAGGGAAGGATCAGTAATAGTCTCCCCAATTCCCAGGTCTTTTTTAAATTTTTTTGTTTTATGAGGATTAATTAGGCTATGGTACAACAATTACTGGTCAGTTCTTGGTGGTGTTTTTGTTTTTGAACCCACTAAGTTCCTTTGTACTCTAAAGCAACTGATCCTATTTCATTATTCTTTGAATGATACTTGAAATATTTGATTTTCCTACACCAACAGTTAATGCAATATCTTCAACATTCCTTGAAGTATGCTCCATAAGAGTTACCAAATTTGTTTCTTTTCTTGGATAATAAGAAGCAAACATAGAATTTTCTTTTTTAAAAAAGCATAGAATTTAAAACACATCCACACACATAAAAAGAGTAATCAAACATATACCATGCTTCACCTATACTTCAGTTCATTCCCTATACTCATCTTCTTTCTCATCAACTGTCTTCTCATCTCTGAGAGACCGCCCCACTAAGATTCCACTCTTTTAATTAGTAGCTCCCTTTGTTAGGCCCCATTTCAAGAAGATTCCCCAGTGGCTCACTCATATTTTGACTCATTCTCTTCTTCTCTTCCTTTTCTTCTTCCTCATTAACTTTCTTGTCCCCATCTGTGTTATCAAAACCCTTCTTTCCTTTTTGTATGTTGTCTTCTCTGATGAGAATGTAAACTTCAGCCCTGACTTGTTCACTTGTATTTTTATTGGTAAGCACAAAGAAAGTGATTCATAAATACTCTCACTCTTCAAATATTTCTATTTATCTGGATCAACCTACCATCAGTAGAGTATATACATGAATATGGCTTCATAAAAATGAAGCTGTATTCATTGACCCACACCTAACACTGTATACCAAAATAAGATCAAAAAATCATGATTTAGACAAAGAATGATATTATAAGCAAATTAGAAAAACAAAGAGTAATTTGCCTCTCAGATCAGTGGAGAAGAAAGGAATTTGTGGCCAAAGAATAATTGGAATTCATTATTGAACACAAAATAGATAAATTTGATTAAGTTAAAAAGTTTGTGTACGAACAAAACTAACATAGGCAAGGTTAGAAGGGAAGCAATAAACTGTGAAAACATTTTTACATTCAACGATTCTGATAAGATCTTTATTTCTAAAACATATAGAGAATTGACTCAAATTTTTAAGAATTCAAGCCATTCTCCAATTGATAAATGGTCAAAATATATGAACAGACAATTTTCAGATGAAGAAATTGAAACCATTTCTAATGATATGAAAAGGTGCTGTTCAGAGAAATGCAAATCAAGACAACTCTGAGATATCACTACACACCTAAGATTTGGCTAAGATGACAGGAAAAGATAATGACCAAAGTTGGAGGTGATGTGCGATAACTAGGACACTAATACATTGTTGATGGAATTGTGAACTGATCCAACCATTCTGGAGAGCAATTTGGAACTATGTCCAAAGGGTTATCAAGATGTGCATACCCTTGATCCAGCAAAGTTTCTACTGGATTTATATTCCAAAGAGATCTTAACGGAAGGAAAGGGATCACATGTACAAAAAATGTTTCTGGAAATCCTTTTTGTAGTGTCAATAAACTGCCCAGCAGAAGAATGGCTGAATAAGTTATGGTATATGAATGTTAAGGAATATTATTGTTCTATAAGAAATGATCAGCAGGATGATTTCAAAAAGGCCTGGAGAGATTTACATAAACTGATAGTAAGTATAATGAGCAGAATCAGGAGATCATTGTACAAGGTAACAACAAGATTATACAATGGATCATTCTAATGGACATGACTCTTTTCAACAATGAGATGATTCAGGCCAATTTTAGTGATCTTGTAATAAAGAGTCATCTACACCCAGAGAGAGAACTGTGGGAATTGAGTATAGATTTCAACATAGCATTTTCACTCTTTTTGTTATTGTTTGCTTTCATTTTATTTTCTTTCTCATTTTTTTTCCTTTTTGATCTGATTTTTCTTGTGCAACAAGATAATTGTATGAATATATATGCATTTATTGGATTTAACATATATTTTTACTATGTTTTACATATATTAGATTATTTGTCATCTAGGAGATGGGGTAAGGAGAAGGGAGAAAATTGGAACACAAGGTTTTGCAAGGGTCAATGTTGAAAAATTATCCAAGCATATGTTATGAAAATAAAAAGCTTTAATAAAAAAAGAAACCATATCAAAATTCTTTCTTTTCCCAAATAATTCATACCAAAAATGTACTTTGTTTTTTCTATGAATCCATATTCTTATCAGTGTGAGAATTCCCACAACCAATACATATAACAATCAGCTAACAACGCAACCATACCTTATCATCCTATGCAATACAAAGTTTTATAATAACAAAAAATCCCTTAGTCCACATCCAAGCTGGGTGTTTCACAGCTCCAAAGATCTGGCAAATAAACTCATAGGCTAGGGCTTCATTTCCCTGTCTGCTTGGGGAAACCAAGGGAATTGTCCTATTTCTGTTGGGAATTATAAAATAGAACCAGATGCTTCATTCCAAGAAAAAAAAAAAAACACCACTTTCACTTCCTCATTACATACCATATTCTGGATATTTTCACCCCTGCCCTAGTAATGAGAAAAGCATATCTGTAAACCTCAAATTCTTTCTCTGTCTATAATTATCTACCCATAGTCCCAAGATCTGCCCAAATTCATCACTCCTCAGCCCAGTAGCAATTATTAAGTGTCTATTGTGTGTAAAGTCCTGAACTAAGTGCACTGCAAAGTAGTGGGATACAAAAGTAAATAATACATGCATCTGACTTTAGGCAATTTACAAGAATTAAAAAATAACAGAAAGGTTAGAACTAGGAACCCTTATCTTGGATTACATTGTAAGGAATTCTCAGGTAGAAAAATCCCCTCTCTCAAAGCAGGTTGACCCTTCTCTGCAATTTACAATTAGGTAGACAGTTACATCATAGAGCAGTGATGTCAATCTCCAATGGGAAGGGGTTCCCATGGCCCACAAAGTGACTTAGAAAAACAAAAATAAATATCATCTATTTTGTATTAGATTTTATTTATTTTGTTAAATGTTTCTCAATTAAATTTTAATCTGGTTCTCATTGCACTTAAGAGTCTTGTCAACCAATTGCAACCTACAAGTTTGATCTAGAGCACTTAACAGTCTTAGTGACTTCCTCAAAATGCAGGTGAGAAATTGAATCCATGTCTTCCTGGATCTAAGACTAACCCTACTATACCACAATTCCTTTCCAAAAAGACATGTGTGTGTATATATAGCAAATGCAGATAGGTAGATAGCTATGTGTATATGTTTGAGAGTGTATTTGTATGTGTGTATGTATACCTGTGTATTATATATGTACATATAATCTATAATCTTAAATAATCTATGTAATCTATGTACTATGTACATATATGTAAAATATGTAATTAAAATTATATAGCTGTGTATATATGTAATGTGAATATGTATATGTGTATTTGTGTGTATGTATACACAAAAGATAGATAACTGTATATGTATGTGTATATGTATATATGCAAATATATGCACCTGCATATATATAATATATACATTTAGTTATACATTATAAAATATGTATACCTATTTTAAACATATGTAATACAATATAAAATATATTATAAAACATGCACATATATTAGGTAAATATGTGTATGTGTATATATACACATACATACAAGAGATAGTTGTATGTGCATGCATGTACGTATACAAATATATATCTGTACATATATAATACAGAGTTATATCATGTATGGCTTCATTTGAATATATAATATGAATATGTATATTGTATGTATGTACATGTGTGTATATATACAGCAGATATCTATCTGTATATACATTAAAATGTACTTATCTGTACATATAATATATACATAAAGTCATATTTATATAATAAATATAGCTGTTTGGATATATAATGTGAATATGTATATATGTGTGTATATGTATATAAATACAGGAGATAGGTAACTATATGTATGTATGTGTATTAAAATATGTATGTATGTGTATTAAAATATGATGAAACCATAAAAGGACTACCAACAACTCAGAAAAAGGGATGATTTCGCCTAGCAGAGGTGGCCAGAGAAGGTTTTCAGGAGGAAATAGTATTTGAGATGAGCTTTAAAAACTTGGATGCCTACAAGTATAATTAAAATAATATCAAAGGAGTGCATTGTTTTACTTCTTTGACTCCCTATGGTCAATCCAAAAAGCATTTATTAAGGTCCTACTATGTGTGAGATACCTTGATATGTGCAAGAGATAGAAAATCAAAACCAAATCCATCCAGTGTCCTCAAAGACCTCAAGTGCCCCTGTGAGAATACTCTATATCAATAACTAAGTATATCTGGGATAATTTGAGGAGGAGGGAGAGAACTTAACAATGAGGAGGATCAAGAATGAAAATCCATGAGAAATGGTCCAAGAGCTGAATCTTTGGAAGAAACTAGTGATTCCAAAAGAGAAAAGACACAAGCAAGTCAATGAAAGTCTGGAAGGAGAGTCTGGAATATAGCAAGTATATCTGTTTGGCTGGAAAGTAAACACAGGAATTAATGGACAATAAGCCTGAGATTAGATTATAAAAGTCTTTACATGAGAGTAATAGGAGCCACTTAGGGTTCTTGAGCAAGGAAGTGCATGGTTAGGTTTGTTTTCTAAAAAGGTTAGCTTTATGGAAAATGAATGGAAGATGGGGAAAAACCAAAAGTTAGGAGTTCAATGAAGAATCTGTGCAGTACCTCAGACAAAAGATTACAGAGCAAATGTATTCTTTAGGTTAATAAACACTAGTATATAATGACCCTGTGCATGGATTCTGGGTCCCAGACTTTGGGCTTAAATGGTGACATGGTCATTTCCTAACTATGTGATCATAAGGAATTTATTTTATATCTAAGTCCCAATTTTCTCATATTTGAAATGGAGATAATGAAATGGAAATAACTCCCTTAAAGGGTTACAGGATATATGGGGGATGATTCATCAATCCTATGGCACTATATCAAACTGATACTTTTATCATGATTATTACTATCATCCTAACACAGTTATGAGATTAGAGAGAGGTAAAGCATTTATTAAGTACATAACTTTGATAGAAATATAGGGATATAAATAAAAACAAACAAAATAGTCCCTGTCCTCAAGGAGATTACATTCTTGTGGGAGAAGATAACACATAAAAGGGACCTGGAAAACAGGCTGAGAGGGGAGAGGAAGAATAGCTGAGAAGTGGGGTAGAGATCTGGGCTTCAGCCACATAAAGCAAAATTTGACCCACCAGAGTCAGACGACTCAGAGGCAGAGACCAAGGTTCTAGTTGGAAAGAGATGGGAAGAATGTTTTGAGTAAAGAACATATGGCATGCAGATGACCAAGAGGGGTGAATCTCACCTTCATTTTTTTTCCCTATAGAACTTTTTCTCTGAGTAGCAGTTTGGAGTCTAGTTTTAAATCTAAACTTTCAATCAGAAAGTGCTGGGCATTTGGTGACTGCAAGGGGTGAGCATCCCGTGTCAATCAGCACAGTCATGTGCTACAAGCAATATCTGATAAACGGGCAATCTCTAAGTAGAGACTGTAAGCGATTTTAGAGTGGCCGTTTCCTAAATAGGTTGAGTAATTACATTTGTAATATTTTATTTCATGTTTTCAAAGAGTTCTTTGACACACGATTCAGTTTCCCCATCTGTCTCTACCTAAATTAGAATGGTTGGTGGGGTTAGTTTTAATTCCTTTATAGCATCATTATATTTAACAGCTTGTCGGTATTTCCATCCTAAACAGTTGTTGAGGCCCTTAGAACTCATTTGAGCAATATTACCCTAGGCTAAAATCTGCCTGAAAGTGGCACAGATGAGAGCATCATTTTAAACATATATATTAAGATTAAATTGTCTCAGGCCAGATCTAAGGTTAAGAGGAGCTTGAGTGTGGAACTCTCAAAATGGTATCTCATTTATGACAGCACTTTCAGTAAAAATTGGCAAACAATGTGTTCTGGATGGTTTTAAATATTTTCATCTGAAATACCTCACCATCTGCATGAGTTGCCTTTGGGATACTGCCTTGATTTTATGCTGAGGAAAAATACCTCAGAAATGCTGATGTTTAGATAAAGCATTTCAATGGCATTTTCTCCCTTAATTCAATTAAATTCAACAGACTTTTTTTTTTTTGAGAAGCGAGGTGGTATAGTAGGAAGAGACCAAGATTCAGAGTAACAATCCTTGGATTCAAATCCCTTTTCTGCTGGTTATTAGCTATGGCTCTCCAGGCAACTAAAATTCCCTTTTGTATACTTACGCTTCCTCAATTGTAAAATGAGGTAGTAGAAATAGGTGCCCTTGAAGCCTCCTTCCAATCCTAAATTCAACGAGCCTATCTTATTGTATATGCAATACTTTATCCTGGCTGCTGGAGAAACAAATGTTATTTCTTCTGGGACTCAGTATCCTCTGCTGTAAAATTAGGGACTTGAACTAGATGATCTCTAAGGTCTTTTTATGCTCTAATTCTATGATAGAAGATACTACTTGATTTCAGAAAGTTTCTATTATAGTAGCTTCTACTATTTTCTAATTAGGACAGTACTTGGTTATTTCACCAGCAACCTGTTATCACCTACTATGAGCAAAACATTATATAAGATGCTGGGGGAGATAGGATTTATTCTCAACTATGTGACAGGAGATTGGGGGAGTTAAGATAGCAATAGTGTCAGAGATGAATATTCTCTTCATATGATGAGAACCTAATAAGGTTCCAAAGTCCCTAAAAAATAAGACTCCTTTTCCTGCTAGGAATCAGTGAACTCTTATTCACTTTTCATCACCTTTGGAGTCAGCAAGAATCATTCAAGTCAACAATACCTAAGGATGTACAGAAAAATTAGGGACAACATTTGCATAGTACTTTGTAGGATTTGAATTGTTTTCTTTTTTTTTTTCATTTCTTTTGGTTTTAAGTAAAGCACTTTATTCACATTAAGAGAATGGAAAGATAATATGCATTTAAACAGTGGTATAAATAAACATTATATATAAGCATTTATATGAGGCACTGTAGTAAACGCTATACAAATATTATCTCATTTGACCTTCACAACTCTCTTGTGCAATTATCATCTACTTTTAAAATTTGGAAGATACTTTGCAAACATTAAAGATCCATCTAAATACTAGCAATTTAAGTTTTTAATGTGACTGTAATGTTAAGTGGGAAATAATGACCTCCGAATCTAAATCAGAAGAGGACCTCAAAGGTCAAATGATAACTGAACGGAAATCTTAGGCATCAGATCTGAAAAGTCTTTCTGTCCTTTCTTTAAAGTCCTCCAGGGATGAGCAAGTCTCTTCCCCCTGACTCCCATATCTCCCAAGGCAGTCTCTTCCATTTTTGGACAATTGCAATTGTTAGGAAGATAGTCTGTAAGTCGAGCTGAAATTCTCTCTATCTGGCCAGACTCTCATCTGCTTAGCTCCCAGACTAGATTGTAGTTCACTGTCTGATGGCCAGAATAGAGAATGTTAGGATGGCTCAGCACCATTGGGTCGACCACCTAACAATAACTATTTTTAGCCACATCTGCTCAGGAAATTATGTTCCTGAGGCAGGGGAAACTGCTTTTGGCAACAGATGGAGTACCCACATCAACAAATTGTGATTCTGGTGTAAGTCAAACCGCCTATGCATGTTATTTTTTTCCCTATTAGACTATAAGTTCCATGAGGATAAAGAATCATGAGTTCATATATTTAAACTTGGAAGAGGTCATCAAGGACATCTCAGAGAGACAAAGTGACTTGCCCCAGCCCTTTCCCATTCTTTGGTAACAAAATGGGCTTATTTTAGACAATAACAAAAAAAAAATCTGTCTCCACTAACTTCTTGCATACAGGAATTCTTTATTCTCATCTCCTTTATCTTCCCCTTCCAGTTGCATGCTAGAGTATAATGCAAGTCGCTCCTGCATTGAAGAGACTATTCCTTATTGCATAATGGATTGTTCCTCCACTGAAGTCTGCAATGATGACTCTAAATGGATTGGAGAAGGATGATTCCCCAAAAGTCCACCAAGAGAGAATAAGCTCTGGCAGGTGCTACTAAACTTAAATATTTTGAGTAAAAACCAATGATCAACTGCATATCTGCCTTCAAAGGACCAGCCATCAAAAAGTCAAAGTTTTTTTGGTCATAGCAGCTATAAACAAAATCTATGAGCAACAAATACTTATCAGGCTTCCACCTGCACTGACAAAAGGAACTGATGAAATCCTGTATCCAAGAACTATGAATTGCAAGCTTTCTGAGGGCAGGGATAGTCATTTTTCATCTTTGCATATCCAATTCTGCACACAGTTAATGTTTAGTTATTTATTTTAATAGAATTAATTTTAACAGGGATGGGAGACAGAGGGGAAGAAAGAATAAGCATTTTTGAACAAATTTGAATTGAATTGAAAATTTGAACAAATCATTTGAACCCATATAACAACCCTGCAAGGTAGGTGATGGTGTTATTCCTATGTTACAGCTGAGGAAACTGAGGCAAACAGAGCCTAAAGGGCAGGCTAACAGAGTGGAAAAGTGTATTATGAGGCTGAATTTGAACTTGTCTTCCTAACCCCAGATCCAGTTCTTTATGCATTGAACTGCCTTACTGTCTTATAGGGCTCTACTTCAGCTCTCTCAGTTTCCTCATCTGTTAATGGAACACTAACATAGCTTTCTTACCTCATTCATGATAGTGTAACAATAGCACCTTATATCATCAGGTTGCTTTGAGGATCAAATGAGATTGGAATTATAAGGCACTTAGCATAGTGCCTGACATATCATGGGTACTATATAATTGCTAGCCATTATTATCACCACTACCATCATTATTGGGCTTCTGGGAATTATGAGATTTTAGCAATAAAAGCAATTATTATTACTGTCTTTTTGTCATGCTGATTGTTTCTTTTTCATGTTTTGTGTTTTTTTCCCATTTTTGTAAAAGTAGAAAACCTCCAGTTTTCATCTGCTCCCACACTATGAATTCAGAACTGGCAATCATTTGATTGACGCCTTAGCATTTTGCTACTCAAAGTCCCAGGTGAATTTAGTGCATCTATTTTTCCAGCTGTCTACAAATTGGAAAGCTAGAGAAACACCTAATTATTCCCTATCATTGCTTTTTATGGCTGCAGGAGGAAAAAGTTACTCAGAGAATGAGAAAATTGTCCACAGCAAGAGTTTTCTGCTTTAAGTATAATTCCGTGAACACTAACCCGGCTCTGCCACTTAGGAAGACAAAAGGATTCACAGTAAAGCATGAACTCAGCTGGGCCACATTCCGAAACTCCACTTCCCCTCTCATAATAGATGGGACTTTGGGTCTCAAATGTACAAGTTGCCTTTATTGGTGAAAGCAGCTATTGACTGGAGAGTGCCTGAATTTTCCCCCTGGATTTGGGAGCCCTGAGTCACACAGCCTAGAAATGAAATATTCAATTCTTTACACATCACCAGGAGACACAACAACTCTCCATAGCAGAGTGATACGGGGCAGCAAAGATGCACCCTGGTTTTAGAGTGAGGGAGCTGGATATGAATCTTATCTCCATTCCCTAAATCCTGCATGAATTTGAGGTAGATACTTGCCTTTACTCTAAGCTTTATTTTATTAAGAAGGAGAATGAGTGTCCAACAAATGGACCATGAGGGTCAACAAATGGACATCCATGTTACTCCCCAAAAAAGGGTCAAGATGCACGATCCAATGGAGTTGTGACTTGCCCAAAATTACACAGGTCCAAGTAGCGATCAAGATTTGAACTTGGGACTTCTCACTGCAGATCTAATGAACTTAGATATAACCTCAGGTGCAAGGCAATAATTTTTCCCCAATTTAGAAAACTTGTCCACAAAATGGCCCTTGTTCATAAAACTGTGACATTTTTATTGACTTCCCAAAAGGAACAAATCTTTTCCCAGGGCTTATACACTTGTGTGTATATGTTCTTTTATCCAATAAACATTTCTTGTAAGTAGGAACTGTTTCATATTCTTAACACCTAGCAAATATCTAAAACATAATAAATAATTAATAAATAAATGTTTATCAATGGACTCTCCCTGAGAATCAATTAGAGAAATAAAGAATAAGGAGACAGTTGTGGATTAATGGGAAGGGTACTGGATTTGGGTCAAAGAACTTTGGGTTCTGCTACTTACTACCTATATATTACTAATATTACTAATTACATATTATATATTATTATTATTACCCATAATTATCCTAGGCAAACTCTGCCCTCTCTAAGTTTTGGTCTCCTCATGTGGAAAAGAAAAAGTTTGATACATGAACTGATGCTAAATGAAGTGAGCATAACCAAAAGAACATTGTACACAAGCAACAACATTTTGTGATGATCAAATGTGGAGGACTTGGCTCTTTTCAACAATGAGGTGATTCAAGGCAATTCCAATAGACGTGATGGGGAGAGCCATCTGTACCCAGAGTGGGGACTGAATGTGGATCACAATATAGTATTTTCACCTTTTTGTTGTTGTTTGCTTGTTTTTTTTCTTTTTGATCTTTTTTCTTTCCTTTTTGATCTGATTTTTCTTGTGTAGCATGATAAATGTGGAAATGCGTTTAGAAGAATTGTACATGTGTAATCTATATTGGATTCTTTGCTGTCTAGTGGAGGGGGAGAGAGGAAAGGAAGGAGAAAATTTTGGAACACAAGGTTTTGCAATGGTGGATGTTGGAAACTATCTTTGCATGCATTTTGAAAAAATAAAAAGCTATTTTTTAAAAAGTTAGATAAAGAGCTGTCTAAAGTTTCCTCCAGTTCTAAACCTATGATCTCATACTGGGTCACCTGAAGCTGTGATTCAAATTAAGGGAAAATTGATAGCAGGGCAGGACACTAGATGGAAGAGGCTGATCCTGGTCACTCAACAATTGGGCATCAAATGCAGTATCTGAGTGCATCAGACTCTTCAAGGACTGGTCTTACTGACTCCAAGTCCATTATCCTATTCCCTATAGCACACTGAAAAACTTGCCAAGTTGGTTTTAGAGACATAATTGATGAGTAAGCTCATAGAATCATACTCTTAAAATAAAAAGACAGCTTCATGCAGGAGAGGTTGGAGTGTTGAATAGGGATTCAGGAAGATCTGAGTTCAAAACTCGGCTTCAAAAACTTACTAATTATGAGCTACTAAGTAGCTTACTCCCTGTATGCCTCAGTTTCCCCATTTGTAAAAGTGAGGTGATAACAGCACCTCCACCCAGGTTGTTGTGAGGATCAAATGAGACTGTTTATGTTAAGACACAAATCTTAAAGTGTTGCATAAATGCTAGCTATTATTAATCATTATTACCAAAAGAGTTTCACAAGGTCACCTAGTTCAACCTTGTACATAATGCAGGAGTACAATTTATGGATCCATTTCTTCCGGCAGCTGAGAAAGGACACACCATTACATGACCCAGGGTGGTAAAGGGGGGGATGCTCTAATTATTCCATAATCATTCCAGAATCAATGGGTCTTTTCACAAAAAAAAAAAAAAATGATGGCTTGGCCAAACTCCAGTGGAATCCCTCCCATCGGATTACCCCTTCTCCCCCTGCTCTTCAACTCTATATGAACTTTCTTATTTCCTGGTTTCCTGTCTGGATCGTGCCCTGTGGAGCAGTGACTGGGTTCTAAGCCATCCTTCCATCAGTTCCTCTGTTCCATGATCTCCAAGGTGCCATTGAAAAAAAAAAATTATTAACTCTTTCCCTATTTTTACAAGCTAAGGAAAGAATGAAACCACAATGCAATATTGGATGTCAAAGCCTAATATGATAGCACAGAAATTCTTGTGAAGAAACAAAGAATATAATATAAGCTAGCAAGAATAGATAGCTTCCATTTCTTTTTTTATTAAAGCTTTTTTTTATTTACAAAGCATATGCATGGGTAATTTTTCAACATTGACCCTTGCAAAGCCTTCTGTTCCAAATTATCCCTCCTTCCCTCCACCTCCTCTCCTAGATAGCAGGTAGTCCAATATGTGTTAAATATGTTAAAATATGTGTTAAATCCAATATATGTATACATATTTATACAGTTATCTTGCTGCACAAGAAAAATCAGATCAAGAAGTAAGAAAAAATGGGAAAGAAAACAAAATGCAAGTGAACAACAACTGAAAATGAGAATGTGAAGTTGTGTTCCACACTCAGTTCCCACAGATCTCTCTCTGGGTATAGATGGCTCTCTTCATCCCTGAATAATTGGAACTGGTTTGAATCATCTCATTGTTGAAGAGAGCCACGTCCATCAGAATTGATCATTGTATAATCTTATTGTTGGATGGCTTCCATTTCTAGAGAGTTTTGATAAGTCCAAAGCATTTTCCTCCTAACAACCCTGTGAAGTAGACAATATTAGTATCATATCTACAGATAATAAACTATATTCATTCGGCTTTAAATAGCAGAGCTGAAAATTTCTAAGACTATAGATTTAGAGAAAAAAGTAGTCTTAAAGGAGAATCGATCCAATCTTCCCATTTTACAGATAAGAAAACAGAAATTAAATGATGTGTCCAAAGTCACAGAGATAATGGCAGGATTTGAACTTTTATCTATTAACTCCATCACCAACACTTTTTCAATAAATCTAATGGGGGGAAAGAACTGGATTTCGAGTCAGAAGCTCTGGATTCAAACTTACATTTGGTCAACTCACTACCTACTTCAAGGAACACTTATAAGTATCTCATAAGGTCTTATGACAATATACTACGAAGAACTTCACCTGAAATATAATCACCAAGATTATTAACTCATTTTCAGTTGTGACTTGGAGTAATGACTCTATGATCCCAGTTAGGGTTTTTTAAGGCAAAGATACTAGAGTGCTTTGCCATTTCCTTATCTAGCTCATTTTACAGATAAGGAAACTGAGGCAAACAGGGTGAAGTGACTGGCTCAGGGTCACACAGCTAGTGTCTGTGGCCAGATCTGAACTCAGAAAGATATCTTCCTAACATCAAGCTTTAATGTTCTCGATCCACTGCACCACTAATTGCAATTGTTATCAATAACTGAACACATTCTCCAGCTCTCCAAAGAGAAATTATTAGTCTTTGTCTATCTGTTGCCAGAGGACAGAAAGTATATTAGTTAAAACTGTCCAAAGATGATGATGTGTTATCACAGGAGATAGTGAGCTCCCACTCAAAGGAGGTCTTCCATCACAGGCAGTGTAATCATAGGAATAGTTATGGGGGAGTTCACTTTTCTGATTGGGGTTGACCCTCCAAAAATTACTCCCAAAGTCCTTCCCAACTCTAAGAGTCTGTGATCTATTCTCTGACTCTATCCCTAAACTGAGCTAAGAGAAGATAAGGTATTTAGCAGTTCAGCATTTAGAATTAGGAGCCCTGAGTTCAAATCTCATTTCTTACACTTAATAGCTCCATGATAACAGGGAACTCCCTTCCCTTCCATTTCCTCATCTATGAAATAAAGAAGGTAGACTCATCAGTCTCAAAGTTTCCTTCTCACTCCAGATTCTATAATTGAATAATACACATGAATATATTGTACAAGATTGTCCTTCACTGATGGAAGGCAATATGAGTATGATGTCACACAAACGCATTACACTTGCAAATAGATCAGGGTTCAAATCCTAGCTCTCCCATTTACTATGTGGCAATCAGCAGGTCGCCTATTAAAAGGAATTAACAATTTCTTCATTTCAATATTTGAGAAGGGCTTTATTGAGGAAAATGTAGAAATGAACAATTTCATTATGATGATTATGGTAATCTATGACATGGGAGTCCCATATTTGAGAATACCAGTAAGACGATGCCTTTCCAAAGCTCTGATGGAACAGAATTCTGGCCAGGGACCTTCCTAAGGATCATAGCTGATTAGTTCAGTTAATTAGAGCCTGGTGCTAATGAGGCCAAGGTCAGAGGTTCCATCCCCATACAGCCACAGCCCAATTAGGATGGCTCTGTTCCAAGGCTACAGAATAAATCCTTATAAATGCAGACAGTTGATCCCAAGGGTGGCCAAGGAAGAGAAAATAAATTTATGTCAATTCATCACTTCGACTAAAAAATGAACTCAAATAACCCACCATTCTAATGGTGATGGAGATAAATCTAGGAGCCACACAGTGTCACAGAAAAATCATTCCAATTAGAGTCAGGTGAACTTAGTTAAAACCCTAACCCAGTTATTTCCTAGCTGTGTGACTGGAGAGAGTTGCTTAAGCTCTCTGAGCCTCAATTTCCTAATCTGCTAAATGAGGATAATGATATTATTATACTAGTTACACCCTCACAAAACTCAATGAGCTTTAGAAATGTGAATTTTGCAAGATATGCTGGAAGACAATACAAGTGCCCCACATACAAAGTACACTGAATTTAGAGTTAAAAGATCTAGCCAAGTCTGGTCTTTACCAATGATGTGATCATGTCAGGCAAGTCATTTCAACTCTCTAAAGCTCAGTTTTATAAGGGAGAGATGAAGCCTACTTGGGCTCTCCGTCTCACATCAAGTGGTAATTGAATCATCAAAATGTCAGCTGTTGTTATCAATCCCTTTCTATATTCCATTCCATTCTTTATAAGAGAAAGAAGGGAGAAAGGGAGGGAGGAAGAAAGGAAAGAAGGGAGGAAGGGAGGAAGAGAGGAAGGAAAGGATGAAGAGAGAGGGAGGGAAGAAAGGAGAGAGGAAGGGAGGGAGGGAGGAGAGGAAGGGAGGGAGGGAGGAGAGGGAAGGAGGAAGGGAGGAAAAGAAAGAGGGAAGGAAGGAAAGAAGAAGGGAGGGAGGGAAGAAGGGAGGAAAGGAAGGAGGGAAGGAGTGAGGGAAAGAAGGAAAAAGGGAGGGAGGAAGAAAGGAAAGAAGGGAGGAAGGGAGGAAAGGGAGGAGGGAGGAAGGGAGGAAAAGAAAGAGGGAAGGAGTGAGGGAAAGAAGGAAAAAGGGAGGGAGGAAGGGAGGAAAGGGAGGAGGGAGGAAGGGAGGAGAGGGAAGGAAGAAGGAAGGGAGGGAGGGAGGGACAATGATGGCTATGATCGGCATTGGAATGAGTTCCTCCTACAAGCTCATTAAGCTGATAAAAGCACAGTTCCTTCTAGCACACCAAAGCTTTGAAATAGATTGTAAGCTCCTTGAGAACAAGGGCTGTTTGATTTATTCTTTGTGTATCTAGTGCCAGTGCCTGGCACATAATAGGCACGTAATAAATGCTTACTGATTAAATGACTAAAATAAGGTGAGATTCTCTCCATAAATTCAACAACAGTTTATAATTCCCTAGTGTTCCTAAAGAGCTTTCCCTACAGTGGCTTTGTAAGGCAGATACTGTATTATTAAGCCCATTTTACAGATGAGGGAAATGAAAAACGATTTGTCCATGATTCTTAAATTCAAAAGCCAGGATTTGACATGGGTCTCCAAAGCTGGACTCCCGAGTCCAGTGTCCTTTCCAGGGAGTCACGCTGTGCTGTGTGGAAGAACTGGTCCCTCCTTTCCTAAGGCTCTCTAAGAACGAGGTTATTGTTGGAGCCTCCCAATAAGGGCAGGAACTAGATTTAGCTGATCTCTGGAAGCCCCAGTTCTATGATTTTAATCATCTCTATCAGAGGTTTACAGGATGGGATCTAATCTTCTTACTAATACAGCCTCGCTCAGGTTCAGATAAAACAGCCTACCTCCCTGGAAGGGAGGAATAACAAAGAGGGGATTAGCTTGGGTTAGGAACCTTGTAAGTACCTGCTGGGTGAATTGTAGCCCTCTGGCTGAAGCCTTTACCTGAGAAAGCTGGCTTGGTGTGAACAGCCAGTCAAACCAGGGCACATGCCTCGGAATATAAATGGCTGCATGTGCCGGTACGGGCATCTGCTCAGAACCCAGCAGTTCAGGCACAATGAAAACCGAAGACACTGGGGGGACATTGTGTGTTCCCAGAGCTGGAGAAGAGGGGGAAGGAAAGGGGAGGGGGAGACCAACAGCCTACAGCACTTGGTTAGCAAAGCAGCCCCTTGCTTAATCTATTTGCCAGCATCTATGGGAAACTTACCACCTTTGTACATCCCCTAATGCCCCATTCTCTCTTAATATCTGTTCAATCAGCTATGACTCATTGTCATGTATTCACAGAGAGAGATGCTGAATGAGCGGTAGGCAATCTGGCATGCTAGGAAGAATGTAAGACTTGATATCAGAATGTCCCAGATTCAAATAAGAGCTCTGATATTTGCTAGGTGACCTTGGGGAAATGATTTAGCTTTTCTAAGCCTCAGTTTTGTCATCTATAAAATGGCATACCACAGCCAACCTCACAAGATTATTGTGAGGAATATATTTTGAAAACATCAAATACTTGCTCTCCCAGGGAATTTTTTTATAAGGATCTTATTTTTTTTTTCAGGTCACAATTTTTAACCATGTCCTTATACACATCTTCCATGGAGGAGTTACCCCATACTAAAGAATTTCTGGATCCTTGATATTTTGTTTATACTATCTCAATGCCCAGAATGGTCCCCTGTTATCCCTCAGTAGTCTTCCCATATCTTTTTTTATCAATATCCAAAGCAGATGCTAGAAGACACAATGGGAGCTGGAAAACCTGAAATCAAATTCTGTCTCAAACAATAGCTGTGATCTCAGACAAGACTCTGCTAATTTCTCAGCTTCTCTCATGACTCAACTTTTGACATAAGGTAATAGAACACGGAACTTTGAATCAACAAGATATGCATTTGAATCTTGCCTCAAAACAATTAGGAAGTTAAGTGCTCTCTTTTAGATTTGGTTTCTCCATCTGTAAAATGAGAATGATAATAATAGCACTGGTTTTCCAGAGTTATTATGAGGGTCAAATGAGGTGATATTTGCAAAAATTTTTTTGCAAATCTTAAATCTCTAGCTATTATTATTACAGAGTTAGAGCTAGACATGTCAGGGATGCTAGAATACAACTGCCTCAGCAGAGCAAATAAACGAGCCAGGATTCCAACTTAGGACCATTGAGTTCAGATCTTTCCACTTTCTCTCCAGAACAAGTCCTAGAATGAATCTTCGACTAACCACACCCTGCCCAAAGCCTCACTAGACCATGGCAATGAGCCTAGGTTCTCAAAAGCTCTTTTGGCAGGGCAAATTTGATGGAGCTAGAGATAAACTGAGTTCCCAGAGACGAGCACAATCCCAGCATCCAGCTGGGCATCCCGTCTGAGGGCCAGATGATATAAGCACGCAGAGAATCCTCACCAGGAGGCTGGCGACCCAGTGAGGAACTCTTTGTCTCTGCTGATGCATGAAACCAACAGTAACATGAAATGGTCTTCAGCCCCACCCTGCTTCCTTTTGCTTGCAGGGATTTGACAGATTAAGGGGAAAGGGTCCAGAGGGTGCAAGTAAACCTTTAAGAGCTAGAGATATGTGAGTTACGATTATAATGAAACTCAACATAGAATTCCCCTTTGAAGACTTCAAGAGACACTTTGAAAGGACAGGCAAATCATTACCCATCTGTATCCTTCACTGAATGCTGTCTGACAGATCAGAAACAAACCTCAAGCTTTCATTACGGGCACTGATGGTCCAGGTGCAGCAAAGCAACCCCACTATTCCATTCAAACGTCGGCGTAGTGGAACTGCTTCATGAAGGCTTCAGGTTAACAAAGGCAAGGAGGCGCCTTTATTCCCTTCTCCAAGGATGTGTTTGCACAGGATAAAAGGATGAAGGGATTCCCATTGTCCCAGCTCCCATTATCAATCCTTATTTTAGAAATTAAGATGTTCCTGGCTGCAGGAGAGAGAAATGGTCTTCGCCTCATTCTGTGCGAGAAAAAAGAAACGGGCTTTGTTCCTAAAAGAGTCTCACAAGAAATACATAGAATGGGATTTATATAACTGGAGATAATATAACTGGACTGTGTACATACATGTATGTTCATAGAAATATATATTTATGCACGTGTAATATAAGTGAATATATGCACATCTATACCTAGATATATCATGTATTTGTATAATATATGCATAATGCATTGTTTAATAAGTAAACATATGTGTGCTCAATGGACAAACAAGGAACTTACAGGCTACCTTTCACTTTGTAATTTGTAATTTTGATTCTCAGAGGGAATTTAATCACTCCATGGTTAGATAATATACATAAAAGGTACTTAATATGTGTGGATTGTGTAGTAGAAAAAGTATCCGAGATGCCATTTGCTATTCCGAGGGGTTATATATATGGACTGAGGTAGAGATAAAGGTAGAAGCAGAGATAGAGACATAAATCGATAGCTATATGAATACATACATGCATATACACATAGAGAGATCTATAGTATAAATACATATGTAATCTATATGCAAACATACATGTTCCTTCTTCCTTCACCCTTCTTACCATCCTTCCTTCCCTCTATCCACATAACTTTACCTACAGGTGCTCTTAAAAACTTTTTCTTCTTTGAATTTCCAAAACCTCCCAAGATATCTTGAGGCTAGGTTTCTATCCTAAGGATCATGTCTTAAACCAAAACTACTCTGATTCTCATTGGCTACTAACAGGTCTGAGGCCAATGTTTTGGCCTTTTTGGTCATTGTTTGGGTCCTAATTGACTCAGATTTAATGTAAATAGCAAACATTTCTACTTTGACCAAAAACCCTAAGGTCTTCCCTTCCCAGATTTATTTACTTATTTATCTAGATTTTTTTTTTTTTGGACTAGGTGAAAGAGGAGATTCTTTGCCTCAATTGCTACTTAGCCTTAATCGTTGAATGGGTACAGCTTCAATCAAACAGAGATCTGTTGAAGACCTTAGCTTAAAAAGACCAAAGTCTCCCATTTCATCCAGGGCCGTCCCTAGTCGTCCTGATCTGTATCTGGCCACTGGACCCAGATGGCCCGGAAGGGGAAAGTGAGGTGACCTGCACAGCCCTCCCTCACTTACATCCAATTCACTTGCACATCACAGCATCACCTCTTGATGTTATGGTCCTCTTCAAGAATGAGGGATAAATAACAATATAAACACACCTGTGTATGTGTATGTGATCTGGATACTTTCTCTACCATACAACCCACACACATTAAGTACCTTTTACGTGCACTGAACTAACCAAGGTAAATTTAATTCCTTTTGGGAATCAGACACCAAATTAAAAAGTGGAAGGGACCCTGTAAGCTCTTTTATTTGTTCATTCACTCATTTAATAAGCATTTATTACTAGGCAAATATTGTGTGTACAACACTGTTCTTGGCCAATACAGTATCCTATACAGAGAAAACCTTCACATGTTAACATTAGTTAAAATGTTAACTAATTCATTCAAGGAACATTATCAAAATCCAAGTCTCTGTGGATAATCACAGCAATATGTGAAGCAAAGATCTCTAGAGGTCATTTAGGACAATCCCCTGGGTCCTGCAGAACTTTCCCATCCCGCCTTTTTTCAGGGAGTCATTATTAAATATAAAATTCTCTTGTGAGATTTTAAATTCCATAATGGCCCAGACACAATCTGGATAATCTTTTAAATTCCCTGAGCACTTTGCTCAAAGCTCTTTGCACATTGTATATGCTTGGAAGTGTTTGTAGAATAAAATGATTATACAAGAGCACCAGATCTGGAGTCATAGGCTGGGATCATGGGATTTAGATTTGATTTTACTTAACCACTAAAAAATAAAATCTATCTATTAAAAACAGAGATGCAGTATCAGGCATTGTACAGAGAGTTGGTTTTAAAGTCAAAAAGACCTATGTTCAAATCCTGCTTTTGCCACATCCTGGCTGTGAGATTCCATGTAAGTCCCTAGTGTCTCCAGCTCCAGGCAATTCTCAACTACTCTTAAATTGAAGAAAATAATGGAAAGAATTGTTTCAACTGGGAATTCTCTATTATGCAAGTACCTAGAGGCAGCTAGGTAGGACAATGGATAAAGTTCTGGGCCTAGAATCAGAAGGACAAAAGTTCAAAAACACTTATTAGTTGGGCAACCCTGAGCAAGTCACTTTAGTTTTCTCAATTGTAGAATGGGGATAATAATGGCGCCAAACTTGCTGGGTTGTTATGACGATTAAATAAGACAATAATTGAAATTTTCTTAGCCTATTTCATGGCATATAGTAGGTATTATATAAATATTCCCTTCCCTTCTCCCTTTCCTTTTTTACCTGAATGCAGGTGAAAAGGATAAAAAATTAGAATTGTTTAAATTATTTCCTCCTAGGACTCCTCAAAAATACAGGAACCAGGCCCTTTCTAAAAGTTGCCTTTACTGTTTGTCAGTTAATTTGTTAATGAAACAGCATGGAAGGATTTTATGCTCCACTTAAACAACAAATGATAACTCATTTTCATTGTTTGGACTCTGTCTCCCACAAATGTGCATTATGGATGCTAGAAACCCAAGGTTTTGAGTGCTTCTGGGTAGAGGGTTGCCAGGAGCAATACTACTAATTCAGGTAGATATACCCATATATGAGGCACCTAGTTATACTATACTTGGCAAGATACTTCCTTGAGTCTCAGTTTCTTCATTTGTAACAGAGGGATAATAGCATTCTATGTTTTGTTATGGTACTATGGGGTAAAGAAGAAACAATGCAATATATAGCTTCAATGTTCACTTATGGAACACTTGCTGGCCTTAGAATCAGAAAGCCCTAGATTCAAGCCTCAGCTCTACTGCTTATTAGATAGCATTATGAGAATGAAATGCAACTGGTTTTTTTATATATTTTTTTATTTTTGGTCTTTGTGTCTATGGAATACACCTATTAATGAGCACCTAATAAATTCCCATTGGTTGATTAGAATTTTGGTGAGGATATAGTTCAATCCCTTTTACAGAAAGTAAAACTGAGGCATAGGAAGGCAATAGATAAATGTCAATGTCTCACTGTTAAAGAGCAGAGAAAAAAAAAATTTGTTTTTTATGGAGAAGACCCAGATCTGAATTATGGATTTTCCACTTACTAACTCTGTGATTGTAGGAGCATTACCTTCCTTCCATGAAACTTAGTTTTATCATCTATAACCCATTAGATTGTAAATTCTGTGAGAGCAGAAATTATCTTGTCCTTTTTGTATTCCTGGTATTTAGCATAGTACCTGACACATAATATGAACTTAATATATGGTTGTGGATTGATTGTAAAATAAGAATAAAACTAATACAACAATATTTGTGAAGGAAGCTCCTTATAATTGATTAAGAAAAAAAGCTATCAATCTATAAAGGCAGCCAGGTGGCCCAGTGGATAGAATGCTGGGTTTGGAATCAAGAAAACTTGAGTTCAAATCCAGTCTCAGACAGATCAATAGCTATGTAACATAATCATGGGCAAGTCACTAACCCCTATTTATATTAGTTTCCTTCTCTGTATAATTATTTGGAGAAAGACATGGCAAACCACTCCAGAATATTTACCAAGAAAACCCTTTAGACAGAATTAATGTGCTGTTATCCAGGGTCATGAAAAATCTGCTACAATTTAACTATAAATAATATCAAACTTTAAACTGCTGGTATAAATTGTAAACCATTCACAACTTTGGAAGGATGAAGGACATGTTTTATCCACAGGGAAGACTTTTCAACAGAAATGCACCTTCTGTGCTTCTGGATTTAATGGCCCTTTACATGGGTCTATAGCTCTGTAAAGTCAAGAACTTGGGACAGCTTCTCCTGATGACAAAAGCCCTCCCCATAAGAAAGTAGTCCCCAGATCTCTTGACTTTCACACAGTCTGACCGGATTAATAAATTTGCCATAAAAGTAGAGCTTGGTCAGTTCAATTTCATGTCTTCCTCAGCGAGTCTGGAGTTTGAGTTTGTGAGGAAGACACAAAAGGTCAGCCATCATTCACATCCTTCTCACAAAGAAAGGTCCCTTTCACCAGTGATAAGTTCATGGGCTCAGAAGGCAATATTGGCACCCCATCAAAACCACCAAGATTTTCCCCACCTCTCAGCGGAAATTCATGATTTCCTTCACTTTTTATATTAAAAAAAAAAAAAAACACAAACCCCCAGGCCCACTATATGCTGGAATGCATTTTGGAAGAAAAAAAAGTATTCATATGTAGATAAAATAGCTTTTTTTCCATGAGAACCAAAAGGCCAATAACCCAGATGATTTTTACAGAGTGGGAAGTGATGGGCTGGGAATTACTAGAGCTCAGATGACATGACAGCTCAGCTGGAGAGAAGCCAAGGGGTTCATTTTCTACACTGTTTCTTCTTTATAATTAATATTTTGAAGAGTTTCCTTTTTTCTTTTATTAATAATAACAGCTCACACTTCTACAGTTCTTAAGGTTTACAAGATTTCCCCCCTCAAAACAGTCCTACGAGGCACATAGTGAAAGTATTATTCTCCAATTTAAAGGATAATAAAAGCTCCCTTGCACATATTCCTTTAAAGTTTGCAAAGCTCTTTACAGATATCATCTCATTTGATCACCACATCAATCCTGGGAGGTAGAGGTTATTATTATCATTTCTCAAGTGAAGACATGGAGGATCATAGAGATTAAATGACTTGACCATGGTCATACCTTAGAGTCTAAAGAATGATTTGAATTCAATCTTTCCAAGCTGTAAGTCCTTTAGCCATTATGTTATGTCTTAGAGAATAATACTGAATCCTCTGTCTAAGGTTACATAGCTGTGAAGAACTCCCCCACTTCAAAAGGTAGCCCAGTTCTTGTAACATTTTACCATCCCCTACCCCTCCATTCTTTCTTTGCTAGACAAGTTCAGGATGGATCAGTCTCTAACTCCTAATAATCCACTTCAGCCTTGCAGTGAGGACATTGTCTCTGGGCTAGAGAGGAGTAGATCTGAATAGCTCCCACCTTTTCAGGTCCAACACGGGGCCAGTGTAAAGCAGCTGAATTTCCAGTTCCAATTCCCCCATGAAACAGTGAGGAGTGGGGAACTAACGAGATCCACCTGTCCCAATAAAAAAATGTGACAAAACATTTATTGCTGTTAAATGGGAGAAGGAAATGAGGGGGAGACCAGCAAGGCTGGAATGTTTGGCTTCTCACTGTGGCTCAGCAGGACCTACTGAGGTCCAAGATTCTCTTCCCTTAGAAGGGAGAGCTTCTTGACATGAATAAACTGAGCAGAAAACTTCTTCTTGCTATAGAGGTCTATGAGTTTTAAGCACTGGGTATGTACAGAGCAAAGGAGATGAAGAAGAGAAGAGAAGGACCAAGTAATTAGAAATATCTGAAATGTCTCTTCAGGAATGGCAGACTTAGAAGAATAAGGAATGAACTTAGAGATCAACAATGATAGGAAGAATCAGTAGATTGGGAGAAATAACGAAGCACAATGCAGTAAATTTGGACTCAGAAGAAGGGGTGAGAGTTCCAATTTTGTTTTTTACTACCTTTGAAACTCTAAGACCTTCAACAAGTCACTTCTATCTGAACCTGTTCCTTGTTTAGGGAAATATGAGTGGAATGGTTTAGATCAGGAGTTATAGACTAGCTCTACACATAGATTCCAAAGGGCTCTTGAACTTGGATGGGGGGGTGCATTTTTATTTTCACTAATCTTTAATTGAAATTTGTCATTTTCTTCTATTAGGAATCTTTTAGAAATATTTTACAAATAATTTTTAAATGATTGTTATTTTTAAAATCTTTTTTTAAAATTCTAAGAAGAATCTGACTTTTAGCTCTACTAATATTACAATGCTATGATCCTGGGTCTGGAGAAGGAGCTTAGGCAGGCGGGTAATTCAAGAAAGTGAAACTTTGGAAGTGAAGATTATTATGATGATGCCGTTGGCAGTATGGCAAAGCCACTGTATGACAGCAGTGAATACCACTTCAACCTCTGGCCCTCTGACCATGAGGCCTTAGCTAATCAGAGCCTTCAGACCTGGAGACCGGCTACTTTAGTAGATTGCTATTTTCTTAAGGGCAGAAAATCCTGCATTTAACATATATCAGTGACTAGCCCAGAGTTCTTCACACAGGTACACATAAAGGGAGACAGCATGATGTTATGTAAAGACTTTTTTACACGGGATCAAAAGACTTGGGTTAGCAGCATGGCTATGTCATTGATTGGCCATGGGACTTGAAGAAAGTCACTTTCCCTCTGTGGGTCTCGGATTCCACCTTTGCAAAATTGTGGATAATACCACTATCAACATCAAATGCTTCACACAACACTGGGAGAGACAGAGTTTAGAGAATATACAGTTTCTAAGCTCAAGAAACTCACAGTCTAATAGAGAGACAGGAAATCAATGCAGACAACTATAATACATAATAATAGATGTCTAATAAATGAAATTTAGAGAAGCAAACATGAGGCTTAATAGGGAAAATTTCATGGAGGATTTGGCTTCTGAGGTGGGCTTCAAAGGAGAAGAATTCAAAAGACAAGACAGGAAGGGATGGTATTCTAGGCAAGGGGAGCAATGTGGGGAAAGGCATGGAGATGGGAAAGTGCAAATTTATTTGAGCCCAATTTGGCTGACTGAGAGGGCTTTGAGGATTGTGAGTAAAGTGCTCTGTAAACCATAAGAAACTACATAAATGAGAGCTGTTATTTTTATAAATATTTGTGGACTGAAAGGCACATGCCTGTGAACGTAACACTGGGATTTTCCAATTCAAAGTGACCCATCCAAATGGGGGTCAGAGTAAATGCCAGACTAATATAGACAATCAGTTGGAGAATTACCAATTTCCAGTCATGAGACAGCAGCCCATTCAGATGTGTGCTGGTATTTGTGTTTCTAAATCCCCTGTGTAAACAAGGCTGGCTAAAGTCAACTGTCATGATCTGGATAATCTTGCTACAGATGCAAAGCTCTTCACCCTCTAAAGAGAATGTCTAACATGAACACTCTCAAAGGAAAATCAAACTAACTTCAAGGAAAAGAAAAAACAAAAACAACAGCTTTATTCTTTCATCTTTTCCTCATGTCAAAGCAAAGTACTCTTTGTTCCTCTGGATGAATCTGTCCCATCTATTTCAATTGGATTGAATTCAACATACCTGATAATGATTAAGTGTCTTTCTAGTGGAGTCTTCAGGAGAAGTATGAAATAGTCAAAGAAAATCAGCTCTCCCTTATAATCTCCAGTCGTCCTGATCTGCAACTGGCCACTGGATCCAGATGGCTCCAGAGGGGAAACTGAGGCAGGTGATCTTGCACAATCCTCCCTCACTTAAATACAATTCACTTGCATGTCATGGTATAAACTCCCTAATGTCATGGTGTTCTTCCAGAACAAAGAACAAACAACATGTCTATCAGAAAAAATAAGAAGTAATCCCATGATGAATTCATAACAAACAAGGATTTAATTAAACTGATTTCAAAACCTTTATTAAATATCTACTGGAGATTTAGAGTTGTTTTTTTTTTTAAAGCCTTTGGTATCAAGGAATCTAAGTGCATCTTTGATATACAAATACATAGATAAATAAATGCAAGGCAATTTAACAGAGGTTAAAAACTAGATGATTGGACCACAGAAGTCTTCCAAGATGAGAGGACATCTGCACCAAATTTTGAAGGAAGTTGAGATTCTTAAAGGATTAGAAAAGGAGAAGGAAAAAGCACATTTCAGGACTGCATAGATGGCAAGGAATTGAATGTTTAATTCACAAAACAGCTAAAAATCCAGTTTGGCTGAAATACAAGGTGCATGAAGGGGGTTAAGGTTAAATAAGGCTAGAGAAGTTTGTCGGGAAAAGATCGTATAGGAACTTTTAAAATGTCAGCCTTAAAAAATTTTACTTAATAGGTTTCTGAGCAAGAGAGTGACATAGTCAGACCTGATGGGCATCACAGCGGGAAGAATGTATTAGAGAGGGATGAAAGTGAGAGAAAAGAGACTAATCAGGAGGCTATTACAATAAATAATTTATTCAGGTGAGAGGTGAGGAGGGCCTGAAGTTAAGTGGTGACTGCAAACAGAGAAAGGGACAAATGTGCAAGATGCTGTGGAAGTATAATCAACAGGGTTGCCAGGCTCTTGGAGGTCATTTAGGCCATCCCCTTCATTTCACAGATGGGGAAACTGAGGGCCAAAAAGGTTAAGTGATTTATGCAAGGTAGGAATGAAAGAGCATGCAACTAAATGCTCCAACTCCAAATTCAGCACACTTTCCATTAGAATAGAATTCCAGAGGAGGATTAGAGCTGGTTGTAAGCCTTTGGGAGTCAGCCTGCATAGAGATGATAATTGGACCCATGGGAGCTGATGAGAACACCAAGGGAGAAAAGGCAGAGAGAGCCTTAGGGGACAGAGCCTCTGTTAGCACATGGGAACATCCAAGGAATATAGTGCAATGAAATCAAAGGAGACAGAACACTCTACAATATATACTTCATAGACTCTTACACTGAGAAGGCCTCCTCCAGTTTTAGCTTGAGGTATGAAGTGACCCCAGACTATGTCGGTGGGATGCCAAAAATGGAGGATCTGACCACAGTGGAAAAGCTACAAAGCTGTTTCATGATCCCCTGTTTCTATCCTCCAATAGTCCAAGATAAGGTCTCTTACCACAGAATTGGCTGCCAAATGTATTTCAGCTATTGTAGCTCACAAAGAATTGTAAGAGGAGGAAACGAATGCATTATAATTTTTTTTAATAAAATAAGAATTTTTAAAAGTTTAACTCAGATTTTACATTACTTATATCTGATTCACACAGAGACCCCCTTAGTTCATGCTATCATCAGATATCATTGCAATAGCCTTCTAATTGGTCTCCCTTCTTCCTGCCCACCCTACACAATACTGCCAAATTAATGTTCCTTAAGTGCAGATCTGACCATATGATTCCCCTACTCAGCTAATTCCAGCAGCTTCCTATTGCTTCTAGGATAAAATATAAATTCTTCTGGAAATTGAGTGGGTGCCCATCAATTGGGGAATGGCTGAATAAGTTATGGTATATAAAAAATGATGAGCAGATCCATTTCAGAAAAGCCTGGGAAGACTTAAAAGAACTGATATTCAGTGAAGTGAGAAGAACCAGAAAAACTTTGTACATAGTAGTAGTAAGATTGTGTGATGATCAACTATGATAAACTTAGCTCTTCTCAGCAATACAGTGATCCACAACAATTTCAGTAGGCTTAGGATGGAAAATGTGGAAATTGAATGTGGGCTAAAGCACAGTATTTTCACTATTTTCTGTGTTGTTTTGTTTGCTTGCCTTTTCTTTCTTATGTTATTTTTCCCTTTTGGTCTGATTTTTCTTCAACAACATGACAAATATAGCAATATGTTAAGAAGGATTGCATGTTTTTAATCTATATTGGATTGTTTGCTGTTTTGGAGAGGAGCAAGATGGGGAAGGTAGAGAGAAAAAATTTGGAACACAAAAATCTTACAAAAGTGAATATTGAAAACTATCTTCATATGTATTTGGAAAAATAAAATATTATTGAGAAGTGTGTATGTATGTGTATATTCCTCAGTTGTTTTAAAGCATTAATACAACATAGCATCAACCCATTTTTCCAACCTCATTGGATATTATTCCCACTCTAACATTGTGTGATCCAGGCAAATTGTTCTCTCTGTTCCTCAAATGTAAGGAATCTCCCATCTCCATTTCCTATCTCCACGCCTTTTCAGTGATGTCCCATTTAATGGAATGCACTACCTCCGGATTTCCATTTCATAGTATTTCTCATCCTTTAAGATGTACCTAAGAACTATATTTCCAAAGAAATCAAAGAAAGAAGAAAAATTACCAAAAAAAAAAATTTAGAGCCAGTCTTAGGTGATCAAAAAATTAGAAATTAAGGGGCTGCCCATCAGCTGGGTAATGACTGAATAAAATGTGATATATAAAAATAATGGAATATTACTGTGCTATAAGAAATTGGGTAATATATAATTTCCAAGAAATCTGGAAAGATTTATATGAACAAATAAAGAGTGAAATGGGTAAAACTAAAATATCAATATTATAATAACAAACAATAGTGAAAGATCAAAAGCTCTAATCAACTCAAGAGTAACCTGATTCCAGAGGACTGATAAAAACAAATACTACTATTCATAGCAAAGAAATAATGGATTAATATAAAGAATAAGACATTTGTTTTTGGACACAATCATATGAGAATGTTTTGCTTGACTGCTTATGTAATACAGATATTCTGTATTTCTTTCCTTCTTTTTTTGCACTGAGTAGAGGGGAAGTAGGAGGGGGAAATGAATGCATTATAATTTTTTAAAATAAAATAAGAATGTTTAAAATGTTCAACTCAGGCATAATCTCATTAAAGCCTTTTCCAATTCATCCCTAAATGTCAGTGAACTATGTAATATATCTACATATGTATATATATATACATATATATTAACTTTATATTTATGCTAGATATACATTTGTATCTTCCATTAGAATAAGTTCATTTTAATATGTATGTTCTCAGTGCCTAGCACAATACCTGATGAATTCAGCCTTTTTTCCCATTTTATCCAATTCTTCATAACCGACTCTGGGTTTTTCTCAGCCAAAATACTGGCATGGTTTGCCATTTCCTTCTCCAGTACATTTTACAGGTGAGGAAACTAAGACTAACAGTTAAGTGACTTGCCCAATATCACACAACTGTTATTGATTGTCTGAGACCAGATTTAAATTCAGAAGAATGAGCCCAATTCATTGTGCTAATAGACCCAGCTAATAACTAGCTAACAAATCTGATTTTTAGTAAATGCTTAAAATTTGCTGCTTGATAAATCAACAGAGAAAGAATGTGCCCACACCAATGAAATCATGCGTCTACAAAACACAGAAGAAAAAAAAAACCCTTTTTAGAATTCTTGAATCAAGAATCAAATATTTCAGCCAAGCCCTTTTTTATTGAAATAGAAGGCAGTGGATGTCATTGAACCTTTTCTTTTTGAAGATTATCACTAAGAGCAAGGGAATAACAAGCTTCACAGATTTCAAAACTGGAAGAGAGTTTAGAAAGCACCAAGTTGGATTATCCCATCATATCATTTATTATCTGGGGACTACCAAGATGTATGCGATTGTCTTCTTCTCTATTTAGGGATCCAAGACTAGTGGGCTCTTTTCCCCCTGGTTATTATGTGGATTTATATTATTTTTCAAACCTTCCTCACAATCAACTTAAGCAGATCTTCTTGTTTGTCTTATTTTAGCATCCTTCCTAAACCTGAAGCTTTCTTAATGAGTTGGTTCTCATGTGCTAACAGCTTAGATAACAGTCCAACTTGAGAAATCACAGAACAATGGATTGAACGTTAAGAAATTTCTAGCTGCAGACCCAAATCCAACCCTTGTATAACCATGGATACATAACATCACCCGGCTGATCTTCAGTTTCCTCATTTCTATAATGGGGGTAATAACGTTCTCACTATGCAATCACTAGCTAAGGTGGGGTTGGAATCAGGAAGACTCATTTCCCCAAGTTCAAATATGACCTCAGACACTTACCAGCTGTATGACCCGGAACAAATTACTTAACTCCCTTTGCCTTGGTTTCCTCATCTATAAAATGAGTTAGAGAAGGAAATGTCAAACTACTCCAGTTTTTTTTTTTTTCCCAAGAAAACTCCAAATGGGGTCATGAAGAGTCAGACTGAAACAACTGAATAACAATAATAAAATGTAATCCCAACTGAGTTGTGAGATAAATGTAAAATAAAACATTTAGAAGTGTAAACTCTGAGATTGCTAAAACCTGTGTGAAAAAGATTTGAATCCAGATTAAGAAGTCTTTGAGTGAGAACTGGAGGGCCTTTCCCATAGATAAAATGCATGTACTTTAATATATGGGCTTTAAAAGTAATAGGGTGGAAAGAACCTGAGAGGCGATCTCACTTACTTCCCATATTTAGTCAGAGGCTCCATTTCCTCATCTGTAAAATGGGGTTAATAATTCTCACACTACCAACCTCACAGGATTTTTGTAAAGGAAGAGCTTCATAAAATACTATATAAATGTGAGTTATTATTATTCATGTTAGAGTTCTTCCAAGATTTTTATTCCTCACATCTGGTTTCTCGGCTGTGTTCCAGGTAGTTGGGGAGACTAGAGAAGCGACCCCCAGATAAGTGAGGTGTTACTCCAGGAATAAATGAGCCAACGGTTTTCTCAGCAGAGACACAGGTGTTCCTGTTTACATTTCTGGGGAAGCTTGGCTTTCAGCCCATCCACTCCATGCATCTCCTTCTAGAGAGCAGAGATTACCTATGTATGTAGCATCACGTGGAGATGGTGGTCACTGCTCAGCTTTCTTTCTACAGGGGTCCACACTGGGCAAACAGGCTTATTGGCTTAAAATTAAATTTATGAACCCACTTTATTAATGGTCCATGGTGTTAAAATTGGAAGGGAGAGCTGTTGGCATCGATGCCCTTCCGCTGAGTTCATTACAAATAGCTCATGTAGTAAAACATATACTCCATGCTTTATGTTTAAGGAAGGTCTTAATTTAAAGTTCTTAAAAACATAATGGAAATGTGACTTAGGGAATCTTAGAACTTGAAAGGACCTTTGATGTCATCTCATTTTACAGGTGAAGAAACTGAGGAGCAGCTGGATGAATCAAAGTCATTAAAGTGATAAAGTCAAAACTAGAAATGAGGACTCCAACTTAAAAAAAAAGATATCCTCACATATCAGTAATCCCTGATATTCTTGCCTTACTGGCACAGATACAAATCCTTCTGCAATAGGAGCTTTTCATCTTTTTTGTGTGTAATAGATCCTTTTGGCGATGGACTCCTCAGAATAGCATAAAGTAAAACACAAAGTTACAAAGAAAATCAATATATTTAAATGCAGCTAACAAAATATTTTAAATCTAGTTCACAGAACCCAGGCCAAAAACCTATGTTGTATAATTTCATTTTTTAAGGGTCACCAAATTTATATATGTGAGTGAGAATTTTCAGCTGATTTCAAAACTCAGCAAACTTTGAGTGAACACCTGGTATACTGTGCACAGTGATAGACAGAATGACATCAAGTTTACCTAAGATAAGCTCCCTACCCTCATGGAATTAATAGCCCAGCAATGGAATGACCCAAGAAAGATGATTAGGAAATACAATCATATATCATGAGTGCATAAGAAAGATATAAATGAACTCCTGAGGGTTCTCCAAGGAAAGCGGGTTCAAGACAGTCTTGTAGGAGGTATTCACACTTGGAGAGAGAGGATGCTTTTAAAAAGAACTTACGTACGAGGAGATAAGTAGGAGAACACGGAAACAGAAGAAGGAAGAGGCAGCTAACCATCAAATACTTTAGTACAAGAAGTCTGAGGATTGAAAAAAGTTCCCTGGATCTATCAGCTAAGGTATCCTAGTTAATGCTAGAAGTTTCAGTCGAATGGTGGAGCCCTACACTAGACTGATTTTTTTAGACACTGAAAAGCAAAAAGGTCATCAGAATTTGGCAGTGAAAGGGAGAGTAATAGGGCAATAGATTGGCAGAGATGATCGCATCAAGTGAATACTCTTGAGAAAAAGGGAAATGTGGGCATATTTCTACATAGCAGGGAAGAAACTGGAGGGAGGGGAAAGGAAGGAGAAACAGAGACAGAGACAGAGAAACACAGAAAACAACATACAAGAGAGACAGAAAAGAGAAAGAGAAAGAATGAGAAACATGAATGATCAAGAGAAAGCACAAATATGCAAGGGATCAGGAGAGACAATCTGCTCAGGGGGGCAAACTTCAGGAGAAGATTGGAGGGTATCAAAGTAACAGTCTTGGCAAAAGCCGCCATCCATCTCAATATTAGAAGCAGGAGCAAAGGCAGGCTCAGGAATGCCAGAGGAATTCTAAGTGTCAAACTCAAAAAGAAACTGAATCCCTATGGGCAGCCTATTGACTTAAAAATCCCACACAATAACATAATTTATGGTGTGTTATATTTGAACTTATTTTGTTAAACATTTCCTCATAATATTTTAATCTGAACACTTGAGAGTTTTGTGGCCCTATGAGTAGGGAGTTTGATAACTCTGAAGAAGAGTACCAGCGGGAGGTCTCCCTGGCAGATGGCATCTATTTTTCAATAAAATATGAGGCCAGTTTCTGTACTGTGAAGGAAGAGTTGGGGAAGGGAATCACTTGCAGGGAGGGGTTTTGAAGAGAAAAGAAAAGAGTTGAAATCACTATTCTCTATGGATATGTCAAGAAAAATAAAAATCTCATGGGTATTTTAGAAGGAATCTCAAAAAAATAAAGAGTTATTGTACTTATAACCTATGTGATTTGGGGGAAGAAATTTATCCTCTAAAAGCTCTATTTTCCTATCTATAAAGAATTACACTATATCCATATGTTCTTGAAAGTCCTCCCTAGCTTTAAATCTTGTTTATCTAAATATATTAAAGATACATAGATATGATGAAAGGGTTTGGTCTAAGAGTCCAGAGATCTTAGATCTATTCTTAGTTCTACTGCTAGACAAATCACTTAAACTCTAAGCATGTCTTCCTCTCTATAATATAAGGAAGTTAGATGAGAGGATCAATAGGGATCGATACCTTTCCTCATATTCTTTGTCCAGTTTTATAGAGTTTCTTCCCACTCCGCTCTGTTCTAAGGTCCTTTCCAACTTTGACTTTCTGCGATAACCCTATGAATATGTGATGTCTTAGGTCATCTCTGATAAAATTTCATGAGTCTGGTTTTCAGTTTTCCCAGACTGAAGGAATGCTTACTTCTTCCCTACATATGCACAGTCACGAACATTCCTTTGTCAAGAATGTAGTGAAACCTAGGACACTGAGGGGATTAAGGGAAGATTCTCTGAAATCTGTCAGTGGGCCATATTAAGTCCTCCTTAAGATAGCTAAGGACCCTCAGGCTCAGTTTGATCCACACTGTAGCTCCAAAGATTTGCCAAAACTTAAAACACTCACATGTAGCACAAAGAAGAAAGGTTGGTAACCATGTCATATAGGGTGAAATCAAATTTTAGAATGAAGATGTCCCAATAGGTCTAGATACAGCCACATCCCAAGCTAGAGAAAACTTCAGGTACAAAAAAAGATCAGATTCTCAGCCATGATTTTCATCATTTTAAAATATTTAGTCAACATGAAAACAATATGGAAAAAAAATTATGCATTGGTCAGATAAGAGTTCATGTAAAGAAGATCATAGGACAGTAACAGACTACAAGCTCAAAGAAAGCCAGAACAGTTATATGCAATCCAAAAAGGAAGATGCTCCAGGCTATAATAGAGGAAGTAAAAAACTGACTGTACTCTAACCTGACCAAATCCTATTTCGTGTTGTATCTTATCCTGGAAAGATATTAAAAAAAAAAAAGTGAGGTGAGTTCAAAGTTGGGTGACCAGTGTGAGAGACCTAGAAATTCAGATTTGGAAGAGGCTTTAGAGGTCACATTGTCCAAATTGTACCTGAGAGTAAAAACTTCCCAATCAAGGGCCAACAATACTTAAGACAAGAGTTTATTCAGCTGCCAATAAAAAAGAATTCATTATTTCCCCAGGCAAAACTTCATTTTTACAAAGTACTTAAATGTTAAGCAATTTTGCTATTAAGAAAAATATGCTTCCTGAAGACTTCCACTTATTACTCCTACTTTTCCTCACTCTTTTGGGACTAAGTAGAGTAAGACTATCTCTCTCTTACATGACAGCCTTTAAATACTTGAAGACAGGGAATCATGTTCACATAATGTCTTCTCTTCTCCAGGCTAAACATGGGGTCATGCTGGACTAACCTCATTTCCTTTTTTGACAGGTTTACCAAGACTGGCTGATCAAAAGAAACCCTATGGACAAAGTACCTATATTTCAGTAAGGCATCTGCTGAAGTTTCCTTTGACCAGGTCATCTAAGAATAAGTTAAAAGAAGATAGACTGACTTGAAGATAAGAATAACTGGATTTAACCGGATACAAAGATGTCCTCAAATATCTTATGGATTGCCTTGAAAAAGAGGAAACATTTATTCTGTATAATTCCCCAAGGTCAGAACTAAGTATCCTGGGAGAAATTATAAGAAGAGATTTGAGAGAGATTCAATAGAAGAAGAACTTTCTAACATTTAGAACTGTCCAACAATGGGCAGCCTACTTAGGAAAAAAAAATGCTGTCCTCATCATTAGAAGTGTTTGAGACTCACTGGACAATCTATTGACAAGAGTTTTTAGAAGGGCTTTCTACCCTAGGCAGGGAGTACCTTAGGGTCAGTCCTAAAAACTGAGAAACCTCCATGTGTTTGTAAGCAGTGGTAAAGGAGCCAATAGATATGGGAACATGGAACTGAAGGATTTAAGGTTGAAATAAGGGACAGTTTCCAGAAGAAGTTAGCATCAAAATGAGAGAATCCAAATCAGTTCCAATTTATCAGTGATGAACAGAACCAGCTACATTCAGCAAAAGAACACTGGGAAATGAGTGTGGACCACAACATAGCATTTTCCTTCTCTCTGTTATTTGCTTGCATTTTTGTTTTTCTTCCCAGGTTATATTTACCTTCTTTCTAAATCTGATTTTTCTCATGCAACAAGATAACCTTATAAATATGTATACATAAATTGTATTTAACATATACTTAAACATGTTTAACATGTATGGGACTACCTGCCATCTAGGGGAGGGGGATGGAGGGAAGGAGGGGGAAAGTTGGAACAGAAGTTTTTGCAAGGATCAATGTTGAAAAATTACCCATGCTTATGTTTGTCAATAAAAAGCTATAATAATAATTTTTAAAAATAAAATAGCTTCAAGAGAACAAGGGGAGGATCTGATTTTGCCAAGAATGGATGATTGTTTCTTTATCAGAGATTAGAGCAAAGGAAAGAATGGACACCAAGAAAGAGCATTTGTAAACAATGGAGTAAGTAGAAGAGGTTCATGGCAGATGAACTTTGTTTTCTCAGAAAAGAAGGGGAGCTAGGTTTGATGTTGAAATAGAGGAGTACAAAAGTGATTAAAGAGCTTGAGGTGAAAAGAGAAGATCTGAAATTGGATCAAAGGCTTTAACAAAGGACCTTCATATCCTTACCAACTCTTAAAATTCTTTGGATAATCTCAATTATTTTTGTATTTTTCTGTAATTCTCTAAAATATATCCTGCACCCAAAATACATCATGCACCTTTTCATAGTGCTTCCTGATGCACTATCATGCACTATTATGGTCACCTTTTGAAGAAAAGTCAGGCAATTTTGTCTATCTCCTATCTACCCAGTTGTTTACAATATCTCACCACTATTAGAACATGAACTCCTAACACATAGTAAGTGTTAGTGAATACTTACTGACTACTCATTTACCAATGAGAAAATCCTCAGGAAAAAATAGACAATTTCTCCTAGTCACACAGCTAGAGTCAGAACTGAGATTCAAACACAAATCTTCTAACTCTATTTTCAAGCTCAGTGTTCTATCCATTCTAGCACCATGGTTTTGTACTAGAAATAAAACAATCTCTCAGGGTTCTAAAGCTTTTATTACTTTAGAACTCCTAAGTGACTAACAACTACCCTTCTCCATTACTTGTAATAAGGATACGATTAATATTGAACTACAGTTGTTTATTTTGTCTCGTTTTGATCAACAAAATTAAATCACTTCCTACTTTGTGTCCAAAGTCTATGTATTTTTTGGCCCATTAGTCAGTCAATAAGCATTTATTAAGTGTCTATTATGTGCCAGACACTGTGCTAAGTATTGGGGACACAAAGAAAGGAAAAAGAGAGCAGTTTCTGCTCTCAAGGAGGCTAGTGAAGGAGATAATATAAAAACAACTATATACAAACAGTTTAAATTGAAGATCAATAGAAGGTACTAACATTAAGAAGGATCGAGAAAGGATTCATTTAGAAGATGAGACTTGAAAGAAGCCGGAAGGCAGAGAGGAAGAGAGAAGGATTGGGGAGCAGCCAATGAAAATGTTGAGCAAGGAGATGGAATGTCTTGCATGAGGGACAGTGAAGAGTCCAAATTCACTGAATTGCAGAGTAGATGATGGGGAGTGAGGGGCAAGAAGAAGAGAAAGAGAGGAACTGACCTAGGCTGACTCAGTATGAACTTGAGAGTCTTCTCTCAAGCTTCTCTGCAGAGAGCCACAGTTACTAGTCCAAAAATGTGCGCTGCTCAGAAGCAGATCTATAAGGGTTAATTTCCAGCATTGGGTATCAGTTGAAACTAGGGGGGGGGAATACTGGCTGAGGAATCTCTCTCTTTGTTTTCTCTTGATGGATAAAGATTCATTCCAGATGGCCATAACCTTTCATCTCAAGCAACAACTGGATGGTCTTAAATTACATGAGGGACCAGAAAACAGCCCAGTGCCTTGACGGCTTTGCAAATATATAAATAATTACTCTCCAGGCCTACAGGAGAAAGGTTCCTGATGTTCAGACCAATTCCCCATCCACGCCCATATGTTTGCCTCCTATTCGTCTGCATACATTGTGAGTCTAACTCATGTTTCCTAACATTGTTCCTGTTGCATTCACGGGGATAATATGGAGAAACTCAGCAGTGATGGCAGAAGAATGAGACAGGAGAGGCCACTGGAGACCAGACAGGCCTTCTCTTCAACCAGATGACAGCCTCAGCAATGACCAAAGTGATGGAACCAGCACTCTTCACAACTCATCAGATTCACTCATTTTGAAACCAGCCTGGGAAAGATGAAATATTAATAGCATGTGACAAGGAACGTCAACCCCAAGTCCTGGTGGACAGATGTTTCCTTCTCCAAATCAACTTTCTGTCTTAAGAGAAGTAGTCTACCTTCTTAATCTCAAAAGTCAAAAGTCAAAGAGATATAAGAGAATTACTGTCTAGAGTAATATTAATAATAATGATAATAACAGTAACACAATTCTCTTTTCTATAGGGCTTTACTTTTTGCATAGTGGTTGCCTGGGAGATAAGGAGCAGAAGTATCATCATCTTGTAGACAAAGAAACTGGTTCCCAGAGAATCTCCAGTCATCCTGACTTATCATTGGTCCAGAATGTGAAATTGGTGACTTTGCACAGTCCTTCCTCATTTAAATCCAAATCACTTGCATGTCATGGAATCACTTCCTTGATGTCATGGTCTTTGAGAATGAAAGACAAACAATAACCCAAAGTTAGAAACTGTCCAAGATAGACTCAAATCCAGATCTCTTGAATTCAAATCAAGGGTTGAATCTTCCTGGATATAATGACAAGATACAATTTTGGATATATGCACACTATAAATACATACATATACACATATGTATACATATATACATGTATAAGTGTGTATATATCATTTTATGATTACAAAGCACTTTAAAAGCATTATGTTTTCATAAGAACTAGATGAAGTCAGCAGCGCGTGATCATCTCCAATTTACATATGAGGTAAGCTTCAAGAGAGGTAAAATGCATCTTGTGTCATAACTGTAATTGATAAGTATTATAATTTCTATTTTCTAATAAGGACTATAAGTAGATCACAATGTTCATAAGTATCAGAGACAGAATTTGAACCCAGTTTTATTAATTCCAATTCCTCTTTACATTAACCCATGTTTCCCCCTTTGTGTGACTATAAACAATTCAGTGAATCTCTGTGAGGCTATTTCCACACCTATAGAATGACAGGATTGAGTTAAGATGATTTTTAAGGATTCGTGACAGTTCTAAATTTCTATATTTTGATAAAGCCGTATCTGCAATCATATGCTTTTATCTAATCTAAACTTTAGATCTCCACAGCCTCTAGTATGACTAGGAACACAATAGAAGCTTAATTAGTATCTATTATCAATGAATAAAGTTAAACACATGGAGTCAGAGCCTTTGCTCTGCTTCACAAGCCTGAACCCACTTGAAGAGCTAGAGTAAAATTTGCTCATCTTAAGGAAGAAACACATTTTAGCAACTTAACCTGAAGAATGATGCGACCTGACTTCTATTCTTGGCTCTGGCATTAATTAGTTATATAACTTTAGGCAAGTCACTAAACCCTCAAAGGACCTAATTTCCCTTCCTAGGAAATAAAAATTGTAATAATACTTATCAATTACAGTTCTTCTAGAGGTGAAGAATGATGTCTATATGAAGTTAATCATGGATTTATGAGAGTAGAATTGTACTTTCTTACCCACTGTTATATCTATGAAGACAAAAACTCAAATGTTCCCCATAATTTACCATTATTGGGCATGCTTTTAAAGTAAAATGTACTGGAAATCAGGACATCTCAGTTCTAGTCTAGACTTCATTACTAACCAGTTGCGTAATCTTGGACGAATCATTTCCCCTCCAGGACTTTAAGTTTCCTTATGTGTCAAATTGAAGGACTATACTGGATGGATAAAAAGTTCTCCTTCAGCTCTACAGTCTAAAATTACCTCCAGCTATAATATTTCATGACCTCTCTCCTAAAGCTACTTCTAACTCTTCAGTATACAAGGGAGAAGGATGGAGTCCTGCATCATATTGCAAGTTGATAGCAGACCAAGTACTGGAAGGCATGTTTCCTAGATTCCAGGCAATTAATTTCCCACAGTACCATGAGAATACGGTCAACCAAAAAGATAAACGGAAGATTTTAGAGGGTTTTTTTTTCTCTTTTACAACAGTGTATTCCTAGCATTTGAGATGCTTGTTATATCACTGGAGTTAATAATATTCCCATTATCTGCCTTACAGTGTTGGGGGAAAAAAATTATAAGTTTTAGAAATGTGTTATAACTATTATCACTATCTTCAATGTCCTAAGGTCCTTTCTAACTCTGAAACTGTATGTTTTGTATTCTTTAAAGCACTAGTATTTTATGTTCTCAGGTCCCTTCCAGCTATATTAATCAAGTAACAAGTATTTATTAAGCACCGATTATGTTTCAAGCACTGTGTAAGGTACTACTAGAGATGCAAGAAAAATAAATAAATCAATTCCTGCTCCCAAAGAGCTCACATTCTAATGAAGAAGTAAAAGTAAAGAGAAGACAAGTGCATGAATATATGCGGCATAAATATAAAGTGAATGAAAAGAAATATATGCAGAATACAGTTAGGCCCCATTAGTGCCAATAAAGAATTTGGTTCTTCCAATTCAAACTGTATATTTTCACTAGGCTAGAAACCAATTACCATGTTTGACACAGTTATACTTTGAATAGTGAGAATTTGATTACACAGGGTATTCATTATTTGCACTAACTGGAATCTTGTACAAGGTCATTTGAAAATACTAGCTATTAGGGATATCAGAAAAGGCTGCATAGAAAATAATACCCAAGCTGTGAGATGGAGCTAAGGTGAAAGTGAGGTGGTCAATATTATATAAAAGCAAAGAGACGGAAGATGGAGTGTTATGGCCGAGTAATAGAAAGACACAAAATGCCAGATGGGGAGTGATATCCAAAAAGCCTGAAACATTTTACACAGGATGTCCCAAAATTCCTAGAGCTGTTTTACATTATGAAGCTTAAAGTTTTCATCTATCAACCATAAACTTTCACTAAGTTTAGGGACATCCTGGATATGTTCTTTGGTAAAATAACGCAATAATACAAGGAAGTACCTTCCAATTTTAAAATTTCCCATTTTAACATTATATTATATTCTTCATTCTCAAAGACAATCAGTGACATCATGAGGATGATATCTTGACTTGCACATGAATTGAATTTAAGTGAAATAGAGTTGCACAGTCATCAGCCTTACTCTCTCCTTCCATCATCAAAATCCAGTGGCAAGGCAAAAGTCAATATGATTGGCAATGGTTCAATTTGCAGTGGATGACCTTGGTTTTTCTAAATTAAAATCTTTCCCAGGTTCCTTTTTTTCTAAGACAATGCTCATATGGACAGTAGAGAAAAAATTATACTCAAATATTAGTGTCTAATAAAATAATAACTAAGAAGGGAGCATGTCTCTGGAGCATCATGTGAAACTGGCATAGGATATTCAAAGACCTGAACTGGTAAGGCTCAAATAGGGTCTTGGATGATGAAATAATGAACAGAGGAACCCTGCTAGTCCTAGGTGCTCATCCCAAGGCTCTAACCCCACTCTCCAATCAGAATTACATATGGTTGCACCATTCACTTGCAGTTCATGATAATACTTGCCTTCCACACTTAAAAAAGATTTTTTGGGTTACTTTAATAATGACTTTTTACAGAAATCCACAATGCACTCAGAAACACATGAAGAGAGACACTACACATGCTAAATTTTTATCTATTTTTTTCTAGGTAAGTCTTTTGATTTTTAATTGCTGTGGATATCTGCATTGAAATAAAATAAGCAGAGCTTAGAAGTTTCTTTCCTTCTTTTGACCAGTTTAGGAGCTACTACCCACACTGCAGCAAATTGTGATATTCATTCACTGATATGTTCAAGGTCTGCTAGGCAACAAAGGAGATACAAATGTATACACAAATATACACATACACAAACAGAAACATCACCTCTACCTTCAAAAGGCATATATATTATAGCAAAGCATAAGGCAGACACAAAGATAAATATAATAAAAATATGAGTAAGCACATAAGAAGAATAAAAGAAATTCTAACTATTATTATAAATCATAATTTGGAGGTAGTGCTGACTATTTCCATTTTATAGATGAAGAAACTGATCTACAGAATGATGAATATTATATATAGCAAATACCCAAGATGAGGTTTGAACCCAAGTGTCCTGATGCCATAGCATAATGTTCTTCAGAAAAGATTAGCACATCATGTCTGAATGGAGGGGCAGAAGATCAGGAAAATTCCTCATCATGGAGGAGGATGGATCTTAAAGATTGGACATCACTGGGGATTATAACTGTGAGCAAAAAACAAAAGCTCTGGATGCATTACCCAAGCACTAAGACTCAGTTATGTTCACTGAGTGGTCCTGAAGAACACACCAAATGTTTAGTCATCCTATTTTTCCCCATATCTGCAGATTATGCCATCTCCCATTTCTGAACATTCATGCAGGCCATTTTTCAGTTTTTAAACACACTTATCCCTTCCACACTGTGACTTTCCTCATCATAGTTTCAATATATTGAAGATCAGCATAAGAAATTAAATAGGAATTTTCTGAAAGTTTTGCAGAAGCCACAATCAACAAAGGTCAATAGACAACCCAGAAAAAGTTTAGAAACTCAGAAATGCATTATATGTGTGTGTGAGTGTGTGTGTGTGTGTGTGTGTGAGAGAGAGAGAGAGAGAAAGAGAGAGAGAGAGAGAGAGAGAGAAAGTGTGTGTGAGTGTGTAGTATAACATCAACATATTTTATCTTTCAATATCATAATAATTCAGACTTTTTCTCTGGTATGAAGAGAGCCAATTTTTTTTCATGGATTTTCCAGATTTCAAGGGCACCAACCTCCCAAACACCCATGATGTAGAAGAAATAACTATATATTCTCCTCCCTCGAGGATCTGTTGGATCCTTTTCTTCCTTCAAGATTAGTTCAGATGCTATTTCTTTCAAGAAGACGTCCCTGATTTCTTCACCTGAAGGTGTGCTCTGTCTCTCCAAACATTTCTCAAAGAGTTTTGATTTCTCCTTTGTCCCTCCTGCTTCCTATCTTGTTTTAAAGGCATTTATGTAGTAATTATTTCCCGCCCCCTCAAAAAAAAATGTCCTCTTGGACAGGGACTTTGTCCTTTTTCACCTTGTTTCTTTGGCACATAAGATACAACATTGCACACAGTTGGCACTTAACTCCTTGTTTCTGTTTGTATGATAGAGCCTGTGAGGATTCTTGGACCTGTGCTGTCTGCCTGAAATACAGGTGGCTTAACTCAGGCACAGATTTAGGGAGAAACAATCCAGAAACAATTCCGAATGCGCCCCCGGTCCTGAAGCCGAATGCTTCTCCCAATGTTTCCACCAGGCATCATTAGGCTTTTACCCAGCTGTGCATTTTATTCACAAGAACTCTGGCCAAGACAACCTGTTATATATTCCAGCTGCACAAGAAATCATAGCCAGCTCCAAGGCATGCCTTCATTGATGAGAACCAAAGATACCTTTCTTTTGGCACTGTTTCTTTCAGGGATTTCAGTACTGGGATGCAAGGAAAAAAGCAAAATTTCCCTTGAGGATGGATGGATGAGCCCCACCAGGCTAAACCCTAGAGAATCATGGTGGCAGACTCCATAAGAATAAAATGAATATCATTTTTGCCAATAAGAATTTATAACAATTACATGGCCACAAAACCTAGGAAAATTGGATAAATGCTTTGGGTCACATTACTAAAAATTTCCATTCTCTTCCCTCCCAAAGTCATATAATATATTGGTCTGCTTTTCTGGCATCTTGGCCCACTTTAAAAAAAAAAAAAAAAAAGAGGAGTCTTTATCCTGTTTTTCATGTAGGATGCTGTAAGACCAACTCTCTCCATTATAGTCCTCTGATGTTCTTTGTGGTATGGAAGTTACCCTAAATATCTTAATTCTATAACTTCCACCACACACCCTATAAACCTGGAAAGGCTTTAAACACTGGCTCATTAATGAATTATATTTGTCACAATATAATTCTTCTTCTCTTCTCCCTTTATTATTTTTCTTGGTGATTTCATCAACTTCCAAGGATACAATTAACAATTGTTAATCTATTTATTCAGTCCTAATCACTTTTCTGATTTTTAGTCTTGTATTTCCATATGAACATTGAATCTCTCACACTGGATGTTCCATAGAATCTTAAACTCAACAGGTCTCAAATGGATCTCATTATCTTTTTCTTTTAAATCCTCCTAATTTGCCATTACTGCCAGGATACCATAATCATCCCAATCACCCAGGTGCACAATTCCTCACTTTCTCCCACCTTTCCCATATCCAAGCAGTTACCAAGTTCTATTTTCCAATTTCTAACAGTCTCCATATATGCCCCTTCATCTCCTTTGACACTGCTACAACCAAGGTCTATCCTTCTTCTTGCCTAAACTATTGTAACAGCCTTCAAATTGATCTTTCTGACTTACCTTTCTCTCCACTATAGTCCATCCTCCACTCAGGTGTCAAATTGATCTTCCTAAAGCACTGTTCTGAGCATGTCACTTAGCAATTCAGTCAATTCCTATGGTTCCCTATACCCCCAAGAGCCAATATAAAATGTCTGGGACTCTCTCCCTCTTCATCTCTACATTCCACTCAGCATCAGTTCATCTAAGTCTCTCCAGGCCTTTCTGAAACCATCCTGCTGGTCATTTCTTATGGAACAATAATATTCCATAACATTCATATCCCAAAATTCATTCAGCCATTCTCCAACTGATGGGCATCCACTCAGTTTCCAGTTTCTTGCCACTACAAAGAGGGCTGCCACAAACATTCCCCAAATATCTTTTAGAACCAACTTGCACTACTATCCAAATATAACACTAATCCATAAAAATTTAAGAACATTTTTCAATAGATGTTACCATCCTGAATATTCATAATCTCCAAATTATAAGGCATGAAAAACTTTCAAAACTTTTAGATCTAACAGGAAAAAATCAGAACTATATACAAATAGAATGAAGTACTTAACTCCCTAACTGCCTATGACTAGTCATCCTAAAGATATTTTCATGATTCTACTGATGAGCTTATATTCTAAAACTTTTATTCAATTGCAAAAAGAAACTTATTTAATTGTTAATTAACAATTAATACCTGTAGAATATTAAATATAAAAAGACAAGATAATGACTTGTCCTCAGACCATTTAAATCTAAACTTTATAAAAAGACAATAATTAGATGATAATTACCAGTGACATTTATATGAAGTCAATGAGTCAACAAGCAATTATTAAGCATTTACTATATGTCAAGTATTGTGAGAAGTGCTGGATTTGCTGTGGTTATAAAGAAGGGGAAAGTTACTGATCTCAAGGAGTTCAGTATACAGGGGATATATACAGAATAAAGGGAACATTATGTGGAAAGAAAAGCATTAATAGCTGTGTGGTAGAAGGAAGGAAGGGAGGAGGAAGGAAGTAAGAAAGGAGGGAGGGAAAGAGGGAGGGAAAAGGAAGGGAAAGAGGAAGGGAGGAGGGAGGGAAAGAGGGAAGAAAGGAGGGAAAGAGGGAGGGAGGAGGGAAGGAAGAGAAGAAAGGAAGAAAGGAAAGAAGAAGAGAGGGAAGGAGAGAAGAAAGAAAGGGAGGAAAGAAGGAACAAAGGAAGGAAGGGAGGAAGGAAGGGAGGAAGAAAGGAAAGAAGAAAGGAAGGAAGGAGGAAGAAAGGAAGGAAGGAAGGAAGGAAGGAAGGAAGGAAGGAAGGAAGGAAGGAAGGAAGGAAGGAAGGAAGGAAGGAAGGAAGGAAGGAAGGAAGGAAGAAAGGAAAGAAGAAAGGAAGGAAGAAAGGAAGGAAGAAAGGGAGGGAGGAAGAAGGAAAGGAAGAGAGGGAGGGAGAAAGGGAGGGAGGAAGAAAAAAGGGAGCGAGGGAGGGAAAAAGAGAGGGAGGGAGGAAGGAGGAAAGAAAAGAAGGAGGGAGAGAGGAAAGAAGGAAAGAAGGAAGGGAGGGAGAAAAAAAATTTTTAATTCTATTAAGTGCTTGCTAGCTTTTTTACAAATATTATCTCATTTGACACAATCATCCTGAGATATAAATACTGTTATTATCCCATTTTAAAGTTGAGGAAACTAAGACAATGATTAAGTGATTTTTCCAGAGTTAACACACCAATAACTGGTCCACTTTCTTGCTTTCAGACTCAGGTTCTTCCTGCCTCCAGACTCAAATATACTGTATCTATATACTGTATACTATATATTTTGGATATATACTGAACCACTCTGCTGCCTTTTACAGGAAAGGCTCCTACAGAAAGTGGGCTCTGAGCTGAGTGCTAAGAGAAGCTAAAAAGCAGAGAGAGAACAATCCTGGTGTGAGGGAAAGACAGTGAGAAGTCTGTCATCAGGAGATGGATGTAGTGTGCATGGAATTACAAGAAGGCCTCGTCACAAGATCACAGACTGTGTAGAGACTGAAGTTGAAGACTACAAAGGTGGGAAGGGGGCAGGTTATGAGGAGCTCTACAAGTCAGACAGGGGATTCTATATTTGATCCCGGAGGTAACAGGCAGACCCTGAAGTTCACTGAAAAGAATGGTGACATGGACAAAGCGGCACCTTAGAAAAATCCCCTTGACCGCTGAGTGAAGGCCTTTGCTTTTCAAGCTGTCAAATGCTTTTACATCACTCCAGATTCACAAATGCACCTGAGTCACTGAGGGACTAGAAATAAACATTCGATATAGAGCTAGTTTTAGGAACCACAGGATCTTTGAAAAGTCTTTTAAACAAAAAAAGTTTAAAAAATAGGAATTATGGAGTAAGTCTCTACTTTTAACTGTGAGTAGAAAGCATTGCCTTTCTAAGAGTAAGGAAACCTTGGGTGTCACTAGAGTTCTAAAATTAACTAACTGTATGAAATTCTATAGGCAGCTAGATAGCACAGTGAATAGAGAACTGGACCCAGAATCAGGAGAACCTAAATTTAAATTTGACTATAGACACTTACTAGCTGTGTGATCCTGGGCAAGTCACTGAATCTTGGTTGCTTCATTTTCCCTATATGTAAAATGAGCTGGAGAAGAAATGGCTATCCACTCTCATACCTTTGCCAAGAAAACCACAGATAGAGTCATAGAAAGTTGTTCATGACTGAAATTACTGAAAAATGAACATGTAAGTGACATGTAGACACAGTTTTCCTTATCCATAAAATGAAAATAATGAGATTTATTTTTGGTGAGACAATTGGAGTTAAGTGACTTGCCCAGCTAATAAGTGCTAAATGCCTGAGACCAGATTTGAACTCAGCTCCTCCTGACTCTAGGACCAAGACTCCATCCCCTGTACCATCTAGCTCTTTTCCAGTACTGCACTTGAGTTTTCCTTGTGTTCTACTTCACACAAGTATCACACAGCTTGTCAATAGCATTTGCCCAAAATCAAACAAGCATTAAAATCCAGGATTTTAGGTTACCAGTCCAGCATTCTTTCCTTCACTACAACATGAAGCCTTCAATTTATATGTAAACTTCACAGCCTGGAAATATCCTTCACCCTAGCAGTCTGTCTCCTCTGAGTGGTTGGTTCTGACTCCATTTAAGGGAGGATGCCCAACATGTCTTTCCTTCCTCTCAAGGCCAGACTCCTGACTCTAGACTCTCTCTATAACTCTATTCAGTCTTCTTCTTTTCCCCATCTTCTCCACCCCTCTTTTTAGCTTTCTTATCTTCTCAAACTAGAATGTAAATTCCTTGATAGGAATTATCTTTCATTCTGCTTATGTTTGTACTCCCAGTATGTAACACAGTGCCTGACATATACTAGGTGTTTAACAAATGCTTCTTCTTATTATTGCTGCTGCTTCTATTGTTGTCATCATATTCTATTCTTTGATTATTATATAACTCCAATAGTATAATTTTTATAACTATTTTTAAGTACTCTCAGACAATGGACTGACTCTGCTGAGTTTCCTCCCTATTATCAGGTAAGGAGTTTACCTTTAAACTCTTTTTAAACTTTTAATTTAATTTAAACTTACCTTTTAACTCTTTAGTCTTCTAAGATGACTAAGTTTATCTGATAAGAGGGAGGGAATAGCACAAAGTTTTGTCCAAAAATAAGTCTAATTAAGCCACCACTTTTTCTATGTAAAAAAGCCCACTTAGAAACAACCAGACTGCCAGAAATCTCAGAAGAAACAACTAAGCTAGATCTAGAACCCCAAGATTCTCTAATCTACAGGAAAAAGCCATTTCCCTAAGGAAAAAAAGAGAAATCTAAGAGCTATAATTTTCACAAGTCATCCATTTCATCATTGTAATCAGGAAAGGTAGAGTCAACTCTGAATCTCTAAAAGAAATATTCAACCCAAAGTTGATTAATTTTAAACACTGATCTGTAGGGAGTACCAAATTCCCTCTTCAATAAATTCTGCTTACATTTTATTTATTTCTTTAACTGGTAGTTAGAATATTACTAAGAAATATATCCAACAGCTTTTTTGATTTACAAAGCTATTCCTCTCATATCTTCTCCCATAAAGATTCTGTAAAATCCTCCCTCTTAAAATCTATCTAATAATTAGAAGTCTGGATTTGGATATCGGTTCCCATCATTCATTAGTTATATGACCATACATAAATCTGCTCATCTGTTTGAGCCTTAATTTCCTCATCTCTAAAATGGGGAGAGTAATTTTTGCCTTCAACACCTACTATGTGTTCTATTAAATTTCTGTGCCATTCAATTCAATTCAATTTACCAAGAGCTTAATAAATAGCTACTATGTGCTACACTGTATTACATCATGTACTACATTGTACAAAGCTGTGGGGATGCAAAGGCAAAAGAAAAAGTCCATGCCTTCCAGTGCTGGGAGTATTATAGTAGGGGAGGGGAGAAGAGTAGCATATATATGGATTACTCAATACAAAATATATAGAGGAGTTTTAAAAAAAATTTGGGGGGGGCAGGGAAGGCACTAATTAGTGTTATGACTGAGATGAACAAATGAAATCACTAATGGGAAAATGTATCTTAGTCACAAAATAGTATAGAAGAAAAACAGATAGTTTCATAGATCTCTAAGTTCTGTGTTCTAAGCCTCAGTCTGTCTGTCTAACACTATAACAATAGTACCTGACATTCCTATAATGTTGTACTGTTTGTAAAGCATTTTAGGGTACTTTCTGGCCCTGAAATGTAAAGTTTTATGGTTCTTTCCATTTCTGACATTTTATGTTCTATGTTCTAAGACTCCATCCAGTTTTACCATTTCATGTTTTCTCTTATGAGCTCCCCCTTCCCGAGCTCTGATATCTTTGATTATGTGATAGGATTTCAAGAGCAGCCAGAGCTAAAGCGTCATTGTAAATTTTGTTTTTAAGGAGTCAAAATACCTCAAAAAAATACAACAGCAGAAAGCTCACCTCCCTCACATATTTCTAAGTGTTTTTTGGAAGAGAGAAATGGAGAGAGAGAAGGGGAGTAAAACACAGGGAGAGAGGAGGGAAGGAGAAAGAGGGGGAAAAGAAACAGAGACAGAGACATAAAGAGAGACACAAAGATTCAAAGAGAGAGAGAGACAGACAGACAGACAAACAAACAGAAAGAGAGGGGGGAAGAGAGGGGAACACAGACAAAGGAGAAAGGATAAAAAATGAAGGAGGGAGAGGGGTGGAGAGAGAAGGAGGGAGAAAAAGAGGGAGAGAAAAATAGAGGGAGGGAGAAAGAGGGGGCGAGAAACAGAGGGAGGGGGAAACAGAGGGAGGGGGAAACAGAGGGAGGGGGAAACAGAGGGAGGGGGAAACAGAGGGAGGGGGAAAGAGAAGAGGAAAGAGAGGAGAGGGGGAGGGTCATCATTATCAGCTCCATTTTCCTATTGGTAACATGAAGTCAGGCTGAGACTGAAATAGAAGCTGCTTCTCTGGACACTGACTGGATTCTGACCAGGACAAAGTGTTAAGTACACAGTCTGACTTTGTCTCTCTCTAATGATATTTTTAGATTGGCAAGAAGGAGGGTTTCACAGCTACTTTGGCATTTTCCAGGTACATAAAAAGAGAAGTCAATCCCTGAGAATTCTAGGTTGCTAGGGAACTAGACTAGAAGTCAAGAGACCTCTATACCCAATCTCTGGTTGTGCCTTATTTATGCTGTGCGACCTAGAGTGAACTACTTAACCTCTCTGAGGTACAATTTTCCATTTGTAAGTGAAGAATAAAAATACATGCCACTCACAAATGTCCCAATCTTGTTGAATATTGAATATATTGACAGAATTCCATAAGCATTAATTTTTAAAGGGCTCATGCAAATTCTAAATACAGTAACAATCCATTTAGGTAAGTAATAAGCAATGTACTTATTACACCCAAGCAATAAGTTTAAACTTCAAAGCTAGATTCATGTTCAATAATTGACATTTCTTCCCTATATCTCTTTATCTTCAAAATTTACCTGACTAGTAGGACAGCACAGCTAAAAAATCATGAAATCTTAAAGTCACAGTCTCTTAGAATCCCAGAATTTTAGATAAGAATAATCAAATACCAGAATCATAAATCATAGAATCAAAGAACTCAGGATTCCTTTTTAAAAAGTATACTCAACTACTAAAAGCATAGGATATTAAACTAATGGAATCATAAGTTCGTAGAATCAGAAACCATGGGATCTTGACATAATAAAACATTATTATCATTCAATTGTAGAACAACAGAATGAGAAAATTTTAGAAGAATAAAATCATAAATACTAGATTTAGATGATAGAGAAAATAAAAAGATGAGTGAGACTAAGTCCCAGACCTCAGTTAACAAGGGATATAGTAGGAAAGACAAAATATACAGATATGAATGGCCATAATATAAATTTGGATGTTAGTAATACATAGGAGAAGCAAAAGGTGCCATGGCAGGTTCAAAGGCTACTTGTCTCTTAGATGGTGATAGCCAGAAGAGACTCCAGAATCCTAAAGCATTGGAAGTCTTGCTGAAGAAGAAACTGAGTCCCAAAGTAGTCATGTGACCCAGACACTGTGTTAATTAATGGCAGTCCATAGATTTAGTTAGTGGCTCTCCTGGCTTCTTATAAAATTGCTCTGTTACATTTACAAGGATGCTAGAGGATGCCTTGTAGAATGGAAAAAAATCAAGGAAAGTTTCATGAAAGAAGAGATCTGAAGAAAAGAAGGGATTTCAGCAGGCAGAGGAGGGGGAAAGGGTTGGTGGGCCAAAGAAGGACTTGGCTCAAGAAAGATGGAAGCAGCGAAGAGCAATGCTTGGAATCTGTTGAAATTCCATCTCTGACCTCTGCCTCCATCCTTTCTCACGGACACAGGGATGGCTTTGTCTTACTCCATAATTAATTTGGGGAAAATGCTTATGCATAACTGTCGATCCCCTTTCCAACATTACCATTCGATCCTGGCTCAGCTCCTAGAGCCTCTGGAACAATTCTTGCCTAAATTAGCTAACTTATTGTAGACCTCGCTTTCTTACTTTACAAAATGCCAGGACCCTTCAAAGCATGACTTCTTTCAAAAAAAATGATGGAGTTGAAGAATTTAACCTTTTAGTCTGTATCTTCACAAAATCACATCTGGTCAATTTGAGGAATCTGATGGAGAAGCAAAGGAATGAAAGAAACAATTTGATTTTACAAAGGCAAACCAGTTCATTGACTGGGTTCCTCATTTCCCATCTAAATAGAATTTTAGATTTAGAACAGTATTCTGAAGTCAGCTAGTCCAAATCTCTATCCATTTATGAATCCCTTCTAAGCCTATCTCAGAAAAATCTTCCAGCCTCTGTCAGAAGATCTGCAGTAATAGGAAACTCACTACTTTCAGAGGGAGCTCAATATTCTTTGTGGTGAAATGCACTGCTTCTCCAGCAGGGGGGATAAAATACCTGCACAAATGGGATCATAGAATCAAATATTTGGAGATCAGGGGACCTCACAGGTCACTTGGGTTCAACCTCCTCTTTTTTTTTTTCCAAACAAGAAAACAGAGGTCCAGGGAGATTAAGGGTCCAAGTAGGGATCTGAACCCAGATTATCTGTTCTAGAGCTAGCATTCTTTGCCCTACATCAAACTGTAATGAGGGTATGATTTTCATATTCAAGAGGTGATCATATTCAAGAGGTGACGAGTTCTAGGAAAGATTCTTAAAAACAGAGATAGGATGGAGAAAGGAAGTAGGGCGAGAGAGAGAGAAAGAAGAAGGGAGAGAGAGGGAAAAGGAGAGGGAGGAGATGAGAAGGAGGAGAGAGATAGAGAGAACGATAGAGAGAGGTGGCAGGAAGGGGAGAGAGGGAAAGAGAGAAAGAAGGAAGAAGGGAGGGAAAGAAAAGGAGAGAAAGAGACAGAAAGAGGAAGGGGAGGGGAGAGGAGAGAGTGAGGAAAGGAGAGAGAGATAAAGAGGGAGATGAGGGGAGAGAGGGGGAAGACAGAAGGAGAGGGCTAGACAGAGGAAGAGGGGAAGACAGAGGGAGAGAGGAAGAGAGAGGGAGGGAGGGAAGAAGGGAGAGAGAAAGAAAGAGAGGGGGGAAGGGGAGAGAAAGGGGAAGGGGAGAGAGAGGGGAAGGAGAGAGAAGGGGAGGGAGAGCAGGGGAAGCAGGGGAAACAGGGGAATCCAGTAGTAGGAGGTAGGGGGGAGGAAAAGAGAGAGGAAGAAAGGAAGGAAAGGAGGGAAGGAGAGAGAAAATAAAAGGTTTCATCGAAGAAGTAATCTTTATGACTCAGTTTCCTTTTCAGCAAGACTTTCAATGCTTTAGGATTCTGTAGCCCCTTTTGGCTATCACCATCTAAGAGACAAGTGAACCCACCATGGCACTTTGTACCTCTCCTATGTATTACTAACATGCAAATTTATATTATGGTCTTATTTCCTAAGAGCAGGGACTCAGTCTCACTCATCTTTTTTTTATTTTCTTTATCATTAATAAAAGGGAGGATAAAATATAAGATTAACCAAAGGACAGAAAAGTTTCACTTAAGGTGAGGAGGGAGACCAGCAAAACTTGGCTATAAAATTCAAATTTAACAAACTTTTATAAATCTGCAGGTATGCTACTCAGCAATAATGGAAATCCACAGATGATATAAGATATAAGTTGTCCCTGCCCTGGAGCTGCTCACTCTGTACATGGGGGTGGATCCAGGATCTCCTCCAGGTAGCATATTTTCTCTTGGGACAGGTCATCACCCATCCATACCTTCTCATCTGATATCATTCTTGTTTCTGTCCTTTCCTAAACCCTCCATAGATAAGACTAAAAATTGACCCTCTAAAGAGGCTCTTTCCATATATTACCTAATATGATTCTCCCAATAACGCTCTAAGGATAGTATTGCATAATAACATCTTCCTTCACAAGGATATTGTGAGGATCAAATGAAATATTTGAAAAGTGCTTAGTCCACTGTCACATAATAGGTACTTAATAAATGCTTATTACTTTCCTACCATACCAATAAAATCACAAGTTTGGACCAAAAAATAAAAGATTCAAAGAATTGTGCTGAGAAGGGATGAAGGCAAAGGGGAGACTACAAAAGCAATCAAAACAACAATCTGGCATGTGTACACATAATAATAATGAGAATATTCATAACAACACAGTTTATGATGCCTTATAATTGTAACGTTCTTCCTTCACCTTCACCTGTTTAGAGGGCATCTCAGTTATAATTATACCGACTTTCCAGATACGGAACAAGATTCTGGAGATGAGACAATTTGACCAATGTTACAAAGGTAATAAATGGTGGAGTTGAGACTTGGATCCCAGACTTCTAACTCCAAATTAAAAAAAAAAAAATGAGGACGCTAATGAACAGAAGAAGTATTAACAAAGAGCTTCACAATATTCTGTAGTATAGAGATTGATGTCCGGGAAAGGGGTTGTGCTAGGAAATTTTTTTGCATTTGTCAATGAAATTCCTGAAACATTTGTGAAAATAAAAGATAACAAAAATTGTTATAAAAGAGAAAAATGCAAAATTCTTCACAGAACTGAGGCAGAAAATGACTTTTCTAAGAGGAAAAATATGGGAATGTTTCATGGAGGAAAAAGCATTTAAGCCAGGTCTTGAAGAATGAACAGATTTTCAACATTAAAAAAAAATCCAAATAACATTCTCCATCCATGACAACAACAGCTCCAATAGGCCAGAGAGAAATCTGCAATATGCCCTCAACAGGATGTGATGGCCACATATAATGCCCAAATTACGCTCTAATCAAGTGATTGGGCCCTGCCCTGGAGAAATAACTCTCTCCTATTTTTCAGCTTATGATCTTGTTACAGCTTTTCCAGTCTCGTTTCAAGTGAGCTGCACCTGTTCTCAGCAGTCTCCCTCTCTCCAACTGTGGAGATGTTTGGAAATGGTTATTAAGCACATATCAAAGAATAAAAATAAAATTGGATCTAAGTGAACCATGCTCCATTCTCAGAGACACGGACAGCTGGTGCGGCCACACAACATGGGGGCAGCTTCTATGGCTTTGTCAAGAAATAGCACAAGTAGCTCATTTAACTTTCTGGAAACCATGACAGGGGATGAGGGCTGCCTGTACCCACAGCCTCTATCCATTCTGGATCAAGAGGTGACAGTGACTGGAACTGCTTCCTAAGGATGTCTCCTTTGAAATCTCAAGGAACACGAAAAGGGTATCAGCTGATGGTATCTTATTTACCAATAAGGTCTACTAGAAGGTGCTCCAGGCTAAGTACACAGAGGTAGAATTTTAAGACCTGCTTTTGTAGGACTAAGAATGAAACATACATCCCATCTCCTGACAGAGGGACAACGGACTCGAGATGTAGAATGAGACATGCATTTTTCTTCATGAACTGTGAAGGAATTTGCTTTGCTTGATTGTGCATATTTATATTTGGGATTTCTTTTTCTTTCTTTTTTGTTGTTGCTCAATTGTGAGGAGGGAGATGATAAATATTTGACCATTTTAAAAAAGATAATAAAATTTAATAAATTATGTCCAAAAAAAATAAAAGATTTGCCTCTGTCATTATCTCAATAAATTTTTTAAGATAATTCCATATCCATATTTAGAAAATGAGTGAATTAGAATGGATGATCTCAAAGTTCCCTTCCCACTCTGATTTTGTATATTCTGCATAAAAAGATGCTTTCAGCTCTGGGTTCCAGGGTCCCTCATGCTTCCAGAGGTCTCTTCTATCTCTACCTTTAATATTTTATGCTCCTTCCAGTTCTTAAAAGTATGACTCTAAATTATATTTTCCAAATCATAACTGGGGTTCGTAATTATATCAAACTTTTGGGAAGCTGAAGAGTTGGCCTAAAAACAGAGTTTTTTGCATTGCCTTTTGATGATATATTCTAGACTGTTAGATTTCTCTTAGTACCTACTTTAAGCTTATCTTTGGATTTTCTTAGTAATACAAAGTTAGCTTTCAATTAACTTTTCTTTACCAGTTTCTTTCAAATTAAAGAGGTCCTAAAAAAAATCTAAACAAATAAGCACATTAGTTCCATTATGGCTGATCAACATAGGTCAAGTTTGCTATTATATCAAGGAAGTAAATTATAGTCTACCAAAGAAGGACTAGCTTTAGCAACTGCCCTCACACAATTTATTACAGAATTATTGGAAGTTCCCTGTGGGCAGTTTTATTTATCTCTGTATCCTTAGTACAGGGGTTTTGCACATAATATAAACTTTATAAATGATTATTAAATTAAACTGAACTGAACTGAGTTGACAATTTATGGTTATAAGGCTGCATTGAGTAAGAAGAGATAGTTTTATTGGAAAATTCAAAAAAGAATAACATTAGTCTGTCTAAGTAAAATGGGTTCGGACGACACATCTGAATATTTTTGAAGGTCGAATGACCCTTATAAAAGGAGATTTTGAGCCAGTGTAAGTAAATACCTTCTTGACAATTAGAGATCTACAAAAGTAGAATGGGCTACTTTTAGGAGGATTTTGAGTCTCCAATCATTAGAGGGCTTCAAACGGAAATTATGTCTATTTGATCCATTGGTTCCCCTGCTTAGGTAGAGATTGACCAAGAAGTTCTTGTAAGCTTTCTATTAATGCTTCCACACATTCTGAGATCTAGCAAAATTGAACTATTCTTCCTTCCAAATAATCCCTATGATTTCCCACCTCCATTTCTTATACCTGAATTGTTGTCCCTCCTCTCATTACTCTTTAAAGGTCAATTCAGACACCATCTCCCCCAAAAAACTAGTTGTGATTTCCTGTCAATAATAAACTTCATTCTTAACTTTTCAAATATATTTAACACCAAAATATTAAGTAATCCATTTTGAGGTGTTATCCCCTAATTAAATTATATGTTCCATGAGAGCTGAGACCCTTTCTTAGATCTCAACTCTGCAATTTTTCTATAGTGTCTATCTTGGTGCTCTGGTCATAGTAAAGAATTACCACAAGTTTGTTGAACTGAATTAAAACTTTGTCCATACAGTCAAACTGAAATGTCCCTCCCTTCTGATTCCTCCTTCCCACTCCTAATTCTCTATCCTCTTGCATCATTCTGAATCAATCTAATCTCATTCCTGCTCTTTCTTCCAGCTGAGACCTCAACGGATGCTTAATGCACTCTTCAAAGTCAACTTTTACTCCGAGGTCTACTCCTACATTTGTTATTTTTTAAATACTGGTATTCTTCCAGGGATTCTATAGATGGCTCAGAATCATAGCACATGGTTCAACTTCTCTTTGACTTGACTTTCTTTGAGAGAGAATTTGGAAGTTGTTTTATCTGTAGTTGAAGACATAAAACTTCTGTCCTCATTTGTTTGACTTCTATGACCAAGAACAAGTTCTGTCCTTTCCTCTAAGCCCCAATTTCTTTCTCTGTAAAATTTTGATCTCTAGGACCCCAAATTAGCTTTAGTGAGTCTATGATCTTCAACTGCTACAATTGAAAGTGGAAGTTTACATATAGTTGTATTGTGGAGTCTGTTCTTACCTGTTTGGGAAAGCCAATTGTTAAATTTTCCTTGTGAGCATTTTACACCTCAGAAATTAGCAAATGCCATAAAGCAAGGTTTGATTTACTTAACAAGAAGCTTAGGGATATATTAATAATGCATATTAAACTTTTAAATGTTCTGTGTTTTTTTCGGGGGAGGGGTTATTTCAGAAAGCCAGTTGTTAAATATTTAGTACCACATCCCTATCTTCAGGGGACCCGAAGTGAGATTCCTTTATGAAAGGGACAGTGAAAACTATGCCAATATGTCTCCTGCTGCCTAGAATCCTCTCATAATAGAGAACAATTGAGGTCAGACAATTGCATATGAAAGGAAAAATTGGGTTGAATCCCTGAAGCAAAAGCACAGATTTGAGAATGTCAATATATTCACCGATGGCTCTGGGGATATGCAAAAGGTAGAAAATTTCCTCTGGAACTGGACTAGAAAGAAATTTTCTCTGAGGGAGTCTGCAAATTGATGATCCTTCAATTTAGAACTGAGAGAAACCTTGGCAATCAACTAGCCCATCTTCCTCATATTACAGATAACCAGATTAAGCGTCAGATCCAATACTGCTACCAACTTTCTATTAATATACCTTATGCTTCTAAAAACTATGATCCTATGATTTATTCAGAACCTACTAAGTCTAAGAGGCCTTGTGCTAAATGCTAGATTTAGAAAAATGAATTTATAATAGAACATTATTATTATATTATGTTATTATATATTAGAATATTATATATTAATACAATATTCTATTGTAATAGAATAAAAAAGGAACTTGTAATATAACAAACAGATATGACATAACAGAAAAATATATGTGGTAGAATAATACAAAGCAGAGATCTAGATAAAAGGCTATAAGAAATTTGAAAATGATATAATAACATTTACCCATGGGCATGAGAGTCTCAGGAAAAGCTTCATGGAAGATGTAATTCCTCAGTTGGATCTTGAATAAATAGAAAGGTTTCAACAGACGGAGATGGGAGGATGGTATAAGCAAAGGCATGGAGGTGGAAAAGGACAGAATGACAATAGCTAAAGGAATAATTATTTTGTTGGAATGTAGAACAGACAAAGAAAATCATTTTTAAAAAGCTAGAAAGAAAGGCTGAGCAATTCATCAAGAGCCTTGAATGTCAAGATCAAAAGTTTGGTTAGTAATGGAAGATCTATTAAAGGTTTTAATTGAATAACGTCAAAGAAATACTTTAAAATAGATAACCTTGTCTAAGTTGGCCCCAAATTATTTCAGAACTTCCAAGGGTCCTCAATGATGGAAAGAATTTGGGATAAGTCTGTAGAAAGAGGATGAGTCTTTTAAAGAAAGCAGACAAGAAGATGGCAGTCATAGCAGAAATTAGATCTCTGGTTCTCTTATTACCAGTGGTTCAAGTTCCATGCTCAAAATATTTGGTTTCTGAGCCTTTCTTATATGTAAACATGATCCCACCATTGTACCTCTTCCTATGCTCTACACCTTTGACAGTGATGGGGTTAAATGATCCAACTTGTAACTAAAACATTTCCCAACACTTTAGGACGGACCAAGAATTCCCATAACAAATTAGTGGAACAGAGTGTACAGGTATTATTTCCTCCTTTTTACCAAAGAGGAAAATGAAACTCTATGAAGCCAAAAGTCTTGAGTACCAAGGGAGACACAACCAACAAATGTGTCCAGATCACTCTTGATTCTAAGTATGACATTTATTCATTTAAACCCCTTTGCAAAATATTCATGTTTCAATTATAATGAGTCTCTGGAAGATCTGATGAGGAAAATAAATCCAAGGTATTAGCTACATTATCAGGAATCAAGAGAAATTAGAGGAACATAGAATAGTTTATCTCTCAGACTTGTGGAGGAGAAAGAAATTTGTGACCAAAGATGAACTAGAGACCATTACTGATCACAGAATAGAAAATTTCGATTACATCAAATTAAAAAGCTTTTGTACAAATAAAACTAATGCAAACAAGATTAGAAGGGAAGCAACAAACTGGGAAAACATTTTCACAGTTAAAGGTTCTGATAAAGGCCTCATTTCCAAAATATATAGAGAACTGACTCAAATTTATAAGAAATCAAGCCATTCTCCAATTGATAAATGGTCAAAGGATATGAACAGACAATTTTCAGAGGATGAGATTGAAACTATTACCACTCATATGAAAGAGTGTTCCAAATCATTATTGATCAGAGAAATGCAAATTAAGACAACTCTGAGATACCACTACACACCTGTCAGATTGGCTAAGATGACAGGAAAAAATAATGATGAATGTTGGAGGGGATGCGGGAAAACTGGGACACTAATGCATTGTTGGTGGAGCTATGAACGAATCCAACCATTCTGGAGAGCAATCTGGAATTATGCCCAAAAAATTATCAAAATGTGCATATCCTTTGATCCAGCAGTGTTTCTATTGGGCTTATATCCCAAAGAAATACTAAAGAAGGGAAAGGGACCCGTATGTGCCAAAATGTTTGTAGCAGCCCTGTTTGTAGTGGCTAGAAACTGGAAAATGAATGGATGCCCATCAATTGGAGAATGGCTGGGTAAATTGTGGTATATGAATGTTATGGAATATTATTGTTCTGTAAGAAATGACCAGCAGGATGAATACAGAGAGGCTTGGAGAGACCTACATGAACTGATGCTAAGTGAAATGAGCAGAACCAGGAGATCATTATACACTTCGACAACGATATTGTATGAGGACATATTTTGATGGAAGTGGATTTCTTTGACAAAAAGACCTGAGTTTCAATTGATAAATGACGGACAAAAGCAGCTACACCCAAAGAAAGAACACTGGGAAACGAATGTGAACTATCTGCATTTTTGTTTTTCTTCCCGGATTATTTATACCTTCTGAATCCAATTCTCCCTACGCAACAAGAGAACTGTTCGGTTCTGCAAACATATATTGTATCTAGGATATACTGCAACATATCCAACATATAAAGGACTGCTTGCCATCTAGGGGAGGGGGTGGAGGGAGGGAGGGGAAAAAAAAATCGGAACAGAAATGAGTGTCAATATAACGTAATTATTAAATAAAAAATTAAAAAAAAAAAAAAAAAGGAATCAAGAGAAATGTGATCCAGAAGGAGATCTGTAACTGCTAAATCATTTTTTACTGGGAAGGTCTTAGGAATTCTGTCATGGTCCAGTTCCATGGTGTTGAACATGTTCCTCTTTGGGGTTGTCATGATAAAGCGATTTGGTGATCATTTGACTTTTTTCATATTTCAACAAGATTCCTGATAATCCCCACAATTAGCTTAGACTTAGGTGTTTTCAGACTAAGTAATATTCCTGGGAGACCATCTCAACTTGCACTTTTCTAATAAGCCTGGGTGTACACCACAAGTAAATTAATGAAGTTGGGAAAAGCCAAGGGGGAATGTATCTATCATCTGACCCAGGTGAGTGAGTTCTGCCAAGGCCAAGGCCAAATGGGTCAAGTATACTAAGTCCCCTGCCTACTTTTCAGCATTTGGCTGGTCCATAGAGGACATCTGGAGCAAACATCTTGGAAAGGATCCTAGAAACATAGAATGTTAAAATTGGAATAAAACTCAGGGATCACCTTGACCAACATCCTACCCTAAAACAACCATGACTAGTAGTCATCCAGATTGTTCTTAAGGATATTCAGAGATGGGAAGTGCTCTATCTCTTTGGGTAATTTGTTGCTACTGGATTCCAGATGGCTCTGGAGGAGAAATTGAGGCTGATGACTTGGTGCAGTTCTGCCTCACTTAAATCTAATTTCTGAGCAAGTCAAGTAATCACTCCATGTTGTCACTGGACCTCTTCAAAGACAATAACAACAAATTGTTCCACTGTTGAATAGCTATAATTATTAGAAAATTCTTCCCTATATGGAGTTGAATTTTGCTTTATATATATTCTAATCACCAGTCTTAATTGCACCTTCTGAAAATTACATAGAATCGTCTTACAGGTCTTGAGGCAAGAAGTATCCCCAATGAAATTATCCACTCCAACCCCTTGTTTTTAGGCAGATAAGGTAGCCCCATTTTGCAGATGAACCCCAAGGACCTGCCAAAGGTGGCAGGAGGAATACACTGAGAACAAAAATCTAGGTTTCTTGCCTTCTAGTACAATATTCTTTCCACTAAACTATGCAAAAGAAGTCCACTTCCCCCTTCAAATGACAGCACATCATGCATTCAAAGACCATTATCATATTTTCCCAAGTCAATATCCCAGCCCAAACCTCTCAGCTACTTCAGACCCAATTAAGGTTCTACCTTCTCCAAATATTTCATAAAACTGCCAAAAGAATCTTCAGGCATAGGTCTGACCATATGAATCCCCTGTTCAATAATTTCTGGTAGCTTCCTATTGCTTTTAGGATAAAATAAAATCTTCTAAGGCTGGCATTCAAGGTCCTGCATAATCAGGCTCCAGCTTATCTTTCCATACTTAGTTCACTCTATTTCCCTTTAATATAGTATGTTCTGAGGAAACTGGGCTACCTAATTTCAGAGCCAGAAAGCATCTAAGAAACTGTCAAGTCCACCCTTTCTTTAACCAGGAGGCCCTTTTACACCATCACCAGCAAGTAAATGGTCCTTCGACCTCCATTTTAAGATTTTTCAATGAAGAGGAATCTGCAACTTCATCCAGTAGGCAGTTCCATTTTGGAATTCCCTCAATATTAAAGAATATCCCCTCTCCCAGATTCAATTCTCTGAAGCTTCCAATCACCGTTTCCAGTTTTGCTCTCTGGATCAAAGCAGAATAAGTCTAATCCTTCAACCACAGGTTTTTCCTGAAATTATTAGAGGAAAGTTATCATGTTTCAAGTCCAAATACTGCCTCACTCACATATTAGCTGTGTGGGTCTGAGCAAGTCACTGATCCTCAATTTCCTCATCAGTAAAATGAGGAATTTATATAGACTTTCAAAATCTCTCCCAGCCCCAAGTCTATGATATTCTTCATGTTCTACATGGAATAGCATCCACTCTTCTCTTTTCATTATTTGCTCTCTTCAAATACACTCCCCACTTAACCATCCTTAAAGGATACTGACTCCCTCTCATTTTCCAGATGGGGAAACTGAGGTACAGCGAGGTCAGAGTGACTTTTCATGGATCATATAAGGACCTGAAGAAGAATGTAAGCTCAGATTTCTCTGACTCTAAGATTAGAGCCCTAAGCAGGATGTTGCACAGTGCCTCCTATAGCACCTAGAACTGAACACAATACTCCAGTTATGGACTGACGGAAGCATAGTAAAGAAGAAAGATTTCTCCCCATCTCCAACCTTCTCCTTCATTCTGATTTAGAAAACTGTTTCTTTTAATGTAGAATAAGACAGCATGAGAGGAGTTTCTTTGTTTTTATCTATTAGACGTGCTTGATTCATATCCAGCTTGCAGGCCACTAAAACTCCCATTTTTACTTCAATGTCTTAGTCGATGATTCTCAAACTTTTTCTTGGTTTTGTGTTGCTGTTTATAGCATAGTATTTTTCCAATAACACAGGTAAAGTGAACTGTTTGTAAGCTGGAGAAAGAGAAGGGGATCCTGTTCAGTCAGGACTAATGACTCATTAACAGGGGATTGGGATTCCTCCATGTCTCTTTGCTTTCCTGAACCTCCTCACCATCTTACTTTCTTTATTTCTCCAGGACTCACAGAGAGGAATGAGGAGGATGAAAGGGGATGTCAGAGTGGGGGACCAAAAGGAAGGAGGAGGAGGAGCAAGGGTAAGGAGGAAGAGGAGCAAGGGTAAGGAGGAAGAGGAGCAAGGGTAAGGAGGAAGAGGAGCAAGGGTGAGGAGGAGGGAGAGGAGGAGGAGGAAGAGATTTTGCATATCCATGGAGAACTACCTCTGGGCCCTTTCTGAAGCTAAGTAGGAAGAATAAGCAACAAACTGCATTGTGTTTCATTTGGATTCTGAGGGTTCATAAACTGTTATAAATATAAAAGGAGCTGAATTTAAGGTGGAAGCCAAAGAAGAATGTTAATAATTGACAAAGTTTTAATCAGATTTAGAAAGAGCAAGATTTTGCAGCAAACCTATAGAGACCCATAGTAAACCCTTTGAGAACTATCTATCCAGTCCAACTGCATTATTTTTGAGAAAGGGAAACAAAGTCATAGAGTCCAAAGGCCTATTGGTAAATAACAGAGGTTCAAACACAGCTTGTTATTTTACTATTTTCAACACCACACAAACTTAGTAAATATTTGCCAAAATATTTAATTGAATTCTTATCCCTCCTGCAGTCCCCTTTTAAGGATTCAGAAAAATTACACAGCTTTCTGGATAAATTGATCAAGCCCGGGGCTGCAAATGCCAGTGGTTTCTGCAACCCCCTTTGAATAGCAATAGCACATCCTCATCCTATGTTCAGATGAACTGGCTTCTGCCTGAGAGTGCTGGGTAATCTCCCTTTATAGCCTTGGCAACAGAGACGAAGTCAAACATGGCTTGCAGATGTCAAAGCTGTTAAGGAGGAGAAAGGGAAAAGAACCTCGTGTTAGCACTAAGCTGCTAATGAGAGTCCAAAAGCCAATGAAGTGAGAGAAACAAATGCTTGATATCAGGTGCCCTGTCCCTCTCCTACACCTGGTACCTGGAGGCCAGAGAAGAAATCAGTACACAGGACATCGATCTCTCTACAGGGTTGCTGATGCCTTCCTATGCCTTATTCTCCAGGTGTTAAGCAAAATTGAAAGCTAGATTTGAAACTGGGTTTTTTGATTAGGTTTTGGTTTAGCTTTCTTTTCCCCAAGAAATTTTAGTATATGAAAAATCAGAGAGATTTCTAGTCTAATGAATCCATTTCATAAAATCATTGGTCCCTTGATGTCAGTGGGAGCTATTTCAGAATGTTGTACTACTGCATTCCAACCCAGCTCAGACCATGGAAGCAAGGTCAAAGACATTGAACTTTGCTTTAGAACAGTTGACTCTTGGGAGATGTTCCAGAAGTTAGAAGGGAGTTCCTTTTTCCAAGAGCTCCTTCCAGATGCTACCAAGCTTAATGGTCATTTTTAATGGCCTGTAATTTCATTGGTATAAGGAGCAACTGATAAACAATCTCTGCTGATACAACTTGGGCATTTAGAGGGCAACCTGGCATAGTGGGTAGAGCTAACCTAAGTCATAAAGATCTGAATTCAAGTGCTCCATCTGATACAGAATAATACTTATGAACTGGGCAAGTCACTTAACCCAGCTTACCTCAGTTTCCTCATTTGTAAAATGATCTGAAAAAGATGGTAAATCACTCCAATATCTCTGCCAAGAAAACCTCAAATAGGTTCGTGAAGAATCAGAAATGACCGGACAAAAACAAATCTGGCACACACTGCCTTTGTGGCTCCAAGCAATTCACAACCTTTTAGAGCTCCCAGGCAATTTTCATGTTAATCACACAGAGTTAAAAAATATGAAACCGTATGGCTTGTTCATCAAATCCAGGCATTTATGACTTGATCTTCTAGAATCAGAGAACCTCAGAGTCAGGAGGCACATCAGAGGCGCATTGGCTGGGGAAGGATGTACACAGTTATTATCATGATGAGAGTTACAGTCCAGAAGGAAAATAAAACAGACTTCATTTAGAAAATGTGCTTGAGTTGCATTTTAAAATAAAAGAGGTATTCTATAAGATGGAGAAAAGGAGAAAATACATTCCAGGCATTTGAGATGCCAGAGGCACAGAGATAAGAGACATGACAGGGAAACAGGGAAAAAAAACAGTTTGGTTGGATCACAGAAGAGTAATGTCCAGTGAGGATCTAAGGATGGGGATGGGCCAGCTTGCAGAAACCATTTAAAACTAAAATGAGCTTATATCTTATCCTAGAATTAAGAAACCACTGGAGTTGAGAGAGTGGGGGAATCACATGGTCAGATCTGTGCTTAAGGAAAATTATTTTGACAGCAGAGTATAGGATGGATTGAAATGATGAGAGTCTCGAAGCAGGAAGACCAATTAGTGGGCTGCTGCAAAGATTAGGCTAGAGATGAGGGCGGAAACTAAAGTGAGAGCTGTGGGAATGGAGAGAAGAGGTTGATTGTACCAGATGTTGAGATGTAGAGATGGGAGATTTGGCAACTGATTGTCTAGTTCAAACCACACATACACACACACACTTTTTTTCTCTCATATACACTGATATTCTCGTTCATTCTCTCTCTCTCTCTCTCTCTCTCTCTCTCTCTCTCTCTCTCTCTCTCTCTCTCTCTCTCTCTCTCTCTCTATTTCTCTCTCTCTTTCCCACCCTCTCTCTCCCCTCTTACTCTCTCTCTTCCCCCACCTTCTCTCTCTCCCCCTTTTTCTCCCCCTTACTCCCTTCCCTTTCCCCCTCTCTGTTTCTGTCTTTGTATCTGTTTCTGTGGCTCTGCATCTGTGTATGTGTGTGTGTGTGTGTGTGTGTGTATGTCTCTGTCTCTCTGTGTGTCTCTCTCTGTGTGTCTCTCCTTCTGTGTGAGTCTCTCCCTGCCTGTGTTTCTCTCTCTCCCTGTGTTTCTCTCTTCCTCTGTGTGTGTGTGTATCTATGTCTCTCTGTGGGCATCTCTCTCTGTGTGCGTGTCTGTCTGTCTCTCTTTCTGTGTGTCTATCTCTCCCTGTGTCTGTCTCTCCCTGTACCTGTCTCTGTGTGTCTGTCTCTCTCTGTGCATGTCTGTCTCTTTCTCCCTATCTCCCTCCCTCTCTTCCTCTCTCATTCTCTCAAAAGCATCATTCTGGGAAGGGGTCTATAAGCTTTACCAGACTGGCAAAGGATTCCATGGTGCATAAAAAAAGGCTAAGATCTTCAATCTAATCCAATCCTCATTTTAGAGATGCGTGTGTGTGTGTGTGTGTGTGTGCACGCATGTGTGCACAGGAAGGGGTAGGGGCTTGAAATGAGTGATTTGTCCAAGATCACAGAAAGAGTTAGTGGCCTAAATGCCCTGATTTCTGGTGTTCTATTCTTATTTTCTTTTCCTATTTGCCTTTAAAAACCCATTCCCCCATCCTGAACCTCTAACAGCAAAATAGCAAATTGGAAAATCTCCAAGGGCTAACCTCAGTGCATATGAAGTGTGTACACACTTTAACTTTATACATATAAAAGAATGTAGACTACATTTTAAAAGAAAGAGGAAAAAAAACTGTATCTACAGCTGTTCTTTGATGTTTAGGACCAGATGGTTTCAGAAGGAGATTTATTCAAGTCTGTGTAATCCATAATAAAACAGAAATCAGTAATACTAACAGTGAAGGCAATTAGAAGGGAGCAATTTCAATAGAAAAAACAAAACCAACCAAACAAACAAAAAAAGAATTGATCTAAACCATTTCCTGGACAGGCAGCTCCTATGTTGATGTCCATGATGGTTTTCTACTTCCACTGGGTTTGACTGAGGCTCTCCGATTCCCATCACATCTTTAAGTCAGACTCCTTGTTTCTAGGTCTAATAAAGTCATCTTTAAGTGACTCAGTGTGGGGTAAGGCAGTACTATACCAGGCGAGCACAAGTCTCTGGATGATTCTACCAAGTTGGAAGGGAGGAGAAAAAGGGAGAGGGGTGGGCTTGAAGTCTGTATCCAGACTCAGACTATATATCTTTCATTCAAGGTCCAGGCTAAAAACATGTGAGAAGACTGGAATTCTACAATGATGACAGCTCATGGAAAATCAGCTTCTGAGGGGGGAAGAGAAGTCATTTAGCAAAAGGAACACCTATGTGGAGAAGTTCACAGATACCTGAGATATTGAAATAGAAGTTTTTAAGCCTATGAGGCTTTGTTTCATTCCCCTAAGAGTAATTACCTCAGATCATCAAACAAGAGAGAGAAACACATAAAACAAAAGAGAGAAAAATACAAAGACACAGAAAGGCAGAGAGACAGAGACAGAGAATTTATTCCAAACAAGACCAATAGAAGAAGCACTAGAGTTGCAATCGGAGAGCTGAAATTCCAATTTTAGCATTGCAATTGATTACAGGTAAGTCACTTAAAGTATCTTCATTAGTAATATCGAGATCATTCAACTAGATCAGTGGTGTCAAGCGCAAATAGAATGGGAGCCACTAATTTGTATAAATGGATCTCTGCCCGCCAATTCAGTTTTAAAATCCAATGTTATATATATATATATATATATATAATATATATATATATATATATATATATATATATATATATATACATATATATATGTATATATATATATACATGTATATATATATATTTATTTTTATTGATTTTGTTAAATATTTTCCAATTACATTTTAATCTGCACAGAGCCTCTAGTTGATATTCTCTCCAAGATGCCTTAGAGCACTAAATCATTGAATACTGTAACTTCCAATGCTCTGTCCTATTTTTAAGGACAAGTAATAATAATAGTTGTTAGTAATAATAATAATAATAATAATAATAATAATAATAATAATAATAACAGCTAACTTTAATACTTCCCAGGTACAGTGTTAAGAGCTTTACCATTATCATCTCATTTGACCCTCACATTGACACTGAGAAGTAGGTATTATTATTATACCCATTTTACAGATAAGGAAACTGAGGTAAACTACTATTAAATGATTTGTCCAGGTCACACAGTGTCTCAGACAGTTTGGAAATCTTCCCGACTCGAAGCCCAATACTCTATTCATTGTTCCACGTGGCTTCTTCCTTTTACTTTAGCTCAGCCACCATTGCTTTATGGTGTGCTCGGTGAAAGAAAAGAAGAAGGGAGGGGGAAAATTCAGTCCTCTTTAAATGAGCTGCCTCTACCTCATTCTCAACTAATCCCACAATTTGCACAACTCCTCAGAGTTGGGTCACTTGTAATTATCCTCCAGCTATTCCCCTTCCCTGAGGAAGACAACTACTTTAGCAAATTAAGTCCTTCCTGGTTTAGGAATGAGAATTCACCACCTAATAATTCGATGGCATTTCCAGGAGTGCTTTAAGTGAAATGCTAGAGTCCCTGGTGTCTAGTATAAAGACATTAGCACTTGCCTTGGCCTATTAAGTCTCTGTTCCACTCACAAGCTCCAGAACCTGAATGGAGTTGCTACTGTCTTATAAATAATTTACTCCTGGTCATACCAGGCTCTAGACAGAAGCAAGCTGGGTCTCCATGTCAGGGGATGGTCACTAAAAATCAAAGCTTCTCTTCACTTCATCTTTTATCTTCTCTGATTTTTTTTTTAATTCAGCATCTCTCCTAAGCCATAACCAGATCTTTTTCTCTCGGGCTGAACAAGCAGACCCTTGAACTCTCTCTCCTTGAAATTGAGTGAGAATGACTATAACAATGGAAAAAAGCAGCAAAACATGAAACCTCAAACTATGTAATTGGAATGAACAGGAAAGTTGAAACCAGAGAAGAGCTAAGAAAATGAACTTCCCTCTTTGCAGATCTGGATGGCACACACTACTACACTTGACTGATGTGTTGGTTTGTCTGAAATGTCTTTTCCCTTCCTTCTTTTTTAAAAAATCTTTTCCCAATGGAATGTTTCTCTGGATAGGAGAGAATGAAGCATATTTTTGCAAATAGAAATGATGGGGGGTGTCAATTTTAAAATGAAATATTAAAAAGACCACTGCAAAAATAAGTGATCATGGTGTCATCATTCAGAGAGAGAACTATAAAGACTGAATGTGGCTCTAAGCAGCCTATTTTCATCTTTTTGTTGTTATTTGCTTTTTTCCTTTCTCCTGGTTTTTTTTCCCTTTTGATCTGATTTTTTTTTTACTCAGCATGACAAATATGGTTAGAAGAATTGCCCATGTTTAACCTGTATTGGATTGCTTGCTGTCTTGGGGAGGGAGGAGAGGAGAGGAGAGAGAGAAAAATCTGGAACACAAGGTTTTGTGAAGGTGAATGTTGAAAACTATCTTTGCATGTATTTGAAAATTAAAATACTATTAAAATTAATAAATGATCATGGATGAGTTGCAATCCAAATCATGGGGAAGTGGAGTACCCATACTAACAAGATCACAGGTGCATCAAAGTATGTAAGAGGAAGAAGAAAGGAGCAAAGGAAGGGGGAAAGGAGAAGGCAATAAAGGAAAGGAAGAAATGAGAAGTGAGGAAAAGATAGGGAAAGAAGGGAATCAAAGGAAAGAATGGCAGAGAATAAAGAAAGAAAAAAGGAAAGGAAAAAAGGAAGATAGAAAAAGAAAAGAAGGGAGGAAGATAGAAAGAGCTTCTTGTTTGAAAACAGCAAACTATTTCACAGTCAATTGCCATAGCAAAATATTATCATGGTCAACAAGGAAACCGTCAGCATAGATCCAAATCCCCTACTACATGACTTGTTAGGAAAATTCCAGAAGTTAAAAATCAGAGTGAGGGAGGGTCCTGGGGCAAGGATGAAAGACACCACGAACTGTCCAAGCAATAGATTGGCCTGTCACAGATCTATCAATATCTATGCAGGAGATGTAACAAAATTCCAGTGGGGATTGCTCCCTAGGAAAGGAGTGTGGGATGGTAGAAAGCACATTGAATTTACAATCAGAAGACCTGGCTTAAAATGCCAGATCTGTCACTATCTGTGTGAACTTGGCTAAGACACTTTATCTCTGTAACTTTCTGATTCTCCATCTGCAAAATGACCTCTAAGATAACTTCTGTCTTACAATACTATAACCCTATAATGAGTGTGGCAATTTGGCCAAAGAATGATACAAATGACTCTTTAAACTCATGGTGACAATAAGATATAGAACCATAAGTGAGAGAGTTCAAATGGACCTTAGAGACCATTGAACCCATCCTGTAATTTTCTAGATGTGGAAACTGAGGCCCAGAGAAGAAAAGAAAATTTCCCAAGATGATAAAATGGACCATGAGAGGAGTAGAGACAGTTGCCCAACTACCATATTGGAGACAGAAATAGTGATAGAACCTATGATTTCATAAGAAACTACCTTTATCAATGCAGGTCAGATCCTTCTCTACAATTTATGGGGCTAGATGGCACTATAGTGCATACTCAGAGTGCTGAGTCTGGAGTTAGGAAATTCACCTTCCTGAGTTCAAATCTGGCTTCAGACACGTATAGGCTGTGTGACCCTGGCCAAGTCACTTAATTTTATTTGCCTCAGTTTCTTCAACTGTCAAATGAGCTGGAGAAAAAAAAAGCGGCCAACCACTCCAGTATTTTTGCCAAAAAAAAACTCCAAATAGGGTTACAAAGTGTTGGGCAGGAGTAAAATGGCTGAGCAACAACAACAAAGGAAACTGAGGTTTAAGCAACTTACACAGTCACATATCCAATATGTGTCAAAAAAATGAGTGGGACTAGTACTCAGTTCTTTCTGGCTCCAAGGCCAGATTTCCCCTCTACTACATAAGAATGTTTCTGATCTACCATATTACTAGAGGAAAATGACTTGGTCTGATTAGTGGATCTTCTAATTTCTCTGTAGCACAATGGAAATGATGTTCTTTGCCAATCTACACTCGTTTCTTCTTCCATTCAGGGTGGTCTTTTAATCAGAAGGAAAGTAATAAAATCAGGACTCTCTAGGAAATTAACCCATCATTGCCTGTCTCACATAAGTGAAGAAGTAGTCCTTTAAAAGACCCTTTGGGCTTCTTATGGGAATGCGAGGAGTCAGAATTCTATGCCAATCAATCAAGAAGGCAAAACCACTGCTAGACTTGAAGGCTGAAGCTCATGAACAAGCTGATGGATGTGAGAGAAGGATCATCTAACCAAGGAGAAACAGGAACCAGAAGATAGGGAGTCAGTGTGTTTTTCCAGCATAGGTTCAAGTTTCAGTTCTACCATTTAGTTGCCATTTGACCTCTGGGCCTTAGTTTCTTTTTTTGTAAAGTGATGGTATTTGAACTATATGATCCTCCAGCTCTCAGAAAATCTATATCTCAGTTTTCAAGATCCTCAAGGTCCCTTCTCTAAAAGTTATTTGTTGTTGTTGTTGTTGTTGAGTCATGTCTAACTTTTTGTTCTCCTATTTAGGATTTTCTTAGCAGATACTGGAGTATTTTGTCATTTCCCTCTCCAGCTCATTTGACAGATAAGGAAACTTAGGCAAACAGGATTAAGTGACTTGCCCAGAATCCTACAACTATAACTGGAAACTGAGTGGATGCCCATCAATTGGGGAATGGTTGAATAAATTGTGGTACATGAATATTATGGAATATTATTGTTCTTTAAGAAATGACCAGCAGGATGATTTCAGAGAGGCCTGGGGAGACTTACATGAACTGATGCTAAGTAAAATGACCAGAACCAGGAGATTATATACTTCAACAACAATACTATATAATGATCAATTCTGATGGACGTGGCCCTCTTCAACAATGAGATGAACTAAATCAGTTCCAATAGAGCAGTAATGAATTGAACCAGCTACACCCAGTGAAAGAACTCTGGGAGATGACTATGAACCACTACATAGAATTCCCAATCCCTCTGTTTTTGTCCACTTGCCTTTTTTATTTCCTTCACAGGTTAATTGTACACTATTTCAGAGTCCGATTCTTTTTGTACAGCAAAATAACTGTATGGACATTTATATTTAACATGTACTTTAGCATATGTAACATGTATTAGTCAACCTGCCATCTGGGGACAGCGGGTGAAGGGGAAGGAGGGGGAAAATTGGAACAAAAGATTTTGCAATTGTCAATGCTGAAAAAATTATCCATGTATATGTCTTGTAAATAAAAAGCTATTAAAAAAAAAGATGAAATAGGTCTGTGATCCTATGGCAGTTGGTCATATGGACAAGCTCTGTCCACATGGAACAGCCATTAAAGCTTTTCAAGGTAAGTCCTTTCAGAAATAATGCACAATTAAAGAATCAGTTGTTCCTACCATTCCCACTATTTTGCTCTGCTGTTGCATATCTATAGATGAATGTTTTCTTTCACTCCCATGAGTACTCCCTTCACTAAAAGGGATTGCAGCTTCTCCACCATCTTGTGCTATTCTTCTCCAAAATTCCCCAGAAACCCACCAAAGGATCCCAATCAACAAGTGAGGAACTTAACATTGGTGGGTACCAATATAGTACTTGAGAGGGTCCATCTCTTATGCCTCTTTCATTACACATTTGGTCCACCTCTTTTCAACGCATACTTAGACAGAAATGGATACTGGCATATGTTTAACAACCAATATGCACATAGTTTTAAATTAAATGTAAATGTTTATTGACACATTCTTAAGTTTAGAAAGTCAACAAGACAATAAATCAAGCCCTGATTTGCAGTACTGTTGATTTGAGGAGCAAAAACTCACAATGAAACTTTAACAATTGGCTACTGGCCCTTCCTAACACACATTTGGATACCAGGCATGCTGAAGTCAGGAAATCAGGAAGATCTAGGGCCAGATATCAATCATTTACTAGCCTTTCCCCTCTCTGGGAAAGCTATTTAATTTCTCTTTATCTCAAAGTCCTCATCTATAAATTAGGGATAATAAAATGGAGATACCTCCAAGGGATGTTAGAAGGATAAATGAGATAACATCAGTAAAGCACTTTGCAAACCTTAAAGCACCATATAAATGAGTTGTTATTATTATTATTATTATTATTATTACTCTTTGCCAAATGCTATATTAAGCACTAAATATTAACAAATGAAAAAATAGTTCTTGCCCTCAAGATGTTTATATTCTAAAAAGGAGGTGAAGGGACTTGGAAAGAGAGGAACAACATATAAATAAGTACAAGACACATAGATACTATTAGATACATACTATTAAATGATACTAGATACATAATATTAGATACATATATATGTACTATTAGCTTCCAAGATGGAAGCTAACTTGTGGGAAGGAAAAGTACACTAGAAAAAGTTTCTTGCAGAAGGTTTGAGCCAAGTCTTAAAGAAAACCAAAGATTCTAAGAAATGAGGGTAAAGAGAAAGAGGATTCTAAGAATGGGGTAGAGACAGTGGAAAGGCATACAGATGGAAGATAGAATATTTTTGAGCAATAACAAATATACCAGTATAGTTGGACCTAAAAGTGCACGGAAGAGAAAAATGACTAAGAAAATAGAAAATGTCAAAGCCAATTAGGAGATCCTCCTCTATCAGTGAATTTGGTTTTATACCTTATAGTGATTCACTTTAATAGACAGTCTTTAATCATGGCTTAGGTTGAAGTATCATTACTAGTTCATTTGACAGATGAAGAAACTGAGGCAAATAAGGGTAATTGACTTGCCCAGGGTTTCATAGCTAATAAGTGTCTGAGGCTGGATTTGAACTCAGGAAGATAAGGCTTCCTGATTACAGCCCAGTGTTCTATCCACTATGGCACCACCTAGTGGCTCCCGCTAACAGTATATGTTCTCTATTTGAAGAGTCTTTCTGACTCTGAAATTCTGTATTCTATGATTCTGAAGGCAAACAGGATTTGACCCACCAGAACACAGAGACCAAGAGCAACAACTAAGTTGAACACAATTTCAGGAACAATATTTTACCAGCTTGGCTCTTTCCTAGACTCCTTTGGTTGAAAGGACATGCAGATATCTTATATTCTAATATCCTGTCTCATGGATGATTCTCCTCTATAATATCCTACATTGTCACCTTTAATGACAGGGAGGTCATTAGCTTTGTGACATAAAAAAAAAAACCAGCTATCTTTAAAGACTTCTACCTGAGCTTCCTCCTCCTAGGCCAGTCCCCTGATTGTCAAAACCTTAATATTAATCTTGGGCCGGACATTCAAAGAATGGTTCTTCTAAGTACTTCTCTGAACTTTAGCAGCCCACATTCTCACCTGAAGTTATATTTTTTAAATAAGACTAGAAAACACTCATCTTTAAGAAACATACAAAACCTCTTGTGGCTTAAGTCTGATTAAAATTTTAAGGTTTGCTTCATACAATAGAATGTTACAGATGGAAAGGATTTTTGGTCAAAGTACTTCTATTAAGAGCTTATTCTGTGCCAGGCCTTGTGATAAGTACTGGGAAATATAACAGAACAAAAATACCATCCTCTCCTTCCTGGACACAACATGCAAATGATTGGGTTCAGACAAGATAATACAGAATGGATGGAAGGTCATCTCAAAGAGAAGGCACTAATGGGGACGGTGGAGTGGGAAGAGGTGGGGGTAGTGAAGAGGGGGCAGAACAAGAAAGGCATCCTGCAAAATAAAAGGTATTATTTATATAGTGATTTAAGGTTTATAAAACACTTTACAAATAGTATCTTATTTTATTCTCCCAACAACCCTGGGAAGGAGGATTATTATGACATTTTACAGATAAGGAAACAGGCCTAGAATGAGATTAAGGAACTTTGTCCAGGGTCACACAGCTCCATAAGTGCCTGAGGGTGGATTTGAACTCAGAGCTTCGGGATTCCAGTTTCAACTCTCTACCCATTGTATCATCTAACTTTCTTAAAAAGAAAAAAAAAATTAACGTGTGACATTTACAAAAATCCTTAAATCACAGAATAGAAAAACCTAGACCATATCATGTTAAAACTAGAATATAGCATGCACTATATAATATAAAATGTCAAAATAATAAGAAACTTCAGAACCCAGAAATGAAAGAAACCTTAAGACATCAAATGTCTATGGAAGAAACATTAGATTGGTCAAATGAATACTCAGTTTTAGTATACACAAGGACCTTTGTATGTCTCAACCCACATTATTTTCATTTTGCAGATAAGAAGACTGAGTCCAAGAGAAATTAAATATCCTGCACATGGTTATAGAGCTACAAAATAAGAAAGTAGATTCTCTAAGTCCAATGCCCTTTCTGCTATGTCAGGGTGACTCCCTCTTTCATGTCCTCTAAAGAGGTCTCTCTTTTATTCATATAAAAAACTGTGAAACAATAATTGCTGCTTTACAAAGGGACACAATTTATATAATCAGGGGAAAGCCTTATGTTACAAAGGAAAATAGATTTGCTCCCTAGGACAACAGTTCAAACCCTAGAGAGGACAGAAAATCCATTGGTAATTTTTTCATGTGCCACCAAAGAGGAGGAAAGATAACAGAAAATTTTACTTTTTACACACACACACACACACACACACACACACACACACACACACACCCCTAATTGACCAATGCACCCAGAAGTTCTTCCACAAAAAGTTCCTGTGTATTAGCATCTCCAACATTGCACCAGCAGGTGGAGATACAGTTAAGTACAAGAAAAAAGTTAAGCAAGAAGGGCACTGGGTTCTAATCACATTTCTCAGGAAATTACAATTGCTAGGTAATTCAACACTTAGGAAACACATCCCATATTAAAAGTTTCCATGCTCTCTGTACAAGTAATGGTAAAGGATTGATCTAGTTGTTTAAGGGCTAAAGGGAAATATTGTATATAAGTTATTCACTGTCTACATATCTGAATACTGTACATGGGAAGTGCTTAAATAAATACTAGAGAATGTCGATCGTATATAAAATCCCCATTTTCAACACAGCTTATGGGAAAGGACCCCACTGTCCCTTAGAAAGTGGACCATCATAGAGAGTTGCAAGGTAGTCAGGACACCCTCTAATCTAACTCAGATTCTTTCAATAGAATCCCTCTTGCCTATCAGCCAAGACCAAGCAAGAACATTTCTGCTGACAAGAACCTAAATTTCCCGAATCAGTTAGTTCCATAATTAGACAGGCCTAATTAAGTCTTCCCTAACCTCTCTTAATTTCAATAACTACTCTCTGCTAATACTTGTGCACATAGCTTGCTTTGTATATATTTGTTTGTGTGTCTCCCCATTAGATTGTAGGCAGTGATTGTCTTTTGCCTCTTTTTTGTATCCTCACTGCTTAACATGATGCCTGGCACATAACTGGTTCTTGATGAATATTTATTGAAGAATTGAAAAATGTTTTTCCTCGTACATAGTCAAAATCTTTCCTTCTGTAATTTCTGCTCTACCCAGTTCTGTACTTTGGAGTCAATCAAAACAAGTCTAATCTTTGTTCCTCATGACAGCCCCTCAAATATGTATGGACAGCTATCATGAACACCCTCTTCTCTTCCCTCTGCTAAACATCCTTGGTTCTTTCTATCATTCTTCTGATAAGCAAGGTTTTGCCTTAGGAATTTGCTCTTAGGAATTATGAGCATTTCTGCTTTTCATATAATACTTGGAGACAACAGACTGTGCATAATACAGTAGCTATTATAATGATAATGGCCATTATAAAGGAAGATTTGCAAAGATTGGCCAAGACAACAAAATAACCATAGAGAAGATCTAGCTAGTAAAACTGGTGGGTCTGATCTTTTATCATTTTTCTTAGGCCTTGATGAGCATTCAGTTTTTGAGGTTTGGTACTCCAACCAATTTCTCACCTGTAAAATGAGCTGGAGGAGGAAATGGCAAACTATTCCAGTATCTTTGCCAAGAAAACCCCAGATGGAGTCATGGAGAATCAAACAGGATTGAAGCGACTGAACAACAATTCCAGTCAATTCACAAACATTTATTAAGCATCTATACTTTCCAAGGTCCTGGGCTAGGTCTGGAGGTTATGAAGAACAAGAACAAAACAATCCTCTCCTCAAAGAGTTTGTAATCTATTAGAATTCTAACAGATTATTTTTCTATTAGAAATGATGAGCAGACTGATTTCAGAAAAGCCTAGAAAAACTTATATGAAGCGATGTTAATGAAGTGAGCAAAACCAAGAGAATATTATACACAGCAACAATAAGATTATATAATGATCAACTGTGATTGACTTGGCTCTTTTCAACAATGAGGTGATGGCAATAGTCTTGCCATCTACATTCAGAGAGAAAATGATGGACACTGAATGTGGATTAAAGCATAATATTTTCACCTTTGATTTTATTATTATTTGCTTGGTTTTTTTTCTTTTTTATGCTTTTTCCCCTTTGATCCGTTTTTTTTGGGGGGAAGGGGGTTCCAAACAACATGACAAATATGGAACTATTTAGAAGAACTGCACGTTTAACTTGGATTGCTTGCTGAGGAAGGGAAAGGGAAAGGAGAGGGAAAAAAATTTGAAACACATGATTTTGCAAAGATGAATGTTGAAAACTATCTTTGCATGCACTATTAAAATAATATACATATATATGTATGTGTATATATATATGTATGTGTGTGTGTATATATAAATGTATATATGTATGTGTATATATATGTATATGTGTATATATATGCATATGTGTATATATATGTATGTGTGTGTGTGTGTGTGTGTGTGTATATATATATATATAGTTTTATCCTTAATATTTACCAGCAGACCTTTCTCAGGGGAGAAATGTCGATTCTAGTAAGAGTTTCAGAATGTTGTAGCATAATTATGATGAAATCCATTCACTAGGAAAGTGGAGTAGAGGCAGCATGGGACCATAGTTTTAGAATTGGAAGAAACTTTAGAGATTATGTAATTCAACTTCTTCATTTCAGTGATAAAGAAAATGAAACCCATAGAGAAGTATCCTTCCAAGAAAAGCCAAGATATGAACCCAGGTCTTTTAAATCCCAATCTAGCATTCAGTCCACTAAATAACACTAGTTATTTATAGGAGAAAAACTATTGGATTTGTAGGATTATGGATAAACCTAGGTTTGGAACCCTAGTTGTGTGTCCACAGACAAGTCATTTAAGTTTTCTAAATCTCCATTTTCTCATTGTATAACACAAGAATCACAACAATTGTGCTCCTCCAATTTATTGGGTCTTTTCTTGTGAGGTGAAATGTTAGCCTTAAAGTACTATATGAATTGTTGGTGCCATTAAGGAAAACCTCAATTAACCAACTTGGAACTTCCCAAACTTTTTCCACTCACAACTTTTTTTGGCTCAGAAATTTTTACTTGATTCTAAGTACATAGGTATATAAAATAGGTATACAAACCAAATGTTAATTGATAATAAATCATAAAGAAATTTATTTTAAAAGCAATTCTTTGGTATACCACTTATTAAAGACAAAAGCAAATATGCATGCTAATGAGATAGATGTGTTATTTTTACATAAAGAATTAAATCTTGGCAGTGTATTTGATAATCTTGCAGTAATATTTGATGTCACAGGATGTAGGGCATTCAGAAACGTTTTACTGTTGCCAAGTTTTTCACAACACCCACATTCAGTTATGGTACCCCATATGGGGTTATGACCCACAGTTGAAGAAACTTTAATCTAGTTAACTAATTCTTCTCATCCTAGTCACAGCCCCTCAATTACAGCCATCTTCCAAGAAAACAACACCAACCCTTCCCCATTTCAATGGGGATAAAATCTACACAGAAACAGAAGTTCTTACCACCAAAGTTCATGAAACCATCAAATGATTCAGTAACCAAAATGGATAGGATTTAATCATTGGAAATGGCCTTAAAGAAGATATATCACCATCTGCCTTACAATTGTACCCTCAAGACCATGGGATCCTTTCTAATTTGTAACTAAAACCGTTTTTTTTCCTTTTGAAAAAAGGTTTCCTCCATTTTTATATACTCCATAAGAGCAGAAATCGTAACCCTTATTCTCTTTGTATCCCAGTATTTAGTACCATGCTTTGCACATAAGTGTTTGATGAATGCTTTCCCATTCATTCATTCACAGATAAAAGAAGACCTCACAGTGACTCTGAGTTAACTTTCTGAATATCACATAAAACAATTCAATTCAAAACTGAGCTATAGATACATAATGATACTCAGACAGTCACTGGAAATGTTTATATTTAATAATTCCCTCTCTGAAATCAATTGTTTTCATTATATCCTAAGAGCCTATGATAATGTGTCCAAATTTACCCCTAAAAAAATATCTTATATTTATAGAACACATTATAGTTATGATTTTCAAGTCATGTTCTCAAAACACGATTCTCAAAATCAGTGAGAATATGGCTCAAGTAGAATTATTTAAGATGTGACCTGGCTAAGTTCATGCAACTTGGAATTTAAGTATAATTCTTCTTCCAGAGCTCTGTCCTTTATACCATATAAGAATTAAGGAAGAGGGGAAAAAATACATCCGAAAAAAAAAAAAACAAGAATTGTAAGTAATACAAGCTTTATCTCCGTATTTTCCTGACCCTAACATGGTTAGACTAATTTTTAGTGACCTTTCGGATACCCTTTCACACTGCCAAGAAAGTATAGATTCTCTATAGGGTTAATGAGCAGCTAGTTAAATCTTGTTTTGAGTATGGCAAAGTGTAAAGCTCAAAGAAATATGTCAAATATTAGAGGCCAGGATAATAGAAGAGAGGTCCCTACACACACACTTCTATTTCTCAAAACCAACTATTCCCTTTATGAAGGACCCTTCTCCTCAAGACCCACTTGAAGAAATACGAGAGGAATCACAAACTGTCTGAGCCTTAGAAAGTCCAGTATAGAATGGTAGCGGGGAAAGGGACATAAGAGTAATTTAGTCCAACATCATTTTCTGCTCCATGTTGGGCTGGGGCTGGAAAGCATCTTTCCACTTCACAATGTAATTTCATAAAACCCCCACAGATTACAAAAAAAATATATAATCAACTGACTTCCTGTCTCAAGGATATCCATAGTATTTTAAGTCAAAATAGGGGTGCAAGTCCTAGGTTCTCCTGCTTAGTTTGTACAACCATGAAATGAGAAGCTCACTTCACAACTTCTGTTTTCTGATCTGTGAGATGGGTAACATAGAATTGTTGTGAGGAAATTAAGTCTGCTATGTTCTCCCTCTTTTGAGAATCAGCTCCTCTTAGAAGTCCAGAAAGGATCCCCTCAATCACTGCCTTTTTGAGACCCTCCTACTCCCCTTCCTCTCTAAAGGTCTCTGATCGTGTGTATGTGTGTGTTTGTATGTATGTGTGTGTGTGTACACACAACAGGAAAACGCTTGGACAAAGGACAATGGAAACAATCCACGTTGGTAATTTTGTTAACCAACTGCCCCCCCCTTTTTCCCCTCCCCCACAATCTCCAAAGAGAGAAGACACAGCCCTTCTGTGTGACAGGATTTAGTTTTCGGTCACACTACACTTTTCACGGCTTCATTCAGTCCGGTCTCTCGGCTCTCCACTGCCAAGGCAACGAGGAGCCAAGCCAAGAACTTGTAATCATCGGGACAAAACCTGAGACGGGAAAGCGCACAGACGGAAAGCTCTGCTTGTTGACCGAGGCCCCGGTGGAGATTCTGATCATTCGTGCAAATGAGGCTCCGGCCCTCTTACTAGGACATCGGCAAGACAGGGAGATGACAATCACAGGATTGTTGAGGAGGCGGCTGTTGGCAGCCTCCCCGAGGTGGGGAGCAGGGGAAGAGAGGGGTTCTGCCGTTAGTCTGCGTTCAGGGTGGGGACGAGGACAGCGCCCGGCTCCCCATTCTCCTCACAGAGAGGCAGATAGATCCGGGCTTTGGGACCGGCGGCCCCGGGGCTGGTCTGTACGGGCTGTAAAACACACTGCCTGGCCAATAGTAAGCAAGTGATAGATTTCCCATCAATGTGATCCTCTTCCCAAGTCATTTGACTCTTGTGCTTCGGTGTCCTGAAAAACGGAAACACAATCTAACTCAACATTACATAAACGTGAATCATGATCATTTGTCTGGCCTTCCAGAAAACATCAGTGGATCCAAATTGCCGATAGAACGGATTATAAATCTCCTTTGCCTTTACCTTCCCCCATCTAGAATGGAAGCTCCTTTGGGGCAAGGACTGCCATTTGAATCCGAGATTTGAAAAGACTCTTTTGTTCTTTCCCCTCAACCCCCCTTCCCTTAGCTCCCCCCTTCTAGAATGCAAGCTCCTCGGGAGCAGTAACTGACTTTTGTAATCAGGACTGTTGGCCTGAGATTTGAAAAGATGCTTTTGTTCTTTGCCCTTAGCCCTCCTCTGTTAGCTTCCCCTTTCTAGAAAGTAAGCTCCTGTAGGGCAGGGACTAGCTATGTAATCAAGTGTGGAGATTCCCGTCTTATAACTGTTGTAACATACAATTAATGGGGAATCGGGAGAGAATGGGAAATAAAATGCTGCCTTTGGAGTTTCAAAGATGTGTCTACTAACCTAGGCTCTTATTCTTGCAAGAATATAAAATAAATTTTCCTGCATTCAAAAAAAATGTATTATAAATTTCAGTCTGGCATTCAAGGTCTTCCACAACTTGACTCCAACTTAACTTTCTGCTTTGTCTCATACTACTCTCTTTTATATATTGTTTGTTACAGAGAAGTTACTTGTCCCAGCAGTTTTCTGATTGTGTTATTTATATGTTAGTTTAAAACTATTTTACTGTACAGTCTAGTTCCTTTCTGTTAATTTATGCATGTTGTTCCTGATGCTTGGAAAATACCTGCACTCCAACTCTCTCTGTTGAATCCTTCTTTCTTTCCAAGCTCTGCTCAGGTGCTACTTCATCCAAGAAAACCTTCCCATTTTCCTCCAAATAAAAGTGATGTCAGAGAAAGATCAAGACAGAGACAGAGAAAGACAGAAATAGAGACAGTGAAATAGAGACAGAGACAGTGACAGAGAATATCTTGCTGGTTAGAAAGTGAGACATGAAACTGTAATTTAATGCTCCCTCCTAAGTATTACTCACATTATAATGTACAGCATGATTATTTCTGTATTATTTTTCCTACTAAATTAAACACTGGAGAACAGAAATTATATCTGCCTTCCCTCTCTATCTGCTACACCCAGTATAAGATCTTCACTTAGGAGGGCCTAATAGAGATGGATATAAAGGACCCTCAGGAGCTTTTAATCCAATCCCCTTGTCTTCTAGATGAGGAAACTGTGACAGAATGAAGCTTAGCAATTTACCCCAAATCTCCCCAAAACTGGGAACAAGAGAGACAAGATTCAAAGGCAGATCCTCTGTACATACTGTTTATTTGTATATACATATACACTCACAGCTATACACTTACTCACATACATAATGTTCCCCAGATCCCATGGACCCAACATGTCTTAAGAAAAATACATAATAGCTTAATATATTATTTACATTAATATTATAATAATCACATTAATTCATGGTTGTGTTTAATTAGGATTCCCCATACTCTGGGTTAAGAACCCCCACAACACACATTTTACAAAGAAAGAAGCAGAGGCTAGATATACAAAAATGAATAAAAGTCAAGTCCTTCTCCTCAAGAAGCTTGCAAAAGTAGAGTAGCAAACCTGGATTTTGAACCTAGGACACATGGCTCCAAATTCTGTATTATTTTTCCCAAACCACATGTGTGTTGCAGAGGTATTGTGGGGAAACAGAAAGTGCTGTATTAGAAATTAACAGAGCTGGATTCTAATCCTAGCTCTGCCATTTACTAGTGACACTGGGCAATTCAGTCTCTCTGAGCCTCAGTTTTCCCATCTGTAAGATGATATAGTTTGCTAATTCACTATTGGTAAACCTGGGAATAGGTTCAGCCATTCTGGAAAGCAATTTGGAATTATATCCTTTGACCAGACTAAACTACTACTAGATCTATATTCCAAAGAAACCAAAGAAGGAAGAAATGGGTCTTTAAATACAAATTCTTTTCACGGTAGCTAAAAATTGGAAACTTATGGAATATCCTATTGGAAAATGTCTAAACAAATTGCAGTATATGAATGTTATTGGTCCATAAAAAATGACGAAAAGGATAATTGCAGAAGAAACTGGAAAGACCTCTAAAAACTGACACAGAGCAAAAGGTTACCTTATAAATGCTCTTCCTGGCCCCATTTTACAGATGAATAAACAGAGATATAGATTCGAGTGACTTATCCAGAGTCACACAGCTAATAAGTGTCCAAGGCAGGATTTGAACTCAGTCTTGAGAATTTTAAATCCAGCACTCTTATCTACTATATTACATTTATCACTTATTTTTTGTAGTTTTCCCATATTCTTTCCAGGAGGACATTTTTGTGTAAAGACACAATTCACCTCCAAAATTAATTCCTCATCTTTAGAGTACCTTAAAATATGCAAAGTACTCCCAGCATCCTCAACCACTATGTAAGATAAATTATAAAAAGATCCCTGTTGCACAGAGGAGGATACAGTGCCTCTCCCAAACTAGTAAATGGCAGAACTGGCATTTGGACAGACCAAGATCCTCTCAAGCCCAGCCAAGGCCAATATTCTATTACATAACCCTAAATCAATGCAAGGACAGAAAGCAGCTTCCCAGCCACCTTGAGCTTCTTCTCAGGCTTTTGCAGGAATAGCTGGATGTCAAACAAAGGACTAACCTGGTCACCTCTTCCTTCCCTAACTAACAGACTCACAGCTGGATGGGATTTGGCTATAAACAGATGGTACAATATCCTCTGAAACCTTTTCTTTTATTGGTTTGCAATCATCTCTGCCACTTCTTAGCCTCCTTTTTTATGGGTTTCCTTAGATGTTTACAGAACAAATAAATTAAAAGGGGAACTGCAGACAACCTTTCTCTGTTAAGGACCCAGCAGAGACATTTATTATCACTTACCGGCACCAGCCCTTCTCCCACTGAGCCCACTAATTGTAACCTCTCCAAACCCCAGCTTGGATGGGCTCTTCCCTACTTTTAATCTAATCCCTCCTTGTTTTCCTTTCTCCCAGAATACTTACATCTTAGAGTGTGGGGAGAAGGAGGGGGTGCTTTTCAGGAAAATCTGTTATAAATTCACTCTAGTGAGGTTGGTTTTTTTTTTTCTGGGAAATGAGAGTTTCACAGCAGGTACTATGCAACATTCATTTCTTCATTCAAGAATCTTGTGCTTGGAGTTAGGATACCTTGATCTGATTGATTCCTGGGAAAGTAACTATACTGTAGTTATAACAAGTTTCTTGCTACTTAACTCACAGGTTTGTTGTAAACAAAGAATTTCAAGGACCTTAAAAGTGCCATACAAAGTTAACACTTGTTAATTAACAATTAAGTAATAAGTCCTCTAAGGAGTAGTTAAAAAGAGATGGCAGCAAAGTAGAAAGAGCATCGGAAGTCAATAATTAAAATCTCACATCAGCTGCTGAAAATAACTGGGCAGAAATACCTTTGGGTCTTTGTTTCCTCACTGGTAAAACAAAGGGGGACAGGCAGACTAGATTATACTTAAATAGAAATGGGGCCACTAAACTGTAAATAAGGATCCCTTAGGACAATTTATTTGACTCAGAAAGTCAGATATAGTTCCAAAAATGTTTGTAGCAGCCTTTTTTATTATGGCAAGGAGCTGAACATTGAGTGATATCTCTCAGGTGGGGGATGGTTGAATAAGTTGTGGTACATGAAGGTAATGGAATATTATTGTGCTATAAAACATGATGAGCAGGCTGATTTCAGAAAGCCCTAGAGAGACTTACAAGAACTGATGCTAAGATAAGGGAGCAGAACCAAGAGAACATTGTACACAGCAACAAGAAGATTATATAGTGATCCACTGGGATGCTCCTAGCTCTATTCAACAATGAATTGATTCAAGGCAATTTCAATAAACTTGCGATGGAAAGATTGAGAATGATGGAGATTGAATATGGATCATAACATAGTATTTTCACCTTTTTTACTATTGTTTGTTTGTTTTTTTTTTCTTTCTCAGATCTGGATCTCAAAGAAAGAATGAAGGAACTGGACCAGATCATCTCAAAGACCCCTGCTGCCAGGTTTGATGCTCTCTATGCTACAATAGCACCCTATAGAGGCAGCATGGCAGAATGTGCACGAACTAACTTTGGAGTCAGAAGACCTGCCTTCAAATCCTGTCTCTGTCATTTCCCGTCTGTGTGACTTTTAGCAAGTGACTTAAAGCTCTCAGTTATCATACCTCTAAGTGAAGGGGTTGGACCAGGTGGCTATTAAGATCTTTCGTTCCAGATTTCTAATCTTATGATCCTATGTTCTTTCTATAAAATAACATTTAAAACTAGTTGAATCACAGAAGAAAAGAAAATCACATTCAGCCTTCCCTGTTATCAAAAGCTGTAAGGATATCACTATTTCTAGGCATAGATGGACATAAATCCTCCAGTGCTGGTATGGATAGAATACTCAACCTGGAGTCAGGAAAACCTGAGTTCAAATATAGCCTCAGACACTTCCTAGCTGCATGACCCTGAGCAAGTCACTTAAACCTGTTTGTTTTAGTTTGCCTGTCTGTAAAATAGGGATAATAAAAGTTCCTTCTCCTTCAAAGATGGTTGTGAAAAATCAAAGGAGATAATAATTATAAAGTGCTTAGTTCTTGAACACATAGTAGGTGCTTTAGAAATATTTTTATTTTTGCTGAGACAATTGGGGTTAAGTGACTTGCCTAGGGTCACATAGCTAGAGGTATTAAGTGTCTGAGCCCAACTTTGAATTCAGGTTCTCCTGACTTCAGGGCCGGTGCTCTATCCAGTGTGTTATCTAGCTACCCCAGAAATATTTATTATTATTGTTATTATCATTGAGCAAAGCATTTAATCTCTGCCTCAATTTCCTCATTTGTAAAATGGGAATAATAATAGCATCTCCCTCACAGGGTTGCTATGAGAATAAAAGGATATATAAAGCACTTAGCACAGTTCCTGAACACATAGTGGGCATTATGTAAATATTATTATTATTATTCCTAGAAAATAACCATTATTTGCCTCTGTTTCCTCATCTGCAAAATGGAGATAATAATAGCATCTACCTCCCAGGGTTATTGTGTAGCTCAAATAGGATAATCATTGTAAAGCATTTCGCACAGTGCCTGGTACATAGTAAGCACTATATAAATGTTAACTATTATTTTCTAGACTCGGTGGCTAGGTGGCCATATTGCTCATCAACATTTAAGCATATGGGGTATCCTCATAAAACCCAGTTCCTACAATCTGGCCTCATACAGTAATACATGGGCCTCTGCCAGATCGGTTGAGAAACAGCACTTGACATGGTCTGCTGGGAGCCTTGGACAAATCGAGGCTTTCATAAATTCCTCTCTCTCCCTCTGACAAGTTCTCATCCATGACCCTCTCTGAAAGGAATCTTCCTGGATCTATGTTTAATATAATCAGGCCAATTTCATCTCAGCAGAAAAAGACAAGCGCTTTTCCACAAGAATATGAGTTTCTTAAAGTCTGTATTCTTTACTTAGATTGCCAAGGGACCTGATTTTGTGTTGGATGCTCCCTGGATAATCCTTTCATTTACTTTCATTTTTGTATTGTGTGCCAAAGTTCTGATTCTCTGAAACATATCCGGTGTGGAATCAGGCAACAGACCATTCCGCTAACTAAAGAGAGGCAGCACAGATTGAATGTTTGAACTGGGAGGGACCTTGAAATATGGAACACAAGGCGATGGAATCACAGGAAAATTCAGCTAATAATCATAACCTGCTAGAGCTAAAAAGGTACTTCAGGCCTAGAAAGGGGGAGCTTCAGAGCTGGATAAGATCTCAGAATTTAGAACTTCAAAAGCTGGAAAGGATTTTAGGACAGAACAGACAAATGAACCTCAGAAATATCAAACAGAAAGGAACCTTAGCACAGAACATACATAGTAAGCATGAATTTTGTTGAACAAACTGTTGAAATTGGGAATGATCTTAAACCTGGAATTTTAATACCAGCAGACAACTTTATCTACCCTTACAGACTGATAGTGACAGTAGACATTAAAATATCCCCTGGAAGCACTTTGGGGTATAGAAGAGAAGGAGATAGGGAAGGAGGTCTCAAAATCTGCCTTAGAGACAGTTCCATTATGCTGTTATCAAGCCAGCTAATTTGTTTTCCAAATGAGAATCTCCAGGGGATAAAAAAAAAAAAAAAATCTCTGGGGGGGGAAATCTATGTCCTTTGATTTCCAAATCCCTATGGCATCTTTGGGGGTAAGAATACTGCCTCTTAATAAGGCTGAATTAACCTCTACCCAGGTCAGCCAGCTCCCCCAGAATGGCCTGGGTCATCCAGATGGTGACGGGCTCCCATGGCTACACAGGCTAATGAGCCACGCCGGGAAGATACAAATACAGCCCCTCAAAGACACTACTTTCCAGACAGGGAGTATTTCAACACCCGTTAGAAAGTCCTGGTGTCTTATTAAGGGAAAAAAGTTGTTAAACGGTTGTTTTTTGGTTTTTGGTTGTTTTTTTTTTTTTTGTTTTTGTTTTTTTTTTTTCCCTCCTTAGCGTAGAGAGGGGTTGGGGGAGGGGGGTCTGGTACTTCTGAGCAATGACTGGTTCTTTCAGAGTGCCGGGAAACAGACTGTCATTGAAGCCAGAAGAATAAAAAGTGTGAGCTTCTCCAGTCTCCTCAAGATAAGGCCTTTCCCACTTCCCAGCTGGTTTTTTTGGATGTGCAAATAGACTTTGTTTGTTCTTTGATAGACCCAACTAGTTCAGCCCCAACTACTGTTATCCTTGAAGTGCTGATAAGAGATTCTAAAATATGCTAATACCCGAGAAACTCCCCAGAGTTATAATGAAAAGCTTTACATAAATTGTGGTGGGCTGCTAAGGTCTGGGGTTTGGGGCTTTTAACTCACAGCTAGACTTATTCATATATTGTTGATGATTTGCTGGGTTGCTGTGAGGGAGGAGGCAAGTTGGAAATCTGAAAGCACAATCTAGATGTGTGTATTGTTAGTACTATTGTTGTTATTGTTATTATTGCTGTTGATGATCCTATTAATCAATTCCCAGACTCTCCCTTCCTCCAAGGCCCATCTTTTTTCACATCAATATTTCTCCCAGGGGGCGCAAAGCCAAGCGCTGAGAATTGTGAAGTCCCTGGATCTCAGAGGAGTAAAAAAGACAAGGGGTTCACCCTTCGGGGACAAAGCTTCTCCAGGATGGCTTCCCAGAAAGCATGAAGAGGCCTGAAGATAAGATGATGTCACAAAGAGAAAGTAACCGGGATAACAACAGATAATAGCTGCCAAGGTAACCAACCAGGAAGGATTTGTGGAAAGATCTGGGTGAGAATCACTGTGTGAGGAAGTAGAAATAGAGTGGTCTTTAGACTGAAGGAGGAGGACTGTAAATCACTGAAGAATCAAAGCACTTAAATTGCTATTCTGTCATGTCCATCTGAAAAGAGGGAGAAATAAGAATAGAATGAGCCCTCCTTACCCGCCAAAAAATGCTTTTGCAAACACTAAGAGGCTGTATGGGTCCTCAAACTACAGGCCGCAGGCCAGATGCAGCAGCTGAGGACGTTTATCCCCCTCACCCAAGGCTATGAAATTTCTTTATTTAAAGGCCCACAAAACAAAGTTTTTGTTTTTACTATAGTCCGGCCTCCAACAGTCTGAGGGACAGTGAACTGTCCCCCTACTTAAAAAATTTGAAGACCCCTGGTACAGACATGTAACAGTCTACATGTTAACTTTGGAGGCAGAGAGGTTGAAGTTACATTAGAGTCAGCTGCAACCATCTCAAGTTAAAATTTCAGTGTAAGCTAAATCAGTGTTTGATAAATTTGTTGATTATCTAAACCTAATAAAGCAATGGAGAAAATATTAGTAATTTGGATTAAACTAAAAATTATGTGTCCCCCCCTTTTTTTAAATAGAAGGCTATTAAATATCCAAATTCAAATCCTTCCTATGTAACCTAGGGCAGATCATTTAGCCTCAGTTTCCTCATCTGTAAGAAAATATTCAATTAATAGTCTTCTTAAAGCCCCTTCGGTTCCAATCTGTCATCCAATCAACATAAAGGTGTACAAATAAGGTTGAATCAATTGCCATTTTCATAGACATAAACATGAGCTTTACAATATTGACATAGTTGGGATTGAATCAATTGAATATAAAAGCAGTTAAGCACAAGCCTGGGAGCTAGCTTCTTGACTTTTACATAGAAAAATAATTTTACCTGTGCCTTAGTGTCTCATCTATTAAACATGGGTGACAATGGTTGCTAATTCACTGAACTCTTCTATGGATTAGCTAGTTAATTAGTGCACTGCATTTTGAATTTTTAAACATTTCATTAAAACTCCTGACTACCATCCAAAAGGATCAGAGCAAATGCAATTACACAAATTTATTTTTATATAAAGAGTTTCTTTTTAATAAAAGCTCACATTTATATTGCATTTTATGGTTATAAAGTACAGACACAAATCCCCTGTCTCATTTGATAGCTATGAAGGCAGGATAAATATTAGTACCATAGAACTAAAAAAGACTTCAGAGGATACCTTGTTCAACTCTCTCATTTTACAGATGGGAAAACTGATGTCCAAAGAAAAGTGGATTTCTTAAGGTCATCCTCATTTTGTATATCAATAAATAATAATTCACAAGGACACTGGATTTGGAGTTAGAAGTCCTGGTCTTAAGTTGCACACAGTTAAGAGACATCAAATTTATTGTTCAGTCATTTCAGTTAAGTTCGACTTTTCATGACCCCATGTGGGGTTTTCTTGGCAGATATTGGAGTAGCTTGCCATTTCCTTCTCCAGCTCATTTTACAGATGAGGAGACTAAGGCCAACAGGATTAAGTGACTTACCTAGGACCACACAGCTAGTGTCTGAGGCTGATCAAGACCAGGGCTTAAAATCAAGACTTCCAGTTTCAAATTCAATGCTCTTGCTACTCTAACAAGCTGCTTCTCCTTGTAATTTTAGCTTTGTAAATTTAGCTTTAACTAGGTAAGAACAAAAAAATCTATTGTCCATCATTTCTGCTTGGGAAAATGGAAAGAACATTAGTTTTGGAGTTAAAGGATCCAGATTCAAACCCAACACTGATTCTTCCTGCTTCTATGACCTTGGTCAGGTCAAGAAACCAGTCTGAGCCTGTGAGGAGTTGAAATATTCTTGTTCAAAAGGATCTCACCTCTACTCATAAAAAGGATCTCACATCTTCCAGGATGAGCTCCAAAGATAAAAGAGGAAGATATAAGAATACAATGTCTTTTCTATTTTTTTTTTTTCCTGGAAGAAGGAAACAACTACCAAACTATTCCCTGCAACCAGTGTAAATCAATACTACTGAATTACTAAGAAGCTGTTTTTTTCCCTCTCAGTCAAGTGTCAAATTAAAACCAATCAATACAAGCATAATACCTTTCTTTCAAAAACTACAGATAATCTATTATATGAACTCAAACACTATAAAATTAGACTCCCTCAACAGGGGGACACACCCAGACTCTAACGTGTCTTGCCAAACTAAGACAAAAGTGAGCTACAGGTCATAACAATTAATCAGACTGCATCCTTGAGAAAGGAACAGTAAAACCATTCATAAGTACTGTGGTCTGTAGGGTCATTTAATCTCTCCTCACAAGTCAGGCTGAGTCACATCTAAATGGAATATACGCCTTCCCTAAATGGGGTTCAAATATATCTTTTTCCCTTATCCGCACCTAACAACATGTGAAGTTACATTTCTTACATCATAAGAGACTAAAACTCAAAAATCTTAAAAAACAAATGTAAAAAACATTGTTTTGAATATCAAGGGGAAAATTAAATAAATTTAAAAGAAAAAATATTAGTTTTGACATTAATTTTTATAAGATTTTGATTTCCATTTTTTTTTCCATTTTTTCCTCCTTCCCTTCCTACCTTTTCTCAACTCTCCCCAAGTCAGCAATCCATCCGATACAGGCTATACCTATACAATCATATCAAACATATTTTCACATTAGTCAATAATATTGTGAAAGAAGAATCAGAACAAAAGGAAAAACTATGAGAAAAAAAAAAAAAGAGTGGAAATGGTATGCTTCAATCTGCATTCAGACTCCATAGTTCTTTCTCTGGATGTGGATAGCATTTTCCATCTTGAGGCTTAGAATTTAACTAGATCATTGTATTTGCTGAGAAGAGCAAAGTCTATCAATTCATGACTGATTTTAACCTGATGGGATCAGAGCATCATCATATTCCAATGCAAATATTCAAAACACAGTCTGTGATATCAATAGAAATAATCCAGCATAGTAAAAAGTATACAAATGAAAGTCAAAAATCCCTAGTGTAGCCCTGGTGATGCTTTTAATGCACTGAGTAAGTTTAGGTAAGTCATTTACCCTCCTTGACTTCAGTTTACATACCTAAGGAGAAATTGCCTATTCAGCTATCCCTATCATCATAATTGTCAATGACATCAAACTATTTGTTTGGTAAGAGAGGTAATACATAGTAGGTCCTCACTGACTAACCAACTAATACAACAGTTCTCAAGAGAACCAGACTGAGGAGACAGCTTTCTATTGTCAAAAGGGCAGGACCTCCTTGATCCAAAACTGACTCATCCTTTAAACAAACAAAGGAAATATCCCCACTAGTTATCATTTCCAGCATAGAGCTAAGGAGAAGCAATATAACCAAATTAAAAAAAAAAAAAAACACCAGATTGTAATCTGAGTTCAATGTTTGCCTCTGAACAGTATAATCTAACTTTGTAAACTCAAGAAAATCATTTAGTTTCCTTGATTTCATCACCTGTAAAATGAAGGTGATAGACTTGATGATTTCTTAGGTCTTTTCAAGGTCTAGATCTAAGTTTGCTGCCAAACAAAAAAAAAAAAAAAAAAGTTAAGGAGTCAACTACATCTGCTAAAAAGGAACCTAACATGACTTGAATAGATTAGAGATAGATGATGAGGGTCAGCATAGAGGTGACTTCCTCTCCTTACCTTTCTTCTCCTCTTCCTTTCTTGTGCTCCTTTTTTCTCCATGGTAATTGAAGAAGCAATAGTAGTACCTTTACCCAGCTTCTTATGTTTTTCCTCTCTCTGCCTTGTTTGGATCAAGGAAAACTTTGTGACCTAATATTCTTGAGAGTCACCTGTGCCTAAGAGAGAGAACCCAATTCCATCCTATTTGCAAGCATGTTTATGGATCTTATTACTTGAGAGTTATTGCTAACCATTATATTTGTAATTTAATTGTATGTTTATAACAGAGCTAGAAATTTTTCCCAAAACCTCTTTGAATAAATGGTTTTGCTTGAGAGAAGCAATGAGGTTCAGTCCTCCAAATGTCTATTGCCTTAGTCATGTGGTAAAAAAGTGTGCTGCACTCATATTGCTAAAGAAACATGGGAAATAAGATTTTTAAAATTAACTTTTATTGATATATTTTAGTATGAAATCACCTTGATTCCTCAATATAAGTCTTCTCCTTGCCCAGTTCTTAGAATAAAAAAGAAAAAAAGGCATTAATTCAAAATTAATAATACACATCAACCAAATCTTAAAGCCAGCACATAAAATGTTGTATCCCATACTCACCACACCACTCTTAAACTTTTGTAAATAAAGGAGGGAGGTGGACTGCCATATAAGTTCCTTTACATCAGGTTTGGTTATTATAGTTACAGAACATTAGTTCTGATTTGCTGTTATTATTCATTTTATTTACACCCTTGAAGTTGTCACATGTTTTCCTAGTTCTGTTTACTTCACTTTTGCCTCAGTTTCTGTGATTCTCTATTCATCATTTCTTGTAATATTCCATTATATTTTTGTCTGAAAAATTGTTCAGTGTCCAATCAATGAGCAATATTCCTCCATGTAAAGGACTACCAGAAACAGTTAGTGTATGTGAATTTTTCTTTCATTCTTCCTTTCTTTTTCATTCTCTCTCTCTCTCTCTCTCTCTCTCTCTCTCTCTCTCTCTCTCATTCTCTCTCATTCGTTCTTTCTTTTGACATTTGTGGTACGCAAATTCCAATTCTGCCTTTAAGGGACTTTTAAATGACCTCCTGGATTAAGGTCTCTTCCAGCTTCAGATCTAAATATGTTCTGTTTTAAGTGGCCTCTTAGTGATAATAACCTATGGGTCTATGCCTGACAAAAGAGGCTTAAGATTTGATCTACATCTGGCAGCACTAATATCTAGTCAAAAACTATGAATTGAATTTTTCTTTTTCCTCCACTAGCTATGCTAAGCCTTTTTTAAAAAAATAATTTTTGTTTCAAATTATGTTGTTTTATTATATATCTATAGATTATCTAATCTAATGAATAGATCAATAGCATTCTCCATGAAAATCCCACTTCCACCTGTTATAGATTAGGTTCTAAACCCCAGGGATCAGGTGGCTTTTTTCCCCATTGTCCAGAGGGCATTCATCAGGACCCAGAGAAAAATTCTTCTTAAAGGTTGTGTGGATACCTCAGGTTTCACACCTTCCTTCTTCTCTATCTCACCCTTGCTATTCGGTAGTTATATGACCATAAAGCAAGACACCTATTTCCCCTTTCTTTGTCTCAGATGACCAAGCTGTAAAATGGGAGTAATAACTTGCATGCTATCTACATTCCCCACAGTCCTGTTGTAATAAAAGGACTTTGTAAAATTTCATATGCTCCAGAAATGAGAACTATTCTCACTCCTCTCTCTCTCTAAGCCCTCTATAGTTTCTTTTCTGGTATAATCCAGAGACATTTGTTCCTTTAGACATTTTTCCAAGGACCTACTGAACAAGCTGTGAGTCTGTTGATCATCTCTCTGAGAAAATCTCTGAATGAGTATTCTCTGAGATCTACTTCACCTTTCCTTTGATTGTAAATCAATTTTTTTCAGAAATCATCAAACACAGAATGACAAAATATAGAACTTTATCAGAGCAATAGGTAACTGACTAGCCAACTTGAAGAGAATCTAACTGGGATCAGAATTCAGTTCATCAATCCTAGTCAATCAATAAACATTTGTGAAGCAATAGGTGCCAGGTACTATGCTAAGGTGCTCTGATACAAGACAAAAATAAAACCATTTTGTACTCAAAAAACTTACTTTCTATTAGAAAATACACTGACTCTCTCTTTCTATATACATATATATATATATACATCTATATTATTTCTCTTTATTATTGTATATTTATTATAGTGTATTTCTCTTTATTATATGTATATAATAAAGAGGAGATAATAGCCGCTAGGGGACCAAGAAAGGCTTCAGAAAGATGAGTATAAACTGGGTTTTGAAGGAGATAAGAGATTCTAACAGGAAGAACTAAAGAGAGGATACTTTCCAGGCATGGTGGGATGCGGGAACTGGTACAAAGGAATGGAAACAGGACACAAGTAATGGAATGTCATGAGTGAAAAACTTCAAAAAGGCAAATATAGCTGGACTGATGAGTTTATGAAGAAGACTAATAAATAAATAATAAGGTTGAAAAGAAATTGGAGCTAGATTGTAAAGAATTTTAAATTCCAAATGGAGGAATTTTTATTTGATTCTATATGCAATAATGAGTCACTGGAGTTTATTGAATAGAGGCAGTGACATCATTAGTCTATACTTTAAGAAAAGTACTTGGTTCTCCATTAAACAAATGAAAGGGGGAGAAAACTTGAGATAGAAAAGCCTTATTGAATAGAGGCAGTGACATCATTAGTCTATACTTTAAGAAAAGTACTTGGTTCTCCATTAAACAAATGAAAGGGGGAGAAAACTTGAGATAGAAAAGCCAATTAGGAAGTTATTGCAATAATCCAGAAGTGAATAGACCCTAGAGTAATAGTCTAGGTCATGGTATATAAAGAAAATGGAATTGAAATGAAGCATACTGTGGAGAATCTACAAGGTTTAATAATTCATTAACTGAGGTAAAGAAAAGTGAGAAACTAAGGATGATTATAATGTTGGTAGAGACACTGAGAGAGTACCCCATCAGGAGTCTGTAGACTGATCTTCATGAGTTCAAATCTGGCTTCAACTACTAGACAAATGTTCCTGGGCAATTCATTCTTTGCCTCAGTTTCTTCATATGTAAAATGAGCTAGAGAAAAAAATGGCAAACCGTTCCAGTTTCCTTGCCAAGAAAAATTCAAATAGGGTCATGAAGAGTTGGAATGGCTGAAAAATGACTTAACAACAAAAATAACATTGCTAACTTAGGTGACTAGAAGAATGGTGGTACTCTGAATAGAAATAGGGGAGTTGGAAAGAGTGATGGATTTTGAAAGGAGTGCTGTGACTCAGCCATGTTGAGTTTGAATTATACAAATTACATTCAGTTCAAAATGTCCAGTAGGTAGTTGGTACTGCAGTAGTGGAATTCAAGGGGAAGACCTGGGCGAGATATTTAGATATAAGGGCTTTCTATCTGCAGAAAGATGATAAGTTGATGGAAACTGATGAGACTATAGGGCAGTGAGAGGGTAGAGAGAAGAGAAAAAGTCCCAGAATAGAGACTTTGGGGATTGCCTTGTATAATGACTTGGTTAGAAAATGGAAAAAGAGGTACCAGACAGGTAGGGATAGAAGAAGAACCAAGAAAGAGAAGAGACATGAAAAATCAGGATGAAACAAGTATTCAGGAGAAAAGCAGGATCAACAGGGAGAAATACTACGAAAGATTCAGAAGTATAAGAATTAAAAAAAAAAAACTATTGGATGTAGTAATTAGGAGAAAATGGTAATTTTGAAGAGATCAATTTCATAGAGTTTTACCCCTTCTCTAGAAGTTTCAGGGACCATGATAGGTACAGGGGTCTCTGCCCCAGCCAGTTTAGAGGCACAAAGAACCCAGAATGCTCCTGGAGCTGATGACCCTGATGGTGATATCACAGTCATCTCCATGGTGATGGGGCTCACCATGGGAAAGAAGGTTGAGTCTCAGTATAACCTACAAGATGGGTTACTGGAAGCATCTCATGAAAGAATGGGATAGCTGGCCAAAGTCTGAGACCTTGTGAACATAGACCCTGCCCCACACCATCTGCCAGGTCCTCGTCTCAGCCATTAAGCCATGGGATACGACAGAGCCCGTTTCTTGGGGGATGTAGATGAAGACCTCATCTGCCCCATCTGCTGTGGCGTCCTTGAGGAGCCTGTTCAAGCTCCTAACTGCGAGCATGCCTTCTGCAACACCTGCGTCAGCCAGGGGTCCTCCTGGCAGCAAACGTGCCCCGTGGACGGCAGCGTGGTGACGGTCCCCCACCTGCGCCCCATCCCTCGAATCATGAGGAACATGCTGTCCAAACTCCAGATCACGTGCGACAACGCCGTGGCCGGCTGCAACGCCATCCTGAGGCTGGACAATCTCATGGCTCACCTCCTCAACTGCGAGCACAGCCCCAAGTGCCCCGTGGCCTGCAAGCACGGCTGCGGCCTGGAGATGTCCAATGGGGAGCTGCCCAACCACAACTGCATCGAGCACCTGCACTCCATGGTCCAGCAGCAAGAGACCCACATCACGGAGCTGGAGAAGACATCGGCCGAGCAGAAGTTCCAGCTGGAGGAACAGCAGCGAGACATCCAGCTGCTGAAGGCCTACGTCCACGCTCTCCACAACGACAAGCCCAAGCTCCGGCCCGAGAACAGCGAGATCATCCAGTGGGTCAACTCCCTGCATCCAGAAGGGATGCCGAGCGGGGAGGATGGCAGCTCCAGCCCAGGGCCCACTCAACCACCGGTGCCGAAGACTTCAGCGGAAAATGGCTGCTCGGTGTCCTCCCCAACGAGCTGAATGCCAACTCCCCCCCAGAACAACCGGCCCCTGGGCCCAGAAACACTAAAAACAGGTCAGAAGAATCAGTGCTGCTTTGTGAACTACAGAATCAATGTGTCATTGGCAAGATGGCGGTGGTGGGGAATGCTTAAAGAAGGAAAAAACGGATGATGAGGAAGGGCCAGAGCCAGGGCTTGGTACCCCTTGGTGTACAAGAAATGAAGAGAACCACAGTGAGACCATCAAGTAAGAATGATTCCTGAAAACCCTAAGACACTGGCCATGTCTCTCACCACCCCACCTCCCATTGCCTATAATTAAGCCCCATTTGTCCTACTCTCCTAGCTCAAGGCCATTAGACTATTCCTCCTTCACTTCTCTAGCCCCTAATAATCAAGATGGAGATACGGGTATGAATACCATTTATTCTTCTTTCCTTATTCTTTTACCCTAAATTTCCATAAATGATTAGCCTGACTGAAAAAAGTCCCTATCTCTCTACTCCCCCAGAGTCTCTAGGTATCATTTTTTTTGAAACCAGAAACCTTTTAGATAAATGGAAGGAGGTATATCTCTTCCTTTGATTAGGAGATAAAAAATGGAAATTTGGCTCAATATTTTGGGTTAAGAAACGGGTAAAGTCAGAGGTAAAGCCCAAACAAGAGTGAGTGTGAGCCAAATAGTTACTGACTGGCACCAAAGGAAATGGGAGCACCCAGAACTTAAGTGCTAAGTAAGAATACTGATAACTCTGTAATAATGCATGGGAACAGAAATTTACTAGCTGACACTGTCTTTCCTTCTACCTACTTCACAAATAGGAATGATTGTTTTTGAAGCTTGATGGGTGAGAAAGCTATTGGGGTTGGCCACTATCCATGGCCTCCTGCTCTTTGTAACGGTGGTGGTAGATACGGGGCACACAATCCTCACCTACTCTGTGACTGTCCTTCAATAGTTTTATTTGCTTTGAATTTCTCCCCAACTAGGGAGGTCTCTGTGTTTAAGTAGAATGAACATGGGTTTATCATAGCCATCACAGGTCCTAATGCAGTCATATGTTGGGGATTTAGTTACAATTTTTTTCCTTTAAAAGAGATCAAACAATTTAAAAAATAGGAATTTTTAAAATTTATATTTTAATTACATAAAATGTTAGATCTGGAAAGAAACTTAGGGCATAAAACAAAGAATTTTAGCATTAGAAAGGATCTTAGAACATAAAATGTTATTCCCTAAAAGGAAAGTAAACTGGAAGAAAAACTCTAGACAGTACCTTGAAAAAGGATCACCATTGCTGGGTGAAGCTGGGCTGTACTAAAGTACCCAAGCCTGAATTTTCAAGAATTTGGATCTAGCTAGGATACAGACCACAAGGCTAAGATAGAGACAGAGATCCATATAGACATTAGCCTAGTGATCAGGTGTGAAGGATGAATGGCCATTGCTAGGAAAATAGAGATAATCATTCATTAGCTATATGTCTTTATTCATCTGTAGACTTTAGTTTCTTGATCTGGATAATGAGGAAACTAGATTACCAACTCTGATTTTTGATGATTCTTTTTTTGTCTTAGAAGTCAGTAATTCCTCAAGCCTGAATACACATATAAAGTAAACTAACCTTTTTTTCCTCTTTATGAGTTTTGGGGGAAAAATTTACCAGGAGGGGAGTTGAAGCTGCTTTTATTTCTATTTTATTTTTTTTCTGAGACAATTGGGGTCACATAGCAGGATTTGAACTTAGGTCCTCCTGATTTCAGGGTCAGTACTCTATCCACTGTGCCATCTAGCTGCCCCTTCAAAGCCACTTTTAGCTAAAAGATTCAAAGATTTGATATTAATATAGTCCTGGGCACAAGGGGCAAGTGTAAACTTTGGACCCCAAGTTCACCAAGAATTATAAAAAATGAAAAGTTTCAAATCAAGGATTATATGAAATCAGGATTTTATTTAATCAATGAGTATTTAATTGATTAAAAAGTATGTTAATCGGGGCAGCCAGGTGGCACAGTGGATACAGCACTAGCCCTGAAGTCAGGAGGATCCTGAGTTCAAATCTGATTTCAGACACTTAACACTTTCTAGCTGTGTGACCCTTGGCAAGTCACTTAACCCCAGTTGCCTCAGGGGGTAAAAAGTTAATCATAAAATTTAAGGATTAGTACAAAAGTACTAAAATGATAATCTTAGCATTTTTATTCTAAGTTTATTCTAAAGATATCTACTTTGTTACTAAAAGACCTAATTATCTTAACAAGGAAATATTTGTTTCATATTCTTCATTTAAAGGAACTACATGGAAAAAATCCAGGGTGTTAAAGTGGAGAATCATCATAGGAACCCCAGTCAAACACGCCTACCTCTTGTGACATTGCTTAGCCTTCCAGGACCTGGCACACCACTACCACCATCACCACCCACCATGTGAAGGCAACAGGCTTTGTGTTTTTTTTTTTTCCTGAGAGGTTAACGACACCCTTTTGGAAGTTGCAACTGTAAAAATAAAGTGAGGAACTGACAAAAAATATGTCCCAAGTACAGAGATCATTATGTGCCTTTTAACAGATCTTTTCAAATGCTGATTTTTCATTCTGTTTTTATGATTCATCCTATTATCTTTTCATGGCTTACATCAAACGAATCTGAGATTCTAGGGAATCACAAAGCTGGTAGGTAACTTTTTTTTCCCCCCATGACTTTAGTTGTCACTTGTTTTTAATTAACAGAAAAGGAAATTATTTTTCCTTCTCATTATAGCATTGATTCAATCCCTTTTTTTCTGCTCATCCTTAAACCCCTTCAATTTCACCAATAGTAAAAGTAGAAATTGAAGGAAGTGTTTGATTATAATTTATCCAAGTTTGACAAGATTCAAAAAATATTTTGCATGCTCACTGCATAAACCCTACAATAGGAATGTGAAAGAATGGAATACAAATGTGGATAACACATGTTTCCTCTCTTTACAGAGCTTATAAATAAGGAGAAAAGACAAATCCACAAATAGAAAATGGTGTCAGAGCTAGAAGAGAACTTAGATTCTAGTCCAATCAAGAATCTAGTCTCTCTCAATTTACATATGAGGAAAGAAGGAAGCCACTAGCCCAATGTCATACAACTAGTTAGAGCTAGACAGAAAATCTAGATCCCAGATCTGATTCTTATTTCCATCCTTCTACAAACCCACCATTAGACACAAACCATAATATAAAGGGAAGAATGGTAGGCACATCAAGAAAGGCACACAAAGAGCACTAAGAGAATTTACATAATGATTTAATGTGAAGGCTGAAAATAGAATAAAGGACTAAGGTCTTTTAAAGTATACAGTGAAACCACATTAATCAACCTTAGTATATTCAAAATAGGGCACTAAAACAATTCAATAAAACCAACTGTTTTAATTTAGAGTTCACTTTTTCCAGTTCTTGACTTTTAAATTAACCCGGTTTAACTAGAAGTGGGGAAAGGTGATATGATGGAAAGAATTCTGAACTTGGCAAAAATTAAAAAAAAAAACAAAAAAAAACTATTAAACGCTAGATCTGTCACTCACTAGTTTCATGACCAAGGAGAAACTACTTACAACCTCTCTTTGCCTCAGTTTTTTTTTTTTTATTTGTAAAAGACAATGTTGGAAGGGGAGAAGAAAGGAGGGAAGAAGGAAAGGTAATAACATTTTCAATTCCCTACCTTACAGGGCTATGGTGGGTAATGTACTTTCTAAGGTTCATATATACTTTAGAATCTGTTGACAGAACAGGAAATTAGATCATAGATTTAGAGTTGGAAAGAACCTAGGAGATTATCTAATTCCACTCCCTTAAATACCTATGAGAAAACAGCCAACGTTACCCAGCCTGTGTCAGAGCTGGGATCTGAAAATCTTGACTACTTTAGACATGGAATCAAGATCTGTGTTCAAATTTGACCTCAGACAACTAGGAACTATCCCCATTGGGCGAGTCACTCAATTTTTTCAACTGTAAAATAAAAATACAACAGCCCCTCCCTCCAAAAGTAATTGTGTGAATCAAATAACATATAAAGTTTTTAACATAGTGCCTGGCTAAGTATCTACTGTTGTTCAATTGTTTAAGTTGTGTCCACCTCTCCGTGACCCCATTTGGAATTTTTTTGGCAAAGATATTGGAATAGTTTGCCATTTCCTTCTCCAGTTTATTTTACAGATGAAGAAACTGAAACAAATGGAATTAAATGGTACATAGCGAGAAAGTATCTGAGGCTGGATTTGAACTAAGATCATCTTGACTTTAAACCTAGAACTCTCTCTACTGCACTACCTAGCTGTCCTGGCACATAACACACACTTAATAAATTCTGGTTTCTATGTTGTTCTTTCATAGGCACCAGATTTATTAGCCATAAAATGTTATATCAATATTTTTGTTGTTTTATCCCTTTGTAACAGAAACATTATAATCTTTCAATTTTGTATTAAAAGCTGCTAAACAGTAAATCTCTGATTAATAGATCTTGCCTCTCGGACTGGAAAGGCTATTAGATGGAGTAGAAATTGCTCTGATTTGGTATCAGAGAAAATGGGTTTAAATCTTGACTCTTCTGGTTGTGATCTCTGTAATCTTATATAAGTCACTTCCCATTTCTAGGCTAAAATGAGGGGTTCATAGAATCTAGATTTAGAGCTAGAAAAATGTAGGAGTTCATTGTCCAATCCTCTTACTTGAAGGATGAGAAAACGCAGGCCCAGAGAGAGGTGATTTGTTCAGGGTCACAAAGCCAAGTGTCAAAGGCAACCCAAATCTTCCTGGACACAGGTACAGCATCCTATCCATTGTATAGCCTAAGGAAGTACCCAACCAACTCTTAACATTTTATGATCAGCACTTCACTGATAGGACATTTAAGCATTACAGAATAGAATTAAATAATCAAGAGTTGAAAGAATTCAAACAACCTAACACCACTGAAGAAGGATAGAGAATGGTACAATGATCAATCAGTCAATAAACATTTATTAAGCACCGACTATATGTCAGGCACTTTGCTATGTGCTGAGGATGCAAAGAAAAATAAAAGATAGACTGATTTTAAGGACGTCACAGTTTAACATGCATACAACTATGTACAAACAAGATAAAGATTGATCGATCAATTGTTATAGACAGAAAATCATATACTTGTGTGTTTATAATCATTCAGCATTCCTCTTTGGTGTCAAGGATTTTGCACAACAATGTATTCTCTAACATCTATATATACACAAATTATATATATATATATATATATTTTTTTCAAATTATTTTCCCATGGTCGCAAATCAAATAAGGAATTCAAACCAATTATTCTGATTCCATGTGTAAAGCCTTTTCCTTCCATTATATACTACTTTGCCTGAAGATCTTTTAAACATTGCAGAACTCTGATTTTCTATGATTCCATCAATCTGACTATATATATATATATATATATATATATATATATATATATATATACACACACATATATATATGTGTGTGTATATATATATGCACCCATATGATAGATTGGAAATAATCAAGAGAGGGAAGGTAGTAGAATTAAGGGAGAGGAGGAAAGGCTTCCTATACAAGTGGCTCTGCCAAGGACTTGTACCTATTCCCAGGACCATAGGAGTCATCCTGGATCTGATTATATACATAGACACATATGATAGATTAGAAATAATCAAGTGAAAGAAGGTAGTAGAATTATGGGGTATCAAGAAAAGCTTCCTATACAAGATGACTCGGTCAAGAACTTGTACTTATTCCTGGGAAGCATCAGGAACCATCCTGGACCTGTTTACAGTGAGAAAGGGAGGAAAGGAAAAAGTAAAGAATGGAATGGGAAAGGGAATTACTTCCTCCATGAATAGGATCATTCCAGAATGAAATCTGTTTCAGGCAATGCTAATGTTCCTCCTACTCCTTCTTTTCCACTTTTTCCTTCTTCTTTCTCTTCTTTTACCTCTTTCTACTCCTTTTTCAGTTTCTTTTCCACTTCCACTCTTCCTCCTCTTTCTCTTGCTTCTTTTTCACTTTCTCCTCTCCCACCTTTCCCTAACTTCCCTTTTTAGAAATAAGCACCTCTGATTATTAAAAAAATGAGCCTTAGATCATAGCATAAGATCACTCCTTAGCGCTGCATTCATATTCTGCCTTGGTTGTAAAGCTGAATGTGTTTACAAAAGGAACTGAGCGCTGACTCTGGACATGGACAGAAATAAAGATGCTAGAGATGATGTTATTGTGCAAAAATCCTCGACACCAAAGAGGAATACTGAATGACAAGGGGACAGGTGGGGAGAGGCAGACTCTAATTATATTACAACTAAGCCCCAAAGTAGGCTACAAATGATGTATAATGAGGTGCATGCTGGCTGAGAATCAGAACCGGGGTCCAGCTCAGTCTATGTCACAAATGTGGCCACTTGAGGGGCAGTGTCAATATTGAATAGGGTAATGGACTTGGTGTCCGACCTCTGCCTCAGACATTTACTAACTTCGTGACCCTGAATAAGTCATTTAACTTCAATGAACCACATTCTCCTCAAATGCAAGTACTTTACAAACCTTAAAGAGCTATATAAACGTCAACTCTTGTTATAAATCTGGTTATTTAGGCATATGACTTTGGCAAAGTCACTTCCATCATCTGTAAAATAAGAGGTCTGTCGTATATAACAATAACTCATGTTTCTATAAAAGTCTCAAAAGTAGAAAGTATTTTCCTCACCACAATCCTTTGAGAAAAGAAGAAGGACATTGGTCCCTATTTTACTAATGGGGAAACAGAGTCACAAAGAGAAAAAAAAATGTTTTCCCATGGTCACAAATCAAGTAAGGAATTCAAACTAAATATCCTGATTCCATGTGTGAATCCTTTTCCTTCCACTATATACTACTTTGCCTGAAGATCGATCTAACAATGCAGAACTCTGATTTTCTATCTGACTATAAGATTCCTTAATTCTGGAATAATAATCTATGGGAAATAAAATTCACAGGATTTATGTAGGGAATCTCCTAATGCTGCTTAGGCTCGGGTCCCAGTCCAACTTTGACTGCTTCCAAATGTTGTGAATATCCTCCAACTCTTATTCATTTGTAAAGTGAGGCAGCTAGGTGGCTCAGTGGATAGAGTATCTTACTTAGAATGAAAATATAAGAATTCAAAGATAGCCTCAGATTCTGACTAGTCATGTAGATAAGTCACATAACCTTTAATTTCCTCATCTGATATACGGGATCATGATAGCACTTACCTATAAATACCATGGGGGTAGCTAGGTGGTACGGTAGATAACGCATTAGATCTAAGGTCAGAAATATCTGAGTTCAAATCCAACTTGAGACACTTAATAGCTGAGTGATCCTGGGCAAGTCACTTAACCCTGATTTCTTCAGTTTTCTCTTCAAAATGATCAGAAGAAGGAAACAGTAAACCAATCCAGTATCTTTGCCAACAAAACCTCCAAATGGGGTCACAAAAATTCGGACACGATAAACAACAGAGCAATAAAAATAACAAAATAGCACATATAGTACTTACCTCTCAGAGTTGTTAGAATAAAATGACTGTGTGTCTGTGTGTGTGTGTGTGTGTGTGTGTGTGTGTGTGTGTGAGAAATTTAATTTTGCTGAGGCAAATGGAATTAAGTAATAGCTAGGATATGTTAAGTGTCTGAGACCAGATTTGAACTCAGGTCCTCCTGACTTCAGGGCTGGTGATCTATCCACTATGCTAACTAGCTGCCCCATGAGATAGAATTTTTAAAGTGTTTTGCAAACTTTATGGTGCTATATAAATGTCAGCAGCAGCAGCAGGAGCACCACTACTACTACTACCATTCATGAAAGACAAAGTTTTCATAGTAAGAATCCTAAGTACCAAAAAGAAAAAAAAAAAAAGATTAAAAAAAGATCTAAGCTACTATTATCTCCTACCTATGTCCTTACCACCAACACCCCCCAAAAAAGTGAAATAATAGTACCTGCTCATTTTATCTCATAATTGCAGAATAGGGAAAGAAAATCATAGAGAGCTTTTAGATAAAAATTGCATTAATGAAGCACTTGATTTTTCAGTCTTGAATCCCTTAGTATGTATGTGACCTTGAAAAAAAATTACTTCCCCTAAGTCTCAGTTTCCCCATTTGTAAAATGAGGGGTTGGACTAAGTACCCCACAAGCCCCCTTCTAGCTCTAAATGGAAAACTAGGAGATAATCACAAGTATTTCTTCTAGCTGTAATATGATGAAAAATAATGTCAAATGAGAGAATATCCATGAAGTAAGACACTGAAGTCTAGGGGTATGGCAGGGGAGCCCTCAGCGGCAGCTGCTTCTCATTACTGCTCGTGATTATTTCATCCCAAAGGATGCAGGGACCTGCTGGGATAGAGGCGAGAGAAGGGACAAATGAGGAGGCAATTATACCCTGACAGCTGCACTGAGGATCAGTCGGTCCTGTTACCGGGACTCAGGCAACTTGCTGACCAGGCACAAGACAGCCTCCCTAAGGCCTTTGACAACAGTCATGACTCCTTGGATAGTCTTGGAAATCCTCTGATTTTCTGTAGATAAGTGTGTCTGGTGAAAGGGAGCAATGTTCTTGTGTATGGGTAAGGAATAGAAAGGTTTCTCATTTGGGTGTGGAGCAAGAAAGTTTTCTCTGAACTGTTTGGAAAACTAGAGAGAAGGGGAGAAAGGGAGGGAAGAGAGGAAGGGAGAGAAGGAGGGAGGGAGGAAGAAGGGAAGAAGGGAGAGAAAGAAGGAGGTAGGAAAAAAGATGGGAAAAGAGAGGGAGGGAGAGAGGAAAAAGAGAGGGAGGGAGGGATGAAGGAAGGGAGGGAAAAAATGATTATCCCTATTTTACAATTGAGGAAACTGAGGCAGATAGTAGTTATGTTATTTGTCCGGAGTCACATAGCTAATAAGCATATGAACTAAAATATTTCTGATTCCAAACCCAACATCATCTCCATTTCATCATCTAACTTTACATGGTGAGGGAAAGAGAGATAATAAAAGGAAGGAAAGTGGAATGAGAGGAACAACCATCAGGGAAAAAGAACCTAGAATGCAGAGTTGAGTCTGAGAGCTTGATCTACTTCCTATCTGTGTGATCTTGGGAAGGCCATTTTCACAGGAATATCTCCAGTTTCTATAGATCTTCCTGGTTTACAAAGTCTCACCACAACCCCCTGAGGAGACAGGCAGAGAGCTGTCATCCAACCCAGTGTATGGAACCTGTGGGTCAGAGAGGAATCATGACCTGGTCCTGGTCTCCCCTCGCTGTCCTGGGGCTCCGAGGTCAGTGGTCCTCCCACTCTCCCCTGCACTGGGGACCCAACCTGGTGGCTGTGAAGAAAATGCCGTGACCTATAGCATGGCAGCTATTACTAAACGTGGGACCTGGGCAAGTCATTAATTTGCAAACAGATCTGGCTTTCCCTTCTAATTCAGCCTCTTCACTGGGTGGCAAAAAAACAAAAAACAAAAGCCCGCAGAGTTTAAGGGATTGGACAAAGGTTATTCAGCAAGGCTGTGGCAAAAGTTGGGTATCCCAAGTGCTGGCCCAGGGCCAAAATGAAGGTTTCCACTGGGCTAGAAACAATCACTCTTTTAACCAGGAGTGTGGGTAAATGCTTAACAACCTGTTCTCTGGGAGAAAAAAAAAAACGTACCACACACTTTTAAGTTTAATCTGAATGATTTAAGTCTCAAATCTCAATAATTAGCAAAACAATAAATCAAATCCTGATTTGTAGTTTGCCAATTTCCAAGGTGTAAATGCTCACAGTGAAAATTGAACAGCCAGCTCCAGGATATCTCTGATATAACTTCTAATAGTGTGCACTTAAATGCATACAACCACTCATGCTTGTTATTGTTGTTGTTCAGTCATTTCAGTCATGTCTGGCTCTCTGTGATCCCATTTGGGGTTTTCTTGGCAAAGACATGGAGTAATTTGCCATTTCCTTCTCCAGCTCATTTTATAAATGAGGAAAATTAAGCAGAGGGAAGTGACTGGCCCAGGGTCACACAGATAGATTGTCAGGCATTCCTGACAGCTCTATCCTCTGTGTCACTTGGCTAACCATTTCATTGGAATCATTACTCACAGTCACTGAGTCATAATTGTATTATGAATTAGAATAGGTTCTCTATTTTTGTTTATCAAAATGGTTGTGTGTGTTTTTTTTTTTTAATTTAGCAAAGATTTATTTTTTTCCCCACTCATTTCATTTGGGGAAAAGAAAAGAAAACCATTGTAAAAAAAATATGCATAATCAAGCAAAACAAATGCCAGCCTTGGTCATGTTCAAAACAATATCTCATTCTTCCCCCTGAATCCATCTTCTCTCTGTCACAAGGTTGGTAATTTGCTAAATTTAAAAGAGGAACATAAAGTACTTCAAGATCAAATAAAAAAGAAAAAAACTTCCAGTTGAGAGAATCAGGGAAGATAACATGGAAGAAGGCCTCCCACTTCCCAGTTCAGTATTTCTTCTGTTACCATACACTACTGTGAGTCTTCTACAAGTCTCCTTTTGGTCTAAGATAAAATACACTGTTAAAGGTAACTTAAAATGCCATGTACATTCAACTGAGGGATCAGACACAGCTCTAAGAAAATACTTTCAGAACACCAAATTGAGCAAGTCACGACCTCTCTGGGAATTGTTTTCTGATCTTCAAAATGTAGAAGTTGGAGAACAATCCCTTCTAGCTCTAAATCTGTGATCCTGTAATCCCGTGCAAAATGTAGTCCAGGAGGTGGGAGGACTGTCCACTTGGGAGCAATGGAAAGAAAATCCTTGTCCACTTGGGAGCAGAGGAGAGCCATAGACAGATGTGAGCCAGTTCTTGGAGCAGAGGATGCTAAGACCAGGAAAGATACTCAGAAAGAGGGTTAATCCAAGCCAATGAATAATAGATTGGTTCTTAACTTTTTGAGTTAATGTGGTAAATTGGTAAATTTGGTAAATGTGGTAAAACCTTTGACCCCCCTTCTCAAAATAATATTTTTAAATGCACAAAATAAAATACAAGGAATTACAAAGGAAAATATATTCAGAGAGGGTCATCAAATTAAAAAAAATTAAAAGCCCATAGGGCTTTGATCTAGGCTAATGCTCTATTTTATGAATAAGGAAATAAAGATAAAGGAGAGGGAGTGATTTGCCAAGATTACTTAGGTAGTAAGTAGCAGAACCACAATAAGAACACTATTCTCCTGATTCCTACACCTTGAATTTTTCCTCCATCAAAATGTTTTTCTCAAGGGTAACAGAAGTATCACAATTATTTTTCTAATATATATTTTCTTATTTTGTTAAAAGTTGGGTTTGGATTTTGACAGATATCTCTATTAGCATTGTAACCATGAGTAAATATTTCCCAATTACATGCAAAATTTTTTTTGTTTTAGATTTTGAGTTTGGAATTAGAAAGTTTAGAATTTAAAATTCTGTATCTAGTCAATAATAATAGTGGACATTATTTTAAAAATGAATAGAAGACAGGCAGATAATAAAGAGGACTGAATGAAGTCAATCATCTGTTATGTTTTAAGCTCCTACCATGTGCCAGATATTATTTTTGGGGTTGAGGAAACACACACAAAGAAACACTCTTTATTCATAGGAATCATATTCTAATGGATTTAGGAAGAGAAAGGAAGATAATATTCTCAGATAAGTTAGGACCATTCAGGAGCATCATTCAAAAGATCCAAGACCAGTACCAATACACTAAGTTAACTTGAAGGAGAAAATCAGAATTTGGAAGGGTGAGAGCAAGAGCCTGTCAAATCAGCCTGTCAGTCACATCTCAAGGTCATACAAAGCCCAAAGGGTTGATCCAAACTATTTTACCCAGAGGCAGGTCGAACTTCACAACAATAGTAACCCACTGGCCGAAATTTAAAGGCCCCTTTAGAAGGAGGGACCCACTAGCTGAGCCTTGCCCAAAGCAAATTCTGTAATCAGTTCAACAAAGTGAGAAGAGTCCCTTTATCTTACATTTCTGATTACAAATATTCACGCTGCTTTATCTTACACTACCAGGTATAGTCAAGTGGTTCATGAATAAAGATGGAAATAATAAGCAAAGAAGGGAGAAGTCTCCTAGAAGAGATAGAGGCTCAAGGTTCTGAAATGTCATCTGGGTTTAGCAATTCCTGCAGCAGCCCAAGCTGCAATTATCTTGCACAAGAATTTGTTGATTTGCTTGAAGGTCAAAAGTAGAGATCATTAGATTAAATTATGGGAGTAAATCAGGACACAGTACTTTAGCCATTGCCTCCTTTCATTCTCAAGGCTGGTCTTCTGAAAACAAGAATCTTCCTATATTAACCTTTTAGAAATAGAAGAGAACCTCCTGACATAATGAATCTCTAATACTGTGATATCAGAGCAAAAAGAAATATGCTTCTCCTAGAAAAAAGATCTCAATATTCCAATGCTTTCCAAGCCCAGCCCTTGGCCCACCAAACCACATTATGTCTCATGAATAAGTTTTACATTCCCTGAATTGAATAAACAAAGAAGATCTCTAAGTTAATTTTCTTATGAAACACATGAATTATCAGGGTTGTTAATTCATGACTGGATCAGAGAAGGTTAGACTAAAATTCTAGGACTCTTAGAGATGTGGAATGAACCTCCAAGGCTAGATCAATTTTTACCTGAATAGAGAACTCCCCTCTCCCATGAATAGTTATCGATTTTCTGTTTAAATACTTCCAATGACAGAGATCTATCTCTCTTCAAAGGCATTCCTACTCCACTGGAAATTTCCCAATTCCATTGGAAACCTTCTAGTGGATAGTTCAAATTGTATAGAAGTTGGACCTTACTTTGAACTAAAATTTATCTGCCTGTTAATCCTGCAGTGTCATATAATGGCGGGGAACCACTAAATATTGAGTCAAGAGAGCTGTAGATTTGAATCTTGATTCTACTAACAGTGTGACCATGGGCAAAACATGGAACCTGTAGGAGCTTCAATTATCCACATTTTATAGAAGAGGTAATGACCTACACTAATCTCACAGGGATACTGTGAGCATCAAATGAGATAAAACATGTTAAGGATTTTCAAACAATAAAAATCTAGTAAAAGTATTCTCTCCTTCACTCTTTGTTCCCAGTTTGGGCTTCTGGGGACAAACAAAACAAATCTAAGCCCTTTTTCACATGACATTTCTTTAGTTATTTGAACACAGCAAGTTGACATTGTGCAGAGGACTGGACCTGGATTCAGGAAGATCTTGAATTTAAATTGTGCCTCAGGCACATACTAGGAATATGATCTTAGACAAATCACTCAACCTCAATCTGCCTCAGTTTCCTCTTCTGTAAAATGAGGATAGTAATAGTATCTAACACTCAAGATAAAGTTAGATAATATTTGTAAAGTGCTTTGCGGAGCTTAGAGATAATAAATGCTAGTTATTAATCTATAAATGCTAGCTATTGATAAGGCTATTATAATGATGCTATCCTGAACTTGCCCCTTCCCCTCCTCCAACAGTTCGCTGCTTCAGACTAATCATCTCCAGGTCCTCCCAAAAGTCTTCCTATGACATAGTTTCTAGCTTCTATTCGGATTTCTTTTTCTCAGTGGGATCCTAGAATCTCCTAAAGCACAACCTAGAAAACTATCAGAGCACTCAGAAGAATGTTGGAACATTTTCGTGGTCCCCCTTTGGGATTACCTTAGGAAGTGATGATCTGGATGACTAAACTAAGCCAGAAGCAGCAGCTTTCTCAACTCAACTCCACTCCAAAAAATCAAGATTAGGTGTACAAAAGAAACTCCAGCTATACCAGCCATAAAGAATTTGCCATTTGTTGAAAAGGACAGGTGAGCTGGAGTTCAATGTAGTGTCACAGAAAAAAAATTATCTTTGGGGGTCCAAAGAACCTCCTTTCCAATCCTAATTTTGCTTCTTATTGGTTATATGACCTTGAACAAAGAACTTAGTCTTTCTAAGCTAAATTTCTTCATGGATAATGTAAAGGGGCCAGACTAGCTATTGTCCAAAATCCTCTTCAGTTTTGACAGCATGGATTCCATGAACTATGAAGTGTTAGTGTTAACTGACATTCTCCAACCATCAAATCAACATAAATGGGGCTGAAATTTAATATATCTTCCTATGCTGCCAAATGAAAAAGAAGCAATAAATACAAAAAGAGTGTCTTCAGGGAAGAAAAGTCACTATGGAGAGGAGAGGTGAGAGAGAAGGGAATAAGGAATCAGCGGGGTCTTAAGGCTGGTAATAAAATGCCAGCTAACACAAGTGAAAGGGCCAATGGAGATCAATTTCTATGATATGTGGAGACTCTTGGAAAAACATAATCAGACACAAAAGGAAAGTCCTGAATAATAATGGCCCACATTTCTATAATATCCTGTGGCTTCTTTACAAGTAGAAATAGATGGCGAGACAGTTGGCCAAGCAATCCATAGACCTAGGTCCCTGCCTTAGCATTTACTTATAGCTGTGTGACTGAGACAAATCAAATTAGATCTTTGAGGTGCATCTTCTTCATCTGTATAAAAGAGAATAATGATATTTTCACTCTCTGCCCTCAAGGGAGCATTAGAAGAAAAATGTTTGGTAAATCTTAATATACTTGGAAAAAGTACTTAGAAAAATTGGGGATCTTGATTAAATCTGAGGTTTCACTTGTATCAGGGACTCCTAACTGATGAAACTCCTTCTACCTATGTAGATTGACAAGTTCTCTGCCATTTAGGGTCTTTTAAGTGCTGGTACTTAAAAATGGCAGCTGCTAAACCATACAGCAAGGATCCTCATGGGCCACACTTTGACTCTCAAAACTACACACATTAATATATTCAGATTTTTATTAATACATCACCAACACATTAAAATTAGATAGGAACCATATTTTAATCTAGTTTAGCCATGCTTGGGAATGCTTTGGATCACATGTGGCACCTGAAACACAGAGAAATGACATAATTGCCCAGGGTCACAAAATTAGAATGTGTCAGAAGCTGAACCCAAATTTTCTTGGCTTATAAATCAGTTCTTTCTCCATCGCAACAGGTGGCTTCTTTATTTTTAAAAATGTGAGCTATTATTATCTTCTCTTCCTCGAGTACTATGATTCATGGAACATAAATAATCAGACATGACTAAACAACTGAAGAACAACAATTATTTTCTCTTAAGAGCCCAACTGAGGTTGGGAAGGTTGGGAAGGCAGGAACTATTGCCTCTATTTTACAACCAAGGAAACTGAGTCCAAAGGAGAAAAGGGCTTCTTTAATAGTATACAGGCTTTAGAGGAATGAGGACTTCAAGTATTCTGCCTCCGATTACATTGACCTTTTTGACTCTATGGGTTGAAAGGATGGGGATGTGTTTGAAATAATTATGTGAATGAAGGGAGGATTTTTCTACAGAAAAAAAGCTTGTGAATCACAAGCTTACTCTTGGACACCAAAGCTTGTCTCACGCCCACTCTCTTTCCACATTTTCATTTCACATACTCATTTTGGTGTTGGTAATGGAACCGGTCAAACATTTTCCTAACTACTTTTGACAATTCCCTTCCAAACGCCTAAGTAGTATTTTATACTTTAGAAAGTGCTTTCTTAGATATTCTCTTATTTGATACCCATAGTAGCTCTGAAGGCAATAGGCAGATATTATTAGATATTATTATGTCCATTGAGTGATAAGAGAAATGAAGATAGAAGTCGAGTGAGAAATTCAAATTAAAAAAACCACTCGTTATCAAAATTAACACTAGAATTCAGCACTCCTGACTTGGTTCAGAGTTCTTTCCATTATACCTGGCTCATAGACAATGGTTGGTTTTTATATCTGGTTTAGGACAATAGGACCTTGAACATCTGCTCTAATAGCATACCTTCCCCCTTTATTTTGGGAAAGGGGAAAGGGGAAAGGTCCACATCTATGATTTCAGTGATACAGGCAACTGCTAGTGAGGAAACTCCCTCTTCCATTATAAAATACAACTTCATGACAATTTGAAATCTTAAAGACTTGTAAGGGATATTAAGAGTTTATAAGTGTCTTGGCCAAGGTCACATCACCATGATATGGGAGTTCAAGTTCAGAATTTGAACCCAAATATTCACAACTCTGGTGTCCATTCTCAATCCATTTCCTAGGGTCCCTTGACTCTCAGAAAAATACCCATATGACTTTAAATGGCAAGAAGAGATCATATCTCCACGTCAAGTACAGGAAATCAGAAGACATTTACCCTCTCAAAAGGTTTATTTCAAGAGCTGTATGTGAGGAAAAATCCCTTTCAGGGTTCAGCTTTATCCTGAAGGACAGAGTCTGATTGCTATTATTTCTATCTCTAAACAGCAACTATTCACCATTATTAGACCATCCATCCTTCTAGAAATCACAGTGGCGGGTCTGCCACTGGTCTGATTCTCTGGTCCTACCCATAAGCTGTACATCCCTGCCAGTTGTCTGACACATTAGTGAGTGGTTTGCCATCAAGGAAAATGGAGTTTGTACATACTTGGTGATTTATGGCAAATCCAACCTTGTTCATTTTTCCCCAAAAAAAAGTCTTCAGAGAGAATAACACAAGAGCAAAAAAATTGGCATTTGTAACACTGTAATTGGAGATTATCATATTAATAATCCATGGTGATAAAAGTAACTGGCATTTATGTGATATCAACTATGTGTCAGGTACTGTGATAAGTACTTTACAAATATTATCTTATTTGATCCTCACAACAACCCTAGGAGATGGGTTGTATTATTATCCCCATTTTAGAGTTGAGGAAACAGAGGCAGACAGCAAAGTGATTTGTTCAAGATTTGTAAAGCCAGTAAGTATCTGAGGTCAACTTTGAACTGAGATTTTTCTGACTTAATATGTTGTAAATTCTATTTTATTATTTGGGATATTAATAAAAACAATTTACATTTATATAATACTTTATAGTTGAAAATCAAAGAATCTTGGGGTTAGAAGAGAAACCAGAGATCTTCTCATCTAGACTCTACTCAAATGATGATACAACTATCCAGACATAGAACTATGTTTAAAGCCCTCCAGTTTCTAAAAGTGATTCTCACATATGCATTTTCTTCCATTGTGGAAGATCTGTTCTGGATATATTTCTTTTCCTAGAATATAGCACCTAGAACTTAACAACATCCAACTATGATGTGCCAACGTAAAGCACTTTTCTTAAATAAAAAGTGCAAGTATTACTTTCCTATTTTGCTGATTAGGAAAGTAAATCTTAGACTGGGGATGTGTAATTCATATAACAAGCAGCAAGCAATGACTAATATCCAGTCACTAAGATAAACAATGAGTCTCAATTGTTAAATTCTCTCACCTAATTCTGAGACATAACATTGAAAGCCTTTAATGTCTGTTGGAATTGATCTGCATCTTCTCATTGTTGAAGAGGGCCAGGTCCATCAGAATTGAGCCCCATATAGTCTTCTTGTTGCCATGTATAATGATCTCCTGGTTCTGCTCATTTCACTCAGCATCAGTTTATGAAAGTTTCTCCAGGCCTTTCTGAAATCTTCCTGCTGGTTGCTTCTTACATAACAATAATATTCCGTAACATTCATATACCACAACTTATTCAGCCATTTTCCAACTGATGGGCATCCACTCAGTTTCCAGTTCCCTGCCACAAACATTTTTGCATGTGTGACTTCTTTTCAAAGGCCCTAATTCCTAAACTCAAGGACAGTTTCCAGTCTAAAAAGGGAGACACAATTCACCATCAAACGAATGAATTATTCGGTATCACATTCACATGTCCACAACTCACTCTGGGCAACTTTTGGCCATGTTTTTCCATTAATCTCTCGTAAAAGATCCATCCAGTAAGCTAGAAAGCTTTGATTCCCTTAATATTTCATGAGTACCATGGCAGCACAGAGACTGTTTCCCTGCTTTCTTGCACCCTTGAGAGGCAGACAATGTACTCCTTTTTATAGTCATCTATAAGAGCATAGATTTAGAACTGAAAAGGACCTTAAAAGACATCAAGTCCAAATCCCTCCTTCACAGATGTGGAAACGGAGAGAGAAGTTAAGTGATTTGTTCTAAGTCACAAAGTTAATAAATTTCTGAGACAAAAATTGATCTCAGGTCTTCCTGACTCTAGATCCTGTGTTCTATTCACTAAGCTAGTGAATATACCCAAACACATACCCAAACACCAACACATACAAAAACATATACAAAGTCTTCCTCTAATTCATGCTACAACTTAATTATACCCTTTGGGTTGGTTGAAATTTGCATTTTTGTGGAACATTGTTCCACAATTAATCACTATAAAGGAATCACCAGGAAAAGAGGAGTTTTTAAGTAGTTACCCATGAAACAGGTATAAAGAGTAGAATGTAAGCCTCCTTAAAGCAGAGACTATCTTTCATTTTGTCTTTCTGTCTTAGAATCCAACACAATGCTTTATACAAAGTAGGTCCTTAACACAAACTTTTTTCAACTGGACTGAATTAAATTAAAATTAGTAAGCATTTTAATAGTGTGATGGATTAAGGTTTGGATTTATACCTGAGACATTCAATAGCTATTATGACCCTGGGCACCTATCTCAGTTTTCTTATCTGTAAAATGAGAATAAAGCACTTACCTCACAGGGTTGTTGTGATTTCAAATGAGAAAATATAAACACCATTTTTTGCAAACTTTTAAAGTTACTATATAGGTTATAGCTACTATTATTATTTTCATTATTAAAAACAAAAAAAAACTTGCCCTGAGTTTTATAATAATGTGCATCAAAAATAAAGTCTAATCTGTTTTTTTATGTTATTCAACTTCTAAGAGGCTGTTCTAATTTATATTTGGAAAAGTTGCTTGTTTGTTTTTGTAGTTTGTTTTTATTTTTTTTCTCTTTTAGAATCCTTATTTTGGTCTTTATCTTCTCGACAGTGGCTCTAATCAAAAATGTCTAATCTTGAAATGATCTTTTTTGGGGCCACAAAAACATTTTAATTTTAGGTTAAGTGTGCTAAGCAACGATTTTCTTAGCAACAATTAATTCCCAGACAAGCCTTTCCAAAGAAGCAGCACAGACAGAATGTGGGGGCAATGCATGTATCCAAGACAGAACTAGAACCAAAGAGATTCTGATGCTGAAGGATCCAGATGCTGGCCCATATTGTAATGATGCACCTCAATAACACCAAATGGTACAGGTAGCTCCAATTTTGTTGCCATTAGATTGGCTCAGACCAACCTGGGTCTGCCAACTACATCTGGGTGAATGGGCCACAGCAGAATTGAGTGATTGTCATTTATTCCCAAAACATACAGGAGTACACACACACACACACACACACACACACACACACACACACACAACATATGTGCACATTCATCTGCCTCCAAGACATATGCCTTCAATTAGTCATCACTGTGACGGATGGGAAAGAACCTGGAAAGTGATTGACAGATTCCCATTTGGACAAACAGGAGCTGTCTATTTGAACAAATTATTGTCTCCTTCTTGTCAATTATTTCCCAGAGGCATGACCTTTTTAGAGCCCACAGCGAAGGTAAGTTACTGTAAAAATGTCTTTTAAATATTTTGACAATGATTATATGGGAGGTTTTTTTTTTTAATTAAAAGCAGCATATCTTAATCTTTTGACTTTTATTTTTAAGAACCCACAGAGAAAAAAAAACTAAAATTTGCCCAACATAGACATCTTGGAAGCAGTCCAAGGATACCAACCATCCACTATTGAATAAACTCTTACTTTATTTCATAATTTATTTCTACAAACGTTAGACTGAAAGATCAACTGGGCCATCCCTATTTTGTTACAGATGGTGAAAGCGATGCAAAGAGAGGTTAATTGATTTATCTAAGATCACACAGCTAAAAAGTAACAGATTTTAAAACAGATTTTTTAACTCCAGAAATTGGAAGACTTGCTAGATATCCATTACTTGTAGAGGAAGTTGAAGGTATCAAAGGCATAGGGTCCAATATTTAATGCTATTTTGTCACATTGAGACTGTTTTTTCTTGTTGCCTATTTCCTTATGTTTAAGGTATAAGTTTCTATAGACTAATTTACTATATAGCCATCTCACACTAATATATAAATATATATGTGTGTGTGTGCACATATATACATATGTGTATATATGTATGTGTAATGAGCATATATATGCAAACATAGATACCTACATGTGCATATATAAGGAGGTTGTATGTATCTGTTCATATATGCATGTATATCGATGACGTGGACCAATATACGTATAAATGTATACATATACATTAATCATCTAACCAAAATGGAAGGCAGTAGAGGAGTTGTATCCTACTGTCATTTTCTGAGGAAGATGTTCTTCAGACATAGTTAAAGATGATCCTAATGAGAAATTCTTAACATGTATAATTTAATATTACTATAAATTTTATTATACCCATTATGGGGAAACTGAGGTTCAAAAAGAATAAGTGATATGCCCTTCATTTTCACTGGCAGATTCCCATATATAAAACATCCTCTAGTTCTTCATTTCTGCCTCCTGTCTTACCTGATTTCCTTGAAGTCTCAATTAAAGTTCTGCAAAAAGTCTTCTCCTGTTTCCTTAATCATAATACCTTTCTTCTGAGCCCAATTTATATGTATCATATGTGTGTGTATAATATATATGTATGCATGTCCTTTCTACAGCATCCTTCAAAGATGTCTATCCAAGCTCTATCTGAATACTTTCAGTGATGGGGATCTCACCACCTAACAAGGAAGCTTGCTTTATCATCAGTCAACTGTAATGTTTTTTAAGGTTTCAGTCAACTCGACTTCACACCTCCCATATGTTTTCCGTAACTACAACCCATTTCCCTACCATCAAGCACAAGCCCCCCTCTCCACATGATAGCTTTCCCACATGGAAAATGCTGATCGTGCTCCCCTAAGTAAGTTCAGGATAACAAAAAAAGACGTACTTGGTCTCATTTGCTTTGAGCATTGATTATGCCCATAATTCAAGGGTTGTTGGCAACAGCTGAAAAATAAAACTTAGGTGAGATGAAAGGGATTCATGCAGCTGAATATCATTAGTACACAGAGACTCAAAATACCAGGACATCTCATTATGTCTCACCATATGGTGAAAAAAAATAAAAAAAATCCAACCCAAGGTAAATCAACGTGGGCATCAGTTCTGCTCCTGTTTAAAGTTTTATAAAACACACATAGGAAAAAAAATTAGAGTGTGTTTTCCTTTTATTCTGCAGCTATATTAACCCTCCAGTGAGTCCTCAGGAGATTAGCATAACCCTAATATGCATATCACAGAAGAAAAACACATGAAACAAACATATTGAATTGAACTTTATCCAGAAATAAGCACATCATATCATTTATGGTCTCCAAACTCTATGGAGATCTGCTGTGGAAAGCCCTACTAGAAAAGATACAGTTAAGAATAATTCATTAGTTGTTAATGGGTTACAATTGACATCTCTATATAGATGTGGAAAATAAAGTGAAACTAATGGAAGACAAATGAGAATAGGATGGGAACAAATGACCCCATTTATTTTTGCCAAACATCCTACACAATATTTTATGTGAACAGAGGATGTTGTTTTTCAGTGGTTTGAGTCATGTCTGACTCTTCATGACCCCATTTGGAGTTTTCTTGGCAAAGATATTGCAGGGATTTCCTCTTCAGCTCATTTGACAGAAGAGGAAATTGAGGCAAACAAGAATATGTAACTTGCCCTGGATCACAAGGCTAGGAAGTGTCTGAGGTTGGATTTGAACTCAGGATAATGAAATTTCCTGACTCCAAACCCAGAACTCTGTGCACTATGGCGCCACCTGGCTGCCCAGACATGTAATAAATCTCACAAAATTGATACGGATCAATGACCTATTGATGGTCCTAGGATCAGAAAATCTGTAGAGTAATTAGACTGTAATCCCTAAAAGGACAGGGATTATTTCTGATCTGAACTCTGTTTTCCACCAGCACCAAGTACAGTCCTCTGTACAAAGTAGGTGCTTAATAAATACTTGTCAAATTGGATATAATCTAATCCCTTCCTCCTTTTTTTTTTTTTGCCCATAATAGTATCACAGTTTTAGAGCTGGAAAGAATCTTAGAGTTTATTATCTAAGTTCAACTCTTCACTTTAAAAGGAGGAAATGGAAGTTAGAAATGGCAAATGACTTTCTCTAGTAGGAAGAGACAGCTTCATTTAGGAGAGTGGAATGTACTGAATTTGGACTCAGAGTACCTTCATCTAAATCTACTGTTCTTGATATTTGTGACTTTGAGTACCTTATTTACCTCACTGAGTCTGTTTCCTCATCTGTAAAATGATTCTCTTCCTACCCCGATGAGAAGATCCCTAAGTGATAGGTGAAGAAAACGCTGCATTAAAAATTATTTAAAAGAGCCCATAGCTATTAGCCTTTATCCTATCTACTATGTTCCATTTTATTCAACCTTCCCCCAAATCTCCCCCAAATATTATTTTTACTGTTTTTAATTCAATATTATTTTTACAAGTTTTAATTCTTTTTCTCCCCCACTGAGAAAGCAAGAAAAAAAAATAACAAACATGTATAGTCGAGCAAAGTAAATTTCTACAATGGCTATGCTGTTCTTCTCCACCCCCCCCAAAAGAAATCTTCATCTTCCATTTTCACTGACTCCTTCACCTCCTTATTTGAACGTCTGCAGCATTGTTTTTCTGTCTGTGTATTTCCTTTCCTTTACAGTTAGGAAAAGATCCTCCTAAATTTAAATATGGCCCCAGAGACTTTCTAGCTGTATGATCCTGGAAAAGTCACTTAACTTGTTTGCTTCGGTTTATGCTTAATGGCAGGGGCTGTGTCCTAAAATACAAAGAACTGCCTTCAAGGCTCAGCTCAAGGACCATCATCTACCTGAAGCTTTCTGTGATGCACCCCAAATTCAATGCCTTCCCCTCCAAAACCTTCTATCTATTGATCTATATTGGGTATATATGTAACCTAGTAGTCAGTCAAGAAATACTTATGCTTACCATGTGCCCGATGCCATATTAAGTGCTAGGAATACAAAAGGAGGCCAGTGGAGTCAGAAATACTAAATCTGCTACTATCTGATCCTGGTCAAATTATTTGATTTCTTTCTGCCTCAGTTTCCCCATTTGTAAAATGGGGATCATAACAGCACTTACCTTAGAGGGTTGTAATTATTAAATGAGATTTTTAAATGAGAATAGTAACAGCACTTCACAGGGTAGTTGTGAGGATCAAATAAGGTAACAGATTATCATATTATCCCTGCAGACTTTAAAGCTCTACATGTATAAATTATTTTTACATCTAAATTGCTTTATAAATCTTAAAATACTATAAAATAATTAAATATTATTACATAAATACACACATTTATAAATGTGTGTGAATATATTCATATACACACATATACATTTATGTATATACATAAACAAACTCTACTTCCAAGTATCTTATCATATAAATTTCATAAACCCACATATATGTGTGGGTATGGGTATGTGTGAATGCTTTAGGTGCAGAGACTATTTCAGGATTATCTTTTTTATCTCCATCCAGATCTAGCACAGTATTTAACCCATAGCTGGCAACAAATGCATCCTTGTTTATTGATTGATGACCACTACTCATGATTTAATTCACAAACAAGCATCTATTAAGTACATGCTGTGTGGCAGGCACTGTGCTAGAAGTTGGGAATATAAAACAAAATATAAACAGAAAAGACAGAGAGAAGAGAGAATTTTAGATCCTTGGATACAACTTCTTAGAATAGAGATGGAGGGTTATACTGGGGAAATCCATCTAGGTAACGTGTTAATAACAATCTAAAGAAGAAATAAATCAAATAGGGGAAGTTTAACTTCCCTGCTCTCCATCTCACCTTATAACTGCTATATCATCACCAGATATAGCCCAAAGCTCTTTTATAGGTTCATGGATTTGCACCCCAAAGTGATATAATCCAAACCCTTCATTTTTGAGGCACAGCCAGGTTAGGCAGTTTACCAAAGGTCACACAGTTAATAAACAGCAAAGCCAGTTCCTGAACCTCCATTCTCTAAATACAAATCCAGTGTTTTTCCCACCAAGCATTTATTTCTCACCCCAATAAGATACCAAGTGATTGAGAATGAGTCTAAATTATAGAGACTAACAATTTCTACAATTTCATCAGTTCATTCACTTATTCGGCAAACATTCACAGGAACGTTTCAAAATAAAAATAATTCACATTTCTAAGGCCTTGTAAAGGGATTTGCCTGCTATAACCTACCCGTAGCATCTCCAAGCTCTGTAGAACTTTGCAGTACCATGACTATTTGCTTTGTGTATAAGTTGGAGGAGCCAAAGGAATATTGAAAGGCTGGGTGAACCTGACTGACAGTTCTTCAGAGCTTCCATCCCAACCCTTGCTCCAAAGGTTTAGCACGAATGGCCTTGGCCCATACTCAAAAAAGTCAGCTGCCAGAGAACTCAGCATCCCCAGTAAAAGCTGCCCTTGCTTCTTGCAGTTAATAGTCTCTTTAGAAGCAAGTTGTGAGCCTTTTTGAAAATTCAAACAAGTAAAGGAGATTAAGTGATTGATGGGTATTTGACAAAATATGCCCCTTGAGGAACCCAGGTGTGACTAGAATTTATTAACCCAAGGATCAAAAGAGAATAGCTAGCCAGACTACTTGGGAGATATATAGGGTTTCACTCACACGCATGCATGCCTGCACACAAACACACATGCTTGCATACAAATATGTGCATGCACTTGCTCATTCATGCAAAATTGCCAAAAGAAAAACCATTTTGCCAAGGCATTAATAATATCAGAGACTGGACTGAGCTCAGCACATGCTCAAAGTCTCCCATTCTCTCATTCTTTAAAAAAAAGGGGGGGCGGGGGGACAGGAGGTGAGGAGGAGGAATAACAGCTCTGGACATTTTTGCAATTAAACGTAAACCAGGTCTAAGTCTAAAAGCAAACAAATTAAAAGCATTCATTCTGTGGATCCGAGAAGGATAAAGGAAAGCATCTCTTGAAGTGCCTCCTCCTCAGCCAAAGTTGTTTTCTCAGACTTTTCAGAACACAGGGCCACTATGTTAAGCTCCCATGTTTTGAGTGTGTGCCATGGAGGAAATTCCAAAGGAATCCCAGGAGAATTTCAGCTTAAATCCTAAGGGGATAGCTACTATTTGGTCACTCTAGGCAAAAGACTGGACCAGAATAATTCTGCATTTCTCTCCATTGAAGCCGTCTTGGATCATGCAAACGTAGAACCAGAGAGAGTCCTTGAGCAATATCTAATCAAATCTCTCATTTCATGAAGAAATGGAAGATCAGAGTGGAGAATGAATTATTCCAGGTCACATGGCACATGAATAGTTGACCCAGAAGAGAACTGGAACCTTCCCTCCTTTATCCATCGTTCTCAAAACTTAAGCATCTTCTATACCAACAGTACTTTAGACCACCTATCACCACTGTATAAATGATTATTCTTCTGCTGTCAAATTCCAGAACCTTAGAAATCTTTTACTCTAAGTATTTTCTAAACGAGGAAATTGAGGGAAAAAGAGAAATGATCTGACCCAAAATCATGTTAACTTTGAATGTACACAAATATAGATACATTATCTTTCCAAATAAACTATAAGCTTCTTGAGGAAAAGGATCATTTTATTTTTGTCTAGGTAACCTCAGTATAGTCTTCCCTTGCTATCTATTCAATGGCTGGCATATCCCCAATGCTCAATAAATATTTGGTCATTGTTTGATTCAAGGTAGAACACAAGGTAAGTCGCACAGTCCTGGCTATAATCCAAATCTTTTGGTTTCGAACTTAGCCTTTTTAGCTACAAATTTCCAGTACTTGGGATTCTGACTCAAGGGAATTTTCTTGGTGGAGAAGGGAAGGAAAAGGACATGAATAAGGGATAGGTGAACCAGAGAAGCCTTGCCTGTTTCATAACACTGTCAAAATTAAAAATGGCCATAAGAGTACCTTGGAAAAATCAGAGACATAAAAGGTACAGAACTAGACTTGCAGAGATGAATGAATCCCATAAGCAAAAGCGGCCAGGATGGAGAGGGACCTAAGAATGCACCATAGAACACACTAGGAATGTTTTAAGCACCCACTGTGTCCAGAGCACTATGTTAAACCTAAGTGAGATACGAGTTTAGATAACAAGAGATACAAGTATTCTGTAGTCCCTGTTGTCATGGAGTATATAGTTTAGTGGGAGGATAAAACAACACAGACATTTATAATACACAATATTTCATGGTAAATGTGTTAAAAAGGTGAAGAACAAAAGTGCTATGTCAGGTATAATAGTGAAGGTCATTTTTCATTTTAGGAGGGTCAGGGAAGGTTTTCTCTGGGAACTGACATTTGAGTTAATAGTAATCCACATTTCTATAGTGTTTTAAGTTTACAAAATGTTTTTCTCACAATAACTCATTGAAATAACGAGGTGGTAGAGAAGAGAATGCACCAGGACTATATTTAAGAAGATGAGTTCAAAGGCAACTTCAGACACTTTCTAGCTCTGTGACCCTGAAAAAGTCATTTAATTTCTGTTTGCCTCAGTTTCCCCATCTGTTAAAAGGGGATAATAATAGTGCTGACCTTCAAGTGATGTTGTGAAGATCAAATGAGATATTTATATGAAGCTTGCTTTATAATTATCAGCTACTATAAACATCATTATTTTCATTCTAGAAACTAAGGTTCAAAATAGGAAAGTGAATTGTCCATAATCATAAAATTGGTATTTGCCCGAGCTCCACTTCATATCCAGGACTTTTTTTTTCCTTTTTATTTTTTTTTAGGTTATACATGTACATTCATTTTTAAAGTCATTTCCATATAACTCATGTTGAAAGAGAAAAATTAGGACAAAAGAGAAAAACCACAAGAAAAAAAAAAGAAGAAAAAAAGGTGAAAACAGTATGCTTCGATCCACATTCAGTCTCCATAATTCTCTCTCTGGAGATAGATGCTATTTTCCATCCAAAGTTTATTAAAATTTTCTTTGATCATTATACTGCTCAGGAGAGCTAAGTCTATCATAGTTGATCACACATAATCTTGCTGTTATTATGTACAATGTTCTCTTGGTTCTATTCACTTCACTCACCATCAGTTCATACAACTCTTTCCAGGCTTTTCTGAAATCAGCCTGCTCATCTTTTCTTATAAAAGAATAATATTCCATTACTTTCATATACCATAATTTGCTCAGCCATTCCCAAATTGACGGGCATCCATTCATTTTCCAATTCTTTGTCACCACACACGCCCAGGTCTTTTCAATACTCATAAGTAGGTTACAATCCAAGACTTCTGACTCCAAATCTAGTATATCATCCTTCCACCATACTACAATGCCCCTTAATGACTTACTGTATAGAGCACTTAAAGTTTACAAAGTGTTTAGGCTCTAAAGGATGGATGGAACCTGAACAGGGGAAGAGAGTAGACACAAATTACAGAGAATGGCTCAAAGACATTCCCCCTTATTATAAGGGGGAATTATAATAAGGACAGAAGGTGAAACAATAGTTTCTGGAAATTCCTAGATTCTCTTCCTAGGAGGAAGAAAGTCCATGTTGGTCATGAATTTGCAACATGTGATTCAGGATGAGATGGGAAGTGACTGGACTAGGGAAGGAGGGCAGGGAGAAAGAGAAAATAATAAGATGCACTAAAACCCAACAGGAGATCATAGAAAACTCTTAAGAGGTCAGAAAGCAGGCCATGGGCATAAATGACTGAATCCAAAAGCAGACACCTCAAACCCACTTTGAAACCAAGTACATTTGTGAGTTTCCACAACCTTAACACCCAGTTTCTGTAATGGTAATTTGATCACGTAGCCCTTTACTCTCAGGACCCATATATCTTGCTCAAATCCACTTTATACACACATAAAATGTATTTATTAATATCGTTTTTCCTGGAATGGAATGCAAATTGCAATTCTTACATAATGCAAATTCCCCGATCATGCACAAATCAAATGAAACAGATTTTCTGTTTGTTTGTTTTGTAATTCCACTATTATTGCAGGATCCTTTTGAAAAAAAAAAAAAAACACCTCTTTTTGTCCACCCTGGTCCACGCAATCTCTTAACCACTCTTCACTATTAAAAGATGTGGATTGAAAGATTCTCCCCCACCCCATCCATTCTCATCTAGCTTTCTGGGAAGTCTGGTTCCTGATCCACACTAATTGAATAATCAATTGCTTGCTTCCTTAATAACTGAATTTATTAAATGCAGACTATATACAGCTGATATTTCAAGGAACTAATTTGCAATTCAGAGCTCTTGAGGGATTGTTTAAAGAGAAGACCCGTAAATTCATAAATCTGGGCATGTACAGTAAGAGGATAAACAGCAAAGCAGTCAAATAAATTTCCAGTACCATTTGCATTCAGTAAATATCATCTCATGACTCTGCCTCAGAAACATTAGCATCCAAACACCACCTGCACTAATGATACCCCCTCACTCAGTCTGCTACACAAAACAAAATGTTACTTGCTTACTTAGATTAGGGGCTCCATGGTGTTTTTTCATCAGAGCTAAACTCTGGATTGCTCTACACAATTCACATAGCTAGAAGGGAAATTGAATATACAGAGAATGGAAAATGTTAAAAGCAAAAACAGAGTCTTAGAACACAGAACGTGGAATGTTAGAAGTAGAAGAGAGATGACAGAATCCAAGGTAGGAGTTGGAAGGGACCTTAGAACACAGGACAAAAATCATCAGGGCTGGATATGACCTTAGTCATCATAATTTTATTTTACAAATGGGGAAACTGAGTCCCAGGCAAATGAAATGAATAAAGTTACACGGTAAGTTGAAGATAGAGCAGAATTACAACCAAAGTCTCTTCATTTCCAGTGTTCCTTTCCCTAATCTATATCTCCTATTTACTTTTTTTTAAATTTATTTTTATTTATTTATATTTATATATTTATTTATATACAGTTTAGCCCTAGATATGCACACACACACATATACCAAAAACAAACAAACAAACAAACAAACAAAACCTGACTCATTTCAAACTCTCCTAGAATCAGAGCATCATTTATTCATCACATGGGCTTTAGCAAACACATCCTCATTTGACTCACAAAGTATATAGTCAATAGTCTGTCCATTTACTGAGAAGGAAGGCTTCTGGAATGTGTTTCTTTAGGTTTCACAGGATTCCACATGACTCAAGGATGGGGCCACTGATTTTGGGGATGAGAGAGAGAGGTGACTTGCTCAAAGTTACACCACTTGCAGAACCGGCACGCAAAACCAGCAGTGCAAATCCAGCACTCCAATCCCTTCCTGTGAGTATTCTATAATACTTTGCATGTGAAAAAAAAAAATCCAATATCTCCTTCTCTCCCTAACCCCTGTTTGGGGAAATCCTTCTCTCCTTGGGGAAATTCCTCCATCTGACATCTTTAATTTGATGTGAGAGTCCTTCAGTTTCCTATTTACACAGCTGTTGAAAGCACTTACCTTCAAGAATTTCAATTTTAGGTGACATAATAGCTGACATTTATAAGTGGACTGAAGGTCACAGGAGTAGTCACATATAAAAGGTGCAACTTAAAAGTCAGAGAATAGAGGAACCCAGAACAAAGACCAGAAATCGAGGCTACTGCCTTCTTGTTGTTATCCAATTGTTCAGTTATACCAAAGATTTTGTAACCTCTTAAACTGCATCAAGCAAACCCTTCTATCCTCCACTATCTCCCCAAATCTGTCCAACCTCATGGTTCTTGGTTCCATGACACTATCTATCCATCTTATTTTCTGTTTGCCCCTTTCTCTTTTTGCTTTCAATTTTCCCCAACATCAGATTCTTTTACAATGTGTCTTCAACTTTAAGATTAAGTTAATTTAAGATTCAGTTTTGGTATTTGACCTACTACAAAGAATTATTAGAAAAGGGCTTCAAACCCTTCAAAGTAGAATACTACAACTTATTATTAGGAATGGAACAGCCTAGGTTATATATATAGGCAGTATATGATAGTGAATGGAATATTGAATTTTGAGTCAGGTATCAATCAGAATTCAAATCTAACCATTTAGCTTCAATTTCAGAGTTAATGGTACCATGTCCAATTCGGAAGGTTGGTGTATACGACAAGTGAAAGGATTTAACTCAGCAAGTATTTGTTTTTCATATAATAAATAGAAATCTTCATAAAAAGGTCAGCCATTATTATCTTCTTTATATAAATGGCCACTCTCTATCACTGTCAATTTGAAAAATGAGGTTTGACTTAGTAAAATCATAAAATAATTAGACAAATAAAAAGGAAATTGGATCCATTTCCACACAACAGAATATGTTTACTTCCAAAATGTTTACTCAAACTATGGCACATGAGGCAGGAATCCTAAAATATCAGAGCTATAGAATCCCTCCATTATTCACCCTCTGTTGGAATACCTCAGCAGATGGGGAGCTCATTATGTTATGAAGCAGCCTCTTCCATAATTGGGTAATTTTAAAGAGTTCTTTATATGCAACCCAAATCCCCTATAACATCTGTCCCTAATTCTTCTTCTCGGGGCCAATAAGAACAAAATGAAACTTCTGGTAGCCCTCCAAATACTTGAAGACTGTTTTCATATGTCCTGAATTCCCTTTGCTTAAGTTAGACATCCCCAATTCCCTTCATCCTGTTTGTGATTCCTCCCCAATCCTCATGCAGAAGAGGAAAAGCATTCCCAGAACTGGGATATTCTAGGGAAATGAGAAAGAGAGCAAATGAGACAGAGACCCACTAGAAGTCCAATTTGCCAGGAACAAGAGTGTGAAAAGAGCAACATGGAATAAGGTTAAAGAGGTAGGTGTTATTGTTTGTCCTTTGTTTTCAATGACCAATGACATCATCCAGTGCATGAGTTGGATTTAAGTAAGTCAGAGTTGCACAAAGTCATCAGACTCATATTTTCTTCCAGAACCATTGACAAAAGTTAATTTGACAGGGATCTAGTGGATGAGCCCGGGATCTTCAACGTCTGACCAAGCTCCAGTTGCTCCACAGAACCCGTTTCAACGACCTTCATGGCCACTGGAACACAGACCTCAAATACAAAAAGATTTCACCAAAAGTACATAGAAACCAGACAGCAGAGAAAGTTATCTTTTTTATCTACAGTCAGCAGGACATCACTGTAGATTTGGAAAGTAGGGAATGAAATATTTATAGCCATACATGAGGAAGATTGTTTAGCGACAGCCAAGAGAGCATCCCTTTTTCTCCATCCAGTCCCTCCTCTTAGCATTATCTCTGCAGAAGAAGGTTCATCAAAAAAGCCTTTCTTTGAAATGGGAGGCAGAACAGGACAGTCAGAAAGAGCACTGGCTCTGACATTAGAGAACCAAGTTTGAATCCTGCCCCTGACACAAATAATTTAATCTAGCTGAACTATATTCTCCTCATCTGTAAACTGCAGGGTTTTGAGAAGATAGCCTCTAAAGTATCTTCCAAATCTAAAGCTATGAGCTTACTCCCATGTGAACTGGTTTTTATAATTCCTTGGTTTTCCCACTTGCTGTGAGGTCTCTAGGTAAAGGCAGTTAAGATGGTAAATTGAGTAGTGTTAGATCTGTAATCAAGAAGACTTGAGTTCCAATCTTACCTTGGATATTCATTAGTTGTGTGATGCTAGGAAAGTCACTTAACCCTGTTTGCCTCAGTTTCCTCATCTGTAAAATGGGTTAAAATGATTTTTTAAAAAAAGGCCAGTCATCTTAACTTTTGGCAGTGATTCTGGAAGAGAGTATGAGGCTGATGACTTTATGCAACTCTAACTTACTTAAATCAAATTTATGCATGAGTCACTACATCATTACTTGATGTCATTAGTCTTCTTTGAAATAGCATTGACCTTTTAGGGTTGTTGTAAAGAGAAAATGATATAATATGAACCTTAAGAAGGTTTCAAATCCAAAGTCTCTTGCACTTACACCATTCTCCCCAGCTCCTTAAAGTACCATATGATAGTAGTTGCAATAACATAAGCAATAATAATAATCATGATGATGATAGTAGTAGTAGTAGTCTGAGTTCTAGCCTATTAGTGAGGCTCAAGGTTCAAACAAGGGGGGAATTTGTCTTTTCCACTTTGTAATTTCCACTTTTCTACTTTCACCTTATATGACATGATTTAGGCATCAAATTGGGTATCTGTCTCTTCCAATTTATTAAAGGAGTAGTATCCTATGTAACATGATTTGGGCATCAATCTCCCATGCTTTCCTTAGAGCAAAAATAGGCAGGAACTGATTTTAAAAATTAGGATCTTGAAATTCCAGATGTGCCTGACACTATGTAAATTTTTCCATCCTCCTAACCCAAGTCTCCTTTCCCCCACCTACCCTCAGCTCAGTGGACTATAGAGGCTGTTCTACCTTTAAATCTGAATCCCCCAGAGGAGCATATCAATTATCTGCTGCCTGCTTTCTACTTTCTCTACTTAGATATAGGTTCAAAAAGCATTCATCCATTTATTCAATAACATTTTTAGGTGCTAGGAACTGGAGAGAGATAAAGAGAGAGAGAGAGAGAGAGAGAGAGAGAGAGAGACAGACAGACAGACAGACTCAAAGACTATGATGTCACTACTATAGGTAATTTCCAGATGAGAGAACTCCCTCTATTACCCATGCAGGTCAGCACCTTCTCTGCAACCTATAATTATAGAGTTAACGATAACTGAGAGATTAATTAATTTTCTCAGATCACACAAGAAGTAGGTGTCACAAATAGGACTTGAAACTAAGTCTTCAAAACTACAAGGCAAACTATTCACTATGCAATAGATTTCAAGTTAAAAATAATACTCTCTGCCCTCAAATAGCTTGTGATCTACTGAAAGAGGAGTAGTAGTTGGATGCATGTGAATGACAATTACAAATAAGTATGAAGTAGAATGTGATAATGGCAATCATCAAGACAGATTTATAGGAAAATTAGAGGAAGAGGAAGAAGAGGAGGAGGAGGAGGAAGGGAGGGAGGAAGAGCAAGAGATCCTTTGAGGCTGGGGAGTTGAGGATGACTTCATGGAAAAGGTTATACTTTTAACAAGACCTTGAGAAAAGAGGCAGAAATAAAGACCAAAGGGATTCCAGATGGAGAAACTCAAATGTTTGAGTTGACAGAAGTAGAAGACGGTAGGATAATACTGAGAAACAGCTTCTAGTCCAATGTGGGGAATAAATGACAATCACAGCATCAAAGTATCATGTTGCTGACCAAATGCAAAAAGCAACCCAAAACATTTATACCTCAAAATGCTTCTGCTGCTTTTGAATCCAGTGATGAATGTGGAGGTAATATTCTGAAAGCATATCCTTAACTGCTCCAGCAAGACTGGCCTTGGACAGTTTGATTGGCATTTTAAACAAGACCACTTTCTTCATTCATCCACAAATATATGTGGCTGCTTCTCTCCCACATAACCTCATTCAAGCTGTCATACAGTCACAGGATATTATGGTGGGAAGAAGCTTCAGAATTACAGAAATTTTAGAGCTTTGGATCTAGAATTTTAGACTAAAATGGGACTTCAGAATTCAGACTGTTACAACTAGAACATATTTTAGGACATATATTATTAAAGTTGGATAGGAAATTCAAGATCATTTCACTTAATCTCTTTATGTTAGGAATAAGGAAATATAGCAGAGTTAAAGAGATCTGCCCAAATCTCACAGGTCTTTGGCAGAGATATAACTCGAATCCAAGTCTCTTAACTCTCAGATTTACCATTACTCCCAAATAGTCTTCTAAATGAAATGTCTTCCCTTGTCCCCTCTCTCAATTTAAACTTAAAAATCTTTGAAAAATCAGCTATGATCTAGAAACCAACTACATCCATGTCACAACAATATTCCCACACACACACATTTTCTTAACTCCTATCTCACTTGTTGACAATACACTGTAGGATGCTTTATCAAGCGGTGCTTTATCTTTTCTTACTTGGTCCCTGTGTGGACAAAGATAGACATGCTATCTTACAATTTCTGTTTACCATCCTATTGAATACTCAGTGTCCTGGATCTACTATTTACCTATGTAACCACAGATAGATTACAGAATCCTAGGATTTAGAACTAGAGGGCAGCCCAGGAATCATAAGCCTCAATTTACAGATAAGGAAATATAAGACTGGAAGAAAGAAGTGACTTGTCTGAGATAACTTGTAGTAGTAGTAGTAGTAGTAGTAGTAGTAGTAGCAGTATCAGTAGCAGTACTAGTGCTTGTACTAGTAGCAGTAGTAGTACTAGTACTAGTAGCAGTACTAGTACTAGTAGTGCTAGTAGTAGTAACAATAGTAGTAGCAGCAATAGCAGTAGTAGTAGTCGTTGTTGTACTAGTAGCAGTAGCAGTAGTAGTACTAGTAGTAGTAACAGCAATAATAGTACTAGTAGCAGTAGTAGTACTAGTAGCAGTAGCAGTAGTAGTAGTCGTCGTCGTACTAGTAGCAGTAGCAGTAGTAGTAGTCGTTGTTGTACTAGTAGCAGTAGCAGTAGTAGTAGTAGTAGTAGTAGTAGTAGTAGTCGTACTAGTAGTAGTGATGGTAGTGGTAGTAAGTAGAACTAGTAGTGGTGGTGGTAGTGGTAGTTAGTAGTAACAGCAGTAATAGTAACAGGAATAGGAATAGTAGCAGTAAGGGTAGTAATGCTAGTAGTAGTAGTAGTAGTAGTAGTAGTAATACAATTTGTAGTATAATAGTAGAAGCAACAGTAGCATCAGCAGCAGTAGTAGTAATTATAGTGATGGTTGTAGAAAAATAATAATAATAGCTAATATTTATAGAGTCCTTTATGATTCAGAAAATGCATTATCAATATTATTTTGTTTGAGTCTCAACAATTCAGGAGGGAGATGCTATTATTACATTTTGCAGATGAAGAAACTAAAGTAGATAGGGGCTAAGCAACTTCTTAGGAATATCCCAAAGGTGTATTTGAACTCAGGGCTTTCTAGATCCAGCTTTCTATGAGCAAAGCAGAATTGTAGCAGCCCAAAAGAAACATGAGATGCACATATTCAGAGGCATCTCCCTCCTAAGTGGTCACACGGACAGTGGTAGAATCTTCAAAGCTCACATGGGTCTAATCAGCTATAGCCTGACACACCATATAATAACCCCAACATTTTGATTCTCTTGAAGCACACAGGACAAACAACAGTAGGCATCAGATTTGTCATTTGAACCCAGTGTTTATGCTTCCAAATCCAAAGTCTCTTGCACTTATACCATTCTCCTCAGCTTCTTAACATCATCACCAAGTCTCAATTTCCTCATCTGTGAAATGGAGGTAATAAAAAAATCAAAGAATACTAGAAATTGAAGGAAGCTGAGAAGCCATATATTCAAACTGCCCTATTTTAGAGCATGGGAAAAACGCTCTGGAGGATTTTAATTCAATGTAGAACTTCTAACTCTAGATACAGTGTCCTTCTCACCACACTCACTATCCTATTCCACTTTACAGACTGCTGGGAATACAGAATAACACCAGTCCTTAGTTAGGGAGCACACTGCCATCCAAGTCTGTTTTCTCATCTCCAAATGGACACTTGACTTTTCACCTGTGAGAGGACCAAAGTAGATAATATACATGTAAGGCATTCTGGACTTGTAAAGTGCTTTAGAAATGTTAGCAGATGACAGACTACATGTTCTGAACTGAAATGACTAGAGCTAGACTTCTTAAACTTTTCACTCATAATTCCTTGTCATCCAAGAAATTTTTTACACAATCTCAGATATATAGGTATTTAAACTAGGCCTACAAATCAAACATTTATTGATAATAAATATTAAAAAATTTAAAAAATAATTCTTTGGTAAACATATAATTTTACCATTTATTGAAGCTAAATGCAAACTTAAATACTAATGAGATGGATGTGCTTGTTTATTTTTATGTAAAGAATTAAATCTTATCAGAATATCTGATGCCTTTTAATATTACCAAAATTTTCAGGACCCCAGTTGAAGAAGTTTTGAACTAAAGGAGGATGGTGGTAGTTTTAGTATAAGGGGAAAGCACAAATTAAAGACTAGCCTATATGCCTATATTTATAGTTATAACAAATTCTTTCTGCTGTACAATTCTTTTATTCATTCATCCATTTAAAAAATCACTTCACCATCATCAATAAGCATCCATTAAGTAGCTACTATGTTCCAGAAACCGTGCTAAGTGCTAGAGATACAAAGGAAGGCAAAAACAGGATCCAGATCGTCAAGAAGATCACAGTCTAATGAAGGAGACAATGTACATACAAAATCTATATATACAAGAGGGATATGATCTATACATAGGTATTGTTTCTCCTTTGTTCTCCATGAGGACCATGACATCAGGGAGGTGTTGCCATGACATACAAGTGAAGTGGATAGAAGCAAGGGAGGGCTAGGCAAGGTCACCTGCCTTACTTTTCCATCCAAAGCTATCTGAGTTCAATATGACCTATAGATCAGAAGGGCCGGAGATAACCCCTGATGCAGTAGGAGACTTTGGCCTTTTTAAGCTGAGGACTTACTTCAGCAGGCATCAGTTTGACTGAAGCAGTGTACATTCAGTGATTAAGACAGGTAAGAGTTGAGGCAATTAATAGCTTCTTTTATCCAGTCAATTTTTTTTTGATTGTTCTAACCTCTCAGAATGTCTTGGGGTTTACCAGTTAAATTTTTTCTTTAAGGACCTTGCTTTAAACCCAAATCACTCTGACTATCACTGATTGGCCAACCTTCGGTCAGTTATTGTTTGGATCCTGACTGATTTAGGGAAAATAGCAGTTGTTTCCAGCCAGAAACCCTAATGGTTTTCCCCTCTCAGAATGGCTATATATTGGTAATCTCAGAGAGAAAGCACTGGAAGGGGAAAAGGAAGAGAATAAGGTTTTCTTCAGGACTCCCAAAAAAGGTGAGATTTGAACTGAAGGAAGCCAGTAAAACAGAGAGGAAGGATTGAAAATGGAGAGTATTTCAGGTATGAAGGTAGAAGATGGGGGCAGCCAGTCAAAGACAGCGAGTTATTTTGTGGGAAGAATCATAAGGAAGCCACTGTCTTTGGATAGTAGATAGCATTTGACTGTGCCTGAAAGGATGAGTAGGATTTCCATATATGGGGAGAAGGAGAAAAGTGCCTTTTCTATGTAATACTCACACTCTAACCTAAAGACGGAGTTTCCAGTATATTTTCTGTAACCTTGAGCACCAACCAAAATACAGTGTATCAGTGAATACAAAGGACTTAGATGCTCCTGCCATTCTGTCCTAGACAAGAAGGTGATATCTCTAAGCCAAATTAGCTCTAAACACAAGCACCTATATTTCACGGAAGCTGGCACTCAGGGACTGGCTAAAGTACATTTGGAAGCCTCACCTTGGATAAGAAAGACTGATTACTTTTGCCCTTGGTTTGATTAGTTTGGGCAATCACCAGCATTTACATAAATAGTACAACAGGGAAGGAGGGCCTCAGAGGAATGAAGGCCTCAGTCATTAAAAGTCTTTAATGTGTACATAAATAAATAGCAGCTAATGTTATTCTTCTGCCTGAGAGAGAGAATATTATATTATTCAGTATCACCAAAGGTACTCCTTAGACACAGGTATATTGCTTCAAAAGCCCAGGGTTTCCTTACTAGGTCCTTCAGACACAGTTCACAAAGGGTCTGTGGCTTATTCTTCATGAATTTATATTATCCATTAACAGTTGAATCCATCCTCTGCTGATGATCAAGGAGGCCTTTGGATGTCTCACAAAGTGGCCTGGTCCCTATTCAATGCCCTTCCAACTCAAAATATCCTAGAATTTGTCTCCCAATTACCCAGCCTTCAGGGTCACCTCCAAGCCATGGTGGAGTATTGGTGGAAATTCTAGATGACAGATTTAGAGTCCAATGTAGGAGAAACCCACATGCTAGAAAGACAAGAGACTTAATCACTTTAGTCTTACAATATTAACTTCTAAGAATGACGTGAAATAATAAAACCAGTAGAAAATTTCTGACATAGGTAGTAATGACTGCTATTAAGGATATCTAAAAGCTAGACAGTGGGTAGAATATTGAATCTGGTATTAAAAAGACTCAAGTTTTTTTTTTAAAGATAGGCATGTATATAACTCACAGAGTCAAATTACTTGGTCAATTAAAAATAAATTGAGAACATATCTCCTAGTTTAATCTCCTATGAAATGTTGAATTTCCCTTTATTGTAGAAAATTATAGTAAGAGTTAGTCCTGGTGTCAAGAAACCTGGATCCAGAGACTACCTACTAATAACAAGAACATTAATATCAGTATTAGCATTATATATGCTTTTTATTTATTATATGATATTTTTATTTACCATATTATTTATTATGTAATATTGTATTATATTTATTATGTAATTTGTTTCTTATATATTTTATTCTTATTTATTTATTATATATCATACATATATATTATATAGTGTTAAGATTTGCAAAGCACTTTACAAATGTTATCTCACTTTATATTCATAATCACCCTGGGAGATAGGTGCTATTATTATTCACCTTTTAGATATTAGGAAATTGAAGCAAATAGAGCCTCACAAGACATGGTTTCTAATCTTGTCACCCTATTCAAAGCACCTTCTCAAAGTCCCTCTAAAAATGCCGTATTCAGAATTCACCAAAAATCACAGATGGGGTCTGACTAGAACAGAATGTAGCAGAAACCACTACCTCCTCATATCAGAACACTAGACTTCTTTTTATGCAGTCTCAGATCCCATTATCTTCATTGGATTCTGGGGCATCCTGCTGCCTCTTATTAAGCATGCAAATCTCCAGGTGTTTTTCATGCAAACTGCTACTAAGTTAGGTATCTCCTATTCTGTACTTTGGCAAATGACATTTTAAAAATCTCTTTTGGAGGATTTTATATTTATTCCTGTTGAATGTCATAGGATTGGTTTAGAAAGAATATTCCAGCCTGAAAAGATCATACTGAATCTTGATTCTGATATGAGCTACCTTTCCTGTTTTGATATCACCTGAATCTCTGATAGTCTGCCTCCCATGTCATTATCTAAGGAAGCAGTCAACCAAAAGAAAAAAACAGGACCACGGACAGAGAACGCCCCACTGCATGTTTCCAGATGCAGAGATTTGTAAACTTGTTTGGGCCATGGACCCCTGTGACAGTCTGCTGAAGTTCTTTTCTAAATAATATTCTTAAATGCATAAAGTCAGTCCATAAGCATTGCCAACAAGGCCAGGCATTGTGCTAAACCCTAAAGAAATAAAGGCAAAAGACAATCCCTGCCTTTAAGGAGCTCACAGTTTAACGAGAGAGATGGCAAATAAATAGCTGTGTACAAACAAGCTACATCTAGGATAAATAGGAAGTGATAAATGGAAGGAAAGTATTAAAATTAAGAGGCATCAGGAATGTTATCCTGCTTTCCACAGAAAGCTTAAGGGAATCAATTATATTTTTTAAGTTATTTAAATTTTTTTTTAAGTTCATGGATCTAAAGTTAAGAACTAAAGCTTTTAATAACTAAAGACTCTACCTTGACCAAAATCACTGATCAACATTCACTTAATTGATACATATTCATCCAAACTACTATCAATGTAATGCTACAGAAAGAAAACTATAGAATTGCTGGGTAATTACTTCAGGCAAATCACTTATTTCTCAAAGTATCATTTTCATCTTTTTAAAGTTAGGATAATAATGTTTTTGCTATATACTACACAAGATTATTGTGAGTAAAGTGATCAAGTTATTTATAAAAATGGATTTGAAATTTATATAGATTGTTCTAATGTTCTTCCTCAAACTCAACACAAGTAGCGTTCACAAAAAATAGTAATAGTCTGTGTTGGAGAGACTGTGGAAAAGCTGGCACACCACACACTATTGGGAGAGCTGAAAATTGATATAAAAGTCTGGAAAGTAATTTGAAATTATTCCCCAAAGTAACTAAAATATACACAGGTCTGACTCAATGATCCTGATACTGGCCAAATATCTCAAGAAGGCAAAAAAAAAAGCTTAAATATTGTAAAATATTTATAACTACACTCTGTGTGAAAGCAAAGCACTGGAAACAAAGCAGATAACCAGTAGATAATTTTTTCATAAACCAGGAAATGGACAAATTGTGATATATAATTTTAGTGAAATAGTGAAATTTTGCTGTTTTTTTAAAGATACAGTGAATATGGAGATACAAACAAACTGATAAAGTATGGGAATAGAACAAGGAAAAATAATGTGCATGATAACTATTGCAATTATATAATTTTAATGGCCATGCTTACCCCCAAAAGAAGGGGTAAAAAATATATACTTCTAACTCTGCTTTACAGCTCTCAGGACTATGATTAAGGAATATTGTATATATTGTCATTCTGAGCTTATATGATAGAGTTTTACTGAAATGTATGTTTTAATCTTTTATTCTTTGCAGTAGAATGGGTATTTTAGCCAGTGAATAAACATTTATGAAGAGCCTACTATGTAGCAGTCACTGTGATAAATACGGGCGATCCATAGAAAGCTAAAGACAATTCTTGACCTAACTGTTTAATAGGGAAGACAATATGCAAATAAGTATGTACAGACAAGCTATATACAGGATAAGTTAGAGATAATCAGTACAAGAAAGGCATATGAATTAAGAAAAAAACTGAAAAGACTACAGAAGGTGAGATTTCAGTTGAAACTCGAAAAAAGCCAGGAGAGTCAGAAGCAGAGATGAGGAGGTAGAACATTCTAACTATGGGAGACAGCAGGTGACTTCCTAATAATTAAATCAATGCTAAAGTAGAATGGGTTGTTGTCTGTCATCCACATAAAGGATAAAGGGATCTAGAATTGGAGTGGAATCTTAGAACTGATATAATTCAAATCTTTCATTTTCTCAGCTAAGAAAACTGAGAAAAGTTAAATAAAGGAGCCAAGATTCTACAAAACAGAAAAGTTACTATTCAAATCCAAGCTTCTTTCTAATGTGTTCAATGACCATTTGTTAGAGAGCTTATATGGGAGTTCTTGTACAAACATTATTTGGTCAAGAAAACCTCTAAGGTTCCTATCAACTCTAAAATATGATGATAATAATAATCAAAACAACAACAAATAACAATAGTAACTAACAAAACAATATCTCATTCATTCCCTTTTACAAATTATGAAACTGAGATCCAGTCACGTTAAATAGCTTTCTCAAGATCATATAGAATCTCAGAGTTGGAAGAAATATCAGAAAACAACTAATTCATTGTACGTAAGCAAGATTCCCTCTACATCAAATCAACCAAATTAGACTATTCAGTCATTTCTTGAGACACAGTCAAAATGGGATGGCCTATTTCACTCATGGACAGCACTGATTTTTTAAAGCTTTTTATTTTCAAAAAAAATGTGCATAGTTTTCAACATTGACCCTTGCAAAACTTTGTGTTCCAAATTTTTCCTCCCTTTCTTCTCCCCACCCCGTCCCTTAGCAAGTAATCCAATATCTGTTAAACGTGTACAATTCTTCTATATTTTTTTCATGCTGCACAAGAAAAATCAGATCAAAAAGGGAAAAAAAATGAAAAAAGAAAGCAAAAGCAAGAAAATAACAACAAAAAAGGTGAAAATACTATGTTGTAATCCATACTCAGTCTCACATTCCTCTTCGGCTTTCTTCATCTCAAGACTATAGGAACTGGCCTGAATCACTTCACTGTTGAAAAGAGCCACACCCATCAAAATTGATCCTTATGTAATCTTGCTGTTGTCATGTACAAGGTTCTCCTGATTCTAATCACTTGACTTAGCATCAGTTCCTGTCAGTCTGTCCATGATTCTCTGAAATCATCCTACTGATTGTTTCTTATGGAGCAATAATATTCCATAACATTCATATATCATAACTTATTCAGCCATTCTCCAACTGATGGGCAGCACTCACTTTCTAGTTCCTTGCTACTACAAAAAGGGCTGTCACAAACATTTTTACACTTGTGGGTCCCTTTCCCTTCTTTAAAATCTCTTTGGGATATAGACGCAGTAGAGACATGGCTGGATCACAGGGTGTGCACAGTATGATAGCCCTTTGGGCATAGTTCCAGATTGTTTTCCAGAATAGTTGGATCAGTTCACAACTCCACCAACAATGATTAGTATCCCAATTTTTCCATATCCCATCCAACATTTGTCATTATCTTTTCCTGTCATCTTCAGCAAGCTGAGAGGTATGTAATAGTACCTCAGAGTTGTCTTAATTTGCATTTCTCTGCCCAATAGTGACTAAAAGCATTTTTTTCAAATGACTAAAAATGGTTTTATTTTCTTCATCTGAAAATTGTCTGTTTATATCCTTTGACCATTTAATCAGTTGGAGAATGACTTGTATTCTTATACATTTGATTCAATTCTTTCTATATTTTAGAAATGAATCCTTGGGAAAAAAAAATTTTTCCCAGTTTGTTGCTTCCCTTCTAATCTTGTCTGCATTGGTTTTGTTTGTACAAAAACTTTTTAAACTTAGTATCATCAAAATTATCAATTTTGCATTCCATAATGTACTCTAGTTCTTCTTTGGCCACAAATTCCTTCTTTCTCCACAGATCTGAGAGGGAGACTACCCTTTGTTCTTCTAATTTGATAGCATTAATTCTTAAGAGAAGTTTGTTCTTACCTCAAGCCTAAATATTCTCTGTAACATCTATCCACTATTTCAGGTGCTACCACCTAGAATTAAACAGAAAAAAATCTAATGTATAGACTGGTGGTACAGTGGAGTACTGGGAATAAGAGAAGACTCATTTTCAAATATAGCCTCATTTGGTGTGTGATCCACTTAACCTCTGTTTGCCTTAGTTTATCTAAAAAATGAAGCCAGTAATAGTATCTGCCTCCCAGAATTGTTATGGGGATCAAATGAGATTATAATTGTAAAATGCTTAGCACAGTACCTGGTACATAGTGTTATATAAATGTTGGATATTATTATTATTAGTCCCTCTTCCACATTACAGCCCTTCAAATACCTGAAAACTAACTCTTCTCTTCTCCAAGCTAAACAATGCCTTCCATTTATCATCATATATTGGTGTTCAGTCATTTCAATCATATCTGACCTTTTGTGACCCTATTTTGGAGTTTTCTTGGCAAAGATATAGGAGTAGTTTTCCATTTCCTTCTCTGGTTCATTTTATAAACAAGGAAACTGAAGCAAAGAATAAGAAGGCACTTGCCCAGGATCACACAGTTAGTAAGTATCTGAAGTCAAATTTGAACTCAAAAAGAAGAGTTTTCCTGGTTCTGGGCCCATCACTATCTATTGCACTACCAAGCTTTCCCCCCTCTTCATATACTTAAGTTCTAAAGCTTTTTTACTATCTTGGTTAACTCTCCTCTATTTCTCCAGATTACCAGCCCTACCTAAATGTATTATCCATAAAGCAACACAATATTCCAGATGCAGCGTAGAGACTGGACTACAGTAAATACCTGGCACTAACCTGTTGGCTTAATATAAAATGATGGTGCCTTTTAGAGCTTTTTTTAAAATTATTTTTTTCTTCCCTCTTTCAACTATCTGAACAGAACAGAGACAAACGCCTACATCCCAGGGGAGTCTGGAAGCTTAATTACTATCTGTTCAATGCTCAGAGGTCCTTGACAAGAGAGCACAAAGCAGCCCCATGATGCATCTGGCCTGTTCCTCCCAGCAGCTCTTCTACAAGATGGAGAAACACTCCAAGCCCTGGGATCTGAGAAGTCTCTTCAGAAGGCAAGAGAGCAATGGAGGAAAAGGGAGAAGAGAGATTAGTTAGGAGGGTGAAGTATGTGAACCAAGGTTTTATCATTCTCCTTCCTTTCATGGATTCATGGATTCATTTAAGACCCTATCATGTGTCAAACACTCTATTAGGTACTGAAGACACAGATGATAAAGATCAAAGAGTATCTGCCCCCCACCACCAAGAGAACACTTATACAACAATTAAATTAAACACAAAATATATGCCAAGTAATTCCTGAGTGGGAAGTTCACTAGCAACTGAGGGAAATCAAGGACTTTGTGCCCCCAAAGCAGAACTAGAACTGATTCTCGAAGGCATCTAGAGATAATAAGAGGAAGGGTTAAGGAGAAAGGATATTCCAGGCGTGTAGGATTTCAAAGGCATAGAAATTGAAAACTATCATGTACAAGGAAGAACAAGCAGATCAGTCTGGTTAGAATGTAGAGTGCATGAAGGGGGAATAATATGTAATGAGTTTGGAACAATAAGTTGAAGCCTTTAAAGAAAGAGCTTTAAATGTCAACAAAAGAGTTTGAATTTTATCCTATAGGCAATGGGAGCCACTGTATGTTCTTGAGCAGTGGAGTGACATGGACAGGTGATTTAAGAATGATGATTTGTCAGTTGTATGCAGAGGAAAGCCTAAAGACTTCAAGTAAGAAGGCTAATTAGGAAGTCTGAGCTAGAGTTGAGCTTGAATGAATAGAGAGAAGAGAATATAAAAAAGAGAAATTGTGGAGATAAAAACAATAGGACTAAGTGATTGATCTGATAATGATTATTGTTCAATTGTTTTCGTCATGTCCAGCTCTTCATGACTTCATTTGGGGCTTTCTTAGCAAAGATACCAGAGATGTTTGCCATTTCCTTTGATAGATAAGGAACTGAAGAAAATAGTTAAGTGACTTGCCCAGCATCACATAACTAGCAAGTATCCGAAGTCAGGTTTGAATTCAGGTCTTCCTGATGCTAGTCCCTAGATGATGATCAACTTTTTGCAATTCATAGAACCTCAGAGTCTGGAAAAACCTCAGGATCCATCTTGTCCAGCACACTCCTGATCCAACCTTCCCTCTCCAGCATCCCCAACAACTGGCTGACCATCTTCCATTGAAGGACTCTAGAAAAGTGGAACTCACTACCTCACAAGACAGTCCGTATGTGTTGTCTATACCACCAGATGGCACTAATTGTTAGGAAGTTTTTTCCAAGAGACTCCAAATCTACCTCTAGGAGTCATCAGTGACTCTACTAAGAGTTTCTCCTTACATAGAGAGATCTCAAAGCCCTTTGTGGACATTGTGATTGGACAAAAAGAACCAAAGACTGGAGATTAGGTTCCTGAGTTTGTATCCTGCCTCTGAGCTGTGTGAATTGGGGCCAGGCCCACAACTCCATGGGATTCAGTTTTCTTTTTAATTAAATGAACGGGTCAGAAGAGATGGACCTTCAGGTCTCTGATAGCTCTGGAGTTCAGGGGCTCTATAAGAAGGACCACAGCTATCTCACAGTGTGGGGTTGAAGACTAGATGAGGAAATTTTGAAGCATTTTGAAACATTAAGATGGATATTTACAAGTTAAAATACATCCTAAGGGAAGAGTAAGCAGGAGGGAAACCAGGATGGAAGCTCAATTGTATGAGAGTATGGAAGCAATGTTCAAAATCCTGGTTCAAATCCTGGTTCTCTCAACTAATTCCTGTGTCATCTTGTCTTTGGACAAATTATTTGATTTCTATTAGACATCAGTGTTTTCAACTGAAAAATGAAGACTTAAACTAAATTGCCTCTAAACTATCCTATAAACTGGAAGTGGAATTTCAGGGAAGAAGACCTATTTTAACACATTTTCTTGACATATCTTTTCATACTCAAAAAATTATTCAGTCGATAAGTACCAGAGCTCGAGTTCAAGCCCATCAGTACTTATAACATCATTAAGCGGCTAGGCGATGATGCAGCACATAGAATTCTGGGCTTGAGTCCAAAGACTCATCTTCCTGGGTTCAAATCTGGCCTCAGACACTTACTTAACTGTGTGACCTTGGGCAAGTCACTTAAAATATAAAATGAGGTGAAGAAGGAATTACAAACCATTCCAGTATCTTTGCCAAGAGAACCCCAAATGGGATCACAAATAGTCAGACACGTCAGACAATGGAACCACAATAAACATTTTAACTTCAAATTCATTGTTTTTTTCTACTATATCACACTACGTCACTACATGTGTCTTTCTTACTATTTTAATTTTTTTCAGTTGGTGAACATTTTTCTCCCTTCTACTGCCCCTTCCCACCTCTATATTGGGAAAAACAAGAAAAACAAAAACAAAAACAAAACAAATACACACACACACACACACACACATATATAAATTCTGAGAAAAATTAGTCCCCATATTCACTGTATCTAAAGCTGCAGGTCTTATTCCATACTCTAAGTCCATCACCTCTCTGGTAGGAGATAGTGAGCAATGCTTCATGACTCGACCTCTAGAGTTATGGTTGGATAATCCATTGATCAGAATTGATCTGTTCAAAGCTCTGTGCTAGGCACTGAGGCAAACAGAATGCTTAACTAAAATATAACCCCTCATGGAGCTTCCAGATTAATACAGTATATGATGTATATACAGCTACAAAAATACAAAATAATACATGTAAGTCTCTCTTCTACTTTCATTTTTCTCCTCTGCTTCAAAGTGGGCTTGAAAAACCAGAACAGATAATTGAGAGTTTTTGTTAATCCGGGTCCAACTGTGCTTCTGGATACTTGTAATATTGCCGGAATGTGTCAGTCCCAGCAATAGATTATTATTAGGAATGTAGCCATACTATAATAATGAGCTTAGGGTTGATTCATGGGAGTTATCAAAATAAAACCTTGGAAACAGTAATACAAAAATATCCACTGGCTTCCTCACCAGGCCAGCATAGGGATTAAAAGACAATGCTTGTAAGCGCTTAGGGTTGTTTGCAGGGAGAAAATTACGTGAAAAAATAAATGACTTTTTTCCCTCTGCTATTTCAACCCACTTAGAAAATTCTCAAGGCTATCAGGCACGCAATTAGCCCCAGTGTGAGAGGGACCTTAGTGGACTAGGAAGAGGTTTTAATTCTGAATCAAAAGACCTGAGTTGCAATCTCAGTTTTGCTTTTTATTGTCTGTGTGATGGATTAAGTCATCTCCCCTAATAAAGACCTTAATGTTATCAGCTATAAAATAAGGGGGGAAGGGAGAGGAGTATTAGGATCTCTCTGAGAGAAGAGAGCAGAATGAGTATTAATAGATGATCCTTAAGGTCTCTTAATTCTCACCTATGATCATATGAACTTTCTTACCGAATTCAACTTGGTGTTAGGAGACTCCATTAAAGATTCAATATGGCGGCAGTTAAATGGCAACTTAGTTCAAATTTGGACTCAGAGACTAACTAGCTGTGTGACCTTGGTCAAATCTTATAACCTCCAAAAAATGAATAAGATCAAATATGACCACTTATCAACTGTGGCATCCATACAAATGACCTAGCCCATCAAAAGACACTAGTCTTAAGATTCAAGGGGCCTGTGTTCAAATCTTGGTTCTATAATATATCAGCTATTACTTGGGGCACATCATTTCTGGACTAGATGACCTGAGCCAGCTCTCAATCTATAATTCTTTGTCTTCCCTATAAGGCTGTAAAGTCAGAAGTTCTAGAGATCAAAGACAAGACACAGAAAAGAATCATCATCTTGAATATGAACTTTTTGAGTATTTTCTGGGTACCAGGCTGGATTCTTCTGGGAGATCTAAAATTCAGATAAGGCATTCAGCCCTTAGCCTAGTAGAACCCATAATGCCAGATAATATGTAGTTAATGGTGAAAACATAAAGTACTAAAAAAAGTTGCTGGAAGGATCACAGGATTTAGAACGGGCCTTCTGCCTAAGAGAATGAAAAAGTCATTGTAGGACAGTGGAAACCATGCTGGACTTGGGATTAGGAAAGACCTGGATTCAAATCTAACCTCTGACACTGGCTAAGAGTGTGATAATGGACAAGTTATTTAAATTTCTTTGAGCCTTGATTTCCCCATTAGTAAAATGGGAAAAATAATAGGACATATCACAGATTGTTATAAAGATCAGACAAAATCACACATTGTTTTTCTCAATTTCCTCATTTATAAAATAAGCTGGAGGAGGAAAGGGCAAACACTCCAGTATCTTTGCCAAGAAAACTCAAAATGGGGTCATGAAGAATAGGACATGACTGAAAAACAACAAAGTTACACAGCTAGTAAATATCTGAGGCCAAATTTGAACCTAGGAAGATGAGTTTTGTTGACTCCAGACCTAGAGCTGCACAAGAAAAATCAGACTAAAAAGGAAAAAAAAAATTAGAAAGAAAACAAAATGCAAAGCAAACAACAAAAAGAGTGAAAATGCTATGTTTTATCAGCTTAATCTTAAATAAGTCATATCCTTTTTCTCTGGACCTCAGTTTCCCCAACTATAAAGTAAGATCAATATAAAAATCCTAAACTTGGAATCACAGAACCAAAATTTTGATCACAGATCTCAGGCACTTATTGAGAGAACATAGAAAGGTCACTGCCTAATTCACTCAACAAACATTTTCGAGCAAATATTTTTGGACATTGGTCCTTATACTAGACCTATGTTAGGTGCTAGGAATAAAAATGTTAAAAGTGAAATATTCCAGCTTTCCAAGAATTTACTTTTTTTTTTTTTTTTGCTGAGGCAATTGGGGTTAAGTGACTTGCCCAAGGTCACATAGCTAAGAAAGCATTAAGTGTCCAAGGCTAAATTTGAACCCAGGTCCTCCTGAGTTCAGGGCTGGTGCTCTATCCACTGCACCACCTACCTATCTTGGAATTTACATTCTAATGGATGCTACAAGATGTATAAAGCTGTAACCACACTCCTTAAAGAAGAAGCTGGAAGACCACCCAATCTATAGTGAGATGCAAAATAGATATAAGATGATTTGGGGAAGGAGTCTAGAAATTGCATAGACTAGGAAAGCTTTTAAAAACAAGCTAAAACTGAGAAATTCTAAAAAATAGCAGCATCATATCAGAACTTTTTTCCTTCATCTATAAAATGAGGAAATTAGACTTAGATGGTCTTTAAGGTCTAGTTTAAAAACAGACTATGTTCCTGTGACTACATGATTTCAGAGGTACCTCCCGCCCCTAGAGCTCTGGAAGTCTATAAAAGTCAAATCAGAAGATACTGTGCAAGAGGTGAGCATCATTTCTAATCCTATCTCTCTTCGAGTCTAGGTTAATGACCCCTGGCAGCTGTATGAGGGCTGGAGACTCCCATTTGCAAGACTATTATGACATTCAAAAGGCAGCTGTCATGCAGTTCAGTCAGCAAAGAAAGGTGGGTCACAGGAACCAGCCCTGCTCAGAGATTCAGGAATCCAATCCCAAGCCTCTGGATATAGGTGTAAACAAGTCCAACACAAAACCCTATAAACATCAGTTAAAGAACAGATTTCAGACCTGCAAATGAGCTCTTTGTGGGGAAGTCTTTGAAGACAACAGAATTAGGTTAACCCCAAATGATGTTCATAAATATTTAGAATGCAATGATATAAACTTTGAAAGAGAAAAAGGCACACACTCCTTAAAAAATAATTAGAATAAGGGAAAGGTGTAATTTAGGAAACAAAACTAGGTAGAACATCTGTCTTTATAAAAAAAAAAAAAAAGCTTTCTCAAGAGTATTTCTCCAACTCTACTATTGGCAGTCTTCATTTCTTCACTCTTAAAATAAGAACACTCATACGTATAATGAATTCCCAATGTGTTGTTGTGGGGGAAGTGTTTATGAACCTGAGAGTACTACATAAATGTGAGTCGTTCGGTATCGTTAATGTTATTCATTGGACAAATCCACCCATGACCTCTTTCTCATTTTCCTCATCCAGAAGAGAGGTTGGGCAAGATGCTCTCTCGGGTTCTGTTCAGTTCTAACAGTCTTTCTTCTTTGGTACTTCCTCTCCAACAATTCTAAGATCCCTCCTTGTTCTGACATTCTATGTTCTAAAGAATCACTCAGCTCTTACATTCTATGTTCCAAAGTCCCTTCTTACTTGACATTCTGTTTCAAAATCCATTCTAGCTTAATATTCTCTGTTTCAAACTCCCTTCTAGCTTTGAGATTCTATGTTCTAAGACCTCTCTTGGGATATTGTATAGTTCTAAAGTGCCTCCCAGTTCTGATAGCCTACGTTTTGAGGGAGATCCCATCCATCTATAATCTAGGTTGGGAATGCAGATACACAAAAGTAAAAGACAATTGAAAAGCAAAAAATAAGAACTGAAAAATCTACCTGAGAAAGGGGTACTTGGAACTCCTTGAGGCAACTAGCATCTGGAGGAATGGGAGAGTATTGACCCAGGAAGGAAATTTCTAGACAAATCTAGGGGAAAAAAGGGTTACAGATGAGAGTAGGTGGGGAATTTTATCATGGGTCAGTGTTCTTTATGTCATCTACAGTAATTGACACTGTTCTGAGAGAGAGGCAGAGTAGAAAAAGGGAATTAATGGGCTAAAATCTAAAAGATGGTAACAGAAAACACTTAAATGGATACCTTGGAAATTTTGATTATAAGAATATATAGAAAAGAAAGAGCAGATAATTAAAGGGTAACTAATGGGCTCAAAACCATTGGTGAATTAGCAAAATGGCTACCCAAGCATGTGAATACTTTCCCCAGTGTGATGGGCAGATGAGAATAATTTGTTCCAGTAGCCATGAAGGCAAGCTGAAAGAGGTCCTCTGGAACATCTGAATTTTGGTCAGATGCCAAGGTCATCCACTGCATCCCAAGCCATACCCAGTCATCCTGATTTTTGTGTTGCCACTGTACTTTAATGATTCTGGAAAAGAGAACGAGATCGACAACTTTACCCAATTCTACCTCAATAGAATCCCATTCATAGACTAACCATCATCCATTATGTCAATGGTCCTCTTCAAAAACGAAGGATCAACAATAACTAGATTTGGAATCCAGGGAACAGAGCACGAGCCCTTCTCTGCTACATAATTGTTTATATGACCATAAGCAAATCTTTTCATCTGTTTGTATTTGTCTTTTTTCCTCTGTAAAATGAGGGGGCTGGGCTCCTTGAGTTCTAAAATCCCTGCCAGCTCCAATTCCTAATAATCTTAGAGTAGGTAATATATGTACAGCAGGTAAAACTATCCTCCCAAATGCTGACTCAGCTCACCCACTGTAAAACACTAAGAAAGAAATTGTTCAGCCAAGCAGATACCACGTAAATAGTAGAGATACTCATTAGTCATGGACAAATTAGCTTGGTGGAGGGGGGGGGTTGTCTTTTAGCTGGGAGGAAGTGAGAAATATATGTTTCTATCTATAAAAGAAATAAGATGTTACTTACTATTGCTCAGGGTGATAATAATAATAATGGCTCTCATTTATCTATTTCATTAATTCTATGACTGTGTCTTTTTTTAAATTCTGGAACAACTTGCATCTATACAACAGTTTAAAGGTCTAAGCGCTTTCTTCTCAACAAACCTGTGAAGAAAATAGGATAGGTAATATTATTCCCATTTTACAGATAAGAAAACTAAGGTTTAAAAAAATGAAATGGCCACACAGCTAATAAAGGTCAGAAATAAGATTTTAATCAAAGACCTCTGCAGGTCCAGTAATTTTTTTTCTAGTCTACACTGGTTCCAGCACACCATAGAAATTATATCTAAAATATATATGGATATATAAATATATAATTTGTAAATGTATACATTTATATATGATATATTTAATAGCTATAATTTATAATATATTTAATGCACATGTAAATATATCATATTTATAAATATAACATATATTATATATGTATAAAATATTTACTAGAAACACACATGAAACCTGAGTGAGTGGCAGAGCTTGGTTCAGTGGAAAGAGTTTCTCTGGTTTTGGACTGGGAGAATCTGGGTTTCAAATCTCAGCTCTTTTTCTATCTATGTGACCTCAAGCAAGTCACCTTGAAACTCAGTTTCCCCCTCTATAAAACAAAAAGTTGGACTAAAACAGCCTCTGTGGTGATCTTCTAGTCACTATCTTAGATATGAAAAGCTCTAGAGCTAAACAGTTTAGCCAAAGTCATACAAACATTAAAAGCCAGGGATTGAATCCAGATTTTCTGATTCTCAATCCGATATAAGTTCTACTATATTTTATTGTCTCTCTCAAAAATATTCAGCAGTTGTGAACGAATTTCTTCTTAAGATTCTCAATACTTTGAAGAAGAGGAAAATATGTTTCTATATTTACAATTGAATATTATACCATACTCTCCCCTACAAAATGTAAGGTCCTTGAAGGGAGGCAATATTTTGTTATTGTCTTTGTATGGTTAGTGCCTAGCTTAGCACCTAGCACATAGAAGATCAATAAATACTGAACTGAATTGAATAGAATTGAAAAATCCAAAGGATAGCTAGGTGATTCAGTGTATAGTGCACTAATCCTAGAGTCAGGAAGGTCTGAGTTCAAATCCAGCCTCAAACACTTTCTAGCTATGTGACCTTGGGCAAGTCACTTATCCCTATTTACTCTATTTCCTCATCTATAAAGCTAAATGGAGAAAGAATGGCAAGTCATTCCAGTATCTTTGCCAAGAAAACCCCAAATAAAGTAACAGAGTCAGACATAACTGAATTGACTAAACAAGAAAGGAGATTCATGAAAATGAATTTCTTACCAATGGAAATGAAAGATGGAACCTTGAAGCCATCTAAAAAGATCAGATGCGGCAATATTTGTAAAACGTTCTTAGGGCAGAGTGTGGCTATTATAGCACTATATTAATGCTTTTCCCCTTCACAAAATGATAACTTTTTGAGCTAGAAGAAAGCTCAGAATTTATCTAGTCTTTTCATTGTGGAAGAAAAGTGATTTTTACAAATATCAAGAGATAAAGCTAAGATCTGAATCTAGGATTCTAAGTCTAGCAGCCAGATTGAGCAAAGGAAACCCTGCTAGAGCAAACTAGGGCCAGGGACTTCGTGTGGCATGGATCAATAGATTAAGAATCATTAGACCTGTATTCTAGTGCCAGCACTGCCACCTAAAATCACAAGGTCATCTAGTCTAACTTTCTCATTTTACTAATGAGGAAACTGAGGTCTACAGAGCATAATTACTAAGTATGACTCAGAGCAAATCACCTCTCTTTGAAATTCAGTATCCCTACCTACAAAATCAGCCAATTGGGCCACAATTTCAGCACTTGAGGAGACTTCATATATCATCTAAATGATATTCAAGCCCCTTTCCCACCTTAACATTCTGTCTTCAGAAATCCCTCCAAGCTCTGGCATTCTCTGCTCTGGGTTCTGAGTTCATCCCCAGCTCTAATATTGTGTTCTATATTCTCAGTTATAACATTATATAAAGCCTTAATTTAAATGTTTCTATCAGTTCTTAGAGTGGCCTGCAGTGACCCAACCCTGGAAGGGAGTCTTAATAAGGTTCAAGGGACAGGTGCAAAAGATGAGAAAAAATAAATGTGTAGGAGAGGGGAGAAAATGGAAAGAAGAAATTCTAAGGAGAGAAGAGAGAACCACTGAGGGGAAAAGAGGGGCAGCAAAATGAGAAAAAAAAAAACACAAAGCAAGTGTTTCATAAATTACACTCCTACCTAATGCAGATTTGAAATGAAACCAAGGCCCTAAAGCACAAATCTCAGCAGTATTTTCCAGGGTCCACATGTGTATCAATGAATATCCAGATAGGAACAAGATTTCTACTCTTCAAGGGTCCCCCCAACAGACTAGGCACTTCAACCATTACAGCCAACACTCTCCAGTGGTCCCTGGTTCCTGAATATTTTTAGAGTGAAGTCATTACTATCATTTATTTTTAAAATACTAGAAACAGTCCAATGGAAAAAAGCCCTCCAGCTGCTTTCTGGGGACCCATGCGATTATCTCTGTTTCCCATATGGAGAAGCTGAAAATCAGAGATATTAAGTGGCTTGCCCCAGGTCACACACAAAGTCAGTGCAGAAGTTTGGAATAGAAACCTCCTGACTTCCATGCCTCCTACCAGATCGACTCTTTATCACAGGGCTTTATCAAACTTTATCTGACAATTTTTCAGAGTAAGACCCCTGCACTCACACCCCTCCCTTCCTCTCCTGGCAGATCTACAGCAGAATCTGGGTCTCAATTAAGAAAAAAATTGAGAGCAGAGAGAAGGTTGGGACTGTGGAGCGAGTTGTGGTAGGAGTTTGGGGGGTGGGGGCAAGAAACTTTTGTGATAATTAGCATTTAAATGCCACAGGCTTTTCATTAAACCAAGGTGGGTCAATATTATCCTTCGAATTTCATGAGCCAGATCGAGACAATCCCCTTCCAGAAGCCTCCCAATAATAGGATTAAGAGAGGAGGTCCCTCCACTCAGAAAGAGGTTGAGGTGGAATGGGGTGAAGGGGAACAAGGGGACCTGGAAAATCGAGACAATCCCCTCCCAGAAGCCCTCCCAATATAGGATTAAGAGAGGAGGTCCCTCCACTAAGAAAGAGGTTGAGGTGGAATGGGGTGAAGAGGAACAAGGGGACCTGGAAAATCGAGACAATCCCCTCCCAGAAGTCCTCCCAATATAGGATTAAGAGAGGAGGTCCCTCCTTCAGAAAGAGGTTGAGGTGGAATGGGGTGAAGGGGAACAAGGGGACCTGGAAAACAATCTATATTCCAGGGGATCTCAGTTTGCCTCTCAGCACTAAGATCTGGGATAAATCACTGAACATTTTTGAATTGGACTAGAATTGGAAGGCATCTTCCAGCTATAAATCCTATAGGATTTTTACAAGGACCCTTGAACTTTAAAATTCTCCTGAGATCACAGATCACACTATAACTCATTGGCAATTACTTATTTGATTTGTGCTCCAACAATTAGTACTTCATGATAAGGCTTCACTGTAGGTTAATTAATGTCCTCCCCTATCTGTATATGGTTTGACACAGACTAGAGCAGGGGTTCTTTCAGGACCTAGAGTAGGAGTCCTGAATTAGGATAGGGAAAGGCTACATCTTTGTTTCAATGTTTTGAGAAAGAATCCTTAGGTTTCACCAAACTACCCAAGGGAGTCATGGCACAAAAATACATTTAAGATCTATATAGTTTAATGCATTTAAAATTGGGGAAAGTGAGTTCAAAGATGGGATACAGTTTGCCCAAAAATACATAATTAGTCAAGAACAAGTGCTAAACTTCATCCTCAATAAGTGAATCTTCACCTTGAAAACTGATCTTGACTTCCCTATAATTTCAATTTATTGACCCTACTTCTACCCTCTGCAGCCCCAAAGAGAAAATGATCTTATGTGATATTTTAGCACCTACTCTGTGAAATCCATCTGTTGGAGACTGGAAGTACAAAGAGGAAAAGCTGAATGATCCTCAAAGAACATAGAGTCGCCTTTGTAGAGGAAATATGACATCGATGGAAATAAATATAACACAAAGTAGATTTTGATTGGAACAGAAAAAAATAGCGATAAAGTGCTCTAGGAAAATTTGAAGAGGGAGGGAGCACATTCAGTTCAATTCATCAAACATTTATGAAGCACCTATATGTGTCAGGAGAGAGGCAACATGGCTTATGGAAAATAGGGGTTCTCAATCTTTTTTTCATTACTGATCCTTTTGGCCATCTGGCGAAGTCTATTAACTCATTTTCAGGATAATGTTTTTAAATGTATAAAATAAATTATATAGTATTACAAAGGAAATCAATTATATTAGAATATAGTTATGATTTTTTTTAATAACCAGTTCATGGACTCCAGGTTAACAATCCCTGCCTGGCTTAGAGGATAAAAACCCAAAATGGATGTCAAGAATACTGGGTTTTCAGATCCTGCTTCTGGCATATTCTAGTATATAATTTAATCTTAGTGCCTCAAACAACTCTCTAAAACACATCTGCATTAGCAAAGGAAGTCACCTCCGTAAAAACAAACTTCTTATGCTGATGAAATCACAGATTTAGTGTGTATATATGTGTATATTTTGTCTATGTCTATGTATATTGTTTATATATAATTATCTATATGTAATTGCACATATAATTATATATAATTGTATATATTTATGCATATATGGATAATTTTAAAAATTGTACTAGGTGTTATGCTTATACAAAAACAAAAATAAATCAGCCCCTGGGTTTAAAATCTTCTGAGGATAAAAAAAAATACAAATATGTAAGGTAAAAAGTGAGATGATGCTAATAATTAAAGGGTTGTTACAGTGGAAGATAAAATTTGAGTTGTGCATTGACAATACATAGGTATTAGAGTGGACACATCCTTCTTGCTGGAGATAGCCAGATATCTGAAGAAAATATGAAGCTTTCTTTTCCGTCAACAAAATATCCCAAGCTCCTTCCATCAGTAATCTCATGAATAATTTCTAGATTTCTCTTCATTCTGGTTTCCCTCTTCTGATTGATATCCAGCTCGACAACATCCCGGCTAAAATGGAACACCCAGAACTGAACATAACACTACAGATATGACCCGATCTGAGCAAAGAAGGAACTCCCACAACTCGAACAGCAAAGATGCTCCAGGTGAAACCATAGCCAATGGCCAAGCTACAGCCTTAAATGGCAAAGCCAGTTTAAAGAGTGCTCCTGAATGATGGGGGAGCAAAAAATTCTCTGCTTTCTTCATAATTTCAGTACTGCCATTGGAATATCAGAATGCCTCCTCTTTAGATTCCATTTTCTATTGTGATCTTCCAATTTCTTCTTTAGAGAACAAGCAAGATTACTTGATGATGAGAAAAATACCACCCAAATTAATTCAGACAATAATTAGCCATTGCTCTTATCAGAAGCTCCACAGGTGCCTTTAGAGAGAACTGTCATCATTTAGGGGAAGGTACAAAGTTCTAGTCACTCAACATTCAATTCTCACACCTGAGCTAGAGAACAGGAATTGTGCTATTATAAAGCATATTTCAGAATGTCCTTATCAATTGTGAAAGACTTGGCTACTCTAAGACAATGATCCAAGACAATTCCTAAGGACAAAAAGTGCTACCCACCTTCAGGGAGGAAACTGATAAACTCATATAATCCTTAAAACAGAGTCTCCTAAGCACATTCTCGGAATGTACTCCATCCTAAGTTCTCTCAATTTTTTTTCTGGTCTTCAGTTTCTTCATCTGTAAAATGGGGGAGGCAGGACTATATATCTCCTAAGGCCCTTCCCAATTCTGAACCTATAATCTTTCTTGAAGTGGAAAGAGCTTTATTAAAGGTTACAACCCAACATCTGTATGAGCAGTTGTTATTGTTATTATACAGGCTCTAAGCATTCAAGGTTCAGCTCAAGTACCTTCCTCATCATGTCTTTTCTTATACAGCAGTCAGGGCTTTCTCGATGCTGGAATCACTTATGTTTGCTCATCTACGTCCAGATTTTTTACATCCAGTTAAATGTAAGTTCCATGAAGGAAAGGTCTAGTTGGTTGGATGCTATCCTGGAGAGCATCTCCAATAGAGCAGACATTTTTAAGAAATACATCAAAGGTTGAGTAGTAGGTCAAAATAGGCGACCTACAACATCCCTTTCAGCTCTGGGATCCCATAATGCTTAGTTTGAACTTTATTATGTAAGCAATAAGGCTTTTTGAGCAGGGAAATGATGTAATGTCTACATTTAATTTATGGGATGATAAGTTTATGAATTATAAAGTCTCATTGCTTTCTTATTACTAATTCCATGGAATTTTCTTTCATCATCAGAATTCAATTTGGCATATAGGACTCACTTAACAATAAGAATAATACATTTCTAAAGGTTTTGCAAATTAAATTTTTTTTCTTTACTACAGTCATGTTAGGTATATGAGATATGCCCATTTTATAGTTAAGGAAAGTGAGGTTAAATTGACTGGCTGTCAAGAATTCCATCGTTAGTATCAGAAGTAGACTCAACTCCAGATTGTCTAATGCCAGTTCTATTGTTTTTATCACCTCTTCCACCCTACCAATGAATAAAGTCTTAAGATAGGTGAGTTGAATTCAATTCAGTTCAATTCAAACATACATTAAGTGTCAACTATGTGCAGAATACTGTGTTATAGCATGAGGAAATAAACTTTTTTTTAAAAAAAGGAGTTTAAAGTCTAGTGAATGTAGTAACTGAAAATAAATAGGGTAAATGTCTTGGGGTCTCCTGTCTTACTGACATGGGACCAAAATTCTGAGAACCATTTCCCTAAAGTCACCTTGGAGAATGAAATACAGAAGGTTATTGCTGAAAAAAATCAAAAAACTTAGAAAATGGAAACTATTCTGCTCCATCTAAGATGGAACATTAAAATTAAATGAATACTAGATCAAATGAAGACATTTTCATATGTTCTTAATTACAAGACTCTGAAATACTTTAATAAATGCATACTGTCCTCAAATGCTGATCTCCAACTCCCAGATACAAGCCTAATCTCTTCCAAGACTCCCTTGATCTTTGTTGTTGGGACTCTTTCTCCCATTCCATTCACTTAACATAAGTTTCTTCTGCCCCTCAAATGCATTTCCTAAGTAACATTGTGCATAGCCAATGAACCCCTGGAGAAAACTGAGATTAATATGATATTGCGTTCATCATTAATTTTAGGCTTTAGGGCATTGGCTAATCACTTGAGCTAAATAAGAACTCATTCCCATTTCTTATGTAAAGATAGTTGTTGGATATTTTCTTTATCTTATTCAAGAACTTAGCCACTTTATTATTAACCCTGAAAATTTGAATACTCAAACTGAATGACAGAATTCTAGAGCCAAAAAGGACTTTAGAACATAGTAGATTAAAACCAGAATGAATCTCAGAATATAGGACATTGAATGTCAAAGCTGGAAGGAAACACAAGACATAGATTATGTTTATATTCTAAAGGGGCACAATATTTCTCAAGTTCTACTATGCTGCTCATTTGCCAGTACAAAAGGCAGCATGCCAAATTAGAGAAATTATATTTTTGTAGAAATTATTGATCTCTTCATTCACCTTATAAATCATTTAATCAATATGAAAAAACTTTGAGGTTTGAAGACCATGGGCAGAAAACTCAAACTGAAGAAAATGTGGCAACTGTGATAGCCAGAGTATTTTTGTCTATTCCCCATTGCCCAGAGTAAATTATATTTGGGCTTCTGTTTGAACAGATCATCCAGGATGGTCTGAATTTTGGAGAAGTTAAAAAACAGAGGCATTTTTTCAAAAGACTGCTGGAAGCAGAACTCAATTTGAGGCTCAAAGCAAATAGGAACTTAGCAAGATAGAAAAGTGATCTGAAAAGGTTTGATTCTACTTTCATACCTCTTCATCAAGTCTCCCTCCTTATGGCATCTTCCCACTCAGATCACACTCAAAAGTCATAGGATTTTATTAATAATAACAATACTTATAACAATAACTAGGATTTCATAAATCATTTAAAGGTAAAATTCAAATATTACCTCATTTGACCGTCACAACAACCCTGGGGAAAAGGTTCTATTATCTCAATTTTACAGATAAGGAAAGTTAAGTGACGTGCCCATACCCAGCTAGTAAATGTCTCAATTGGATTTGAATTCAGATCTTCTTGATTCCAAGTCCAACACTTTATTATCCACTATGCCCTGCTTCATAAACTTTAGTTCATAACCCCATATTCACATAACTGAACATGGGGTCAAGAAATTATTTTTAAACATCAATAAATGTTTGGTTTGTATACTTATTTTACATACCTATATACACTCAAGGTCATGTAAACATTTCTGGGGTAAAAAGGGGTCATACATGGAAAAAGTTTAAGAAGTCCTGCACTATATACTACGTAGCCACCTAGTCCCGCTCCCCTACCTTAAACCTCTATCAGGGGTCCTCAAACTTTTTAAATAGGGGGCCAGTTCACTGTCCCTCAGACAAAACTTTGTTTTGTGGGCCTTTAAATAAAGAGACTTCATAGCCCTGGGTGAGGGGGATAAACGTCCTCAGCTGCTGCATCTGTCCGCAGGCCGTAGTTTGAGGACCCCTCTTAGATGATCCCACAATACTAGAGATTTATTCAAAATTACATGGATTCCTATAAAGGAACCTTATTGACAGGATTCAAACCTTT